>NC_060208.1:162922500-163665000 GCF_021130785.1 Homalodisca vitripennis
CACATGGAACTTAAACGCCGTATATGTGAGGGGTCCGTCCAGCTATAAACCACTTCATTGTAAGTTCTTTTCTTTTCAAACTTTAAGATTGTATCTGATTTAATTTATCAAGTTAAATTCAATGTTAGTTGCGTAAGTGGTATTATTTAAAATTTATACTTTTATTTTTATATGGTAATTATTGCTCTCCGACATTTTTATTAATGGAATAAAATAAAAATTGGAGCCAGTCGATTCATTCATTAATCTTTTTCTTTACAATAATGGTATAACTACTTTCAATTTACTGCATGGAAAAAATAAATTGTCATTTGGCAGGTTGGTATGCTGAGTCCGGGAATAGGTAAGTTAGATTCAAATTCAATGCAGTAAACATTTCATAATATTAAAATTATTCCTGAACAATTATAAAAAACGTAAACAAGTAATTTTTTTATTTTATTTAATTTTGTGGGTCGTATAGATCCACAATAAAACCTGTAGAGAACTTTTAAAAAATGATATGTTAAATTAATTATAAATAAAAGATTAAGAGAAACCATATCCATCCATGTTTTGTTTGTATTCCAATTGTGCCGTTGTAATTTATGTATTTAAGGGTTTAAAAATCTTTTTATTTAACTAGTGGATAAATTTACCATCAAACAATAACTTTTTAAGATAATGTCTTAGAAATCCTTGTTATTTTAGTGTTCCTAAACCTAATTTAACCTTTTTATAACAAGAACGTTTAACTATACCAGAACCAAGACTTTTTAATAGGTTGCTGCAAAATATATAAAATGTTACAAAATTAAATAAATCTTTAAAAGTGTTAAAACTTGGCTTTTAGTACAGACAGAAGCAGTGTTGGAGTATCCTTTTAACTATTATTCTAATAAGTAATTTATTTTCTCTTATAATGTATGTTTATTTGGTATGTACATATGGTAGGTGTATTAAGTTTCTTTTTTAAAAATTAAAGTGGTTCAGTGTATAAAAGAAAACCTTGAAGATTTGTCATTTTAGTTTGGCGGTCTGTGGGCAATGTGTTTTAAAACATATATATTTTCTTTAAAATAAGTGTTTGTATTCTGTTTTATTTATAAATTCACGCGAAAGGGCAAGTTAAGTCTCATTTAATTTCTGTTGGGTACGCCATAAAAGAATGTAAACAATAAATTAATTTATTTATGGGATTAGTAGTTATAAATAGTTGTCTGCAACCGCAAATGAACTCTTTATCTAAATGATGAACTTATCTGATGGAAATCCCTAATCAGGCTTTGCCTTTGGGACCCTATGTTCCTATTAAAACTATATTTGATTTGTCATAACAGAATCTTATTTTATGTTTGTATAGATTTGTATGTAATACTAATATTATTTTGTTTTGGTACTAATATTTATGTTTGTTAGGAAAAATAAATCATTTGCTCAATCACATAGCCGGATTTCCGTCTTGTTTTGGTTTAGTAAATAGTTCATTTATTTTAACGCTACTCTCTCCCAAATTGAATAGTCTGTTTTCACTTAATTTCGTCCGATTTCTGTGAATTACCGCAATACCTACCTCTACTTTTTGACAGCAAGGCTTATATTAAACCACCATGTGACACCAAAGTAACCGACTTTTACTCACAAAAGCAAAGAAAAATGCCCGAATAGCAAAAATAAAAGGGACTACTAATACAGTCTTTATACACACTGGGTTATCAACACATGAATACACTCAGACAGCAAATAAGATAACAGTCTCTTGACTCAGTTACTGTCCCATCACTGGGTTTATTACTAATTAAATTCCCAAGGACACATAACAGTAAGTCATGTAGTTTAAAAGAAACCCGGATAAAAACGAGTTTAAAAAAAATGTATAATTTTAACTTTTCGTTCTAATTTGGCCCACCTACTAGGTATTATTTATGGTGGATTTCATGAATAAACAAAATAACATTTAATAAGTTGCAGTATGTATTTTACTTTTAATTTAGGTACATAGAGAAATGCGAAAATATTTGAACTTTACAGGTTTATTCTACTAGACTAAAAAATATGAAACATTTAATTTACATTTTAATTCTTATGTACATTCATTCATTAATCCAATTATTTGGAATTCTGGACACTAGTGCCAGTTATGCTTCGTCTAATAAAATAAAAATTAGTACACAAGTTGCTATAAATTCCTAATCAATATATATAAAAAAATGAAACTGTTCGTGTGTAACAGCATCACTCACAAACGGGAACGGCTGGACGGATTCGCCTAAATTTTTTTTTTTAAATTTGTTCGTCTTGATCTGTAGAAGGTTATAGGATACTTTTTATCCCTTTCCCGATTCAGGATTCCGCCCCACTGGTTACAGGAAAATACCCGTAAGAAATGCATTGCAGCAAACATATGTTTATTAAGTGAAAGAGTCTTTCTCTTTCAAATTTTTATAAAGCATCTTTCTTTGTAAACATATATAATTGCGACAAAAAATAATATATTTATATATAAATTTCTTTACCCTTATAGTTTTTAAAGAGCATAGAGTAAGCTTAAGAGAAACGACAAATTTTGTTTTGAAACTGTTTCTGCAATCATAATATATAAAAATGAATGTTTGTGTGTTTTTGTCCTTTTATAGACTCAGAAACTATTGGACCGATCACTATGAAAATTTGTATTTTTCTATGTAGAAGGTTTATACGCAATGCCCATTGATGTAACTAACCACCAGGCTGTACTGCAAGATTATAAAAGTTTATCAAAGCGCCTGCACATTATAAACTGCAATTACAACAACAGTATTGTTACGTATATTAAAAATATCCAAAACACTATTTGAAGGCAAAGAAATATACGGGCAAAGCTTAAGAGACGCGTGCGAAGCCGCGCGGAAACAGCTAGGTTCTCTAATAATTAATTACTTTGAAATCCAAACGGTACCAAATTTATAAATACTTATTAATGATTTTTAATGCCTTAATATTTGTAATATATATTACAATAAACAACTAAAACTATTAATAAAAAATATTATATTTATTAGCTGTAATGGAACTGTTTACAGATGTATATTGAGGCTGCACTGCTTATTCTGGTTACCGTATGTGATGGTGCACGAATTTTAGCAATGGTGCCCTTTCCGACAAAAAGTCACTGGATAGTGATAGAGCCTCGCTGTTCCAGGAGTTAGCCTCTAGAGGGCACCAGGTCACTGTATTCTCCTCTTTTCCACAGAAGAAGCCTCTGCCGAACTATACTGATGTTGATTGTTTCCGATACTATTCCGCAAAACATGAACACGTTCTCTATTGAAATGATCAAAAAAAGGCAATGCCATCTCCATGGGGAACTACACATTTTGTAAACCGATTACATGAAGGATCCTGTTAAAGTTCTGGGAGAACAGAGAGTTAAAAATGTGTTAAATTCAAAAGATAGATATGATCTTTTGATCACTGAATTACTTGCTAGCGACTGTTTTGCCTATCTCGCTCATAAACTGCAAATTCCTCTTATTTCCTTCACTACCAGCACGGGCCATGCCTTGGGGTGCCGAGAGGAGAGTTTGGGTTACCTGACAACCCCTCTTATATTCCTAACTATCTCGTACACTTTAACTCCAGAGATGACCTTTTACAAGGATATATAATACTGCTGTACTTGTTTTACGCGCCAAGTACTGGCATCTTCATCATGTGTATGCCCAAACAGACACAAACTTTAGTGGAACAGATTTTCGAGTGAAGCTCTGCCACCACTACATGAAGTTGTAGGGAATACATCGCTAGTTTTTTTCCGTCAAACAGTTATCATGCCCTTGCTCAGAGTCGACCTTTCCCTCCCAATGTTATTGAAATTTTGGAGGAATACATATAAAAGAGAGTCGTCCACTGACAAAGGTAACAAAATAATAATATATTAACAGTTTATGTCTCATATGTTAATCAATAGTTTTAATGGTTTCAAGATAATTTTATTTCATACGAATGATATGGTTGTAGTAACCAAACCTTAGTACGTTACGTTATTTTTTTCGATTATAATTGTAAAGGGCCCTGCTAGACAAAAAAGACAACTATAACCCAATTTTATTAGTGTCTGTAGGAAAAACATAAAATATCACGAAACATTACATTTTGAAAACATATTTGACTATAATATTTATTCTTGACAATCTGAAATAAAGTATAATAAAAAACAAATTATGAAGTATATTTAATATTAAGTACTTTATTTGGCTTGTAACTTTTCAAAAACAAAAAGTAATGACTTTAATTGTAAAGTTAGGACTACTTGGTGATCGGTATTTTAACCATAGTATATTTTTTCAGGATTTTAAAACATATATTTTAGTGTTATAGTAGCGAGTTTTGGATCACTAGTTCGTACTTGTAGCCTTCCAAAGCCAATAATCAAGATGTTCACATGAATGTGTTTTCAAAAATTCCTCAAACCGTAAATTTCAAATACGAGGAGGATCTGCCAGAGGCACCATCTAATGTTGTCCTACGGAAATTTGGGGTTTTCACAACGAGATCTGATGGGTAAGTTTTTAGATTATGTTTCATTCTAAAATACAGGTTATTCCAATTTAATTAGTAGAAGATAGTTCGTAGTAAAGATAAGGGGATATAAGTTAGATAAAAAATGTTTGATGCCATTATGGTTCTTTATGCATATCATTTTATTCGATGTAGATTAATTCATTAAGCTGACATTTTACATAGAAATGTCCATATGGTTAGAAATTTTTTTTTAAACCATTACGAAATTTTAGTTTGAAGTCGCAATTTCCGGTATTTTACTTTAAAGGACAAATATCATAATGAATAATGCTTGACAAACAGAAATATCCTATTATTCAGATGTTTTACAGGATAAATAATCTCATTCTAATGGTTTTAATGAATATTAAAACGGTTTGTTCTAAGTACATCAATTGTAATCTATTCCCTATGGGGTAATCAAAATTTTTTTGTATCAAAATTAAAATTTAGAAAACAAAAATGTATCCGACAGAAGTATCCGGTTTGTCTGCAAAATTTGCTCGTTATAATACCTCTATATAATAGGCCTACAACATATATTGAGTGGTCATCAGGTGGTGAATTCTAGGAGTTTAGTATCTTGTAGTTGTAAGTTTTCTGTCTAAGGCCAAAAATTAGGGGAAAAATTTTATTTTCATGAAAATCTTGCCATGCAATTCGTATTTCTAATATAGAACATGTAAATAGTAATTTAGTAAACCGGATACACAACGAAATATATCGAAAGGTCGAACAGAAAGTAACAGAAATAGACCACGACATGCACGCACGAACGAACACATACACACTTACACAAACACGAGCACTGCGTTACACACACACACACACACACACACACACTCTTTTTTATTTTATTCTTTGTATTCAATATATTTATTTATAGCAAATATATTTCTTTTCTAAATGACAACTTTAACCTATTTTAATAAGGTTTGACATTCGTTAAATGCAGTATTAAAACACATTCCGACACATGCTGTAAACCTTGGATATCTCGCTGACCCTCTTTTTTCCGATAACTTTGAGTTCGTGTAGTACTGACTTTTGTCAGCGGCTACAGCCATACTATCTACCCATAAGACACAACTCGAATCTTATCCGACTTGCTTTTCTTAGTATTTCCTGCTACTTCCTAATTTTCCCGCAGTAGGCAACATCAGTACAGCTCAATTTAGCTCGGTATCACTGATATCACCAAGGAGTATTTCTAAATATACTTTATTTACCAGCTATATTTAATATAATCAGAAATATTATCGTTATCAAGACTACATAAAGATAACTTACAGTAATGTTAAACACAATTATGAAATATTTATTGTAGAGATACTCAAATATTGACAGAATATCACAATGTATAATACAGAAAGTAAATGTAGATAAGTAATTTATCTGTATACTAAAAATGTTGTTCCTGACTTAGCAAATTTACAATATTAAGTTAATTTCTTTTATTTCAGAACACGAAAAAAATTGTTATGGCTGTTATTGGTCATGGAGGCTTGGGGAGTTTTAACTGAGACTGGTCTACGTTGGCAAACCCATGATCGGAATTCCCTTTTTCGCTGATCAATATGGCAATATTGAAAAAAATCGTCAAACCAGGAGCTGGAATACAGCTGGACTATGACGACCTATCCGAAGAGAAAATAAGAATAGCCGTGGACGAGATATTGAAACAATCAAAAGTATACAATCATCACATATTTTTACCACAACACTGATCGTTTAAGACATTAATTTTTAACATAGCATATATAAATCTGCATTTTTAACTATTTGACATGTTCATGTTGATTTTAATTTTATTCTGTTATAAGAGAGATATATATGAGAGGTATTCAGAAAGTAAAGAACGTTTTGAATATTTTTAAAACCAAGTACAAAAAACATTTTCAATATATACATGTGAAAGAAAGAGAAACTAAAAATACTACTTTTCTACATAATCACCATACATATTCAGGCACTTTTAATTGCGGAAAGACAGGCTTTTAAATTCCTCTCATTGGAATTCTGCGGCATGTGGTTTTGTCAGCCACTCAGTGATACGTACCTGGAGCTCCTCATCATTGTCAAAACACTGTTTTGTTAGACAGGTCTCCATTTTCCCGAACAAGCGAAATCACTTAGAGGCAAAACCAGAACTGTGTGAGAGGGAATAAGACAAGCTTCTCAGTTTAAACGAGTTCCTTGCGCACGGTTTGCCGTTTTGAGGTCGGGCATTGTCATACAAAAAGCAAAATTGTGCATAAAAATTCATCTTGGCGCTTGTTTTGGACAGCTCTTCTAAGATTTTGCAATGTTTGGCAGTACCGCTCAGAGATTATTGTTGCACCACGATCGATAAAAATCAATCAGAAACTCTGTTTTCAGTGAAAACGGCGTTTTTCATGAATCTGTTCGTCAATTTTGGTGACCAGATCGTCAGTCATAATGCACGGGCTTTCACTCTTGGTCGTGAACGTTTGTTCTACCATTTTAAAACTTTCTGAACCACTTCTTGATAGAACTTTCAGTTAGTACATTGTGCCTGTACACTTCACACAGTTCCCGATTAATTTCTATTGGTTTTACATTTTTTGCTAATCAAAATAGAATCACATTACCGCACTTTACAACAGGCGAATTTTCGATTGCAGCACACATTTAAAATTTGAATATAAAAAAACGGGCAGTATGGGAGATTTTCCAGTTGAAACGACTGGATTCTCACTGAGGTGCTGAGCATGAGCACACCAATATATACGCCATTGGTATGTACATGACTGCGTCAGGTACAAAATGTTTCTTACTTCCTGAATATACCGCATATATTTTATCATGTAATTACATTGAATTTCTCTTTCCAAAACATGAAACACGCGTTGTAAATCACATTTCCCATCTCATTTTTTTTTACAAGTCTGAGTGACAAAATTTATATTCAACGTTTTTAGAACACTTTTTTAACTAAATGTTTGTGAAAATAAATTCTATAAGCTAATAATAGTTGAAAGAACAAATGAGAATTTTTAAGATTAGATTGTTCATATAATTTGCTAAGTTAGATTATGTGTTTAATACATACACATGATTCTTCTAGGTACACACAGAACATGAGGCGATTGTCGCAACAGTTCCGGGATCGGCCGATGACGCCGCTGCAAACGGCAGTGTACTGGACAGAGTACGTCATCAGACACCAGGGGGCGCCACATTTGCGGCCAGCTTCTGTCAGTCTGCCGATTTACCAGTACTTGCTGCTTGACGTCATCTTCGTCCTTACAACCTGTTTGGCTTGTGCGCTCCTTGCATTATACTGGCTCATGAAATTTATCTTTTATACAAAAACCTAATTATGTCGAATAAAAACTGTAATCGATGCAATAAATGCGTAATTACTCTACATATTTTTAAAGAATCCCTTTTTAATCAATAAAACTAAAAAAGTTTACTGTAAAAACTCAAATATTTCCAGAGAGACAGAGAGAGAGTTTTGTTTTTAAATAGGTCAATTCAGAGAGAACTGATTATTAGTTTAGCAATGAATTATATTCTAAATAAGTAAAAGGTTTTTATAGCAAATGTAGATAAAGAAATTTTTTAAAAAAATTGTAAATAGATCTCTTATAGGCTATAAATACGTTTTAATTACTGACAACCATATACCAAATATTTAAGATTTGGTATGGATGCTATAACTTTCCCAACTTTACCAAATTAATAATGTAGAATTAAGAATACATAGACGGATGAACAATTAATGTAATCTGAAAAATATGGTCTCCACGGTTTATAGCATGACAACATCCATTTCAAAGTTACTAATCATCCACATTAAGGCTGTGACGTTACTTATTTGGTATCTACCCCCCATATCCTGCTTACCTACAGGGACTGGAATAGTATCCTCGATTAGCTATGGGACGAATTTAATATTGGGTTTAAAGATTAAAACTGATAAATAATATCATAATGCCATAATAAAATTAATAAGAACCGCACAATCATGGCAGTGATCAACAGTCAACGTTGCGGAGATTATAGGCAACTTGGCACAGGTCCCAGCATGCTATCCAACGATGAACAACTAATAGTGGGTCAGGTGGCTACAGTTCGTGCTGGAAGAGATTAGAACCGCACAAAAAGTTACTAATCAATGCAGTGGTTGACAGACGACGTTGCGGAGAATTATAACAACTTGACACAGGTTCAATGCGCTATGTACTGGTAAACAACTAATTGTGGGTTAGGTGGCTACAGTTTTTGCTGGAGTTCACAAGTTAATGGCACAAAAGTTCACACTTATTGCAGTGGTTGATAGTCGAAGTTGCGGATATTTATAGCTAGCTTGTCAATTTTAGTCAACTTCAGGGATTTTGACTTCACTACAACATCCCTAAAGTTTTAAAAAAATGAGTTAGTTTTCCCCTACCAATGGTGTTAAAATAACCAAAATGACTTTTAGACAATTCCCTACAAGGAGAATTATGAAAACTGATTATAGGCCGCAGACGGATTTTTAGGTTTATGGATTTTGGGAACGCTATACATGTAGGAGCTTTTAGAATGGTGAGGAGTAAATTTATCTTAAAAATATTCTTTGTGTTCTCTTAAGGTGTTCGCTACTTTTCATCCAAATGAATTAGTTATGTTTTTGTTTTAAAAAACTGTATATTTTGGCCATTATCTAGTTTCTGTAATCTTTTCTTTACACGTTACTGAGTCAAATATAACAGTAACGTTGACTATTAAAAAATAACACCTTAAACAATTTCTCATGTTTATTCAAACGTATGTGCCAAACTTGGTTCCTTTAACTCTAGTTTTAGAGAACAATTTTTATAATAAATATTAAAAGACAACTTTAATCTATTTTACAAGTATTGTCTTTCGGTATCAGTATTATAACTTATTTCTGGCTAGCGACAAGCCGTAAAGAGACTCAACATTTGTGACGAGTTTCTAACCATCGTTCAGTGAAACAAGAAAAACAGTAACACTACGTTTCGAGATCTGCAATCTGATCTCTTCTTCAGGTAAAGAACTAACCTAATAACATAATTACAAACTAGGTTAAAATAAAACAAATCTTACTAAAGCGTTGTGGCACGCCTAAGTCAGGAATCACAACCTACATGTTGTTGTCAACTTCACTAACACTAAAAGACATGCACTTAATACAAAACTATACAAAACACTAATCATTAAAACTAAACTACGGAATACAGGTCACAATACGTCTTCACTCGTCTACTAACCACCTACGACTGACCAGAGGGACTAGCCAATGGCAATCGTGACGGGCTGGCTAAAACAAGATGGCGGAAATACAAGGGAAGGGGAACAGGAATGGGCCCTTTCGTTATTATTGGTTCATGCGAGATGAACTTCTTAAAACCATATTGTGACTCCGCATTGGTTTTATTACAAATATCCGACCCGTTTGATACTTTTGGTTTTCTCTTTAGTTCATTTTTAGAATTGGCAACCAAAGCGGCCTAATCTCGACTGATGGTTGACTGATTGGTTGGTCTGCCAATTTAATGTATGTTGCCTCAATTAATTTCCTTTTGAAGAAATGTGGTTCCCGATGTATTATGTGGGCTTCATCCCAATTCATATGATGGTCTTCGGACCAACAATGGTGTGCAATTTTTGACTTTTCTGTGAAACCCTTTTCTCGTGTTTTCTTTGTGTTCTTTTATTCTTACGTTTAGTGGTCTTTTTGTCTCGCCTATGTATTCCCTATTGCAGCTACATTTTATACTGTAAACACAGTTTTTGGAATCCTGTGTGCCATTTTTTGGTTTTTTTTGTTTTTACGAGACTTTGTCTAAGAGTGTTGTGTGTTTTAAACGCGGTTCTAATGTTGTACTTTCTACCTACTCTTCTAATTTTCTCCGATAATCCCGGCACATAAGGGATTGACATAAACGCAAATTTATCACAATTCTGTTTTTCTGACTCAGGAATGATTCTTCATCTGGTTCGTTTGCACTTATTAATTACTAATTGAGGGTATCCATTGCTTCTGAGATCCGATTCAATTTTCTTAAATTCTTCTTTTAGTCCATCTTTATCTGAGCACAAGCTCTTTGCTCTATCAAACAACGAGTAGGCTTACTCCTTCTTTGACAGATTTTTTGATGGTTTGATTGATAATTTAAAATATTTTCCTGTGTGTGTTATCTTTCGAAAAACAGTTGTCTTAAGGACATCCCTATCTCTTAATACACACACATCCAAAAAGGGAAGCTTGTTTTGGACTTCCACTTCCATTGTGAGGCGGATGGAAGGAGAAATACTATTAATGTGATTCAAAAAATTATTTAATTCAATGTCTCCATGAGAAAAAATAACAAAGGTATCATCCACATACCTCCACCAAATCTTCGGTTTGAACTGAGCTGAAGCCAAAGCTTTTCGCTCGAATTCCTCCATAAAAATATTGGCGAAAATAGGAGACAGTGGAGAACCCATTGCCATCCCCTCATCTTGACGGTAAATTTTTACCTCTAACTCAAAATAATTGCATTGAGTGCATAGTTCTAATCAGTTCCATAATTACTGGCACGGGAAAGTTTAGTTCTATCCTTTAATGTTTGGTCTTCTTTGAGACGTGATTTAATAATTCCGAGAAGTTTCTGGAACTGGTACATTTGTAAATAGACTTTCGACATCAAAACTTACCAGTTTGTCAGTTTTCAGTCAACTTTAGGGATTTTGACTTCTCTACGAAATTCCCTGGAATTTTTGATGAAAGAGTCAGTTTTTCCTACCAATGGCGTTAAGATGTCCAAGAGGACTTTAGACAATTCCCTGCAAGGTGAATCACGAGAACTAATGATGGGCCGAAGAGGGATGGTAGGTTTGTGGATTTTGGGAAGGCCATACATATGGGGGATTTTTGAGTGGTGAGGAGTTAATTTAGATCTAAATTTATCTGAAAAAAATTCTTTATGTTTTCTTAAGGGTGTTTGCTACTTTGCGTTCAAATGAATCAGTCGGGTCTTTATTTAAAACTGTATATTTGCCAGTATTTTAAAGTTTCCGCAATCTTTTCTTTATACGCTACTGAGTCAAGTACCACAGTAGCGTTGCCTTTGTCGGCAGGTAAGATTTTGACCGTGTCGTCTTTCCCAAGGATCGACCTGGCCTTTTTCTCCTCTATTGTCAAATTGGGTTTTGTGGGAGGAATTTTTCTGAGTAAAAGACTGGCCTCACAACGAAACCGGTCACCCTGTTCCTCAGGTAACTGTGAAACAGCCGACTCGATTCCAGTTACGAAATCCAGTGCCTTTACCGATTTTTGTGCCACAGAAAAGTTTAAACCCTTGGATAAGACTGATATTTTCCGCTTCATTCAGGATTTTTGAAGAGAGGTTGATTACATTTTTATTATTTGCATCCGTATTCACGTTGCCATCCTTAGGCAAATCACATTTTTTAGGCCTAATTTTTTCCAGTTTGGAGATTTTCTTTTTCTTATCTGTTTCAGAAACTTTTATACATCTATTTTGGATGCTTTCGAGAATGTTGTTGAATTCTGTACCGATCAGTGTTTTTAATTCAGTTTTTTTACACTCAATACTATTTTGGAGGAGGTATCTTTCACGATGATGATATGCAATTCTTTCTTTAAGTAAAGATTTAGAAGCAGAAGACAAAATTTTACTGGCTTTCCTACTATGAAAAGGAGGTTTTTAGAGTTAACCCTATAGACATAAGGTCTTCAACCTTACATTTATGCAAGAAAGTTAAATGATTAATGTGTTTAGTTAATTTAAGATGCAAGCTCTCAAGGTCTTTGATTTGTTTACTGGTTCCGGGTCCGTACCGAGAATCAATTCTTTGTTTAAAGGTTTATTTTGACGATGGAAGGATTGTGAAGGAAACATGATTTTTTCGGACATTTGCCATCGTTCAGTGAAACAAAGAAAACAGTAACACTACGTTTTCGAGATCTGCAATCTGATCTCTTCTTCAGGTAAAGAACTAACCTAATACATAATTACAAACTAGGTTAAAATAAACAAATCTTACTAAAGCGTTGTGGCACGCCTAAGTCAGGAATCACAACCTACATGTTGTTGTCAACTTCACTAACACTAAAGACATGCACTTAATACAAAACTATACAAAACACTAATCATTAAAAACTAAACTACGGAATACAGGTCACAATACGTCTTCACTCGTCTACTAACCACCTACGACTGACCAGAGGGACTAGCCAATGGCAATCGTGACGGCTGGCTAAAACAAGATGGCGGAAATACAAGGGAAGGGGAACAGGAATGGGCCCTTTCGTTATTATTGGTTCATGCGAGATGAACTTCTTAAAACCATATTGTGACTCTTCCGCATTGGTTTATTACAAATATCCGACCCGTTTGATACTTTTGGTTTTCTCTTTAGTTTCATTTTTTAGAATTGGCAACCAAAGCGGCCTAAAAACTCCTTTTCCATAGTAGGAAAGCCAGTAAAATTTTTTGTCTTCTGCTTCTAAATCTTTACTTAAAGAAAGAATTGCATATCATCATCGTGGAAAGATACCTCCTCCAAAATAGTATTGAGTGTAAAAAAACTGAATTAAAAACACTGATCGGTACAGAATTCAACAACATTCTCGAAAGCATCCAAAATAGATGTATAAAAGTTTCTGAAACAGATAAGAAAAAGAAAATCTCCAAACTGGAAAAAATTAGGCCTAAAAAAATGTGATTTGCCTAAGGATGGCAACGTGAATACGGATGCAAATAATAAAAATGTAATCAACCTCTCTTCAAAAATCCTGAATGAAGCGGAAATATCAGTCTTATCCAAAGGGGTTTAAACTTTTCTGTGGCACAAAAATCGGTAAAGGCACTGGATTTCGTAACTGGAATCGAGTCGGCTGTTTCACAGTTACCTGAGGAACAGGGTGACCGGTTTCGTTGTGAGGGCCAGTCTTTTACTCAGAAAAAATTCCTCCCACAAAACCCAATTTGACAATAGAGGAGAAAAAGGCCAGGTCGATCCTTGGGAAAGACGACACGGTCAAAATCTTACCTGCCGGACAAAGGCAACGCTACTGTGGTACTTGACTCAGTAGCGTATAAAGAAAAGATTGCGGAAACTTTAAATACTGGCAAATATACAGTTTTAAATAAAGACCCGACTGATTCATTTGAACGCAAAGTAGCAAACACCTTAAGAAAACATAAAGAATTTTTTTCAGATAAATTTAGATCTAAATTAACTCCTCACCACTCAAAAATCCCCCATATGTATGGCCTTCCCAAAATCCACAAACCTACCATCCCTCTTCGGCCCATCATTAGTTCTCGTGATTCACCTTGCAGGGAATTGTCTAAAGTCCTCTTGGACATCTTAACGCCATTGGTAGGAAAAAACTGACTCTTTCATCAAAAATTCCAGGGATTTCGTAGAGAAGTCAAAATCCCTAAAGTTGACTGAAACTGACAAAACTGGTAAGTTTTGATGTCGAAAGTCTATTTACAAATGTACCAGTTCCAGAAACTCTCGGAATTATTAAATCACGTCTCAAAGAAGACCAAACATTAAAGGATAGAACTAAACTTCCCGTGCCAGTAATTATGGAAACTGTTAGAACTATGCACTCAATGCAATTATTTTGAGTTAGAGGGTAAAATTTACCGTCAAGATGAGGGGATGGCAATGGGTTCTCCACTGTCTCCTATTTTCGCCAATATTTTTATGGAGGAATTCGAGCGAAAAGCTTTGGCTTCAGCTCAGTTCAAACCGAAGATTTGGTGGAGGTATGTGGATGATACCTTTGTTATTTTTTTCTCATGGAGACATTGAATTAAATAATTTTTTGAATCACATTAAATAGTATTTCTCCTTCCATCCGCCTCACAATGGAAGTGGAAGTCCAAAACAAGCTTCCCTTTTTGGATGTGTGTGTATTAAGAGATAGGGATGTCCTTAAGACAACTGTTTTTCGGAAAGATAACACACACAGGAAAATATTTAAATTATCAATCAAACCATCAAAAATCTGTCAAAGAAGGAGTAGCCTACTCGTTGTTTGATAGAGCAAAGAGCTTGTGCTCAGATAAAGATGGACTAAAAGAAGAATTTAAGAAAATTGAATCGGATCTCAGAAGCAATGGATACCCTCAATTAGTAATTTAATAAGTGCAAACGAACCAGAAGAATCATTCCTGAGTCAGAAAAAAACAGAATTGTGATAAATTTGCGTTTATGTCAATCCCTTTATGTGCCGGGATTATCGGAGAGAAAATTAGAAGAGTAGGTAGAAAGTACAACATTAGAACCGCGTTTAAAACACACAACACTCTTAGACAAAGTCTCGTAAAAAACAAAACCAAAAAATGGCACACAGGATTCCAAAAACTGTGTTTACAGTATAAAATGTAGCTGCAATAGGGAATACATAGGCGAGACAAAAAGACCACTAAACGTAAGAATAAAAGAACACAAAGAAAACACGAGAAAGGGTTTCACAGAAAAGTCAAAAATTGCACACCATTGTTGGTCCGAAGACCATCATATGAATTGGGATGAAGCCCACATAATACATCGGGAACCACATTTCTTCAAAAGGAAATTTAATTGAGGCAACATACATTAAATTGGCAGACCAACCAATCAGTCAACCATCAGTCGAGATTAGGCCGCTTTGGTTGCCAATTCTAAAAAATGAACTAAAGAGAAAACCAAAAGTATCAAACGGGTCGGATATTTGTAATAAAACCAATGCGGAGTCACAATATGGTTTTAAGAAGTTCATCTCGCATGAACCAATAATAACGAAAGGGCCCATTCCTGTTTCCCCTTCCCTTGTATTTCCGCCATCTTGTTTTAGCCAGCCGTCACGATTGCCATTGGCTAGTCCCTCTGGTCAGTCGTAGGTGGTTAGTAGACGAGTGAAGACGTATTGTGACCTGTATTCCGTAGTTTAGTTTTAATGATTAGTGTTTTGTATAGTTTTGTATTAAGTGCATGTCTTTAGTGTTAGTGAAGTTGACAACAACATGTAGGTTGTGATTCCTGACTTAGGCGTGCCACAACGCTTTAGTAAGATTTGTTTATTTTTAACCTAGTTTGTAATTATGTATTAGGTTAGTTCTTTACCTGAAGAAGAGATCAGATTGCAGATCTCGAAAACGTAGTGTTACTGTTTTCTTGTTTCACTGAACGATGGCAAATGTCCGAAAAAATCATGTTTCCTTCACAATCCTTCCATCGTCAAAAATAACCTTTAAACAAAGAATTGATTCTCGGTACGGACCCGGAACCAGTAAACAAATCAAAGACCTTGAGAGCTTGCATCTTAAATTAACTAAACACATTAATCATTTAACTTTCTTGCATAAATGTAAGGTTGAAGACCTTATGCCTATAGGGTTAACTCTAAAAAACTCCTTTTCATAGTAGGAAAGCCAGTAAAATTTTGTCTTCTGCTTCTAAATCTTTACTTAAAGAAAGAATTGCATATCATCATCGTGAAAGATACCTCCTCCAAAATAGTATTGAGTGTAAAAAAACTGAATTAAAAACACTGATCGGTACAGAATTCAACAACATTCTCGAAAGCATCCAAAATAGATGTATAAAAGTTTCTGAAACAGATAAGAAAAAGAAAATCTCCAAACTGGAAAAAATTAGGCCTAAAAAATGTGATTTGCCTAAGGATGGCAACGTGAATACGGATGCAAATAATAAAAATGTAATCAACCTCTCTTCAAAAATCCTGAATGAAGCGGAAATATCAGTCTTATCCAAGGGTTTAAACTTTTCTGTGGCACAAAAATCGGTAAAGGCACTGGATTTCGTAACTGGAATCGAGTCGGCTGTTTCACAGTTACCTGAGGAACAGGGTGACCGGTTTCGTTGTGAGGCCAGTCTTTTACTCAGAAAAATTCCTCCCACAAAACCCAATTTGACAATAGAGGAGAAAAAGGCCAGGTCGATCCTTGGGAAAGACGACACGGTCAAAATCTTACCTGCCGACAAAGGCAACGCTACTGTGGTACTTGACTCAGTAGCGTTATAAAGAAAAGATTGCGGAAACTTTAAATACTGGCAAATATACAGTTTTAAATAAAGACCCGACTGATTCATTTGAACGCAAAGTAGCAAACACCTTAAGAAAACATAAAGAATTTTTTTCAGATAAATTTAGATCTAAATTAACTCCTCACCACTCAAAAATCCCCCATATGTATGGCCTTCCCAAAATCCACAAACCTACCATCCCTCTTCGGCCCATCATTAGTTCTCGTGATTCACCTTGCAGGGAATTGTCTAAAGTCCTCTTGGACATCTTAACGCCATTGGTAGGAAAAACTGACTCTTTCATCAAAAATTCCAGGGATTTCGTAGAGAAGTCAAAATCCCTAAAGTTGACTGAAACTGACAAACTGGTAAGTTTTGATGTCGAAAGTCTATTTACAAATGTACCAGTTCCAGAAACTCTCGGAATTATTAAATCACGTCTCAAAGAAGACCAAACATTAAAGGATAGAAACTAAACTTCCCGTGCCAGTAATTATGGAACTGTTAGAACTATGCACTCAATGCAATTATTTTGAGTTAGAGGGTAAAATTTACCGTCAAGATGAGGGGATGGCAATGGGTTCTCCACTGTCTCCTATTTTTCGCCAATATTTTTATGGAGGAATTCGAGCGAAAAGCTTTGGCTTCAGCTCAGTTCAAACCGAAGATTTGGTGGAGGTATGTGGATGATACCTTTGTTATTTTTTTCTCATGGAGACATTGAATTAAATAATTTTTTGAATCACATTAATAGTATTTCTCCTTCCATCCGCCTCACAATGGAAGTGGAAGTCCAAAACAAGCTTCCCTTTTTGGATGTGTGTGTATTAAGAGATAGGGATGTCCTTAAGACAACTGTTTTTCGAAAGATAACACACACAGGAAAATATTTAAATTATCAATCAAACCATCAAAAATCTGTCAAAGAAGGAGTAGCCTACTCGTTGTTTGATAGAGCAAAGAGCTTGTGCTCAGATAAAGATGGACTAAAAGAAGAATTTAAGAAAATTGAATCGGATCTCAGAAGCAATGGATACCCTCAATTAGTAATTAATAAGTGCAAACGAACCAGAAGAATCATTCCTGAGTCAGAAAAACAGAATTGTGATAAATTTGCGTTTATGTCAATCCCTTATGTGCCGGGATTATCGGAGAAAATTAGAAGAGTAGGTAGAAAGTACAACATTAGAAACCGCGTTTAAAACACACAACACTCTTAGACAAAGTCTCGTAAAAACAAAACCAAAAAAATGGCACACAGGATTCCAAAAACTGTGTTTACAGTATAAAATGTAGCTGCAATAGGGAATACATAGGCGAGACAAAAAGACCACTAAACGTAAGAATAAAAGAACACAAAGAAAACACGAGAAAGGGTTTCACAGAAAAGGTCAAAAATTGCACACCATTGTTGGTCCGAAGACCATCATATGAATTGGGATGAAGCCCACATAATACATCGGGAACCACATTTCTTCAAAAGGAAATTAATTGAGGCAACATACATTAAAATTGGCAGACCAACCAATCAGTCAACCATCAGTCGAGATTAGGCCGCTTTGGTTGCCAATTCTAAAAAAAAATGAACTAAAGAGAAAACCAAAAGTATCAAACGGGTCGGATATTTGTAATAAACCAATGCGGAGTCACAATATGGTTTTAAGAAGTTCATCTCGCATGAACCAATAATAACGAAAGGGCCCATTCCTGTTCCCCTTCCCTTGTATTTCCGCCATCTTGTTTTAGCCAGCCGTCACGATTGCCATTGGCTAGTCCCTCTGGTCAGTCGTAGGTGGTTAGTAGACGAGTGAAGACGTATTGTGACCTGTATTCCGTAGTTTAGTTTTAATGATTAGTGTTTTGTATAGTTTTGTATTAAGTGCATGTCTTTAGTGTTAGTGAAGTTGACAACAACATGTAGGTTGTGATTCCTGACTTAGGCGTGCCACAACGCTTTAGTAAGATTTGTTTATTTTAACCTAGTTTGTAATTATGTATTAGGTTAGTTCTTTACCTGAAGAAGAGATCAGATTGCAGATCTCGAAACGTAGTGTTTACTGTTTTCTTGTTTCACTGAAACGATGGCAAATGTCCGAAAAAATCATGTTTCCTTCACAATCCTTCCATCGTCAAAAATAACCTTTAAAACAAAGAAAGGAGTTTCTAACCTTATAAGAATATCATAGACTTTGCTGAGTCCAAAATTCCGACTACCAATCATATTATGAATATGATAACTAGACGCGTTATCGAGTATAACTACTAATAATCTTAGCGTACTCAATGTAGCATTCTTTCGCTACATTAGATTAATTTGAAATTTATTTTATTTCAAGCTTTAGCGAAGTGGATCACTTGTGTGGCTGGAAAAATTCCATTTCTGTCCATCTGTTTGCAAGGCCGATATCTCGAAAAACGAACTGACCTTACAGACTTGAAAACTCTGCATGGAGCTTTTATTTTATGTGAGAAACATTGAGTTCGATAATGTCACTCCATGGGATTGGGCTGAGCGATAGAGAGTATTTTTAAATTGGTTTTTATGGGTAACCATGATTAAAAACGATAAATAGCTGTATACATAAATTTTAAAATAAACTGTGAACAATAATTGTGACAGGTAACACTTTTATTTACAGAGTAAAATAAAATATAATAGACTGCAGTCAGTGTAAAAATAGTACTGACAATACCTTATTTCAGAGTACTTTTATGCTGTAGAACCCTCGCTAGCTTATCAGAACCTTTATTTCTTCTGTAAATCTACATTACTTAACAAAAATGTGAATGTATCATGTGGTCAGATAGCTTGAGAAACATTCATCTGTACACTTTAAATTTTGCATGAAAGTGCATTTCAATAAAGAAAGAAAAAGTTCTCCGATGGTGCATATCACTCGTGGACTAACACAATTTCTCATTTTTTTGCCGGGACGATGTAAACATTTCTTTTCTCTATGATGGTGTGCGTGTCTATTAGTACGCATCTAGAGAATGAAAGGAGCAATATATATATATATATATATATATATATATATATATATATATATATATATATATATATGTTATGTTTAATAATTTTTTAGCCAAGCCCGTTATGCGACGTGTGATGTGGCGTACTCTCTCTTTGTTATTGAAAGGAAATCAAAATTAATCAGAGCAATAACTTAATTAATAGCAATAACGATAAGTAAAATAGTTTCTTTTCCTTAAGAAAGGACACAGTAGAAAGTAACAATATGGCTAGGACTTAGTTCAGGGTGGAAGGAGAAAGGTAATAATAAAGGTTTGTGAATCCTGTTTCCTCATGACTGAAAGCGTGCTAGGGGCCAGTCACGGGCATCGGTAACGATGTAATGGGGCAATGGAAAGGGGAGAGGTACTTATACCCAGATCGAGGTTGTAGTCGGCTTCTCGTAGTTTTAGTCTCAGCGTCTAATTTATTAGAAGTTCTTAGTTTTTCCCGACTAGTTCTGCGTGATATTTGGTAAGTGTTAATTTTATTGGAGATTTTCGTACATTGATAACAGTGGGATTTACACGACTTATTTTGGGGTTTTGGGTACTTTGGGATTATACCGACCACACCCAGACATGAATCGTTATTTCACATTTCGTTTCTACTGATTACTAGATTAGCGTAGAACAATATTTCGTCAATATAAAACAGGAATTGTCTTATCGCAAACACCTCCCCATCCTCAGACAGAGGTCAAAGTCGAGCGTCTAGTAGATAACGTGGATTGCAGAGTCTCGCCGCCCGTTCAGCTGGTGCATCGCTTTGTTGTACTTCCGTGTTTTACCTCTACATTTCTCCAAACACAAAAATTCAACAAAAACAAACATTTACCAAACTAAACTTTTTATTAAAAAAACACTCAAAACTTGTTTTTATTCTTGATCACATTCCGCCACCCAAAATGCGAGTGCCTCCGGCCATCAGCGCGGGCTTCGGCAGCACCTTCGGTGCTGCCGAAGCCCGCGCTGATGTCGACGAAAGAAAAACATCCCTCGAGATAGTACCTATCAGTAAAATATCAAATTCTAGAGGGGCTAATCAGAAATATAAATTGAATTGTAATGGAAAGGCAATGATGTACCGTGGCAAATCACGTGATGCCGCGCGGCCTGCCGTAATCAGGATTCTCGAGAAAGATAAGATAACAGCGACAACAATACCGATCACAATACCTGGAAATGCTTGTAAGTTTGTAATTTTGTAATTGAAGAGTTGTTTTTTCGTTCTATCATGTTTGTTTCTATAAATTTCTATTTTTGTGTTCTTCATACTGGTGTGGTCGGTATAATCCCAAAGTACCGGGTTTTGTTCTTTTTAAGGTATATGTTTTAGAAATAAATATACTGTATATATATATATATATATATATATATATATATATATATATATATACATATATATACATATATATATTTAAAAATTAGAAACAAAATCATAAACAAACTGACTTAAAATTTTATACTTCTTATATTATAAGTAACGTTACCACACTTTCTGAAAGTTATTTTCATAGAATAAATTTCTTTGCACCAATTCAGTACTGGTAGTCCTGGTATTGCGCTTTCACTGCCACCTCCTAATTTTGGCAACTTTAATATACTGCCACCCGTTTTAATAATTTTTAAATAAATATAATTTGGTAAGATTATAAGAAAACCATGGGACTAACTTATTTTTTAGGCTAAGTTGTTCCTCTTTCTATATAAATGTTCATGCGTAAATCATTTCAAACACAATGTCTTGTTTTTAAACTTTAAAAAATAAGTTTTTTTTTGCAAAAAATAAAAAGTTGCCAAAAGCATCACTATGTACTAGTCGACAACATAAATATATTTCTCATTATTATTTACTGTATTTAGCATTTTAATTACTGTGACTACAGCTTACACATATTTACAATTGAAATCCACTTATGTTTAAACGTTGTTTTTTGTGTGGAAGCCTAACCCAATTGTTTCAATCATTTTTAAAACACCATAATAAAAGTTTTTTTTACTACTTTGCTTATGTTTCTTTACTTTAGTCTCGATTCATTGTATTTACTCACAAAACAATTGTTGTAAACTAAAGTAACAGCAAGCAAAACAATAACAATGCAGATGACGATAAGCAGAACAATAAACGGGCGACACGACGTGAAGACAAGTTCGTAAACAAACCACCTTTTTCCCAAATTCCAGATGTCTGCCAACAATATTTTATAGATCATAATCCATAGAGAAAGAAATAGAAATAGCGAATGGAGTATCAATGCCGAAGTCCAAATACTTTGAAATGCATTTTTATTTTTGTTAAAGTCGCCGCCGACAAAAGACGTTGTCGGCAGTGATAGTGTAAGGTAGTTTCTGGATCTGTAAGCAACACAAACAAAAACTACGGGAATGAAGATCTAGATGTTATATTTAAGCTATAGACACTATTCAGCATTGTTGTGGAACATATAAAATAAATCATTGCACATATCTTAAAAAGACTGTTTACTTTCATATTTTGGGGCTAAAGTTTTATAAAGAATTCTGATCTCATCTCAGAAACTTCTCAGAAGTTATAGTATAGTGATAGTAATAGCTCAGTCAAAACTCTACCATTTCAAAAACAGATATAGTTTTATTTAGAGATAAACTTATTTATTTTATTTGGTTTTAGTTTTTTTATTAATATTTTTTAGGGTCAAAAGATTTTATTAATTTGGAATTATAGAGTGATCTTGCGAAAACGAGGTAAAAGGTTTAAGATTCACGTTGAGAGTGTTGATAATTTTTGATAAGCCACAATGGAACTAAACGCCAGTATGTGTGAGGGGTCCGTCCAGCTATAACCACGTGATTGTAAGTTCTTTTCTTTTCGAACTTAAGGATTGGACTGATTTAAAATTAAATAACTCAAATTTATATTAGACTAGTAAAATGTATTATTTGCATGTTTCTAGTTTTATTTTAATGTATTATTGTTCTTCGGCATGTTGATTAATTAAATAAACATTCATTGAATCCAGTCGATAAACAGTACATATAATCTTTTCTTTGCTTTAATGGTATATTATTTTTAATGTACTGCCTAAAAGAATTATCGTTAGCAGATTGGTGTTGTGGGATTTTATATGTTCCACAACAATGCTGAATAGTGTCTATAGCTTAAATATAACATCTAGATCTTCATTCCCGTAGTTTTTTGTTTGTGTTGCTTACAGATCCAGAACTACCTTACACTATCACTGCCGACAACGTCTTTTGACGGCGGCGACTTTAACAAAAATAAAAAATGCATTTCAAAGTATTTGGACTTCGGCATTGATACTCCATTCGCTATTTCTATTTCTTTCTCTATGGATTATGATCTATAAAAATATTGTTGGCAGACATCTGGAATTTGGGGAAAAAAAAGGTGGTTTGTTTACGAACTTGTCTTCACGTCGTGTCGCCCGTTTATTGTTCTGCTTATCGTCATCTGCATTGTTATTGTTTTGCTTGCTGTTACTTTAGTTTACAAACAATTGTTTTGTGAGTAAATACAATGAATCGAGACAGTCTTGAAGACAATCAAGTGCTAGAAGAGTTACTCAGATTTTCTAATGACAGTGAAAGTGATGATTTATTCTAAGATGACAGACATAATGATCAGATTTTACTGCCGATGGATTTGTTGAGAATTTCTTTACTAAAGTAAAGAAACATAAGCAAAGTAGTAAAAAAAACCTTTTATTATGGTGTTTTAAGGGGGCAACGTACCCAAAAAACTGATTTTTTCTAAAAAAAATTTTTATTTTATTTTTTTAGTTTCTAAAATGTTTGGAAACAATAATCAATTATTGGTTTTGCATTATCATTGCCAAAAGTGTGTTTTTTTTTAAATAAAATCTGTTAGCGTGTAGAGCTGATTTTTTTCTCCTCCAGGCGGCCATTATAAATGACAAGCTTTATATCATATATCTATTCATAATATATCATATAACTATTCATTACTAATGTATTTTATTGCTGTATTCAGTATATTAGAATGTCATAGTTTCAGAACTTACTAAGATCCCAGCTTTTTTATGTGTGGTAATCACTCAGTAAATCAGCTGTTGTCAGTGATCAGCTGTTAGTTCCAGTTACTGTGCTCTAACCTCACTTTGTGAATGACATGTGTTTGTTGTATTTTGTTGAACAATTTAGTGATTTAGACTATTAGTTTTGATTCAGGTC
The DNA here is from genome assembly GCF_021130785.1 of Homalodisca vitripennis. Lineage (NCBI taxonomy): Eukaryota > Metazoa > Arthropoda > Insecta > Hemiptera > Cicadellidae > Homalodisca > Homalodisca vitripennis. Next base: position 162,946,264 of record NC_060208.1, read on the forward strand.
ATGAAGCAATCAACTAAAAATCAATATTCTAGAAACAAAAATTAGTAAGAAAAAACTTGAAATATAAAAAATACCGTCAGCAAGTTAAATTGAAAAAGATGAAAAAGGAAGAAAAGAAATTAAAAAAAGAAGGTGTTACCTATGGGGCTGGACTCTTTTAAGTGTAAAATATGTTTACACTAAACACAAAAACAATGATTTATATAAATAGTCTTACTTTCCATATATAATAAACATATGAAGTTTTTTGCCTTTTCCCGTAAGTTTGTTTTTTCCGTGTTTTCCAACACGTTTTACAACGTAACTTCTTTATTTATTGACCTAGAGACCTCATATTTTGTACATATGATCTTCAATATATAGTGCACAAAGTGTAGTATGGGATCAAGTATATTTTAAATTATACTCCTAATATAATTTTTTCCATTTATAGAAAATTAAAATTTTTTGAAAAAAAAATTAAAATAAAATGTCACTTACCTATTTTGATAACTACACAAAATTCCATACTACACTTTGTAAGGCTATTTATTAGCTTTAAGAAAATATCTAAAAATTAGGAATAGGTGCAATACAAAAGCAGCTATGGTGTAAAACAAGAATTCTAATTTTCTTGAAAAAACCCCCTCCCTTTCCCATGAAGAGGGGTGGGAGGGGGTTAACAATATATTTTCTTTAAACCCTGTCCTAGGGAGACACTTTAATGAACAAAAAGAGTAATTAGTGGCAGAAGAAATTAAAAAACATATGTTTTGGGTACATTGCCCCCTTAAAAAATGATTGAAACAATTGGGTTAGGCTTCCACACAAAAACAACGTTTAAACATAAGTGGATTTCAATTGTAAATATGTGTAGCTGTAGTCACAGTAATTAAAATGCTAAATACAGTAAATAATAATGAGAAATATATTTATGTTGTCGACTAGTACATAGTGATGCTTTTGGCAACTTTTTATTTTTTGCAAAAAAAAAACTTATTTTTTAAAGTTTAAAAACAAGACATTGTGTTTGAAATGATTTACGCATGAACATTTATATAGAAAGAGGAACAACTTAGCCTAAAAAATAAGTTAGTCCCATGGTTTTCTTATAATCTTACCAAATTATATTTATTTAAAAATTATTAAAACGGGTGGCAGTATATTTAAAGTTGCCAAAATTAGGAGAGGTGGCAGTGAAAGCGCAATACCAGGACTACCAGTACTGAATTGGTGCAAAGAAATTTATTCTATGAAAATAACTTTCAGAAAGTGTGGTAACGTTACTTATAATATAAGAAGTATAAAATTTTAAGTCAGTTTGTTTATGATTTTGTTTCTAATTTTTAAATATATATATGTATATATATGTATATTATATATATATATATATATATATATATATATATACAGTATATTTATTTCTAAAAACATATACCTTAAAAAGAACAAAACCCGGTACTTTGGGATTATACCGACCACACCAGTATGAAGAACACAAAAATAGAAATTTATAGAAACAAACATGATAGAACGAAAAAAACAACTCTTCAATTACAAAATTACAAACTTACAAGCATTTCCAGGTATTGTGATCGGTATTGTTGTCGCTGTTATCTTATCTTTCTCGAGAATCCTGATTACGGCAGGCCGCGCGGCATCACGTGATTTGCACGGTACATCATTGCCTTTCCATTACAATTCAATTTATATTTCTGATTAGCCCCTCTAGAATTTGATATTTTACTGATAGGTACTATCTCGAGGGATGTTTTTTCTTTCGTCGACACAAGCCCGCGCTGATGGCCGGAGGCACTCGCATTTTGGGTGGCGGAATGTGATCAAGAATAAAAACAAGTTTTGAGTGTTTTTTTAATAAAAAGTTTAGTTTGGTAAATGTTTGTTTTTGTTGAATTTTTGTGTTTGGAGAAATGTAGAGGTAAAACACGGAAGTACAACAAAGCGATGCACCAGCTGAACGGGCGGCGAGACTCTGCAATCACGTTATCTACTAGACGCTCGACTTTGACCTCTGTCTGAGGATGGGGAGGTGTTTGCGATAAGACAATTCCTGTTTTATATTGACGAAATATTGTTTCTACGCTAATCTAGTAATCAGTAGAAAACGAAATGTGAAATAACGATTCATGTCTGGGTGTGGTCGGTATAATCCCAAAGTACCCAAAACCCCAAAATAAGTCGTGTAAAATCCCACTGTTATCAATGTACGAAAATCTCCAATAAAATTAACACTTACCAAATATCACGCAGAACTAGTCGGGAAAAACTAAGAAACTTCTAATAAATTAGACGCTGAGACTAAAACTACGAGAAGCCGACTACCAACCTCGATCTGGGTATAAGTACCTCCCCTTTCCATTGCCCCATTACATCGTTACCGATGCCCGTGACTGGCCCCTAGCACGCTTTCAGTCATGAGGAAACAGGATTCACAAACCTTTATTATTTACCTTTCTCCTTCCACCCTGAACTAAGTCCTAGCCATATTGTTTACTTTCTACTGTGTCCTTTCTTAAGGAAAAGAAACTATTTTTACTTATCGTTATTGCTATTAATTAAGTTATTGCTCTGATTAATTTTGATTTCCTTTCAATAACAAGAGAGAGTACGCCACATCACACGTCGCATAACGGGCTTGGCTAAAAATTATTAAACATAACATATATATATATATATATATATATTGCTCCTTTCATTCTCTAGATGCGTACTAATAGACACGCACACCATCATAGAGAAAAGAAATGTTTACATCGTCCCGGCAAAAAAATGAGAAATTGTGTTAGTCCACGAGTGATATGCACCATCGGAGAACTTTTTCTTTCTTTATTGAAATGCACTTTCATGCAAAATTTAAAGTGTACAGATGAATGTTTCTCAAGCTATCTGACCACATGATACATTCACATTTTTGTTAAGTAATGTAGATTTACAGAAGAAATAAAGGTTCTGATAAGCTAGCGAGGGTTCTACAGCATAAAAGTACTCTGAAATAAGGTATTGTCCAGTACTATTTTACACTGACTGCAGTCTATTATATTTATTTTACTCTGTAAATAAAAGTGTTTACCTGTCACAATTATTGTTCACAGTTTATTTTAAAATTTATGTATACAGCTATTTATCGTTTTTTAATCATGGTTACCCATAAAACCAATTTAAAAATACTCTCTATCGCTCAGCCCAATCCCATGGAGTGACATTATCGAACTCAATGTTTCTCACATAAAATAAAGCTCCATGCAGAGTTTCAAGTCTGTAAGGTCAGTTCGTTTTCGAGATATCGGCCTTGCAAACAGATGGACAAGAAATGGAATTTTTCCAGCCACACAAGTGATCCACTTCGCTAAAGCTTGAAATAAAATAAATTTCAAATTAATCTAATGTAGCGAAGGAATGCTACATTGAGTACGCTAAGATTATTAGTAGTTATACTCGATAACGCGTCTAGTTATCATATTCATAATATGATTGGTAGTCGGAATTTTGGACTCAGCAAAGTCTATGATATTCTTATAAGGTTAGAAACTCGTCACAAATGTTGAGTCTCTTTACGGCTTGTCGCTAGCCAGAATAAGTTATAATACTGATACCGAAAGACAATACTTGTAAAATAGATTAAAGTTGTCTTTTAATATTTATTATAAAAATTGTTCTCTAAAAACTAGAGTTAAAGGAACCAAGTTTGGCACATACGTTTGAATAAACATGAGAAATTGTTTAAGGTGTTATTTTTTAATAGTCAACGTTACTGTTATATTTGACTCAGTAACGTGTAAAGAAAAGATTACAGAAACTAGATAATGGCAAATATACAGTTTTAAACAAAAAACATAAACTAATTCATTTGGATGAAAAGTAGCGAACACCTTAAGAGAACACAAAGAATATTTTTAAGATAAATTTACTCCTCACCATTCTAAAAGCTCCTACATGTATAGCGTTCCCAAAATCCATAAACCTAAAATCCGTCTGCGGCCTATAATCAGTTTTCATAATTCTCCTTGTAGGGAATTGTCTAAAGTCATTTTGGTTATTTTAACACCATTGGTTAGGGAAAACTAACTCATTTTTTTAAAACTTTAGGGATGTTGTAGTGAAGTCAAAATCCCTGAAGTTGACTAAAATTGACAAGCTAGCTATAAATATCCGCAACTTCGACTATCAACCACTGCAATAAGTGTGAACTTTTGTGCCATTAACTTGTGAACTCCAGCAAAAACTGTAGCCACCTAACCCACAATTAGTTGTTTACCAGTACATAGCGCATTGAACCTGTGTCAAGTTGTTTATAATTCTCCGCAACGTCGTCTGTCAACCACTGCATTGATTAGTAACTTTTGTGCGGTTCTAATCTCTTCCAGCACGAACTGTAGCCACCTGACCCACTATTAGTTGTTCATCGTTGGATAGCATGCTGGGACCTGTGCCAAGTTGCCTATAATCTCCGCAACGTTGACTGTTGATCACTGCCATGATTGTGCGGTTCTTATTAATTTATTATGGCATTATGATATTATTTATCAGTTTTTAAGTCTTTAAACCCAATATTAAATCGTCCCATAGCTAATCGAGGATACTATTCTAGTCCCTGTAGGTAAGCAGGATATGGGGGTTGGTAGATACCCAAATAAGTAACGTCACAGCCTTAATGTGGATGATTAGTAACTTTGAAATGGATGTTGTCATGCTATAAACCGTGAGGACCATATTTTTCAGATTACATTAATTGTTCATCCGTCTATGTATTCTTAATTCTACATTATTAATTTGGTAAAGTTGGAAAGTATAGCATCCATACCAAATCTTAAATATTTGGTATATGGTTGTCAGTAATTAAAACGTATTTATAGCCTATAAGAGATCTATTTACAATTTTTTTAAAAAATTTCTTTATCTACATTTGCTATAAAAACCTTTTACTTATTTAGAATATAATTCATTGCTAAACTAATAATCAGTTCTCTCTGAATTGACCTATTTAAAAACAAAACTCTCTGTCTCTCTGGAAATATTTGAGTTTTTACAGTAAACTTTTTTAGTTTTATTGATTAAAAGGGATTCTTTAAAATATGTAGAGTATTACGCATTTATTGCATCGATTACAGTTTTATTCGACATAATTAGGTTTTTGTATAAAAGATAAATTTCATGAGCCAGTATAATGCAAGGAGCGCACAAGCCAAACAGGTTGTAAGGACGAAGATGACGTCAAGCAGCAAGTACTGGTAAATCGGCAGACTGACAGAAGCTGGCCGCAAATGTGGCGCCCCCTGGTGTCTGATGACGTACTCTGTCCAGTACACTGCCGTTTGCAGCGGCGTCATCGGCCGATCCCGGAACTGTTGCGACAATCGCCTCATGTTCTGTGGTGTACCTAGAAGAATCATGTGTATGTATTAAACACATAATCTAACTTAGCAAATTATATGAACAATCTAATCTTAAAAATTCTCATTTGTTCTTTCAACTATTATTAGCTTATAGAATTTATTTTCACAAACATTTAGTTAAAAAAAGTGTTCTAAAAAACGTTGAATATAAATTTTGTCACTCAGACTTGTAAAAAAAAATGAGATGGGAAATGTGATTTACAACGCGTGTTTCATGTTTTGGAAAGAGAAATTCAATGTAATTACATGATAAAATATATGCGGTATATTCAGGAAGTAAGAAACATTTGTACCTGACGCAGTCATGTACATACCAATGGCGTATATATTGGTGTGCTCATGCTCAGCACCTCAGTGAGAATCCAGTCGTTTCAACTGGAAAATCTCCCATACTGCCCGTTTTTTATATTCAAATTTTAAATGTGTGCTGCAATCGAAAATTCGCCTGCCTGTTGTAAAGTGCGGTATGTGATTCTATTTTGATTAGCAAAAAAATGTAAAAACCAATAGAAATTAATCGGGAACTGTGTGTGAAGTGTACAGGCACAATGTACTAACTGAAAGTTCTATCAAGAAGTGGTTCAGAAAGTTTTAAAATGGTAGAACAAACGTTCACGACCAAGAGTGAAAGCCCGTGCATTATGACTGACGATCTGGTCACCAAAATTGACGAACAGATTCATGAAAAACGCCGTTTCACTGAAACAGAGTTTCTGATTGATTTTATCGATCGTGGTGCAACAATAATCTCTGAGCGGTACTGCCAAACATTGCAAAATCTTAGAAGAGCTGTCCAAAACAAGCGCCAAGATGAATTTTTATGCACAATTTTGCTTTTGTATGACAATGCCCGACCTCAAACGGCAAACCGTGCGCAAGAACTCGTTTAACTGAGAAGCTTGTCTTATTCCCTCTACAGTTCTGGTTTTGCTCTAAGTGATTTTCGCTTGTTCGGGAAAATGGAGACCTGTCTAACAAAACAGTGTTTTGACAATGATGAGGAGCTCCAGGTACGTATCACTGAGTGGCTGACACCACATGCCGCAGAATTCAATGAGAGGAATTTAAAAGCCTGTCTTCCGCAATTAAAAGTGCCTGAATATGTATGGGTGATTATGTAGAAAAGTAGTATTTTAGTTTCTCTTTCACATGTATATATTGAAATGTTTTTTGTACTTGGTTTAAAATATTCAAAACGTTCTTTACTTTCTGAATACCCTCTCATATATATCTCTCTCTTATAACAGAATAAAATTAAAATCAACATGAACATGTCAAATAGTTAAAAATGCAGATTTATATTGCTATGTTAAAAATTAATGTCTTAACGTGTGGTAAAATATGTGATGATTGTATACTTTTGATTGTTCAATATCTCGTCCACGGCTATTCTTATTTTCTCTTCGGATAGGTCGTCATAGTCCAGCTGTATTCCAGCTCCTGGTTTGACGATTTTTTTCAATATTGCCATATTGATCAGCGAAAAAGGGAATTCCGATCATGGGTTTGCCAACGTAGACAGTCTCAGTTAAACTCCCCAAGCCTCCATGACCAATAACAGCCATAACATTTTCGTGTTCTGAAATAAAAGAAATTAACTTAATATTGTAAATTTGCTAAGTCAGACAACATTTTTAGTATACAGATAAATTACTTATCTACATTTTACTTTCTGTATTATACATTGTGATATTCTGTCAATATTTGAGTATCTCTACAATAAATATTTCATAATTGTGTTTAACATTACTGTAAGTTATCTTTATGTAGTCTTGATAACGATAATATTTCTGATTATATATTAATATAGCTGGTAAATAAAAGTATATTTAGAAATACTCCTTGGTGATATCAGTGATACCGAGCTAAATTGAGCTGTACTGATGTTGCCTACTGCGGGAAAATTAGGAGTAGCAGGAAATACTAAGAAAAGCAAGTCGGATAAGATTCGAGTTGTGTCTTATGGGTAGATAGTATGGCTGTAGCCGCTGACAAAAGTCAGTACTACACGAACTCAAAGTTATCGGAAAAAAGAGGTCAGCGAGATATCCAAGGTTTACAGCATGTGTCGGAATGTGTTTTAATACTGCATTTAACGAATGTCAAACCTTATAAAATAGGTTAAAGTTGTCATTTAGAAAAGAAATATATTTGCTATAAATAAATATATTGAATACAAAGAATAAATAAAAAAGAGTGTGTGGTGTGTGTGTGTGTGTGTGTGTGTGTACGCGTGCTCGTGTTTGTGTAAGTGTGTATGTGTTCGTGCGTGCATGTCGTGGTCTATTTCTGTTACTTTCTGTTCGACCTTTCGATATTTCGTTGTATCGGTTTACTAAATTACTATTTACATGTTCTATATTAGAAATACGAATTGCATGGCAAGATTTTCATGAAAATAAATTTTCCCCTAATTTTGGCCTAGACAGAAAACTTACAACTACAAGATACTAAACTCCTAGAATTCACCACCTGATGACCACTCAATATATGTAGGCCTATTATATAGAGGTATTATAAGAGCAAATTTGCAGACAAACCGGATACTTCTGTCGGATACATTTTTGTTTTCTAAATTTTAATTTTGATACAAAACTCCTGGGAATTGATTACCCCATAGGAATAGATTACAATTGATGGTACTTAGAAAACCGTTTAATATTCATTAAAACCATTAGAATGAGATTATTTATCCTGTAAAAACATCTGAATAATAGGATATTTCTGTTTGTCAGCATTATTCGTGGAAAACGTCAAAAGACGTTGTCGGCAGTGATAGTGTAAGGTAGTTCTGGATCTGTAAGCAACACAAACAAAAACTACGGGAATGAAGATCTAGATGTTATATTTAAGCTATAGACACTATTCAGCATTGTTGTGGAACATATAAAATCCCACAACACCAATCTGCTAACGATAATTCTTTTAGGCAGTACATTAAAAATAATATACCATTAAAGCAAAGAAAAGATTATATGTACTGTTATCGACTGGATTCAATGAATGTTTATTTAATTAATCAACATGCCGAAGAACAATAATACATTAAAATAAAACTAGAAACATGCAAATAATACATTTTACTAGTCTAAATATAAATTTGAGTTATTTAATTTTAAATCAGTCCAATCCTTAAGTTCGAAAAGAAAAGAACTTACAATCACGTGGTTATAGCTGGACGGACCCCTCACACATACTGGCGTTTTAGTTTCCATTGTGGCTTATCAAAATTATCAACACTCTCAAACGTGAATCTTAACCTTTTACCTCGTTTTTCGCAAGATCACTCTATAATTCCAAATTAATAAAATCTTTTGACCCTAAAAAATATTAATAAAAAAACTAAAACCAAATAAAATAAATAAGTTTATCTCTAAATAAAACTATATCTGTTTTTGAAATGGTAGAGTTTGACTGAGCTATTACTATCACTATACTATAACTTCTGAGAAGTTTCTGAGATGAGATCAGAATTCTTTATAAAACTTTAGCCCCAAAATATGAAAGTAAACAGTCTTTTTAAGATATGTGCAATGATTTATTTTATATGTTCCACAACAATGCTGAATAGTGTCTATAGCTTAAATATAACATCTAGATCTTCATTCCCGTAGTTTTTGTTTGTGTTGCTTACAGATCCAGAAACTACCTTAACACTATCACTGCCGACAACGTCTTTTGTCGGCGGCCGACTTTAACAAAAATAAAAATGCATTTCAAAGTATTTGGACTTCGGCATTGATACTCATTCGCTATTTCTATTTCTTTTCTCTATGGATTATGATCTATAAAATATTGTTGGCCAGACATCTGGAATTTGGGAAAAAAAGGTGGTTTGTTTACGAACTTGTCTTCACGTCGTGTCGCCGGCCCGTTTATTGTTTCTGCTTATCGTCATCTGCATTGTTATTGTTTTGCTTGCTGTTACTTTAGTTTACAACAATTGTTTTGTGAGTAAATACAATGAATCGAGACTAAAGTAAAGAAACATAAGCAAAGTAGTAAAAAAACCTTTTATTATGGTGTTTTAAAAAAATGATTGAAACAATTGGGTTAGGCTTCCACACAAAAACAACGTTTAAACATAAGTGGATTTCAATTGTAAATATGTGTAGCTGTAGTCACAAGTAATTAAAAATGCTAAATACAGTAAATAATAATGAGAAATATATTTATGTTGTCGACTAGTACATAGTGATGCTTTTGGCAACTTTTTATTTTTTTGCAAAAAAAAAAACTTATTTTTTTAAAGTTTAAAAACAAGACATTGTGTTTGAAATGATTTACGCATGAACATTTATATAGAAAGAGGAACAACTTAGCCCTAAAAAATAAGTTAGTCCCCATGGTTTTCTTATAATCTTACCAAATTATATTTATTTAAAAATTATTAAAACGGGTGGCAGTATATTAAAGTTGCCAAAAATTAGGAGGTGGCAGTGAAAGCGCAATACCAGGACTACCAGTACTGAATTGGTGCAAAGAAATTTTATTCTATGAAAATAACTTTCAGAAAGTGTGGGTAACGTTACTTATAATATAAGAAAGTATAAAATTTTAAGTCAGTTTGTTTATGATTTTGTTTCTAATTTTTAAATATATATATGTATATATATGTATATATATATATATATTATATATATATATATATACAGTATATTTATTTCTAAAACATATACCTTAAAAAGAACAAAAACCCGGTACTTTGGGATTATACCGACCACACCAGTATGAAGAACACAAAAATAGAAATTTATAGAAACAAACATGATAGAACGAAAAAACAACTCTTCAATTACAAAATTACAAACTTACAAGCATTTCCAGGTATTGTGATCGGTATTGTTGTCGTCCGCTGTTATCTTATCTTTCTCGAGAATCCTGATTACGGCAGGCCGCGCGGCATCACGTGATTTTGCACGGTACATCATTGCCTTTCCATTACAATTCAATTTATATTTCTGATTAGCCCCTCTAGAATTTGATATTTTACTGATAGGTACTATCTCGAGGGAATGTTTTTCTTTCGTCGACACAACAAGCCCGCGCTGATGGCCGGAGGCACTCGCATTTTGGGTGGCGGAATGTGATCAAGAATAAAAAAACAAGTTTTGAGTGTTTTTTTAATAAAAAGTTTAGTTTGGTAAATGTTTGTTTTTGTTGAATTTTTGTGTTTTGGAGAAATGTAGAGGTAAAACACGGAAGTACAACAAAGCGATGCACCAGCTGAACGGGCGGCGAGACTCTGCAATCACGTTATCTACTAGACGCTCGACTTTGACCTCTGTCTGAGGATGGGGAGGTGTTTGCGATAAGACAATTCCTGTTTTATATTGACGAAATATTGTTCTATACTACGCTAATCTAGTAATCAGTAGAAACGAAATGTGAAATAACGATTCATGTCTGGGTGTGGTCGGTTAATAATCCCAAAGTACCCAAAACCCCAAAATAAGTCGTGTAAATCCCACTGTTATCAATGTACGAAAAATCTCCAATAAAATTAACACTTACCAAATATCCACGCAGAAACTAGTCGGGAAAAAACTAAGAACTTCTAATAAATTAGACGCTGAGACTAAAACTACGAGAAGCCGACTACAACCTCGATCTGGGTATAAGTAACCTCCCCTTTCCATTGCCCCATTACATCGTTACCGATGCCCGGTGACTGGCCCCTAGCCACGCTTTCAGTCATGAGGAAACAGGATTCACAAACCTTTATTATTACCTTTCTCCTTCCACCCTGAACTAAGTCCTAGCCATATTGTTACTTTCTACTGTGTCCTTTCTTAAGGAAAAAGAAACTATTTTACTTATTCGTTATTGCTATTAATTAAGTTATTGCTCTGATTAATTTTTGATTTCCTTTCAATAACAAAGAGAGAGTACGCCACATCACACGTCGCATAACGGGCTTGGCTAAAAATTATTAAACATAACATATATATATATATATATATATATATATATTATATATATATATATTTATAATATATATATATATATATATTGCTCCTTTCATTCTCTAGATGGCGTACTAATAGACACGCACACCATCATAGAGGAAAAGAAATGTTTACATCGTCCCGGCACAGAAAAAATGAGAAATTGTGTTAGTCCACGAGTGATAATGCACCATCGGAGAACTTTTTCTTTCTTTATTGAAAATTGCACTTTCATGCAAAATTTAAAGTGTACAGATGAATGTTTCTCAAGCTATCTGACCACATGATACATTCACATTTTTGTTTAAGTAATGTAGATTTACAGAAGAAATAAAGGTTCTGATAAGCTAGCGAGGGTTCTTACAGCATAAAAGTACTCTGAAATAAGGTATTGTCAGTACTATTTTTACACTGACTGCAGTCTATTATATTTATTTTACTCTGTAAATAAAAGTGTTACCTGTCACAATTATTGTTCACAGTTTATTTTAAAATTTATGTATACAGCTATTTATCGTTTTTTAATCATGGTTACCCATAAAACCAATTTAAAAAATACTCTCTATCTATCGCTCAGCCCAAATCCCATGGAGTGACATTATCGAACTCAATGTTTTCTCACATAAAATAAAGCTCCATGCAGAGTTTCAAGTCTGTAAGGTCAGTTCGTTTTCGAGATATCGGCCTTGCAAACAGATGGACAGAAATGGAATTTTTCCCAGCCACACAAGTGATCCACTTCGCTAAAGCTTTGAAATAAAATAAATTTTCAAATTAATCTAATGTAGCGAAGAATGCTACATTGAGTACGCTAAGATTATTAGTAGTTATACTCGATAACGCGTCTAGTTATCATATTCATAATATGATTGGGTAGTCGGAATTTTTGGACTCAGCAAAGTCTATGATATTCTTATAAGGTTAGAAACTCGTCACAAATGTTGAGTCTCTTTACGGAACGGCTTGTCGCTAGCCAGAATAAGTTATAATACTGATACCGAAAGACAATACTTGTAAAATAGATTAAAGTTGTCTTTTAATATTTTATTATATAAAAATTGTTCTCTAAAACTAGAGTTTAAAGGAACCAAGTTTGGCACATACGTTTGAATAAACATGAGAAATTGTTTTAAGGTGTTATTTTTTAATAGTTCAACGTTACTGTTATATTTGACTCAGTAACGTGTAAAGAAAAGATTACAGAAACTAGATAATGGCAAATATACAGTTTTAAACAAAACAAAAACATAACTAATTCATTTGGATGAAAAGTAGCGAAACACCTTAAGAGAACACAAAAGAATATTTTTAAGATAAATTTACTCCTCACCATTCTAAAAGCTCCTACATGTATAGCGTTCCCAAAATCCATAAACCTAAAATCCGTCTGCGGCCTATAATCAGTTTTCATAATTCTCCTTGTAGGGAATTGTCTAAAGTCATTTTTGGTTATTTTAACACCATTGGTAGGGAAAACTAACTCATTTTTTTTAAAACTTTAGGGATGTTGTAGTGAAGTCAAAATCCCTGAAGTTGACTAAAATTGACAAGCTAGCTATAAATATCCGCAACTTCGACTATCAACCACTGCAATAAGTGTGAACTTTTGTGCCACATTTAACTTGTGAACTCCAGCAAAAACTGTAGCCACCTAACCCCACAATTAGTTGTTTACCAGTAATAGCGCATTGAACCTGTGTCAAGTTGTTATAATTTTTCCGCAACGTCGTCTGTCAACCACTGCATTGATTAGTAACTTTTGTGCGGTTCTAATCTCTCTTCAGCACGAACTGTAGCCACCTGACCCACTATTAGTTGTTCATCGTTGGATAGCATGCTGGGACCTGTGCCAAGTTGCCTATAATCTCCGCAACGTTGACTGTTGATCACTGCCATGATTGTGCGGTTCTTATTAATTTATTATGGCATTATGATATTATTTATCAGTTTTAAGTCTTTAAACCCAATATTAAATCGTCCCATAGCTAATCGAGGATACTATTCTAGTCCCTGTAGGTAACAGGATATGGGGTAGATACCAAAATAAGTAACTCACAGCCTTAATGTGGATGATTAGTAACTTTGAAATGGATGTTGTCATGCTATAAAACCGTGAGACCATATTTTTCAGATTAACATTAATTGTTCATCCGTTCTATGTATTCTTAATTCTACATTATTAATTTGGTAAAGTTGGAAAAGTATAGCATCCATACAAAATCTTAAATATTTGGGTATATGGTTGTCAGTAAAATTAACGTATTTATAGCCTATAAGAGATCTATTTTACAATTTTTTTTTAAAAAATTTTTTTATCTACTATTTGCTATAAAAACCTTTTACTTATTTAGAATATAATTCATTGCTTAATAATAATCAGTTCTCTCTGAATTGAACCTATTTTAAAAACAAAAATCTCTGTCTCTCTCAGGAAATATTTGATGTTTTTACAGTAAACTTTTTTAGTTTTATTGATTAAAAGGGATCTTTAAAAATATGTAGAGTATTACGCATTTATTGCATCGATTACAGTTTTATTCGACATAATTAGGTTTTTTGTATAAAAGATAAATTTTCATGAGCCAGTATAATGCAAGGAGCGCACAAGCCAAACAGGTTGTAAGGACGAAGAATGACGTCAAGCAGCAAGTACTGGTAAATCGGCAGACTGACAGAAGCTGGCCGCAAATGTGGCGCGCGCCCCCCCCCCTGGTGTCTGATGACGTACTCTGTCCAGTACACTGCCCGTTTGCAGCGGCGTCATCGGCCCGATCCCGGAACTGTTGCGACAATCGCCTCATGTTCTGTGTTGTACCTTAGAAGAATCATGTGTATGTATTAAACACATAATCTAACTTAGCAAATTATATGAACAATCTAATCTTAAAAATTCTCATTTGTTTCTTTCAACTATTATTAGCTTATAGAATTTATTTTCACAAACATTTAGTTAAAAAAAGTGTTCTAAAAACGTTTGAATATAAATTTTGTCACTCAGACTTGTAAAAAAAATGAGATGGAAATGTGATTTACAACGCGTGTTTCATGTTTTGGAAAGAGAAATTCAATGTAATTACATGATAAAATATATGCGGTATATTCAGGAAGTAAGAAACATTTGTACCTGACGCAGTCATGTACATACCAATGGCGTTATATATATTGGTGTGCTCATGCTCAGCACCTCAGTGAGAATACCAGTCGTTTCATACTGGAAAAATCTCCCATACTGCCCGTTTTTTTTATATTCAAATTTTTTAAATATGTGTGCTGCAATCGAAAATTCGCCTGTTTGTAAAGTTTGCAGGTAATGTGATTCCATTTTTAGATTAGCAAAAAATGTTAAGAACCAATAGAAATATTAATCGGGAACTGAGTTTTGTGAAGTGTACAGGCACAATGTACTAACGTGAAAGTTCTAATCAAAGAAGTGGTATCAGAAAAGTTTTTTAAAAATGGTTTAGAACAAACTGATATCCACGACCAAGAGTGAAAGACCCGGTGCATTATTGATGTCTGACGATTCCTGGTCACCAAAAATTGTCGAGCCAACAGATTAAATCATGAAAAAACGGCCGAGTTATCACTTGAAACAGAGTTTCTGAGAATTTGATTTTATCGATCGTGGTGGGTCAACAATAATTCTTCTGACGCGGTACTATGCACTAAACATTGCAAAATCTGTAGAAGGAGCTGTCCAAAAACAAGCGCCAAGATGAAATTTTTTATGCACAATTTTGCTTTTTGTATGGTACAATGCCGCGACCTCAAACGGCAAAAACCGTGGCGCAAGAAACTCGTTTAAGCTGAGAGAAGCTTGTCTTATTCCCTCTTCTCAGTTCTGGTTATTGCTCTAAGTTGAAGTGTTCCGTCGCTTATTGTTCGGAAAATGGAGGGACCTGTCTAACCAAAAACAGTTGTTTTGAACAATGATGAGGAGCTCCAGGTTACGTATCAACTGAAAGTGGCTGGACACCACATGCCGCAGAATTCAATGAGAGGAATTTGAAAAACCTGTCTTCCGCATAATTTAAAAGTGCCTGAATATGTTCATGGTTGATTAGTGTAGAAAAGAAGTAGTAGTATTTTTGTTTCTCTTTTCACATTATGTATATATTGAAATGATTTTTTTGTACTTTGGGTTTTAAAATATATTCAATAACGTTTTCTGTTACATTTCTGAATACCTCTCCATATATATATCTTCTCTGTATAGACAGAAATAAAATTAAAAATCAAACATGAACATGTCCAAATAGTTAAAAAATGCAGGATTTATATTGCTATGTTAAAAATTAATGTCTCTAACGTTGATGGTAAAATATTGTGATGATTGTATACTTTTGATTGGTCAATTAATCTCAGTCCAAGGCTGAATTCCTTATTTGTCTCTTCTGGGATTAGGTTCGTTCATTAGTCCAGCATGTTTATTCCAAGCTCCTGGTTTGACGGTTTTTCAATATTGCCCATATTGATCAGCGAAAAAGGGAATTCCGATCAGGGGGTTTTGCAACCGTAGACAGTCCTCAGTTAAATCTCCCCAAGCCTCCATGTACCAATAACAGCCATAACATTTTATCGTGTTTTCTAGAAATAAAAGAAATTAACTTAATTTGTAAAAAATTTTTTTTTTAAATTTCGCTAAGTCAGACACAATCATTTTTAGTATTACTCAGTAATAAATTACTTATCTAGCATTTATCTTGTCTGCTAATTATACCGATTGTGAATATTCTGTCAATATTTGAGTATCTCTACAATAAATATATTAATATATGTGTTTAGAGCATTACTGTAAGTTATCTTTATGTTCAGGTCTTTCGATTAACGATAATATTTTCTGATTATATTAATATAGCTGGTAAATAAAGTATATATGTTAGAAAATACTCCTTTGGTGATAATCAGTGATTACCGAGCTAAATTGAGCTGTACTGATGTCTGCCTTAATGCAGGGAAAATTAGTAGTAGTAGCAGGATAATACTAAAGAAAAAGCAAGTCGGATGATAGAGATTCGAAGCTTGTGTCTTATGGTAGATAGTTATGGCTGGCTGTTAGCCGCTGACAAAAGTCTCAGTACTACACGAACTCTAAAGTTATCGGAAAAAAAGAGGTCAAGCGAGATATCCCCAAGGTTTTACAGTCCATGTGTCGGAATGTGTTTTTAATACTGCAAATTTAACGAATGTCAAACCTTATAAAAATAGGTTTTTAAAAGTTGTCATTTTAGAAAAGAAAATATATTTGCTATAAAATAAATATATTTGAATTACAAAGAATAAATAAAAAAGGAAGTGATTGTGTAGTGTGTGTGTGTTGTGTGTGTAGCGTACGTTTCAGTGCTCGTGTTTGTGTAAGTGTGTATTAGTGTTCGTGCGTGCATGTCGGGGTCTATTTCTGTTACTTTCTGTTTCGACCTTTCGATATTTCGTTGTATCAGGTTTTACTTAAAGTCTACCTATTTACAGTGTTCGTATGATTAGAAATACGAATTGCATGGCAAGATTTTCATGGAAAATGAAATTTCTCCCACTAAATTTTGGCCTAGACAGGAAACTTACAATACTACAAAGATGACGCTGTAAATCTCCTAGAATTCACCACCTGATGACTCACTCAATACTATGTATGGCCCTATTATATAGAGGTATTATAAGAGCAAATTTTGCAGACAAAGCCGGATACTTCTGTCTGGATACATTTTTGTTTTCTAAATTTTTAATTTTGATTACAAATAACTCCCCTGGAATTGATTACCCCATAGGAATAGATTACAATTTAGTATTCACCCCCCCCCCCCCCCACCCCCCCCCCCCCCCACCCCCCCCCCCCCCCACCCCCCCCCCCCCCCACCCCCCCCCCCCCCCACCCCCCCCCCCCCCCACAGTTTAAAATTACAAATCGAAATATTTATACATATATACAGGGATATAATAAAAAGGTTGGGCTGGCTATGTATCTTAAACTTCTGTGTGCGATTCTAAGCTAAACATGAAACTTTTTCCCGATTTCCACTTCGTTTAGCACCTAGCCGCCATTTTGTATTTTTGTACCAAAACTATTATTTCTAAAAAAATGGTAAAGCCAAAGAATCCAAATTTGGAAACATAGGTTTCAATAGGCAAGAAAAGAAATATTGTGTTAATTTCTTCAATATTAACTAAATTTAATGGTGTCTGTTGAAAAGTTTTAAAGTCAAATCATAAAAAGACCAGTATAGTTATAACAAATTTACTAGAGACCAACTATTTGGAAGAACTTTGTTGCAATTCGAACGGTACTATTTTTAATGGAATCTATCAAGACATAAGCGAAAACGACCACTTTAAACGTACGCTTACACAAGCTGTAAGTAGCAAACATTTTGTCTTTTGATAGGTATCAGCTATATTACATCAGTTATAAAAATTGTACAAGGAACTAAGTATTTGGACAATGTTATTACAATTCCAAGAGTAAATGCGAAGCGTTTGTCACTCCAAATAAAACTAAAATCGATGTTCAAGTTTCTAAACCCCCCGCCCCCATGCAGTGTTCTGCCAGAACCGCTTTCATTGCCCAACAGTGAAACCCCAAGCTATAACATAGAGTTCGCTAACCACTCTCATTACTTCTAACCACCCTCCTAAACAGAAAAAAGTAAAGGAATGCCGAAAACTTAAAATGAACAACAATCCCGTTACAAATGGATGAGGGAATCAAAAGACCCTGAAAAATATAACCAGTCTAATTTTACAGAGGGTTTTGGACCTATAAATGAGTCTTTGTGATTTTCCCATACAAAGTTTCAGTCTTGACCTAGGTGATGATATATTATCACTCGTTGTTGAACAGTCAAACTTGTATGCATCCCAGCAAGGCTCAACTTTAGATCTTGACTTAGCAGAGCTAAAAACATTTTTAGGTATGTTGATAATAATGGGATTCCATGAACTGCCCTCTCTTAGAATATATTGGTCCACAAACCACAATCTACAAGTTCCAAGAATCAGTAAAATTATGACAGTGAAACGATTTTAAAATTTTTTTAGGTATCTACATATAAATGACAATATCAAAATGCTCAAGAGAGGCAGCCCGGAATTTGGCAAGCTTTACAATGTAAGGCCTCTAATTGATTATGTCAATCAAAAGTGTAAAGATTTGTTTTCTTCCATCTCGTTACTTGTCTGTTGATGAGAGTATAATCGCTTTCAAGGGGACCGTTAAACGGGGCTTCAAAGTATGGGTGATAGCATACGCAAAGACTGGGTATATTTATTCATTTGAAGTATACACTGGAAAAAGGAGAAAATACTGGCGCGTTTGTGGGATTGGGAGAGAAGGTAGTTTTGTCAGTGTGCAGTGAACTGCAAGACAAGTCGTACACTCTAACACTTTGACAACTTTTTTTCGAGTGTACCTCTCATTGAGCAGCTTCTCAATAATGGGATATTTTGCTTGTTGGTACCATCAGACGTGACCAGGAAGCAATATTCTGAGATTTTGACAGCGGATTCGGCCATGGCCCAAGGAGAATTTGACTGTGTCCAGTGTGGAAACATAACAGTGCGTAAATGGAAGGATCATGGTGCAAAATCAGTTTCAGTCATCAGTAACTACCACAACTCGTCAGCTGTTGAGAAAAGTTCTCCGAGAGGATGCTCAGGGGAAATAAGAAAGAGGTTGAATGCCCTAAAAGTATAGCCGATTTATAATAGTAAGATTGGAGGTGTTGATCGTTTTTGACACCATTTTGTCAGTTTACAACATATCATGGAAGACAAGGCGATGGTGGCTAAAGTTGTTTTATTTTTTTAGTAGACGTCGCTGTAATCAACAGTTTTATTGCCTACAAAGACCCTCAAACATGCAGCAACAAAGACAGTACTGTACATCAGCCATCTAAATTATAGGTATGAGCTAGCAGACCAACTGATTGGGAATTACTCTTCTAGACAAAATAAAGGCCCACCTCTAGGAACCGCCTGTGGAAGGAAACGCAACAGGCCAGATGGCCATCCAACTGTTCCAAACTCAATCAGATTAGCAGGAGTTGGATTGCACGTTTCCCACTGTTGGTACATATTGTCGTTGTGCGTATTGTTCCACAAAAGTGAAGCAAAAGAGGAGTAATATATTGTGCAAGGAATGTGATGTAGGGCTCTGCAAAGGGTTTCGAGCCCTTCCACTCAGGATCCTAAAATTGACGATATAAAGCTATTTTGTACTTAATACTCTTCTTATTATCATTAAAAGATACCCGTCTGTGTATGTTTAGAGCTCAAGTAAATTTCCATTTTGTGTTATAAGTGATTTTACTCTTTTAAAATTAGTTATAACTAATAAAAATACATTTTGTATACAAAATGAAATGTGTGATGTCATTTCCTCTTCTGCTCTTAAGGTGGTAAATTATTTTACCACTGCCCAACTACTAATGTTCAAAAATTGTCAGTGTCGGGAATGGGCAGTGGTATAATAGTTTACCTCCCTATATTTATCACTTATCATCATAAATTTAATTAATAAATATTTTTTAAGATTCAGTGGCCTCATAAACAACATGAATCAAGCAAAAAATCGCTAATTTAAAAGGTCCCAGAATACTGCCCTATAAAGGGTTAATTTAATACATTCGTTGTGTACTTTGATCAGCTATGCAGGAAAACATATTTTTTTCCTATTAGAACATAGCTATGCCGCAATTAATGACAATACAGCCAACATTGAAATGGATGAAAGCATATCCATTCTTAGCCGAAAAAAAACTTCCACATATATTTCTTCATGACGTAAACAATCACCAAGTAGTAATAAAAGATATTCAAATAATAATAAAGCAAAAATTTCCACTGAAATAAAAGGTAGGGCTTTTTAAAGTAAATCTTTAAACTATAGATGACTAGAAGTCTAACTGCTTTTTATGATAACTTGAATGTTAAATATCACACTTTCCAAACGAGAAAAGATAAGAAAGAAACTTGATGCATTAAGGCCACTTGCTCCCACTATGACGAAGAAATTCAATCAGAATTAGTATCTTTTGGATTTTCTGTAAAAAGGTAGTTTATATATTAGATAAAGATAAAATATCCAACCCACTGTGCACTGTTTCCTTAGAAACAACAAGAAAGCCATTAAATATGCCTAGGGCCGTAGAAAGTTTTGACGGGCCTCGGACGAAACAATAGGTTGTGGCTACATGTATGTTGTAGAGATTGCTCATTGCTCAATAATTAAGTGCCACGAAATTTTTCAAATTATTTTTACATTTCATAATAAACAAAAAATTAGTCTTTAAGTCCGGATCACGGTAAAAATACTCGAGAAAACACGTATTTCTACGGCACTGAATATACACATTGACTAAGTTGTGCTACGCTGTTACAAGTGTTGAACTAAAAAGAAAACCTCGAGATACACCTCCGTACATATATCAGCGCTTTGGGTATACAAAAATTTTTTGGAAACTAGATCGGAGGTATGTCAAATTCGCAGGACATAATTCACACAGAGCGTTCCTACAAAAAGACCATCACCCCTACAAGTGGTAATTGCGGCGAGCGAGGACACATACTGCCAGTTTAAATAGTCTGGAAAGTTTACAAAGACAAGGATTTTAATAAATCCTCCCTCGCAAGAACTCTTTCAAAAGTCCTGCTCGTACAAACGCCAACACGGAACCAAACGCGAGGCGAATATCACACTCTATTCCGAAACATCCCAATCATCCTCTCGTGGTTTCCAATACTTCTGGGTCTTACGCTGAAGTGGTAACACAAAATATATCTCCTCTCAGGACTGCCGATGAACCTGCAAAACTCGAAAATGGTAAAAATGATGATTTACTCTTTTCAAAAATTAAATAACTTGGGCTTAATCCAGTCAAAAACACTTCTACCACCAATAAAGAATGTGTTGAGTAGCGTTAAAAATGTCTCAATCTATGCTCTCAATCATTAAAAATTTAAACCATCCTTAATTGGAATTTGGACGATTGAAATAAAAGAAAAATGTGTTTGCATCTTTCATGACCCGGCAAAATATAAAGATATTGCTAGTGTCACTGAAACTTATTACATACAAAACGAACGTTTTAATATCCCCGGATACTCAATATAATGGGAAGACAGAAAGTTCCTCATGCATCTGTGGGTTTTGAGATTTTTGTTAAAACAAAATTAGTCATCAATCATCAATTAAATAAAAAAATGGTCACAACGTCAAAATTATTTCTGCATACACGTCACAAAATCGACGATTTTATCAGAAAGATCTTTGAATTTATTTTATGGATATGCCGCAACTCTCATTCTACGTGACCTTGATATTCTAGCACCGTTTGGGACTGTAGAATAAGCAACCAAAGCGGAGTGCAACCCTTCGTGTCATTAATAATAATAATAATGTAATTATTTGTGCTCCATCCGACCCTAAACATTATCCTTGACAAAACAGTTTTTATCCAGATATACGTGATACAACGAAATGCTTAATAAGGTCAAGAAAAGGTGAAATTTTTAATAATTATTTTCCAAAAGCACACAATTTCTACATTCTGCATTGAGAATCTTGGAATCGATGAAATAAAAGAATATAGTGAAGCGTTAATGGTAGACATAATAGCCGTCCCTGAGTCAAACACGATTGAACTTATTCGTATAGCAAAAATTTGACCTTGATGAATTTAGGATTAATTCGTTCGAAATCTTATATATCCGATATAGATCCTAGTGTTTCGAATATGTGGCGTGCAACGAAACGACTGTTGCAATCTCCAACAATCATACCACTACTTAAAACAAAACGGTTTGATATTTGAGAGTGATATATAAAAGTGTAATGCATTTGATGACCATTTTTAATGCGGTAGCTGACCCAGAAAACTAATGGAAACGTCGAATATCTGAATGTAACTGCTAGTGGCGTTAATCAGCCTATAAAAAACCATCACCATCTGAAATAAGAAGTTTTATCAATCCGATCCCAAAAAAGAGTCTTGGTATGATTTGACTCTAATTTTAGGCTTAAGGAATGCTCGTAACATACCAAGTTTTCAATACTGGCATTAATTTTAAATGCGTGTATTTCACTAGGGTATTATCCTAAGATTTGAAAGCATGCTGAAATTACTGTCCTCCACAAGCCCAACAAACCTAAAGAATCCCCAAATAACTACTGCCCGATCACCCTCCTTTCATCAATTTCAAAGTTGCTCGAGAAAGTTATTCAGAAAAGAATGGTTGAATGAAGTATTTAGACTTGTCCAATGTCATTCCTGCTCACCAATTTGTATTCGGTCAAATGACTCATTCTACGACCGGATCAAATATTAAGAATCAGTGAAACTATCAATTAACGTTTTAAAAGAAGACTCCATTCTACTTATGCATTCCCAGACGCCTCGCAAGCATTTGACAAAGTTTGGCCTGGTGGCTTACCATATAAATTATACCAGTTTGGGTTTTCCTTTGTACGTAAGTCTTTTACAATATCTTTTTACTGATCGCACCCTTTCCGCCAAACTTTAGAATCCGCTTTTCAACAGTTCGCCCCAGTAAGAGCGAGGGTTCATCAAGGCTTGATATTGGAGCCTATGGCTTTTCTGTCTGATATACCAGGTCTTCTCCAAACTATTGTAGCTCTTTATGCTGATCACAGCTATCATAACTCAACAATATGAGATATACGAACCAGCAACATTATTACAAACTGATGTTACAACTTTGACAAATTGGTTTAAGAGTTGGAGACACGCTCTAAATCCTAAAAAAAATGTGATACTGAGGTATTTTCTTTGAGAAAATGCGTTTACGCCATCTGAAATTGTGATAGAGGGACGCCTTAATCTCATGGGATCAAAATAACAAGTAGGTACTTAGGCGTGTATCTTGATAAACAGTTAATAGGTAACTTAAATAAGGATTCAAAATTAAACACAAGCTTAAGCACGTTTATCTCTTTTATTTCCTGATACCTAACAGAAATTTTACGTTAAAACCGGCCTGCACACTAATGATTTATAAAACTATAATGAGAGCCCTAAAAATGTTTGCCTTCCAATTTGGAGTCTATGCATGTCTTCTGGTAAGATTAAAATCGTTTCAATTTTTACAAAATACACTATATTGAAATACCCATATCCACGAAGAAGTAGGATTTGATTCAACTGGGAAGTTAACTGTTAGAACGAATAGGAAATCTTTGGCTAATTTACACCGTGTTAAATTCCATATTTTCCCGGAATGCAGAATCAACTTTAAGACGACGTCTGAAACCAAGACTTCCTCAACAAGTGCTACTCTTATTGGAGAACATTCCCTGAGAAAAAAACACTTTTATTTTTATTTTCAATGATAGTATGATGTTTAAACCTTTCAATTACGTTACTGTGTGTCTCGAACGAAGATACCCTAATAATGTTCTTTCCTACACGTTTAATTTAGTTCGTACCTGTTACTTAATTCTGCGTATAATGTAATAACATTACTCCAGTATAAATATTGTTATAAAGAATGGAAAACTTAAAGTTCACTGGCTTCAACCTTACATTATGATTAATTGCGGGGAAAATAGTGCAGTTTTAAATTTTATATATGTTCTGTCCAAAGATTTTTGATCCATTCATCCTACTAGATTGATTAAGAGTTGACGGAATTGCCATTAAAAATGATACCTAATATATTTTTAGAATTAAGGAAAGCAACAATAAATTACTATTTTTTAAAAGCCATTGTGTTTATAAGATATGTCCTTAACTCGTCATTGGCACGCGTTCGGACTCTAGCTTACTGGGTTATTTTGTAAATTTAAAAGAGTCTGCTAACACCTAAACCAAACAGACGGTGGTGTGACTGACAGGAGTGTAAAACTAACTAAATTACCAGGCAGTGAACAGAGCTGATGTAACAAACAGTGGATAACTACATTACCTGCTCTAACCTGCTACAAAAGCGGCGCACAGATGAGCGAGGGTACAAAAACACTTTTGTCTCTCTTTATTTTTGTAATTCAAACATCAAAATAGGCTGCATTTTACTATCCTCAAAAGGTTAAGTATTGGCAGTTAAATGCAGGTTTTCACTACACGTCTCTATAACCTTTATTCACTCCCCTTTCCAAAATTTGTAGCATACACAGAATTGTTGTAAGTAACTTTGTATTTTTTCAATAATGTCACACAAAGCAAGTCATATCAACGTTTGTTTGTTTGAACCAACCAACGTTGTTTTGGTTCATAATGGTTTTAAAACTGTGACGTACAGGCACATTTGTGACGTACATTTTCTCCAATTACGACTCCCAGAACCTACAACCACAATAATAAAAATTATATCTGGGCTTATGCAATATAACAAGAGCTGCTATAATGTTTAATAGATCAAGACTAAAACGGTACACGAGAGTGGGTATTTGTACACATTTTGGATGAGTTCTTTAATCAGTCTTAACCAATACAATGTTTAAAGATGGTGAGAATTCGATTTTTTGAAATAATTAACTCTACTATTTTCCATTAAAGGTCCAAATTAATTACGTTTTTTAAATTTGGTAATTATGAACAACTTGATACGTTTTTAAAATTAGGTAATATCAACAAGTTTTAATTTAGGATTTCCCTCGATCTCTCTTAAGGTTTTAAAATGGCGTCTGTTTAAAGTTAGATAAAAAAAATGGTTTAAACCTAAATTATTATGTACTTTAAGCAAACAGAAAAGTGTTTTAGAATTTTCAGTCTATTTAAAAATAATAATTATTCTTACCTGTTTTTTGTTTATATCTCATAAGGTTTTTCTGAAAGCGCCATACACGGTTTTTAAGTAGTATAGACCATTCCACATTCCGGAAATAATCGTGAACGCTATAATTACCGTAATTTCTAGCTGGTTTAAACTTAATTTACTAAGAATTTGTACTGAGATAGTACGTACACATGGCTTGGATAAGTTCGTTAGCTGGTTTCAACCAACAAAAACGAACGAAACATTAGGTACTATACCATGTCAAAACATGTTTATAATTGTCCACTACATGTTCGGAAACAAAAGTTCCATACTTAAATCGTTAAAAATCGTTATAATGCTCCACATGGTATTCTTCTCAATTGGATTATTTACCTCAGCTGATGATAAGGTATCCGTGTCCTTTCCCGTGAATATTGAATGTGAACTGAAATGAAGTTTTCGTTTAACATTTTGCAGTTTTGGTATTTGAAAAACGTTTATAAATTTCATATTCTTCGAGGGTATCTAGTTTCCGAACTTTATTTAAGTTATCCACAATATTCAAACTGCCATTAGTTTTCCTCATGTCGTACCTGTTATCAATAAGATGCTATGAAAAGTGTTTTTCTTCATTTATCCGCCGGTTGGACCGTTTCTCTTAAAATTAGTTTTGAATGTTATATCGTTGTGGCTGTTGCTATTCCTGTTTGGATATTAATTACTCTGTTACTTGTTTTAAACGTCAAATATATGTTTGAATATTTACTGTTTTTCTTAGTCCATGCTGTATGATCTTGCTCTATTCTACACAAAAAAGTGTTGTCTTGGCTATTGCTAAATCTCTTATGTTCTTCGCGAATATTTATACTTTTATATTTTAAAATAATTCTGTCCTAGAAGTTGTTATTGTATCCCTTAGCTGTGGTAATAAGCGTTATAATATTAACTTATCTATTGTAATTCTTATGACTTAACGGTACGTTTAAAAGACGATGAACCATGTAGTTGTAGGCGGCTAGTGTCTGTGAATATGAATGAAAATATGTAGAGAGTATAATATATTGTATTCCAATTTTATTTTTGTTTCTTTCATTATAAGATATAAAATTATATATTTTGTTGGAGTTCTCAAGCTACATTTATATTTTAATATTGGATATACTCGTATTTTATTTAAATAATTTAAAAGAAAGTTTAATTGCCGGGTATTACCAATGAAGAGAACTAGTGCTTCATCCAGATATCTATGGTAGAACATAATTTTCTTGCTGATTGCATTTTTATTTATGATGATAAATTTGTTTTCTATGTGGTTTATATAAATTTAAGATACTATCCCTGATAGAATTTGATGGCGGGAGGAGACAGTTTTTTTAATTTTTATATCAGATCGTAAGAGTTCTTAAAACTGAATGAATTACGGTCCAAAATCATAATGTCCTTTTTACAACTTTTTCGAGTGTTTGAGCAAAGTTGTAAGATGGAATAGTAAGTATAGTTCACCAGAGGGTAGTTCAAAATGGGAGTGTTATGTTTATGCATCTCTGGAAGGCCACGAAAATGGGACTTTAGAATTTATTACGCGCACGGATTTTAATTTAAACTTCAGAAAATAGTTTTTACTGTTATTAATTATTTCTTATGTCTTTTTGGTAGATGTCAGTAGGATCTTCCAAGAGAGCATCAATATTGTTATTATTGATAAAAGTAGTTTAGCTATATAATATTTGCTTTAAATAATAACGGTTGTGGCATTTATCGAACATACACATCCTGGCATCATTATCTTTAAAGCTTCTCAGAGACTTATGTTCTACAAAGACGTTCGTGCTTAGAGTTTTGAATAATTTCTAGAACTTTGGGAGCATGGACAGCTGTGAAAGTGGTCTTAAGGTATTCTGTATGTTTAATCCTATGTAATAGGCTATTAATACAGTTCTAAAAACTAAATTTACACAGTTGTGCTGTGGTCAAATGAAATATATATAATATATATATATATTCTCTCTGATATGGTTTTATAACTGTAAATACGAGAATCTCAAAGAGCTATAACGACGTAGAGAAACACAAGAAAATAAAAACATTTCTTAAGGCTCCGATGTCTTTAATTCAAAACAAAGACGTTATTTTTCCAAGACAATGGAATCGTGAGGAATACGAAAGTTGAACCAGAAGTAGTAAAGTTAAGCCTAGAAGGGTTTTTAACGTAAGCCTACATCAAAATATTCAGCGGCAAACAGCCACTATCCCAATATTGATCCTGGATGCCACACTTGCACCTGAGCCTTTGTTCTGTAGGCCTGCAACAGACTTTAGTGTAGATGCCGGGCACAGTATGCTAGTCTCGCTCAAACAGAATGATATCGAATTAATTTAATTCCTCTTTTACACTAAAATATTTATAAAATAATAATATAAAAATTGGTTTAAATTGTACTTATTTGCAGAATACATTATATCTTGTGATATTTTTTACTATATGCATTAACATTATTACACATTCTTGATGATTCTTAAGTCATACGCAATAAGAAGCTTATTTGATAAATTAAATTAAAATCTAATATTAACCGATATGTATCAAAAACTAGTTGAATTTTTCTATGTTTGTACTTTAAAAAGATGGTATTTAAGGATATTTTATAATTAGAAGAACCAGCAATTATTCATTTAACTTTTAATTTAAAATATTTTAATAATAAATTCTTGACGGGCACAAATCAATGTTATAAATCCTGTATTGCACCTTTTGCTTTACAGCCCTATCAGAGGGATTAATTTTAAATGGAAAAATCACAGGAACTTCAAAATTAAAAAATGTTAATATATTTTTATTATATAACCCTTCATATCCTCCAAAAATGTTATATGCATAGTATAAATAATATAATAGAAAAAAAAAGTAATAACTTCCGCTACAAATACCTTTATACTAGTAAAGTTCATATAATGTTCTCAAAATATACTTTGAGGGGAATTCGTTCCTCATTTTCCTCCTGACCATTCCTTTCATGAATCTTTGACAAACAATTGATCTAACCATTACACTAGGTGTTGTTTAAACGCACATTAGGCAATATTTCCAAGGTAGTAATCAGTAGGTTACATAGATAATGAATTGTGTTTGAAATTTTAGAATGATACATATTATCTATATGGAACTGAAGTAATCTAGTATCTTAAATGACGGATTGTAAGGATGACTAACTTTCTCATTATCATGTTATTATAAAGCCTTGCAGGTTACACACAGGTATGTCTGTACTATGTGTACAGGGTACTATTTATAGATTACTCTTAAGTACGTCACTATGTGATTAGTCAGATCAAAATCAATAAGACATATCACATGAAACATTTTCCTATCCTCTTAGATTACCGAATGTATGTCTGTTTTTTAGAAAAATATTTTTTTGAATTGCATAAAGGTGTAGAATTTTAAACTTTACAGATTTTTAATGTAAGACCTGTTAAAAATGTCTCAGGAAAAAATGCCATTGGCAGGTTTTAAATGTGTGATTTCCTATGATAGCTCAAAATGGGAGATACCTATAATAAAAAATGTATATGAATATTAAAAGAGTAATTTTATATGAAACATTTAATAATAAGATTATTTTCGCTACAGCAAATAACAGTGGGTTAATTCATGTTGTAATGAGTGCCACCCGCTCACTTAAAATATACTCATCGAGTTATAAACGTCGCTGCTGATTTAATAATCAGCTGATTTGATAATTACCTTTAAAAAGCTGAAGTTACTAGATCATTTTTGTACACTTGCTATGAAATTTCGCATTATGAAGTTTGTTTGTATGCATTACATATTGTTTTGGAAAATTGTTCTTTAATATTGTTTTATTTATTGTCTGTTGTAATCAAAGAATTATAAAACACAGAATCATACTGTTCAAATTATTTCAATAAATAATTTTTCTTGAATTATTTGAATCGATTTGCTACATAAATTCAACAATAATTAACTGCTAATTTCAGTTGTTTAAATTTTAGCAATTAGCTGAAAATTTAAGAAATGAATAGATTATACTCAATAGATTTATATTAAGTAAATTAACAGCCCCCCCCCCCCCACCCCCCCCCCCCCCCACCCCCCCCCCCCCCCACCCCCCCCCCCCCCCACCCCCCCCCCCCCCCACCCCCCCCCCCCCCCACCCCCCAATTCGAAATTCTGTCTTTTATTTAGTATTATTTGTCTTTGTTCCACAAAGATTCTTGTAGCAAATAGATACTCTTTGAAAATAATTGATAGTTCCATTCACTAGTAGGCCTACTACATTCATATTTTTATATAAACTAGAGAAAAAGTAACTAAAAACACTATTTTTAATTGGTTCAATTAGTTGATTTAGTGAAAGGTCAAATGTAAAAAATACCCAACCACCTTTCCAATATAGCGTTAAAAACTAGTTTTAAATTAAAATTCGATTTAAATTTTAAACTTAAAAAATCGTTTAACTGAACAAACAAGGTTTGCATTTGTAACTGATTCTTAAACCTTTTTTTAATTCCCCCACTTACCAGAAGTTATTTTCTTTTACATAACTTCATTTTATTATTTATGAAACGTAACACAGATATTTTTAATAATCGATGGATAATAACCATGATTAAATCACAATGAAAGATATTTTAGTCTCAATCTATCATTACCTAACACAGATTCTCAAATATAAACGAGGAATCAAATAACTTGATCAAGTACACCAAAAAAAGTACATTTTAGTTTCAGCCTAACACAAATTTTTATAAACGAGTATAAAGAAACAATGGTGTAAACACACATTAAAAACCTAAATGCTAGTTTCATCTACATTACATTTAGAGGTTCCTATATTACATTAAAGATATAGATTTTAACGTTTTTATCAGACCAATCGGCTAGATGCCTCCTATCACAATCCTTTTCATAAACTTAACACAAGGATTTATATTTGCAAGAGATATTTTGATAATTTTTTAGCATTTCAAAAATAGTAAATGATCCTCCAATATGTTGTTTTTTATTATCTCATTGAAAACCCAGATACACTATTTGGTCCGTTGATACAAACTACAATCCAGATATTAGTTTTATTTCTAATTGGCAAGAAAGACCTTACTTGGAAGACTTGTAAAAATGTTAAAAATAATTCATAAACAATCTAAAAATTACATAATAATACATCTGAGTAACTCACCATATGCCAATTATTGTAGGTGATTTTACCATTGAAATATACAATTTTCCTCCCCAAGACGCTCTTCCTATAATTAAATCTCGTCCTAAAAGGCGTGTATTTATTGCATATCCAGCATATGTCCTTCACCCTGCTCCATTTTCCACTTCCAGGTTCAGGAAGGCCGACTCCTCCCCTACTTTATCTTCAGTTCTCGGTCCTCCACATTCATCACAATTTAGTCGACTCGCATGGGAAAAACACTCTCTGTCTCTCAGCGTTTATTCCCTAACCTCGTTACTCAAAACATTGTACTGACATTAGTTCAACGTTAAAGCCACTTTGTCTTTAGGATTGATTTTATCAAACTATAAATTCTGTCCTATTTTATGCTCATCTGTTGTATGTGTTATATTCTTACTCAGAATCGTTGAAATGTTTGGTCTTCAGTTAAATAAAAGTAAACAAAACCTGTTTTTACAAGTGGCGTACGCGAAGGGGAGGTGGGGTCCAGGGTGGTCCGGGACCCCCCCGAAATCGTAAATTATTTAAAGAACATATTTAAAAATATAAAGCATGAGAGGCAGGAAGGAAAAAAGGGAGAGTTATCAGTTTACTCTTGTCTACAAGAAACATTAAAATTGATTGATTTTAATTGATTTAAAAAAGTGACCGTTGTTAAAAAATATAATTTGTTCCTTTTCGTTTCTAAATCATAACGGATACCTTTTTGGGCTCGGCCTTTCGGATAAGTGTAGTGTAAACTCACGATATAAATCGCTAATAGAGCGCGCGTCACGGTGACGTCGCAAAGTAACCTAAATTGTAACACGGCGAACATTCGACCTTCCAGCGCTCGTTGTGTCAACAATTCCTGGGAACAATATGAGTGGACATCTTCAAGAAGATGGGACAGCGTTCCTTTGGAAGCGCCGGGCAGAAAGCTAAGAGGTCCTCTAGCTCTCCACCTGCCAGCTCGGCGCCTAAGAAGGTCGCTGCTCCAGCAAAGGGCTTTTTAAAGGCCACAACGTCACCTCTGACTACTGCGACATCTGACCAACCTACGGCTTCGGTTTCTACGCCCGAGGATATCCTTGCTGTTCCTGGACAGTGTTCCGGTACTGATGGCCTACCCACGCCAAGAAGTTTGGAGGGAGTTGGCGCGGGACGGCCTTGCCTGACGACAACATTCCGCCGGTGCTCACTATCGCTTGAATTGTGAACCACCAGTGGAGGACTTCCAGGGCAGTTCAGCGGTACGTATGTTCCAAGAAGCTGCCCTTCTACACTCACAACCTTGGGCTCGTGAAAGATCGCTTAAGGTTGTGACCAACGGAGCTGCCCGACACCGATGATGTGGAGCTCTTCGTTGTCTTAACTGACGAGGCTTCGCCGATCAACGAGAGTTGCACGACTTCGGACAACCAGGGGACCTACCAGGAGCTGGGTGATCACGCTGACCAGGGACAGTGAGCGAAGAGAAACCCTGACACCAAGCGGGCTAGCCAAATCTACAACGTGACAAGCCTGCTCCATGTCAGGGTCTCAGTCACTGTTTACAAGAAGCCGGTTGGCCCGCCGGCCAGTGCTACCGGGTGCCAAGGTTTTGGCCACGGCTCCGGCAAACTGCGGGAGGCCGAGAAAATGCGTCCGCTGCGGGGAAAAACCATCTGAAGATGAACTGCCCCAAAGTCTCGACGGAGAAGGGTCACTGCTGCAACTGTGGCGGCGACCACAACAGTCCAGCCTACAAGGGAGGCCAGAGCGGCAGCTGTCCAGTTAGGCCGCAAGTACCGGCCAACCAAACCAGCGGTGAGGCGACTAACGGCCCAGCCGCCCAAGCGACTAGCGCGGGGACGAGTCACCAGCGGACTCCATATCGGAGAGTGAAGCTGAGGACGACATGCCTCAGAAGAAGAAGCGCCGGAGGAAACCCCGGGAACCCTGCCACAACCGACCTTCCTCGCCCGCCGGCATCTGTGGCTGCCCTTCCGGTCACACAGAGGCCCAGGGGCGACTCCCAGGCAGAAAATAAAGTGGCCACCTACACCAGCCACTCCGCCGCAACAAATGGAGGCGCCAGCAGCTGATGTAGCAGCAGAAGCAGCCGCCTCCAGCGCAGCCTAACAAGCCGTTTTGGCCGGAAATAGCTGCACAGCTAGCAGCTGACCGCCCTCACCCAGAACCTCTTCAATGAAGCAGTGGCCCTCCAGTTGGCACACCGACCAGCTGCTAGACTGCTGCAGGAGCAAATTGTTCCAGTTGACAGGCAAGGTCATTGAGCTCAACTGCTCAGATACTGCCCACAGACCGAGGAGGGAGGCGCCCCAGAGGCCCATCCCTAGCGACCCGACTTGGACTTGGACAGTTTAAATTAGCGACCACTTCGTTCAAATTCGTCTTGGGGACGTAAAAAGGGTGCTTAGAATTAAGTCACGAAGTTGATTTATTAGTGACATTAAAATGTAGACGTGTATTATAATTATCGAAAAAAATATAAAAAATCACTTTCGGTCGGAAAATACACTTGAAAAGCTCTACTGATAACAAGTTACCAACTACTTTGGATTTCACTGACTGAGGTATTATTTCATTTTTCCTTTAGTATATTCCGATCGGAAGTGATTATTTTTGTTTTTTTTTTTTTCTCTATAATTATATATTTATTAGTCGGGCCGTTGAATTAATACCTAAAGTCAATGTCCTAACAAAATTATATATAAAGTACCACTTTTACCCAACCACTCAACCAGGTGAAATCCAAAATCGTCAAAAACTTGAATCTGTAGAGAGCTTTTCTTCGGTATTTACCGACCCGGAAGTGATTTTTATTGTCGATACTTATATAGGTAGTCGAGTGCAGGTTTAATGGTAACAAAAAATCCAGTCGTCCTCACTCAATCAAAAATACCACGTTTACCTCAATAAACTGAAGCCCGAAGTAGTTGAAGTTCTAATCATTAGAGGTTTTTCAGGTGTATTTTATTTCCGACCGAAAGTTGATTTTTTTTATATTTTTTCCGATAATTATATAACTCGTCTACAGTGTAATGATACAAAAAATCGTCATTATAACTCATTCATAAATACCTCAGTCAGTGAAATCCAAAGTAGTCGAACTTCTAATCAGTAGAGTTTTTCCGGTGCATTTTCCGACCGTTAGTTTGATCTGTACCAGAGCAACGCTCGAAAATTGCCCTCCTTTTCCAAAGGGTTTTCGGGCCGTCAGTGGCCCAATGTCCCCGAAGGGGTATTTCACTTTTTCCACTGAATATAGTTGTGTCAATTATACGCTTGAGTGAAGCTCTGTTTGTTCTTTTTCTTCTTATCCAGTGAATCCAACATCACTTGATTGCCTTATACTCGGCCAGAATCGAACTTCGTAAAGTTTCTGTAGCTATACAAGAAAATTTGTTGGTACTAGAGTTGCTGTGAGAGTTGAATTTGCCTATTTCATCTTTCCACTTTCTATAAGGCGTAGTTACTAAAGCCCATATTTTTTTGTATTTACCTTTTACCAGTGAATTCATTGGCAAATAACACACACAAAACGTCCCCGGATCCCCCGGTTTCGGACCCACCCCCCGAACGAAATTTTCTGGCTACGCTACTGCTGTTTTAGGTTTTATTTTAATGGCGTTTTATCTACGCCATAGGCATTTTATTCAGTTACAAAAAACGTCCAAACAGTCCAAACCCGTTTGCAAATCGGTATTGACCTCCACAGGAATCGAACTATTTTGATTATATGTAGCCCCCGTAGCCTGAAGGTCATTTTAACTATATTTTAATTATTATAATAACTTGAGCAAAATCTCTAGGCATTCATTAGGTTGTTAAAACTTGTTCTGTTAAATTCTTTCTTTATCATGCACATTTTTTTTTCCAAAATCGTGAATAAATCAAGGCAACTTTGTATTTCAATTTGTATTCTCTCCATTTTATTACTACAGCATGTTTCAAGTGTATTTAACCTTTATATTTCCACGGGATCAGTATTGACCCTATACTAGTATAACAGTATGTGACTTAATTTATTGCATACTTCATTTACATTTATTGTAAAAAGTGCCATAACTTAAAGGATAGTAGGATTTCAGACATTAGCCAACATTACGTTAAAAAAGGTATAACATTTGTAAGGAGAATTGAAATTTCCCCCTTCTTCAATTGTAATTTATCAGACCGTTTATTTAAGATGATGCAATCAACTTTTAGTTGGGATTATTTTATAAATTGAAAACAATGGTTACATCCCGTTTAATAATCGGTAGGCCAACGGTTCTGTTGGAGCTTTTATTAATACATAAAAATTAAGTAGGAAACTTTTGTGTCCAATAGGATGAAGTTGTAGACATTTAAAGCATAATTTAGGAGTATCTTAAAATAATATTATGATTTTTACAACTATATAATTATGAGATATTATTGGTGGGAATGGTATGGTTGTATTTATCTTTTTAATAATTTCCTGAAAGAAATTTTACTTTAAAACGTGTATTTTTTTAAATAATATTAAATTGAAACAAATTAATCCTCTCAAGCACCGTTCTTTAAAGCCGCTTTATTCTGAAGTTATAATCTGAATTTTTAAATTATGTAATGCTGTATAGAATTTCACATATTTATCTTCAGCTTTTTTGGGACTGGCCTGGTAACAACATTTTCTAAATTTCTTACTTTAAACACCTGTAAAACTCGTGAAGTGAACATATAAATGTTTTCTCTCGTTTTCGGTGTTCAAGGGAAGTTATTATAAAGGGGGCATAATTTTAAAATTGTAATAAATTGCCCCAATATAAAACTAATGTAACTACCTTAATAATAAAATGTATTTGTGTATAAAAGATAGATACAATTTTTATATTATGTATGTCGAGATAATTTTAATGTATGTACTTTTCTTATATTTTAGAAAGAAATAATGTATGCTGTGTTTATTCGAAAAACAGTAAAATCCTGAGAATCGATCAAGTAGAGTTATTCTGCCGACAGTAACGCTAGAAAATGGATGATGATTTGCACCGTGTACCTTTCCCTATTTCTAAAAGTAAATTGATATGGGAAACATTAAATTTTTGGGATTTTAATGTGTAATTAGAATTTAAAATAGTGTGAGATTTTGTCTACTGTCATACAGTACTTTCCTGAAACGGGAGCACACGTTTACAGCAGTATCTACCTCTAATCTACATGACGTCTACACTACCGACTAGCTATACAGCACAGTGTGCTAAGTGAATACGGACTGCTATTTTAGCATCAAAGGTTAATTTACTATACTGTAGTTATACCACATGGATGGCTCCAGAAGGTTGAGTATCCACAATAGCATGGATCACAAGCATATCTTTTTATCCGACTCCACTAAGTTAAAAAGTAGTAGCTTATAAATTGTTATTAACGTTTTAAAACACAATAATTTAATGCTTATTAATCTTTTACTAAACCATTTATACTTTGAATATAACTTTCAACGATAAACATATTTTTATAAAAATATCTATAAAACTTATTAGATCTACTTCAATTTAACAATTTAGACCAAAGTTAAAATGTGTCATAGTTCAATACCTGCTTTTGTTTTTATATACATTTATTTAACATTGATTTTTATCATCTATGTCTCATAAACTGAACTTATATGAATATATAACTTTAACTTTAATTTCATTTTAATGCAAAGTAAAATTTAATATTCCTCTGACATGAGTTGTAGTCTCTCTGGTACAAAATGTATCTAACAGTAAGTATATATATATATATATATATATATATAATATATATATATATATATATATATATATACATGGTATATATATATATATATATATATACTTATACTATATTTTATGTACCAAGGAAATTTGACTAACAGTACATAATGTAATTCCTTTAATAATATAAGTTCATCTGACATATTATATTATAATTTTTCTGATTAATTGTTGGTACATGCATAATGCTTCAAAATTGTTTTATTATTTATTACTTTAGTTCTACAGTTAGCTTAAACAGTTTTTTTACGATAATTCTGTTAATTTACTTAATATAATCTATTGAGTATAATCTATTCATTTCTTCAATTTTCAGCTAATTGCTAAATTTAACAACTGAAATTAGCAGTTAATTATTGTTGAATTTATTTAGCAAATCGATTCAAATAATTCAAAGAAACATTATTTATTGAAATAATTTGAACAGAATGATTCTGTGTTTTATAATTCTTTGATTACAACAGATAATAAATAAAACAATATTAAATAACAATTTGCCCAAAACAATATGTAATGCATAAAAACAAATTTCATAATGCGAATTTCATAGCAAGTGTACAAAATGATCTAGTAACTTCAGCTGTTAAAGGTAATTATCAAATCAGCTGATTATTAATCAGCAGCGACGTTTATAACTCGATGAGTATATTTTAAGTGAGCGGGTGGCACTTATTACAGCATTAATTAACCCACTGTTATTTGCTGTAGCGAAATAATCTTATTATTAAATGTTTCATATAAAATTACTCTTTTAATATTCATATACATTTTTTATTATAGGTATCTCCCATTTTGAGCTATCATAGGAAATCACACATTTAAAACCTGCAATGGCATTTTTCTGAGACTTTTTTAACAGGTCTTACATTAAAAATCTGTAAAGTTTAAATTCTACACCTTTATGCAATTCAAAAATATTTTTCTAAAAAACAGACATACATTCGGTAAACTAAGAGGATAGGAAAATGTTTCATGTGATATGTCTTATTGATTTTGATCTGACTAATCACATAGTGACGTACTTAAGAGTAATCTATAAATGGTACCCTGTACACATAGTACAGACATACCTGTGTGTAACTGCAAGGCTTTATAATAACATGATAATGAGAAAGTTAGTCATCCTTACAATCCGTCATTTAAGATACTAGATTACTTCAGTTCCATATAGATAATATGTATCACTCTAAAATTGCAAACACAATTCATTATCTATGTAACCTACTGATTACTACTTTGGAAATATTGCCTAATGTGCGTTTAAATAACACCTAGTGTAATGGTTAGATCAATTTATTGTAAAAGATTCATGAAAAGAATGGACAGGAGGAAAATGAGGAACGAATTCTCCTCAAATTATATTTTGAGAACATTATATTTTACTAGTATAAAGGTATTTAGCGGAAATTATTACTTTTTTCTATTAGATTATTTATACCATGCATATAACATTTTTGGAGGATATGAAGGGTTATATAATAAAATATATTAACATTTTTTTTTAATTTTGTAGTTCCTGTGATTTTCCCCTTTAAAATTAATCCCTCTGATAGGGCTGTAAAGCAAAAGGTGCAATACAGGATTTATAACATTGATTTGTGCCCGTCAAGAATTTATTATTAAAATATTTTAAATTAAAAGTTAAATGAATAGTTGCTGGTTCTTCTAATTATAAAATATCCTTAAATACCATCTTTTTAAAGTACAAACATAGAAATTCAACTAGTTTTGATACATATCGGTTAATATTAGATTTTAATTTAATTTATCAAATAAGCTTCTTATGCGTATGACTTAAGAATCATCAAGAATGTGTAATAATGTTAATGCATATAGTAAAAATATCACAAGATATAATGTATTCTGCAAATAAATAGGCCTACAATTTACCAATTTGTATATTATTATTTTATAAATATTTTAGTGTAAAAGAGGAATTAAATTAATTAGATATCATTCTGTTTGAGCGAGACTAGCATACTGTGCCCGGCATCTACACTAAAGTCTGTTGCAGGCCTACAGAACAAAGGCTCAGGTGCAAGTGTGGCATCCAGGATCAATATTGGGATAGTGGCTGTTTGCCGCTGAATATTTGATGTAGGCTTACGTTAAACCCTTCTAGGCTTAACTTTACTACTTCTGGTTCAACTTTCGTATTCCTCACGATTCCATTGTCTTGGAAAAATAACGTCTTTGTTTTGAATTAATGACATCGGAGCCTTAAGAATGTTTTTATTTTCTTGTGTTTCTACGTCGTTATAGCTCTTTAGCGAGATTCTCGTATTTACAGTTAGAAAACCATATCAGAAAGAATATATATATATATATAT
The DNA here is from genome assembly GCF_021130785.1 of Homalodisca vitripennis. Lineage (NCBI taxonomy): Eukaryota > Metazoa > Arthropoda > Insecta > Hemiptera > Cicadellidae > Homalodisca > Homalodisca vitripennis. The sequence continues at coordinate 162,984,599 of NC_060208.1, forward strand.
ATATATATATATATATATATATATATATATATATATTTCATTTGACCAGACCACAACTGTGTAAATTTAGTTTTTAGAACTGTATTAATAGCCTATTACATAGGATTAAACATACAGAAATACCTTAAGACGACTTTCACAGTTGTCCATGCTCCCAAAGTTCTAGAAATTATTCAAAACTCTAAGCACGAACGTCTTTGTAGAACATAAGTCTCTGAGAAGCTTTAAAGATAATGATGCCAGGATGTGTATGTTCGATAAATGCCACAACCGTTATTATTTAAAGCAAATATTATATAGCTAAACTACTTTATCAATAATAACAATATTGATGCTCTCTTGGAAGATCCTACTGACATCTACCAAAAAGACATAAGAAATAATTAATAACAGTAAAACTATTTTCTGAGGTTGAAATTAAATCCGTGCGCGTAATAAATTCTAAAGTCCCATTTTCGTGGCCTTCCAGAGATGCATAAACATAACACTCCCATTTTGAACTAACCTCTGGTGAACTATACTTACTATTCCATCTTACAACTCTGCCCAAACACTCGAAAAAGTTGTAAAAGGACATATGATTTTGGACCGTAATTCATTCAGTTTTAAAAACTCTTACGATCTGATATAAAAATTAAAAAAACTGTCCTCCTCCCGCCATCAAATTCTATCAGGGATAGTATCTTAAATTTATATAAACCACATACAAAACAAAATTTATCATCATAAATAAAAATGCAATCAGCAAGAAAATTATGTTTCTACCATAGATATCTGGATGATGCGCTAGTTCTCTTCATTGGGTAATACCCGGCAATTAAACTTTCTTTTAAATTATTTAAATAAAATACGAGTATAATCCAATATTAAAAATATAAATGTAGCTTGAGAACTCCAACAAAATATATAATTTATATCTTATAATGAAAGAAACAAAAATAAATTGGAATACAATATATTATACTCTCTACATATTTTCATTCATATTCACAGACACTAGCCGCCTACAACTACATGGTTCATCGTCTTTTAAACGTACCGTTAAGTCATAAGAATTACAATAGATAAGTTAATATTATAACGCTTATTACCACAGCTAAGGGATACAATAACAACTTCTAGGACAGAATTATTTTAAAATATAAAAGTATAAATATTCGCGAAGAACATAAGAGATTTAGCAATAGCCAAGACAACACTTTTTTGTGTAGAATAGAGCAAGATCATACAGCATGGACTAAGAAAAACAGTAAATATTCAAACATATATTTGACGTTTAAAACAAGTAACAGAGTAATTAATATCTAAACAGGAATAGCAACAGCCACAACGATATAACATTCAAAACTAAATTTAATAGAAACTGTCCAACCGGAGGATAAATGAAGAAAAACACTTTTCTCAGCATCTTATTGATAACAGGTACGACATGAGGAAAAGTAATGGCAGTTTGAATATTGTGGATAACTTAAATAAAGGTCGGAAACTAGATACCCTCCAAGAATATGAAATTTATAAATGATTTCAAATACCAAAACTGCAAAATGTTAAACGAAAACTTTATTTCAGTTCACATTTAATATTCACGGAAAGGACACGGATACCTTATCATCTGAGGTAAATAATCCAATTGAGAAGAATACCATGTGGAGTATTATAACGATTTTTAACGATTTAAGTATGGAACTTTTGTTCCGAACATGTAGTGGACAATTATAACATGTTTTGACATGGTATAGTACCTAATGTTTCGTTCGTTTTGTTGGTTGAAACCAGCTAACGAACTTATCCAAGCCATGTGTACGTACTGTCTCAGTACAAATTCTTAGTAAATTAAGTTTTAAACCAGCTAGAAATTACGGTAATTATAGCGTTCACGATTATTTCCGGAATGTGGAATAGTCTATACTACTTAAAACCGTGTATGGTCGCTTTCAGAAAACCTTATGAGATATAAACAAAAAACAGGTAAGAATAATTATTATTTTAAATAGACTGAAAATTCTAAAACACTTTTCTGTTTCTTTAAAGTACATAATAATTTAGGTTTAACCATTTTTTTTTATCTAACTTTAAACAGACGCCATTTTAAAACCTTAAGAGAGATCGAGGGAAATCCTAAATTAAAACTTGTTGATATTACCTAATTTTAAAAACGTATCAAGTTGTTCATAATTACCAAATTTAAAAACGTAATTAATTTGGACCTTGTAATGGAAAATAGTAGAGTTAATTATTTCAAAAAAATCGAATTCTCACCATCTTTAAACATTGTATTGGTTAAGACTGATTAAAGAACTCATCCAAAATGTGTACAAATACCCACTCTCGTGTACCGTTTAGTCTTGATCTATTAAACATTATAGCAGCTCTTGTTATATTGCATAAGCCCAGATATAATTTTTATTATTGTGGTTGTAGGTTCTGGGAGTCGTAATTGGAGAAAATGTACGTCACAAATGTGCCTGTACGTCACAGTTTTAAAACCATTATGAACCAAACAACGTTGGTTGGTTCAAACAAACAAACGTTGATATGACTTGCTTTGTGTGACATTATTGAAAAAATACAAAGTTACTTACAACAATTCTGTGTATGCTACAAATTTTGGAAAGGGGAGTGAATAAAAGGTTATAGAGACGTGTAGTGAAAACCTGCATTTAACTGCCAATACTTAACCTTTTGAGATAGTAAAATGCAGCCTATTTTGATGTTGAATTACAAAATAAAGAGAGACAAAAGTGTTTTGTACCACTCGCTCACTGTGCGCCGCTTTTGTAGCAGGTTAGAGCAGGTAATGTAGTTATCCACTGTTTGTTACATCAGCTCTGTTCACTGCCTGGTAATTTAGTTAGTTTTACACTCCTGTCAGTCACACCACCGTCTGTTTGGTTTAGGTGTTAGCAGACTCTTTTAAATTTACAAAATAACCCAGTAAAGCTAGAGTCCGAACGCGTGCCAATGACGAGTTAAGGACATATCTTATAAACACAATGGCTTTTAAAAATAGTAATTTATTGTTGCTTTCCTTAATTCTAAAAATATATTAGGTATCATTTTTAATGGCAATTCCGTCAACTCTTAATCAATCTAGTAGGATGAATGGATCAAAAATCTTTGGACAGAACATATATAAATTAAAACTGCACTATTTTCCCCGCAATTAATCATAATGTAAGGTTGAAGCCAGTGAACTTTAAATTTTCCATTCTTTATAACAATATATTTATACTGGAGTAATGTTATTACATTATACGCAGAATTAAGTAACAGGTACGAACTAAATTAACGTGTAGGAAAGAACATTATTAGGGTATCTTCGTTCGAGACACACAGTAACGTAATTGAAAGGTTTAAACATCATACTATCATTGAAAATAAAAATAAAAGTGTTTTTTTTTTCTCAGGGAATTTTCTCCAATAAGAGTAGCACTTGTTGAGGAAGTCTTGGTTTCAGACGTCGTCTTAAAGTTGATTCTGTATTCCGGGAAAATATGGAATTTAACACGGTGTAAATTAGCCAAAGATTTCCTATTCGTTCTAACAGTTAAGTTCCCAGTTGAATCAAATCCTACTTCTTCGTGGATATGGGTATTTCAATATAGTGTATTTTGAAAAATTGAAACGATTTTAATCTTACCAGAAGACATGCATAGACTCCAAATTGGAAGGCAAACATTTTTAGGGCTCTCATTATAGTTTTATAAATCATTAGTGTGCAGGCCGGTTTTAACGTAAAATTTCTGTTAGGTATCAGGAATAAAAGAGATAAACGTGCTTAAGCTTGTGTTAATTTTGAATCCTTATTTAAGTTACCTATTAACTGTTTATCAAGATACACGCCTAAGTACCTACTTGTTATTTTGATCCCATGAGATTAAGGCGTCCTCTATCACAATTTCAGATGGCGTAACGCATTTTCTCAAAGAAAATACCTCAGTATCACATTTTTTTAGGATTTAGAGCGTGTCTCCAACTCTTAAACCAATTTGTCAAAGTTGTAACATCAGTTTGTAATAATGTTGCTGGTTCGTATATCTCATATTGTTGAGTTATGATAGCTGTGATCAGCATAAAGAGCTACAATAGTTTGGAGAAGACCTGGTATATCAGACAGAAAAGCCATAGGCTCCAATATCAAGCCTTGATGAACCCTCGCTCTTACTGGGCGAACTGTTGAAAGCGGATTCTAAAGTTTGGCGGAAAGGGTGCGATCAGTAAAAAGATATTGTAAAAGACTTACGTACAAAGGAAACCCAAACTGGTATAATTTATATGGTAAGCCACCAGGCCAAACTTTGTCAAATGCTTGCGAGGCGTCTGGGAATGCATAAGTAGAATGGAGTCTTCTTTTAAAACGTTAATTGATAGTTTCACTGATTCTTAATATTTGATCGGTCGTAGAATGAGTCATTTGACCGAATACAAATTGGTGAGCAGGAATGACATTGGACAAGTCTAAATACTTCATTCAACATTCTTTTCTGAATAACTTTCTCGAGCAACTTTGAAATTGATGAAAGGAGGGTGATCGGGCAGTAGTTATTTGGGGATTCTTTAGGTTTGTTGGGCTTGTGGAGGACAGTAATTTCAGCATGCTTTCAAATCTTAGGATAATACCCTAGTGAAATACACGCATTTAAAATTAATGCCAGTATTGAAAACTTGGTATGTTACGAGCATTCCTTAAGCCTAAAATTAGAGTCAAATCATACCAAGACTCTTTTTTGGGATCGGATTGATAAAACTTCTTATTTCAGATGGTGATGGTTTTTTATAGGCTGATTAACGCCACTAGCAGTTACATTCAGATATTCGACGTTTCCATTAGTTTCTGGGTCAGCTACCGCATTAAAAATGGTCATCAAATGCATTACACTTTTATATATCACTCTCAAATATCAAACCGTTTTGTTTAAGTAGTGGTATGATTGTTGGAGATTGCAACAGTCGTTTCGTTGCACGCCACATATTCGAAACACTAGGATCTATATCGGATATATAAGATTTCGAACGAATTAATCCTAAATTCATCAAGGTCAAATTTTTGCTATACGAATAAGTTCAATCGTGTTTGACTCAGGGACGGCTATTATGTCTACCATTAACGCTTCACTATATTCTTTTATTTCATCGATTCCAAGATTCTCAATGCAGAATGTAGAAATTGTGTGCTTTAGGAAAATAATTATTAAAAATTTCACCTTTTCTTGACCTTATTAAGCATTTCGTTGTATCACGTATATCTGGATAAAAACTGTTTTGTCAAGGATAATGTTTAGGGTCGGATGGAGCACAAATAATTACATTATTATTATTATTAATGACACGAAGGGTTGCACTCCGCTTTGGTTGCTTATTCTACAGTCCCAAACGGTGCTAGAATATCAAGGTCACGTAGAATGAGAGTTGCGGCATATCCATAAAATAAATTCAAAGATCTTTCTGATAAAATCGTCGATTTTGTGACGTGTATGCAGAAATAATTTTGACGTTGTGACCATTTTTTATTTAATTGATGATTGATGACTAATTTTGTTTTAACAAAAATCTCAAAACCCACAGATGCATGAGGAACTTTCTGTCTTCCCATTATATTGAGTATCCGGGGATATTAAAACGTTCGTTTTGTATGTAATAAGTTTCAGTGACACTAGCAATATCTTTATATTTTGCCGGGTCATGAAAGATGCAAACACATTTTTCTTTTATTTCAATCGTCCAAATTCCAATTAAGGATGGTTAAATTTTTAATGATTGAGAGCATAGATTGAGACATTTTTAACGCTACTCAACACATTCTTTATTGGTGGTAGAAGTGTTTTGACTGGATTAAGCCCAAGTTATTTAATTTTTGAAAAGAGTAAATCATCATTTTTACCATTTTTCGAGTTTTGCAGGTTCATCGGCAGTCCTGAGAGGAGATATATTTTGTGTTACCACTTCAGCGTAAGACCCAGAAGTATTGGAAACCACGAGAGGATGATTGGGATGTTTCGGAATAGAGTGTGATATTCGCCTCGCGTTTGGTTCCGTGTTGGCGTTTGTACGAGCAGGACTTTTGAAAGAGTTCTTGCGAGGGAGGATTTATTAAAATCCTTGTCTTTGTAAACTTTCCAGACTATTTAACTGGCAGTATGTGTCTCGCCGCAATTACCACTTGTAGGGGTGATGGTCTTTTTGTAGGAACGCTCTGTGTGAATTATGTCCTGCGAATTTGACATACCTCCGATCTAGTTTCCAAAAAAATTTTTGTATACCCAAAGCGCTGATATATGTACGGAGGTGTATCTCGAGGTTTTCTTTTTAGTTCAACACTTGTAACAGCGTAGCACAACTTAGTCAATGTGTATATTCAGTGCCGTAGAAATACGTGTTTTCTCGAGTATTTTTACCGTGATCCGGACTTAAAGACTAATTTTTTGTTTATTATGAAATGTAAAAATAATTTGAAAAATTTCGTGGCACTTATTATTGAGCAATGAGCAATCTCTACAACATACATGTAGCCACAACCTATTGTTTCGTCCGAGGCCCGTCAAAACTTTCTACGGCCCTAGGCATATTTAATGGCTTTCTTGTTGTTTCTAAGGAAACAGTGCACAGTGGGTTGGATATTTTATCTTTATCTAATATATAAACTACCTTTTTACAGAAAATCCAAAAGATACTAATTCTGATTGAATTTCTTCGTCATAGTGGGAGCAAGTGGCCTTAATGCATCAAGTTTCTTTCTTATCTTTTCTCGTTTGGAAAGTGTGATATTTAACATTCAAGTTATCATAAAAAGCAGTTAGACTTCTAGTCATCTATAGTTTAAAGATTTACTTTAAAAAGCCCTACCTTTTATTTCAGTGGAAATTTTTGCTTTATTATTATTTGAATATCTTTTATTACTACTTGGTGATTGTTTACGTCATGAAGAAATATATGTGGAAGTTTTTTTTCGGCTAAGAATGGATATGCTTTCATCCATTTCAATGTTGGCTGTATTGTCATTAATTGCGGCATAGCTATGTTCTAATAGGAAAAAAATATGTTTCCTGCATAGCTGATCAAAGTACACAACGAATGTATTAAATTAACCCTTTATAGGGCAGTATTCTGGGACCTTTTAAATTAGCGATTTTTTGCTTGATTCATGTTGTTATGAGGCCACTGAATCTTAAAAAATATTTATTAATTAAATTTATGATGATAAGTGATAAATATAGGGAGGTAAACTATTATACCACTGCCCATTCCCGACACTGACAATTTTTGAACATTAGTAGTTGGGCAGTGGTAAAATAATTTACCACCTTAAGAGCAGAAGAGGAAATGACATCACACATTTCATTTTGTATACAAAATGTATTTTTATTAGTTATAACTAATTTTAAAAGAGTAAAATCACTTATAACACAAAATGGAAATTTACTTGAGCTCTAAACATACACAGACGGGTATCTTTTAATGATAATAAGAAGAGTATTAAGTACAAAATAGCTTTATATCGTCAATTTTAGGATCCTGAGTGGAAGGGCTCGAAACCCTTTGCAGAGCCCTACATCACATTCCTTGCACAATATATTACTCCTCTTTTGCTTCACTTTTGTGGAACAATACGCACAACGACAATATGTACCAACAGTGGGAACGTGCAATCCAACTCCTGCTAATCTGATTGAGTTTGGAACAGTTGGATGGCCATCTGGCCTGTTGCGTTTCCTTCCACAGGCGGTTCCTAGAGGTGGGCCTTTATTTTGTCTAGAAGAGTAATTCCCAATCAGTTGGTCTGCTAGCTCATACCTATAATTTAGATGGCTGATGTACAGTACTGTCTTTGTTGCTGCATGTTGAGGGTCTTGTAGGCAATAAAACTGTTGATTACAGCGACGTCTACTAAAAAATAAAACAACTTTAGCCACCATCGCCTTGTCTTCCATGATATGTTGTAAACTGACAAAATGGCGTCAAAACGATCAACACCTCCAATCTTACTATTATAATCGGCTATACTTTTAGGGCATTCAACCTCTTTCTTATTTCCCTGAGCATCCTCTCGGAGAACTTTCTCAACAGCTGACGAGTTGTGGTAGTTACTGATGACTGAAACTGATTTTGCACCATGATCCTTCCATTTAAGTTACGCACTGTTATGTTTCCACACTGGACACAGTCAAATTCTCCTTGGGCCATGGCCGAATCCGCTGTCAAAATCTCAGAATATTGCTTCCTGTCACGTCTGATGGTACCACAAGCAAATATCCCATTATTGAGAAGCTGCTCAATGAGAGGTACACTCGAAAAAAGTTGTCAAAGTGTAGAGTGTACGACTTGTCTTGCAGTTCACTGCACACTGACAAAACTACCTTCTCTCCCAATCCCACAAACGCGCCAGTATTTTCTCCTTTTTTCCAGTGTATACTTCAAATGAATAAATATACCCAGTCTTTGCGTATGCTATCACCCATACTTTGAAGCCCCGTTTAACGGTCCCCTTGAAAGCGATTATACTCTCATCAACAGACAAGTAACGAGATGGAAGAAACAAATCTTTACACTTTTGATTGACATAATCAATTAGAGGCCTTACATTGTAAAGCTTGCCAAATTCCGGGCTGCCTCTCTTGAGCATTTTGATATTGTCATTTATATGTAGATACCTAAAAAAATTTTAAAATCGTTTCACTGTCATAATTTTACTGATTCTTGGAACTTGTAGATTGTGGTTTGTGGACCAATACATTCTAAGAGAGGGCAGTTCATGGAATCCCATTATTATCAACATACCTAAAAATGTTTTTAGCTCTGCTAAGTCAAGATCTAAAGTTGAGCCTTGCTGGGATGCATACAAGTTTGACTGTTCAACAACGAGTGATAATATATCATCACCTAGGTCAAGACTGAAACTTTGTATGGGAAAATCACAAGACTCATTTATAGGTCCAAAACCCTCTGTAAAATTAGACTGGTTATATTTTTCAGGGTCTTTTGATTCCCTCATCCATTTGTAACGGGATTGTTGTTCCTTTTTAGTTTTCGGCATTCCTTTACTTTTTTCTGTTTAGGAGGGTGGTTAGAAGTAATGAGAGTGGTTAGCGAACTCTATGTTATAGCTTGGGGTTCACTGTTGGGCAATGAAAGCGGTTCTGGCAGAACACTGCATGGGGGCGGGGGGTTTAGAAACTTGAACATCGATTTTAGTTTATTTGGAGTGACAAACGCTTCGCATTTACTCTTGGAATTGTAATAACATTGTCCAAATACTTAGTGCCTTGTACAATTTTTATAACTGATGTAATATAGCTGATACCTATCAAAAGACAAAATGTTTGCTACTTACAGCTTGTGTAAGCGTACGTTTAAAGTGGTCGTTTTCGCTTATGTCTTGATAGATTCCATTAAAAATAGTACCGTTCGAATTGCAACAAAGTTCTCCAAATAGTTGGTCTCTAGTAAATTTGTTATAACTATACTGGTCTTTTTATGATTTGACTTTAAAACTTTTCAACAGACACCATTAAATTTAGTTAATATTGAAGAAATTAACACAATATTTCTTTTCTTGCCTATTGAAACCTATGTTCCAAATTTGGATTCTTTGGCTTTACCATTTTTAGAAATAATAGTTTGGTACAAAAATACAAAATGGCGGCTAGGTGCTAAACGAAGTGGAAATCGGGAAAAAGTTCTTCATTTTTAGCTTAGAATCGCACACAGAAGTTTAAGATACATAGCCAGCCCAACCTTTTTATTATATCCTGTATATATGTATAAATATTTCGATTTGTAATTTTAAACCATTGAAACGATTGAGTAATGTATGTATTCATACTACACTGTATGCCTAGCACCGATAACTCCACATGTGAGTCAATCAGCTGGTGTAGTCAGCTGACTTGTTTCTGAAGTTGTCACTTTTTAGTTATTGTTACTGTTATGTTACTGGTCATAGGAATTTTGGAGAGTTGATGGACGATGGACGGGATTAGGAATTTTTGAAGTAGTTGATAGGCCTATGTGGTTGTTTACCTTTCTTTGATTCGACAGAGTTGGAAGTTTTCAAAAAATAATAATCACTGTTATCATTGGTTAAGAAAATATGAGTATAGGCTACATCAGTGATTTTACGCGGTTACTTTGTTATTTCCTTCAAATCGCTATAGCAGTGGGTATTTTAACTAATAATGTAATGTATTCAAGATAAATACCTGACACTGAATTGAACTACACATTTAGTCGTGGTTATGTTTTACTGGAGGTGTATTCAGGTAGAGTACGATAAGCATACCCGGGTTTTTTATCTCCATATTATCAAACTATATTTAATTATTATACCCATGGAAATAATCAACCAATATTAATTTATTTTAACAATAACTAAATCATCTGCACCAACTGTACACGCATTTTTATACTCTAATCTCAAATTTTTCTATAAGTAACTTCTCAAAACTGTACAAAATAACACTCAAAGATTATTTATGTATATTTCTTGGTTTCAAGATGTTTGTTGTTACGATTTCAATATTATTTAAATGTCACTTTTCTTATCATCTTTCTTGTTTTATCGTTTGATTAATGGTTAGGCCTATGGTTTCTTTATTATTTATGATATTACGTAACTATTTCCATTAATTTGAAACATGTAACTTTAATTTAGTATTTCAGATACGTTGATATCGGTTGATAGGGCTAGTTCTATTATTCAATATATAAGTATTGGTGATTGTAATAAGCAATATAAATACCTGGCCCGCTTATTCCATTGAACAAAAACTATTTACTTATTTAATAAAACTTACCTCATAACTTTAGTTCCAACGTAAATGTTCCAATGTTAAGTTCAGGTTGAACAATTGGGTTATAATTTAAGTCAGGACTGCAGTATAATAAGCGGCCACCAACACAATCGGATGATGATTATCAAATGATATGGAATTATCAATATTCATGACCATCCGAAAGACTAAAAGCAAAATGTCGGACCAAATAACATAATAGATATTTCAAAGAACAATGTGGTTTGGCTAGTTTCAATCTTAAAAATTAATGTATAAATATTAATATGTTTTTACAAAGTAAAATATTATTTATAATTTATATAATTACAACAAAACAATAACATTTACTTACCTTATGTATTTTCAAGGATAAACCTGACTGCTTGTGAAACAAAGAAGAAACGAACGTCACTATTCATGACGCCATTAGTCAACATAATTTCAATTTTTAATTTATTTCCAAACATGTTTATACCTTGAATAAATTTTCAACGATGATGTCGAGCTGAATTACGTTTTATGCTTTAAAATGATATTTAATTTATATAGGGAAGCTATATTTCTATATGTAAAAGATATGTATTTGTTTCAGATTAGGTACATAAAATAACTAAACTATATTTAAAGTCTGTAGTGTTTACGAGTATTTTAGCGAATCTGATATGGTATTCCTGTAGGCACTGATGCCGTCAAAACTATATCCATTAATTAAAATGGCATAGTTTGTTTGATTTCAACTAGAATATGATTCATAGTATATTCATAATATCAAATTTAGTATGTTCCAAAAAACTTTTCGTGCGTTTTTTGCAACGTTATGTTTGTTCTGACTTTTTTTGCGAAATACTATTTCATTTCTGCCTTTAATTCTACTTTTCATCTCCTCACTACAAACAGAATCTACTTTGGATTTAAGGACCTAGCTCCTTTTTATTTAAAACATTGCTCAGTGTTTATAAAAACATGTTGAGCCAATATTTGTGTATTCATCGTCATTGTTCTTGTCATCACTAGCCTTCTACGTAAACAAAATAACAACTGGTAATGACGTTACTAGCAACAACTGGAAATATACATACATAGTATAAAGAAAGCTGGCAGTGATTAATTATGAATTTCTATGAGTTAAATATTATATTAGATAGTATGTATATTTAAAATCGATAATCATCATCCGATTATGTCAGTGGCCACTTATTATACTGTAGTGTAAGTCAGGTTAATTTACTTAATCCACTTAAAATTAGTTCTTGATTTATTAACCCTTCCCATGTTGTAGACTAATTAGAATGGTAGACTTTGATCAAAATGCCAAATACAGTTATATCCAATGTTATAGATTATGTCTCTTGGTGAGTTTTTGTAGTTCATAAAAGGCCTTCGAAATGCCTGGTGCATGACCCGAGCTTATCGTGGTTGCCAAGGAAGTATTTATAAACGCCTTCACTCTGCGGCAGGGAGAAGGGAGCGCCCTTTGTCTAACTCCGACCACCTGCTCGTCAGTTCTGCGTCTCCTACAGAGCCATAACCAAACATATCCGTGATGTGTATTACTCCTTTCTCGGTTGTTACGTGTGCATGTCTACTACATGTCTCGTTATTATTCTTCATCGTATGGTAGTGGTGAGATTAGTTTGAAATATGTATCTTGTTTTATAGTAAAATGTAATTAAATTTGTCAGTTTAATTACATTTTACAATAAATTGAAATTTATTTGAAATAAACAGTTTTGTAAATAGTTCTTTTATTTTTATCAATAAATACACTAACTTTTAGCAAAATGCTCTGTTTTATACTTTTTTGCTTTTACCTTTTATAATTTAGTTGTAATCAAAATTAGCTTTGAACTTAAAGAAACAACATTTTTACTTGTCTTGGCATTAATGGATTTATTAGTGTCATGCAAAGGGATATTTGTTATAAGTCCCATTTCACACGTTTCGCTTATTTTTCAACTGGAAGGAGCTTGGTAATTGGACTGCAGTAAGCGGCTACCACCACAGAGTACAAAATTATTGATTTGAAATACCTAGTTTACACAAAAATATTCTTACTATATTTATTTACAATTAATTATGCCCAAACTTTTAATGTATTGAAATCTAAAACGATTAAAAATATTTTCACTCACTATAAATGTAAATAAATTTTAAATAATAAACAATGTTTACACAGAACAGTTGATAACATTAGAAATACTCTTTTAATTAATCTTTCAGAACTTTAGAGGGATTATGTTACTACTTTAAAGGCCAGTGGGGCATAGCCCAGAGGGATTTTAGAAATAAGAATATGCATATATTCATCCCAGGGATCTTAAGAATCTCCATGTCAAATTTCAGCACAGTCGTTTGAATAGTTTATGATTAAATAAAAAAATAAAGTTAATTTTACAGACACACAATAATTCAAGTAACGTTTAATAAATAATTAAAATTACTTAATGATGGTAATTACTGCTCATATTTAAAAATTGAATAATAGAAGATTTAAATTTTTTTGGTAAGCTGAGGTGTCCTGCAAACCAAAACAAAATTTAAAAAGACGCATGCTACGTGTGCATGTACTTTATTTTAAAGTGGTCTAAAATTCAAGCATTAAGTTCAACCATAGATAATTTATCTAAAACACAAATATACATCTTAACTTAGCACCTTCAAATAGTGTTTGGCTATGTAACAAATGTAACTGTCTCATATTTGCAGTTACCAATATGCAGGCACTTTGAAAATTGTGATCTTCTAAATGTAATTGGTGACCACCCTGAACACTTCGGAGTATGAAAAATAGATAGTATCCGATTCTCAGACCTAGTGAATATGTATATAAAATTTGGTAAAAATCAGTAAAGCCGTTTCAGAGGAGTAAGGTAACAAACATTGTGACACGGGTATTTTATATATATTTTAGCATCCGAGGTTAATTGACTATACTGTAGTTATACCACATGGATGGCTCCGAAGGTCCACAATAGCATGGATCACAAGCATACCTTTTATCCAACTCCACTAAGTTAAAAAGTAGTAGCTTAATCTTAATATACGTTAAAACATATTTTAATGTTTTTTAATATTAATAAAATTAATTATGATATAAATTAAAGCAACTAATGAAGTAATTTTGCAGAAATAAAATACTCTTTTGTTTAAAATGGAAGCAACTTTTTAGAATCCTTTGTTCTTTTAAAAACATCAACCGTAAGAACCGAAATTATAACATTTTCCACCATTGTATATCACAAAAATAGAACATAAAAGATTTTACACCTAGAAAAGACGATATTCAAATTCATCAAAAACATAGTGTTCTAATTTTGTAACATACAACGATGGCAAATGTCTGAAATCCTCCTACCTAATATTACCATTTAAGAAATATATAAATACTTTTAATTGGCTCTGTAGTTTGTATAAACCCTCATAAATAATACTTATAAAATTGATACAAGTGGTTAGAATATATACAGGAGTGCTGAAAAGTCTTGAAATGGTCTATTATCTTCTGTACTCGTAAACGTACACAAATAAAACTGTACAGTGACGTGGGCATAAAATTTAACTTTTTGAAGCAATCAGTAGCTCTTCTCCACCTCAACAATAGCATGACAGTGTATTGTAGAAGCTGCACGTATTCTAGTAGATGTAATAAACAGCACGTTTTATCATCGGCTGGGATATTGCCAAGAAACCAAGGAAAAACAATTTGAACGCCTCCTATAACAAACTAGGTTGTGTTGCTTTTGTTACTAACCACTACAAATTATTAATGTGAAATTAAACTAATTAAATCAACTTCCTGAATTTTCTGTTGAATTTCTGAATATTCTGCTATCAATAAAAAAACCAAATAAATAAAGTATGTTTTATAATTCACAACTAATAAATTATAAAAATAAATATACAGGATAATCTCCAAAAATATTTCAGAGATTTGTTCTTTGTGTCAAGACAAACAAAAAATGTAATACAAACATGAGTCAGAAATGCTTACCATCTGTCTGTATGTATATATGTTTTTTAGTTTCTATTTTTTTTATCGCAGAAACCAGTTAGGATATAATAAACTCAAATTTAGCACAATTATTTTTCTGGCAGTTTCAAATTAATAGAAAATTTATACTATATTATAAAATCAGGTTTCAAAGTGGCAGATAGTGGATATTTTAAGGCTCAATACTGTAGAAACAAATAAGATTATGCAAATTTTTGAAGAATAAATTAATTCCAAATACTTTGACACCTACATCATAAAAATTGATCAGTAATGTAGATACAAGCTTTTAACGGTTGCAATGCTCGGTTAATAATGCTGTAAAGAATGACAATTGTGTCGTGCAGGTAAAATTAACACTGTGTAAGGTAAAATTAATTTTTCATTAGTCATACGAATTAAGAACAAGATCAATGTAAAGCAAATTTTAAAAAATTTAAGCCAAGGTTTAAATAAAACATTGCAAATTGAGCAGAACATTTCTGTGAAATTTTATTATATTTCTTTAACAACCAAAGGGTTAAATTCCCATTGCTGCTCCCAAGAAAAATTGGACCACTATTTTTGGATCAATAGAAAATTGTGTATATAATCTAGAATATTATGAATGCATCATTTCATGTTAATGTTATTAAATATCTTCTTCAGTGTTATTTTTGCGTACTGTGTTATTTTACAAAGTGGACAGAACTGATGTGTCTCTCTCTTCAGGAGCCAATTAATTCAGACTTGTGTTCTTCAGCTCTTCTGGCACCAAAACATTCTGGACTTTACAATAACACAGCACAGGAAATTATACAGTTAGTAATCAACACCTACTTTTACAAAAATAATATTGAGTTTAGATTTTTCTCAATAAATGATTGGATCTAGGTATTCAAAAACATGCTAACATGCATGTTAGGTGTTTACATTCTTAACATGTTGACTGCGGCAGACTCCTTAGTTCGCTTGCTGTCTTATTAGAATACTTCTCATTACTCAATATAGACCTGCAGTGAAGATGTTATCAAATCGTATTATAGCTAGACACCTATACAATAGTTTAAGATGTTGACTGTGGCAGATGCCCTAGTACGCTTGTTGTCTCTTTACAATACTTATCATCAGTCAGTTTAGAGAAGTGAAGGTGTTAATACATATCAGTGATTTCAGAGTCTGTGTCAACCGCTGTAGATCATGTAGCCTCAGAGTAAGCCATCAGCTCTTTAAAGAAGAGAATTAAATTTTTGGAAGGTCGCCAAACTCAGTCTAAGGTTTCTCCACTGTCTTAGAATAGAAAATATCAATGGCATATATATAGTAGAGTATGGGGAGGTGTTTTGGATAAATTCTGTGGACTAATTCGCCAATTTTGTTGGTGGAAAATCTTCAATATTAAAAAAAGGATAGTGAGAGCTATGTTTCAACTGGACTGCAAAATCCTGTTTTAAAAATTAAAATGTTGACTCTCCCTTTAACTGAAATTTTTAGGCAGTATGGTTTATTTAAAGAAAATGGTGATAGATTTAAAAAAAAATGAAATTACTGTCAGTACCAGCAATACTTAAAACTCTGCAATACTATCCAATTCATCGATCGGCCCATTGTCATTGTAAACTACAGTCAAACTTTAAAAGTTTTCATATTAAGCTATTATATCACTTGACAAGTGGAAGATATTGCAAAGTAGTGGGTTTTCAACATTTAATTTAATTAGTGCTCTGTAGTAGCTTAATCAGTTGATTAACTACCTTTTATAATTGTTTGGCTAGGAACTTATCTTTAAGTAGTATATTGTTGTATTTTAACCTAATGTGTCATGTCTACTTTATCATAGTTTAAATTTGTAAACTGATGACAAATAAAGCAATTAAAATAAACTTGTCTTGTGGGGCTTCATCCGTTTTGAAATTCCTCCCCTTCTCCTACCTAGAATGATTCAATCTTACTAAAGTAGAATTAATTTTGGTAATTCATAGTACTTGTGTATGAAGTAGACCTATTTTTTTAATACATGCACACCTTTTGATGATTGCCTAATAAATTGTGGAAAAATCTCATGTGTTATTTCTTCTCTGGAATTTCTTGTTGTTTGTAATAATGTATTATTTTCCTTGATTAAAGGAATATGCGCTTATAGGATTGCTTCTCTGAAAAGTTGTGCTGATGGACATTTTTATTTTTTTCCCCCAAAAGAACATGCTAAATACATAGATATGGTTGGAAAAGGTTTATTCAATGCGAATGTTGAGTTCAGCTCCACTTCAATTTTCCGCATCTTTAATCGGACGGTCACAGACTTGACACCTGAAATCTGGAGTCCTGGTCTCCTGTCAGAGACACGTATACTACAAAAATAAGTGTTGTCAAGACATGAGCATGAGAGTGAGGTTCAGGGGCTTGAGTCCCCCTCCCACCTGAACTTTTTAGAGAGATACATTAAATTTATACCCGATTTTTTTAAGCTAGAGCTCTTAAAGCTCAAAAATATTCAGTGGAAATATTCCTGCACCTCTATTTATGGAGGGTTTTTATACATCCTAAACCATACAGTGAATCCTTCCCCTCCCCCCCAAAATTTCATATACACCACAAAATGTGGATGAGGTATTCTCATTATCTCCTCAGGTTCACAATTAGGTGGAAAGTGAAGTGGAGATGAACTCAACATTCAAACATGCTAAATGGCATTCATATTTGTTTTAATTTAATAATTATTGGTTATTCTATAGACAATTTTATTTCTATTGAATGTTTTGTTTAATGTATACTGTACTTAAAATTAACTATCCTTTACCATATGGTATAAACATTATAGTTGTAGTCAATAAAAGATGTATGGCCATACTTTAAATATGTTTGTAGAATTTAAATTAACATCTATGTCTTATTTTTAGGCATCTAGGTACCATGGGTATATGAAATGAGAAAGATGGATGAGCAGTGCCTTCTCTTAGCTCATATAACAATATTTTTAAGACTCAGGTCACAGGAAAGTCAGCTCACTAGTGCTTAAAAAATACTTAAACGATTTTTATCCAATATAAATTTACAACCTAATATTTATTTTCTTAAATACCTAATATATTTTAGTTTATACATTTAGCATGGATTCTTGTACAGTTAAGAATTCAATATCTTGAGGAATCTGTTAGAACATATAATTTTAAGATTTGCCTGAAATGAATAAAATTAATATCTGTATTGTTTCCAGTAAAACCTGAACTGTACTCCGACATCGATACCGTTCCACCCAGTCGATGGATGCCACCTGAGTCAGGAGAAATACACTTTCCTTCCAAACTGGCTCTTGCTGCCACTGGTAGAACGTCACGGAAAAAGTGTAAACAATGTTCCATTGAGGGAAGACGAAAGGACAGTTGTTATTACTGCCCCAAGTGTCCTGGACAGCCGGGATTTTGCTTACAACCATGCTTTGTCAATTTCCACAGCCCCTGGTCATATACTTAGATGTTAAACCAAGTATTTTTACATACATAATATTATTACTATTTGTTATGGGTGAAAGTGACTAATTTTTACTTGGCTATGGAAAACACTTTTTAATTCAAGAAATCAGTTAGCATTATTAATATAATAAAGTTTTAATAATAAAGGACATGTTATAAGTCTTGAGGTTTTTTCTTATAATCCGTTAACACATAATTTTTGTGTTTTTTTTAACCATTTAACATGTAATTTTTTATATTTTACAGTTTGTTTTCATTCAATATATCATTATTTGTTAATGCAACATCGATATTTTGACAGCTAAAAATATGAGTTTTTAAGTTTCCAAAATATTATACATTAGTAATAAATAAGTAATTTAATTCAGAACTTTTATAATTTTAAACTAAATGAAAGATTTGTATTGTATGGGTATTACAATATCTTTTAATAATAGGATATTTTATCCCCATTATTATCAAAAATAAATATTCATTATCAAATTAAATTATGTTTAATTTCTTATTATAGATAAACCACTCGCAAAAAAAACCTGAGCAGGCACGTGCAGGAGGGGCCCCCTCCAGTGGTGGAGAGTGGGACAAGCATCTACGCATCTTTTCATCTCTTTTATCAGCTGTGTGGATCATGTCTCACTCATGCCATTTTGTTTACACTGCAGCTAATTACTTATTCTATAAGTATATTGTAATTTTTTGTGTAGGGACAAGCGTAAAATATTAATTGAACAGACTAATGTAGCCATAGACATATCCAGGGAGCTTGCGCTTTGTTGTGAGGTTAGCCGCTAAGTGGCAGTGGCCAGGTCAGGGGATAGAGCAGGCAGGCAAGTGTAGAACAGTGGTGGGAATACTGGGAGAGAGGGCGACATCACAGCATCGGAGGGGTATATTACCCCATCCTAAACTAAAACCGCCCAGTGTCTTGTTGTAAGCGGTTTACCTATAGCAACATATTTACAATAATTATAATTTATTATGAGCACCTGTACTGCAATAAAAGTCTGTAAGATTTCATATCACATGCTAATACAGTGTAACTTGGATACAATTCATTGAACTCTATCATTGTGGGGTTCACATTTGCTAGTTTTTCATCTTTAGCAAGTAAAAAGCAGAATTTTGTTCAATCAATGTGGAATATAAAAAAGCTTTGTTTATTTCCTATAACATAACTTGTTTCACTTTGCCTGTCATCATTACATATTCCTCAGTTGTAGTAATGGCTTTGGTGCAAATTACTTACCTTAAGTATTTCTAGTGTATCAATATCACAATTATAGAACTAATGCAGTTTCAACACTGATGTTTAAGAATTTATGGTATAGGTACTATACATTTAATCTATAAAAGGTTTTTATAATTTGTGACACTAATGCAAGATTTAACTTATTTTCCAGCCAACCAGTAAAGTAAGCTCTACTGTGGTTATATCAAGAGAGAAATATGGATGGCAGTGACTTCTCTTAGCTTATATACTGTATGTTTAAAAGACTGAAAAATCATCTTATAAATAGGGCTTCAAACTTTCCTGCAAATATCTTTTGCTAATGAAGATTTGCTTTCTCAAACAATTATATTAACTTTGGTAAAACTGTGCATTGTTTAGAACTAAGAATTTAACATCTTAAAGAATTTGTTGAGCCTAATAACTTCAGTTTTTGCCACAAATTAGTGACTTGAATATTTTTATAAATTGCTTTTTCCAGTAGATTATGAGCCATATCCTGGAACTGTTCCACCTAGTCAATGGATGCTACCTGACTCTGAAGAATTGCATTTTCCTTCCAAATTACCACAATCAGCCAGTGGTAGAAGGCTGCGGAAAAAGTGTAAACAATGTTCCATTGAGGGAAGAAGAAAGGACTGTTGTTACTATTGTCCCAAATGTCCTGGGCAGCCGGGATTTTGTGTAGAGCCTTGTTTTGTCAAGTTTCATAGTTCCTAGTCATTTTTTATAAATTTCTAACTATTTTTTATACAAATACCATTACTATCTTGTTATTGATGAAATTGACTAATTCTAACATATGTTTAAAATAATATGTAGGATGCTTCTTGCATTTATGAAATCATTAAGGAGAATGTTGTTTTAATAAAGGAAGGATTTTGAACAACTTTGTTTTCTTTCAATCCAACTTATAGTGTGGTAATTTGTGTTTTTCATATACTTTTGAATATTTACCAACAATTATAATTGAAACATTGTTGAATTGTTACTTTACTTAACCCTACAAACACCACCCAGTTTGCACAGAATATGTGGTAGATTACAATGAATTTGCAAGTCTTAGGAATAAATTTGCCTAAGCATTATGTTTAGACAATGTTACTTCGCATAACTATATGTTGTTAGATACCAATTCATTATTTTTTTAGTATTAGACACTAAATAATAACAAATTAGTATCTAATTGAATGAGCTGTTTATATGTAAAAAGTAAACATTATGTTGTGTTATGGCCTTTAAAGTAAATCCAGTACTAAAATTGTGTTTCCATGGCAGCCAACAACTAATTTATATTCCAAATTTTGTCTAATTAAACAAATACACAGTTCTATATACTTTAGTGTTTGGAAACAAAAAAAATTGTATTCTGTTTGTTGAAAATGCTGTTCCAACACACTAAAAAAATGCATGAAAAACATCTGCCAAACTCCAGTTATTTCCTCTCACAAAGTACACAAATTGAAGTTCATGTCTTCGGTTATAATGGTTCTGTAATAAAGCATAAACTGCTCTTTAACCATTTTGTTTATGTGATACCACACTAATGTGTGTGCTTGCATTGCATTGAAATTATGACATGTCAAAATTAAGATTTCAGAACTTGTTTGTTTTGAAGAAGATGTAATGATAGAAAAATATTGTACAAATACAGACACATTAGAACATATTACAAAGCCCTATATTGTTATTCATAAAGTATTAAACTCTATTTATTTCCACTACTAATATTAAAATTTTTTTCATATAGAAGTAATTATTGAACATAAAATTAATGTAAAAAACAATCTAATAAAATGCAAAAAAATCTTTGAAATGGATTATCTAATAAGATCTTTTGAAATTTATACATG
This sequence comes from Homalodisca vitripennis, assembly GCF_021130785.1. Lineage (NCBI taxonomy): Eukaryota > Metazoa > Arthropoda > Insecta > Hemiptera > Cicadellidae > Homalodisca > Homalodisca vitripennis. The sequence goes on from NC_060208.1 coordinate 163,005,892, forward strand.
TAGTGTAAATAATCAAAGGCTGATCAATCTCATTTGATGGAGAGGTAAGAAACTTGAAATAATTGGAAGAAAGTGTAATTGTGACCGGAGGCGCAAGTTGCAGCCCTATCTTCATCCACCCCAAGTAGCGGAAAACTTAATACTACGTATATAACATTATTTGCAGTAACACTCTAAACGCATTACAAGTTCAAATATAAATTCAGTTTCGGTTTAGCAGCACCACTGCTCTTCACCATCAGAAGATTTTAACTTAACACTTCCTTTCTCTCCAAACTTGACCTAGAATTGACCTTAAAAATAACATGCACTTACATAGTATACAGAAAGTCCCTGGAATCTTCAATTTTGTCCATAAGCCATAGCAAAATTTTCAAAATTTTTTGTTTATCCTGCCAGACTTCCAATTTTTTTTCTCCTCTTTTAACGTCATGTTTATGTACTAGGGTGAAATTTGGTATTGGTCTTTGACACAAACACCTGATTAATACAAATTGTTATTTTCCTACATATCTATTTTTAAGTGGTGGACATTATGAAATTTGATCTTAACACTTATTTTTATTTCTCAAAGGTAGTAGAATTACTTCTGTAAAAGTAACATAAAATCCAAAATGATACTAGGTGTAACAGGTGTTTATAAATGAATATTAATAGTTTTAACGTTTTGTAGTATTTATTATATAACACTTAAAATATAATTAATACATGAAATGAAAAGGAACTTATATAGTTATGCCTACAAGTGTTCAATCTAAGCTCCATTCGTCACATGGCACACATCAAGTCGATTGTCCAGTTCTTCCCAAATTTAGATCAATGTGTCTGGAGTGATTATTGCAACAGCTGTTTCAATCTTGTTCCTTAAGTTAGGTAAGTCACCTTGTAGCGGAGGCACATATACACAATCCTTTATGAATCCCCAAAGTTAGACATCAAATGGCGTCAGGTTGGGTGAATGTGGAGGCCATGCGAAACAATCTCTGTCATTAGGCCCCTTGTGACCAATTCAGAGTTCAGGTACAGTGACGTTCAACCAATCACATACTGAGTTATGCCAGTGAGGCAGTACATCATCTTGCTGCCAAATGAAGGTCTGTAGTTCGTCTCCCAATTGAGGAGGTAGCCATAGTTCTAGAGCATCAATGTAAGAAATACCAGTTACAATTCCTTCTCCAAAAAAGAGAGGCTCATAATTTTTCTGCCTAGATATGGCACACAAAACATTCAATTTAGGGGAGTCTCACTGCAATTATACCATCTCGTGAGGGTTTTCTGAGCCCCATATACATACATTGTGAGTCTTCACATGTCCACCGAGGTGAAATGTCGATTAGTCCCTGAAAACAACATGATCCAGAAAACTTCATTGTCGTGCAACATTTCGTTACTAAAATTGGTATGTAAATCATACATTGGCATGTCTGCAGGCTTTAGAGCCCTTAACAACTGCAAATGATAAGGTTATAGTTGTAAGCGATTCCGTAAAATGTTCCAGTTGTCACTGGAACTGTAAAGCGGCCCATACACTAGACGTGCATTGCACGCCGTGCAGTTTTTTATACTGGCACGCCGTGCTTGGCATGGCACTTTGTGCCCCACACACTGACAGTTTAGTCAGTCCCGTGACGTGCTAGAAGTTGGTTGTGGTATTGTGATATTGTGTAGTATTATCGTGCTGTGATATTTTACTACTAAACATAAAGCGTTAAACAGTATTGTTGATTGGTGCGATTCATGACGATAGCAAAGTGAACAAGAGAAGAAGACAATTATGGACGAAAAATTGTTTAAAAGAGAGAGAAATGTATTCTGATATGAGACTACTGAAAGACTTACGTGAAAATCATAAAAATGATAACAGGATCTACTTGCGAATGGATGACGAAACATTTAGTTACGTGTTGAAAAGGTTAGGCCACGCATCGAAAGACAAGACACTAATCTGAGAAAAGCTATAACGGCGGAACAACGGTTAGTTGCCACGAAAAATTTTTTGTGTCAGCAGTCGACGTGATAAATATAGGAGAGTATTTGCCGCGAGAGAACGAAAAATAACCTCAAAAGACACTCCACTCTCAGCACGTGGCGCGGGACTGGTCCACACACTTGCAGGATGACACGGCGGCAGGTGGCACGGCACGCCGAAAATCAAACCGATCTTGATTGCCATCGTGCCATGCAATGCACGGCGTGCTTAGCACGGAGACCTCCACACACTGGCACGTTTCGTCTAATTTTGGCACGGCGTGCATTGCACGTCTAGTGTATGGGCCGCTTAATTCACAACTAGCCTTCCAAACTAATTTCATGAGTCTCACTTGCTCAATACTCTCTTCACAAACCGTTGGTCTTCCTTTTGCCAGTATCTTCAAACTGATCAGTTAGCTACTGATTCAACAGCAGCTACCTATGTTATCACTTGAAGAGTCGCACCCAAACTTTATACGCAATGCACGTTGCACTATTACTACAGATTTGGTCTTGACAAACTGCAGAGCATAAAAAGCCTTCTGTTCACAAGTGACCATTTTTGACACTACCGCTTTCTAACAGATGGTGGAGGAAACATTGAGTCTGCATGCACACAGGTGATAACAAACAAAACTATTGAGTTGCTCTTTGATTTGATGGATAAATATTATAATTGTAAGTTATATGTAAAAAAAATTACAAAGTGTTAAAACCCTGATATTCATTTCTTAAAAACCCGGAATAACAAATTGAGCTGTATTTGGTTTGATATTTTAGTTTTTTTAAACCTATATCTGTGCAATGATTAAATTTCAAATTCTATTTTTTTTTTTTTTATCTATTTTCAGTACCTTGCAAGCTTAAAACTAGCATTACTTTATAAGGCTTCTTCTAAATGTTCATTAAATAAAGGGTGTCCCGTAACAGGCAGGAGAGAAAGTCAAATTCACAATACTTAAACTGTTACTATCTTGTATAATATTTATATAATCTAAATTTCTTGTGAAGAAAAGCCAAACAGTATTGTAAATTGTCTCCTCCCTGCATATCAATGACAGTAACATGTTCTATAACATGTTGCATAAAAACTCCCAACTTTAATACCATTTCTGTATGGTAAAAAATATAAGAAATTGAAGTTATGAACGCATATCCTAGTTGTATAAGGAATAAACATTATTTTCCTTGTAAATTATTTGGATCAGATTTTTCCTCACCATTTCAAAAAAAGTTTTATATTGGAAACTAAATTTACTAAAATAACCTGCCTTAAGGGAGTACTTTCAGTTTAAATCAAAGTACTTGACTAAAATACTTTATAACCATCTTTTATAAAAGTTTTACGGTTACTATCAACTTGTTCAACTTATTTTTATGGTTTTATCTAATAACTGTCCTATTTTTAATCCAACAAAATACACTGTGAATAGTAGAAGACATGGATATGCTAAAAATCTACCTATGAACTATATAAACATTAAAAACACATTAATTCTTGTCATTTGAAACTCTGATGTAAAAGTAAATCATATATAATTTGTTACAATTTCTCTGAGATTAGATATTGAAGGTAGCACATTGTTTCTTAACCCTTTGTACTCTGTAGGTCATTAAGTGTGCTCCAAATTTATCTTTTGCTTAGCTTGGGTGAAATTACAGGTGGTTGTCCTCTCAGCTTAGTGGACCATTGCTAGTGGCTGGCCGGGTTCTGCATCAGCACTTGGCACTTTTGTAATCATGTATTTGCTGAATAAAGATACAATCGGTCTCAAGTAGGTCTCTAATATCAACAGAATATGAACTCGTTTCCATATTTTTTTGGTTCTGCTCCACCAAATGAATTAATATTTTAATAAATTAATACGATAGCAGCTACAGTTGCACTGGCACTCATATAATAAACTATTCTAAACTAGGTTTATTATGGTGTAGATGGCAGCACTTTCCAGCCACAACGATAATGATTAAAGTTTATAACTGCACAATACAGTCGGCCACACAAGGAATGGTTTCATAAATCCTGCATTGGAATAATTAACAACGGTTTCTTGATTTGTCCAATCATAAATATACTTAGGTATGTAGTAAATATTCCACAAAGCAACTAGAAAACTTTAAAATAAATGTAAATGAAGGACAAATTCCAAATTTATGCCTTAGCAAAATTATTTAAGTTTATTTCAATAATTCCAAATTGAAGTAAACTTATGATGGAACATGCATCAAAAATCAAACTTATGGAAGCGAGCAAAACACTAGCATAATTGAACTGCATGAGATAGCTAATCAGCTTCAATTTGGGAAAAAACAAAGTTGAGACAGTTCTGCGCATAGCGGAAAAAGGAGCTGAGGAAATATCAAATAAATATTATGACCCTGAAACAAGGATATTAATTTGATAACAAGCCAACATAGCATCAAGCTACATAATTTACAAGAAGAATTGAAAAGCTGTAAATTGGGGCATCAAAAAGAAAAGGGAACTCAGGATGGGGAATTGGAACTCAAGTTATGTTTCTCCTAGAGTTATCATTTTGGTAGCAACTCAAACAAAGTCTGATTTAACAAGGTGCCATGAGGATGAAATTGATAGGTGGAGGAAGAGGAGACCTGGAATGACAGACAAAAGTGGAGGAGGCTGTGTACGACGACCTGTGATAACGGAAACGTCGGATGATGATGAATTTCAAATTACAAACAAGATCTAAGTACTTTGTTTGAAGTTTATTTTTGACGATGGAAGGATTGTGAAGGAAACAGGATTTTTCAGGACATTTGCCATCGTTAGGTGGAACAAACTAATGAACGTTGTGGTTCTCAATGAGAGAGGAGTTTGAAAGAAAAGAAGAAAATTGAAAACTGTTATCTGTTCCTCCATGGGTTGTGTGAGGGAGTGTATTTCAGTGGATCACTTCGCATCAAACATTGCCAAGTTTTAGCAAAAAACTGGGACCTCCATTGTAATCATCAGAAAATATGGAAATTCCACCACAATATTTAGAAATGGTCTTCCATATTTTGAGTTTGTAAAGATCCAGTAACACTCTTGTTAATTTTAGTGTAGAATTAAATTTTTAAGTTTCCACCATAATTATCAATAGTTTAAAAATTGTAATAGTGACACTATCATTCACCAGCAGGAGATCCATATGTACTTTTAAATAACATTGAAAACTTCTTACAATACATTACACAATAGTCTAGTTTTTATATTATCCTACACCCAGAAATCTCCAAATACTGGTCCATGCCAAGATACCTGACACAAATACAGGTTACCTACAATCATACTTGTGATTCCAGGAATGTGACTGAGTAATTACAGTGGTACACTGCCTTGCACACTTTTGTTTTTTTTCTCATTACCAATATTATAAATGGAAAGAAAATAATACTATAATTGATAATAGGAGAAAAATTATAGAAAGGACATTAGGACCTACAATACTGACCTCTTTCAATTTACCCAACTTGCATACATGGATATTTACACCTTTTAATTTTCGTCAACTCACATTTGGGATTGGCAAAGACCTATTTTTTCATTCACCCACCCCTCATATGTGGGATTGGGGAAGACTATCGACTCTTATCGGTAAATCTTGCTCTAAATACTAATATGTCAGATATAATACATTAAACCCCAAAGAGAGTTTCGTAGTCCAAAGAATTCCCGTTTCCGTTGTTCTCTAAATGAGTTTAGAGACAGTTCTATGTGTATCACAAGTAACATTTTATTGTTGTCAGCTGCCAATTCTCAATGCCATGACAGAGGAAGTCTTTTGTCAAGCGTGCACAGCTGCCCCTGCACCTGTTGCTTTCTACCTAATACTTTGTTGATCCGCCAGTGATGTACATTACTGCTTCTGAGACTCCTATGCCAGTCTATTCTTATTTTGTCTGTTTTATTTATTACTTTGAGAGAGTTTTGTTTCATTGGTGTAAATATGTTTTTAATGCAAAGTGTGTACTGTGAAACCTGCACTGCATCCTGACAAGTGCTTTGAACTTTCACACATAAGCAACATACTAGTTGGGTTCATATAAAAAGGATGTAAGTTAGGTGTATATGTAGGTTTTATTTTAGATTTTATGATATTTTTACATGCGTGTAAATATCTCAAAAAATTACACAGATATCCAAATATCGTTATAAAATAATAATTTTCATAATTAAAACATATTTAAAGAAATCATGGTTTTTTACATTATTTTAGAGCATATAATGTAAAATATTAGCTTTAAGACAAAAATAAAATTTTATTTACCACTGAAAAAAATTATTAAAATTTGTTGTGCTGTGGGAATGGTCAATTTACTCAAATCCCACATTGATGGACAAACTATCAAAACCTGCTCCAACTTTTCTTCAGCTTTTGTTTTGTAGTGTAGTTTATTTTTTTTTATATATATATATATATTAAAAACCAGTTTTTAGTAGATCCTGCACCTTTGTGAATATATCACCACTACTGAGGAAATAGTGTTATCATAGGAGTTGCATAAATCGACCTGCACAATGTGACATACAACTCATACAGCCTGGTCTGTCCTTAATTATTTATTTTCTAGCCTGAGAGTAATATAACACTTTATTCAATTGTTAAGTACACTAAACTATCCTAATTAAAACAAACAATAAAAATACAACATTTAAAAATGATATACAATTTTATTTACACAGATACACAGGTCGAATGTTCAACCGGAACTTTATCTCCTGTAGCGATATCGCTTGAAGTGGAACCATAGTTGAAAGATGTTGTTGTGGAACTGGCAGCGGAAGCCACGTTTATACGAGTACTCCCACTCTCTGTTCACAATCTTGAAGGCTATGTCTTCATACGGTGGTCCTGCGTGGAACCGGAGGATTGCAAAATCATGATTTTCCGGACATGGTGTCTGTAAACAGGAATTTGAGTAAGATTAAGAGAACATATATAGGGCAGAAGCAAAATATTTGTATTTGGATTATGTTTTCATTATTATTCATGTGTCAATTATTATAATGTAAATCTTGCATATTTTATATTTTTTACATAAATACTGTGTAACATTTCCCATATATGTATGTTATTACTAAAATGTAAGCCAAAGAAACAGAGGTAGTTGATACTGAAAAAAGTTTAAACAAAGTCAACTTTAATCAGCTGCAAATAAAGTGGTTAAGGTTACTTGTCAATGAACTTACCTGATTCTACATAATTGTTGATATTAAGTGCCATTATATTGTACATATAAGTAATTATTGCACAAGTAACTTTTTATACTACCTGGCCTCTTAATGAAATACAAGGGTCATCCAGAAAATAAGGTCTGTTTTGTGGTAACTACTCAAAAAGCAAGCGAACAGAGCAATGCGCACTCATATCGAATCCTAACATGCCTTGTGTACAAAATGACACCATTTGCATTTAAATCATTCTAGAGTGCTGTTTACTGTTTAAGAAGAGTGCGAATTTAAGACGTTCAAAACAACTAATCAACCTACCAACTCAATACGATCAATTATCCGTTTTTTGACAGCAAGAAATGTTCCAGCAGCAAGGAACATTCATAGACAGATAAGTGAAGAGTACAGCCTCAATGCGATGAGTGACAGTAAAGTGCAGAAGTGCGTTTTGAAGATTTTCAATGTCGTTGAAGATTAGCAATTTACCATTTCATCATTAGCATTGGAATTTGATCATAAGTAAAACAATTGCACAATAATTGTCTCTGAACATTAGAAATTTCGCAAATTGTGCTTATATTCTCAGGCTGCTTACAAGAAACACAAAATGAGAAGAATGGGTTGTGCTCTTGAGTTTTTGCTCTAATATCATGAGGAATGTGATACACTTTTAGAGAACATTGTCAAAGGTGACAAGACATGGGTTTCTTACATAATCTCAGAAACGAAACGCCAGTCAATGGAATGGCGTCACACAATGTCACCAATTAAAGTCAAGGCCAAACAAACAATCTCACCCACAAGGTTATGGCGACTGTGTTTTGGGATAGACAAGGAATATTGTTAGTCAAGTTTATGGAATGAAGAAAAACAATAATGCAGCCACTTATTGCGATATTCTGACTAAATTTCGATGTGCAATGTAAAATAAGCGATGTGACCTAATTATATCTGGAGTTCTCTTGTTGCATGAAAACAGACTGCACTCTGCCATCCAAACCCAATATCTCATCAGATCATTTGGTTGGGAACAGATTGACCACCTGCCATACAGCCCAATGATGATGTGAAAGAAGCCGTTAAATATTGGTTATCCTCACGGGCAGCAGACTTATTATACATCAGCAATTCAAATCTCATAGAACATTATAACAAATGTTTAAACCAAAAAATTGTTGAAAAACAAAAAAAATATTTCTGGAATCAACTAAAAAAATTTTTGTTATCTGTTGTAATTTATCTCTTATAAGAAATTGGACCTTCCTTTCCGGATGATCTTCATATATAAAATGCTATCCAAATAAAATTATTTTTTATATTCCATTTTAGCATCATTTTACCGCACTTTATATAACACCACATTTCATCCTCCTTTACTAGTAAAAACATACTTAAATCTTTTACAATTAAAAGGACTGACCAAGAAGTACTCTGGAGTTGCATTCTTGTCGATGAGGTCAGGGTAGAAGATATTGAACTTGTAGCCCTGCACAATCTTGGGTGGAGGGTTGTCCATGTCGTAGTGAGTCTGGTTGTATTTATTCCACTCGAATCCCGTGTGAACTCTAAAACACAAGCATTGGATATTATCATTTCATTATTACTTTAGTATTACGGGAGTGTTTTTAGTAACATACCCGACTTTGTTACCAACACACGATAGGTCACACCACAGCAGTTTGTCACACTTTTCAGAAATTAGTAATGTTTTTGTGACAATATAGCAGCTTGGTAGCTCATCAAATTTCTACTCACGTCTCCACATAACCTTGACATCTGTTAGTCTTTTGCCTAATTCGTTTTTAAAATCATAAAATTTGTAGTCTCCTGCACTCAGTTTGGCAATATTCTCTGAGACAAAATTTTGAATACAATCACTCACTTAAATAAATTATCATAAGTAATTCTACTTTGCATATAGTTCTTTTATTAGACTTTTTTAAGTACACTTTTTTTATTTATGTTTTAAAAAGCTATGCTATGTCCTCATGGTCGACCCCATGCGTGGTTGACTACATTTTACATAAGATTGTACTGTAATTGTAATATTTTTATTGAGTTTTACAACCAGATTTAAACTATAATATACCTGAGAGACACTTATTCAAACTAATCATAGTTTTTTTTTTTTTTTTTTTAAGAAGAGATCGCATTAAAGGAAAATCACAAATGAAAAACATTGCCTTTGTGAAGCCTCTCTTTTTCAAAAAAGTGTATTGATCACTCCTTTGTTAAATAAATGTAGTAAAGATGGTGTGGATTTTTCACTAGTATTTAACTTTTAGATCAATTAAATTCAAGTATTTGCATCTTTAAGACATTAGAGAACAAACAATTAATTTTTGTATACATTGTTGAAACAACAGATTCTGCAAAAACGGATTTTTACATACAGGTTTACAGGTCTTGTTAGGTTTCTATCTCTTTCTTTATTAGAATCCCTGAATTACACAACTATATTATAACATGTGCTCAAGTCATTGAGTTGAATCTACTAAAATTTGAAATTGTTAGGGTTGTTTTAAACATAATACGTGAACCTGTTTTTATGTTATTTATTTACAGAAACAATGTTATTTAAATTTGTTTTATACCTGTTGAAGTATCTTGGTTTGCGAGGACGGTACTTGTCAGACCACAGATAGACCTGACTGTCCAGGATAGACTCTACAGAGAATTCTGCCTCATCGTTGGTCATCCCCTTGCGAGCTTCTCTCTGCAGCACCTCTTCCTCCAGAGACGTGGCTGGCTGTGACAACCAAACATAGGTTATTAGACATAACGTAGCTATAGTAGGAAGGGTTAATTCAATTTGAATGTTGAATAACATTTATGTGTAGAAAACTAGGTTGCTTCACCGTGCTTAGAGATTATATCAGAAACGTCATAGTGCACTTAATTGTGCACTTCTAGTGAGACAATGAGACTGCCACTTCACATATAAATAGGGGTGTCTTTGATGTTAAAACAATATAAAGGTTCGTTTTGAGTTTTGTTGCCGTCTTTCTTTGGATCTCTTCAGACGAATATGACTCCAGATTCCAGGAGTCAAGTCTGAGACAGCGTCAAATACCAGGACGGTGAACTGGAGCTAAACTCAATATTCAAATAGGTTATTAGATTATTATTATCCCCATAAGCACTTCCTCCTCCAAACGTGGCAAGCAGTGAAAACAAACTTACAACTTTTGTGCTTTATGATGTGATAGAATTTAAATACACATTTCAAGCTTATTTAAGGATAGTGTAGTGTCAAATATTTGATGTTCATTTAATTTATTTTAAGATCTATTGTTTTAGGATTTATTTCTTTACTAAAAAAAAGTCAAACGGCACTCTGTTAATTCACTTTTGTATTGTTGGCTATTCGTTGAAAACCTCAATGTGGGCCATGTCTTGTTACAATAAATCTGCTCTAAATCAGATATTATTATTTTTATTTAAATAGTTTTGATGTCATTAGACTTGTTTCTCTAAAAAAATGTTGTTCCTGTAATTCTTGAGAAAAATTGCTGGTATTTAAAATATTCAAATTTAAAAAATTGTAATGGTTGCCATTATAAAAAAAATTAAAGATAATATCTTAATATTTTTATAAACATTTAAACAAAATTTGATACCATTTCATCTATTAGTTTTTAAGATATTAATTTTTTTATAAAAAAACACATACAGACAAATGGGAAATTAAGCATCGCAGACCCATGTGTGTGTTTGTTCTGACCTGAGAAATAACGTTGTGTACCTTTATCCAGAGAGTTACTGAGAGTTACAGTAGAGATACTGTATAGTTTCAGACTTTGGTTAACAAGTAGTAAATTGTCTAATATTTGGACAAACAGTTCAGTTGGCTCTGGTAAATGTATTGTTAATACTACTCTACAAGGTGTGGCAAATAATTTCATGGAATTCAGTTATAACTTGAAAATAGGCAACACAGTAATTTATAAACACGTTTAAAAAATAATAATTTTTTAGAGCATCGTAAAAATTATGGAATCAAGTTACAAGCAACGTGTTGAAATCAAATTTTAGGTGAAATCTGGTGAAAAACCCTTAAAAATCCTCCAAACATTGGACTTGATGTACAGAGACGATTGTATGTCGTAAACATGTTTGAAGAGATTGTGAATCGGTAGATAATGTTTCTATGAGAGTGTCCATTGTTTGTACAAGCTGATCACCTCCGACTGCCGTCAAAGTACCCTGAAGTATTTTTCCACAAGTTTTTTTGTGGCTGCTAACAAATTTTCCATGTTCAAGACTAAAAATTGGAACTGCCTGGATTTTGCAACACAACAATCTAACCCCCCTTGTGCAAGAGGTTTTGGTAAATAAAGATATTCTAATGTTGTCACACATCCTACCCTAAAGCCCGATAAGAGGTGAAGGATGGTGCTGAACAGGTTAAATTTGGAGGACTATAAATGGTGATTCTAATCATGGGAATTGAAATAATTGTTTAAAATTAGATGGAGAGACTATTGTGAAGATCAATAATAACATTTTTCTTGTAGCTTTATTTGATTGTATTTTATTAACAAATTTCTGGAACTTCTCATAGTTAAAATTGCCACATCTCATGACTATAATTTATAATTTTATCTAGTGATGAATTGTTCAGTATTTAGATAGATAATTCAGTTAGTTTTGGTAGTGAATACTACTCTAACTATCTGTAGAGTACATAATGTTACATTTTTGGTTATCAAGTGGAGCAGTGTTTGGTACTGGAACAGGCAACGCAGCTCTGGTAGTGAAAGTGTTGACGCTACATCTGATGCAGTAAAGAAAGTTAAAAATGTTCACGCTGTTTTTAGCAAGCTTATTTAAAAAACAAATTTAAATAAATATTTTAATATACATACAACAGCTCACTAATAACTCTTAGTTAAAATATTCTATATTTACCTGCACACTCTTGCCAGTGCCCTGCACCTGTAGTCTGGCAAACACCAACCTCTTGGCATCATCCTCCTCCGTAGTGACCAGTGTCCCTGGTTCTAGTTGTGACTGGCTCAGGTACCGGGGACTGTACTGTCCTGAGTCGTAGTCGGCGAAACTCTCTGTCAGCATTGCGTTGGCCACTTGATCCTCATCCACCCTGACAACACAGCACAGTACATAGTAAACATTTACAAGGATTTGTTTGCAGTGAAAATTTGGATTCAGATGGAATTTAACAACCATTTTGTTCTGACACAAATACTACTATACCTCTACTGTCATAAGTACATACACATTAACTAGTTTTTACAGTTTATTTTCTCTTCACTATGACTGATTTGTCTAGTATTTTCTACTATCTAAGACAGTTTACATCCTTTTTTTCTGGAAAACTGATGAACTGTTGACGAATCCTGACTGATTATGTTTTTGTTATCTAGCTTTGAAATGTAATTAAGATTAAGTCAGATTAAATTCATAGTTGTATAAGAGATTCATGATAAACATTGAATTATATGAAACTTTGGCATGGAATTCAAATCATAGGAGAAGAATGCTTACTCAAGAATTGTAAGGATAACAGGATTTCCGACACTTGCCATCGTTATATGTTACAAAAGATATAACACCTGGTAAACAATGCCAAATGTCCGAAATCTTGTTATCCTTTCAAAACCTCCATCGCCAATAACAAATTTTAAACCAAGAATTGTGTTACACACAATGGCAATACTTCAGGTACTATATTCATCCAATTTCCCTTCTTCTTGACATTCATAATTTTCACTGAATGTCTGTTTCCATAAATTTTAACTGTCTTTTTATGAACACTCAATGGTCATTTTGACTGCTAATTTTTGGAATAGTAACCTACACTAGAAAAAAACTGTTGTATAGGACTGTGGCTGTAGGATGCGTATTGCGTACATAATTGTAGGTACCCTGAAACTAGACTATATAATTACACACAAGCTGTTTATGAGGAAAGAAGATCAAACAAAATGTAATGTTCTAGTTTATAATAGTTTCAAATCCAACACAATTAATTAAGCCCTTGTAGAGGAATCAATTAAGCCATAAGTCAATAACCATTTTGCAGGAAGGAAGCCATTTCCTGTTTAATTTGCTCAAATCTAGATATCCTTACATCAATACCCTATGGGCTTAAAATACCTGAGAGTTTAAAGGCCTATTAGCAGTATCATGACTTAAAATAGCTTATAACTTAAAAGAGGCTTTGCTATTATATGTTAATGTAGTAAAATACAACAAAGCACTTACTCTGATCCTTCACTCTCCTCCTTCTCCTCTGGTTTCTCAGGCGCTTCATCTGCTGACAATGTTGTACCCTCAGCTGCCCCTTCACCTTCCGATCCCTCCTCCTCTTCCACCCCCTGTTCTGCTTTCAACAACTCTAGCTTGCGGCGGAGGTTGTCCTGGTGGCGGTCTCTCAGTCTTGCCCTTGCCATGTGAGCTGATCAGAGACAGATGTTATTAGTGGAGTTTATATTTAACATTTTATTGAAAATGTCTTTCATAACAATTATTTATCAACAAATTACAAACACTGAACAAAATCAAAGACATTTCTTATGTGTGTGTGTGTGTGTATATATATATATATATATATATATATATATATATATATATATATATATAAGGAAGAAAATGGTTTGATATCATTCTTCTGGAAGAAAATTCAAGTTTTTTATATATAAATATACAAAATTCAAGTTCATATATATATATATATATATATATCACATACAAACACATATGTGACAGATATGGCCAAATACAAAATAATTTAATCGGGAAAAAAAAAGTAAGCGCTCTGTGGTGTAATGGTAGCACATTCACCCGGCAAAGTGAGAGATCCGGGTTCGACTCCCGGCAGAGCAAGTACTTTTTGTGATTCAATGTTTATTGAAATTAAATAAGGCTATTGCTATTTATACAGTTTAGTGTAAATAAAAGTCGTTTGACAGGTATTTGGTCTTCCAATCATATGTTAGTTTGCTTATTTAAACGCATATGTGACAGATACGGCCAAATACAAAATAATTGAATCGGAAAAAGTAAGCGCTCTGTGGTGTAATGGTAGCACATTCACCCGGCAAGTGAGAGATCCGGGTTCGACTCCCGGCGGAGCAAGTACTTTTTGTTATTCAATGTTTATTGAAATTAAAATAAGGCTATTGCTATTTATTCAGTTTAATGTAGATATGAATATGAGGTTCCTAGACACTTTTGGGACAGACAGAAAATCAATGTAAAATACTGTTCATTGAACCATAAACGAATCTATAGCTGTTTGCTTCTACTTTCTTAAGGTGCCTATTCGAAACTTCTGCTTCGAATCAATCTATTGGAAATGATCTCATATCTGCTTCGAATCAACGAAAATTCTGTGGTAAATATATTAAAATCTTAATAAAAAAATCTCTGAAATGGAATGTAAAATCCATAAATCTAAAATTTTACTGAATTTCTCTAATATTGTTCTTAATCACGTCATATGATAAAAATTTCTCAGAAACCACAACCACATAACAAATCGCGTTTGTAACAGCATTTTGAAAATCCATATTGATAATTATATCGTTCTTTGAACTAGAAATATTTGTCAAACTCTTTGTTGTATCAATGACATAAATGGGTCTATTTGCTATAAATTCTTTGGGGTTGTAATACATTTCCATATTTTTGTAGTAAACTTTCTTAAAATCTTGATACATCTGATACATGATTCTGAAAAGACCACCGGAAATGTTTTAAATTTTGTAATTCATCTGGATAATAAGAACCATTCAATTTTACTCTGATATTTTTTACATTCAAACTATCAAACTTTGAAGGATTTTTTTCTTGATTATTCTGTCTATCTGTTTGAAAACCAATGATAACGAACTTGGGATTGAAGATATTTCTATAAATATTTGTGATATCGAACGAATAAGTTGTTCCGGAAATACCTTTTTGCTCAATACATTGCCAATCTAGAAAATTAAACATAATGTTTTGACTTTTTGTAATTTCATCAATCAACCGAATTTTACTCGTAGTTTTGTAATCAATCATCGGAAACCAAATGAAAAAATCTGTAATTGTTATTTTTCCATCAACTGGCATATCATTTCCAGTTTTGGTTTTTAATATCGCATCATCATCTTCAGCTCTTATAAAACTAATGTAGAATCCACCTTTATAGATTGGAAAATTTACATTTTCAAAGAATCCTAAGCCAAAATGTGCTAAATCACCGACCGCTTCAAACTGTCCAAATTTAAAAGTTGATTCAAAACTGTTTGAAAATACATCACTTTTGGAATAGGATATGGTTCCTTTAATAGTACTTAATTGACCACAATTTTCAATTTCTTCTATCAATTTATTGCGTTTTCTTACTTCAATTTTAGAAAATAAAAACGGCACGAAATTATCAATCAATCTGACATCATTTGTTCCAAGATACGCTTGACCATCTTGTTTTGTTAAAGTTCCAGAAGTTAGACGAGCAAAAACTATCTCCAAAATCAATATTAAACTCAGTTCTTTTATTCGGTTCATTCAAATGTTGTTTTACTAATTGGATAGAAATTTTTAAACTCCGCCCTTTCAATATCACTAGCATACTTTCTGTAGTCCGCCATTTATATAGAAAAAATGTCAAGATTTTTTTACGAAAATTTTAAAACATGTATAAGTCGATAAGAAAAGATTTTAGTCATTTTTTAATGATCTACTTCGTCATATTCAGGATTCTCTTCCTTAAATTTTGCGATCTCAGTCACATTATTTCAATAACATTTGCATAGGATAGTAACCACTATCTATAATATTATTCCAATCAACTGTATCTTTATTTTCATCCAAAAACTTTATACTCAAGTGTTGATAGAGACAAAGAACAGACATATGATCTTTTAATTGATAATGTATATTTTCTTGAATGAACTCTGATGATAAAGTTTGATATTTAGCAATGTTATACCAATTCAATTTGTTTACGTATAATCTCATCATATCTTCGGATAATTCATATTTTTGAGAAATATCATCCCAATGTTCTTTTTTCAAATCTCTTTCGTGTTGCATTATAAAAAGATCGAAAGCACTGTAATGTCCCGCCATCTCTATTTATTAGGAAAAAATTTCAAATTTTTATAAATTGGCTCTTTTTAGCGTTACATTCAGCACATTTTCCAGATATTCTCTTAACTCCAATGATGTTTGCATAGTATTTTATATCATTTGTTTCAGTTTTTTCTTTACATCTCACACAGTATATGAGCGTCATTTATATAAGGAAAATTAGTCATCTTAGCCGCCTAAACTTTTAAATCTTTTATCAATATTTTTAAAAATTATATTAAGATCTTCCTCCCACTTATTAAGTTTTTCTTCTATTTTTTGAAATTTGTCAGCATAAGAATCATTGTATTCAACAAATTTATGACCAATATTCTCAAAAGTTTTTTGTAGCATCTAAACTAAACTTATCAAAAGACTCTTTAAATTTAGTAAGTTTTTCATTAATTTCACCAACATCGTCTACTGATCTTTTACTTCTTTCTTCAAGTTTTTCATAGACTTCTAACTTGTCATAGACTTCTGTTGTAAAATCTTTAACATGCTGTTTATGATTCTTATAATTTTGTTTTAGTTCATTAAACATTTTAATATGATCTTTCTAATTGAATCATTACAACAACATCAAATGGATTAATTCCTTTACTAACATTGCTAAGTCTTTTTCCTTTAAAAACTAAGGCATTTTTAACATTCGGATCATGTACATCAACAATATCGATGTTTTCTGATAATTTTAGAGGTTTCAAAATTTGTTCTTTAACAACAACATCATGTTTGTCAATACCAGGTCGAACACCGACAATTCTTTTTTTATTAGCCAAACTAACATAATTCTTTTCAACTTTGATCGCTTCAGTAATTTTATCAGCTTTTTCGATATGAGACATTAAATTGGTAAATAATTTTTTTACACCATCATCAACTTCTTTTTCCAATGTTTTTATTTTATCAGCAACTTCATTTGAACTCATGAAATTTGCAAGTTTGTTATCATATTCTGCTTTAAAATCTTCAATCTCAACAGCAAATATATCTGAATCTGGAAGGTTTTGTAATAAATTTTCTAACTTGTTATCAAAACTCATTTCTCAAACTATCAAAATTCAAACTATTATCTACATTTTGAATACTTTCTGTTTTAATTTGTGTTCCAAATACGTCAAAAATATTTTGTGAATCCATATTTATTAAGTAATAATTTGTTAACAACTTCTTTAAAATCTTTACCATTACTCAGTTCATTCAAAACAAAAACACATAAATGACCACAAATTGGGGGATCTTTATAATCTTGAATCTGAGAATCATTGTAGTAGACGCTTGATTTTTTCAAATATTGGATCAATTCTATAGGTGGTTTGTCCTCAATTCTTCCATACGAATCAAAATAACATGCATTCTTATCATTTTTTATAATAACAAATCCAATGCGATCCACTTCCCATAATCGAGTCTAAATTCACAATTCCACACTCAAATTTCTTAACTTTTTCAGGTAATGTATCTCTCATGAAGATTCCTCTAAAATGTTTAATATTTTTGCAGATTTCTTCCAATTCCCCGAATGTTAATGGTTTAAATTTTTTTTTCAATGTTTGATTTCACGTAATTCAAAGATTTTTCATCTAATCCAGATCCTGTAACATCTTCCAAACTCTTTATCTAACCAATTTAAAATGTTTCGAACAATAGGAATCACGTCTTTTTTAACGATTGGAGCAGCTTTACGAACATAAGGAACAACATTTTTAACAACTGGAATATTTTCTCCAAAATCTAATAAATCTTTCAAAAGTCCACCATTTTTAAGTTCTTTCAACTGATTATAAGAAAATTCTATTCTGGTTCCTTTATTGTTTTTCTTATGTTTTTCGAGTTTATTGTATTGTCTATTTGTTAAAAATATGTTATCTTTCGCCATTTTTTAGTTGATCTATTTTAAATTGAATACTAACGGGTATTTTTTTCTTAAAAGCGGATTTTATTTTTTCTTTCTGATTTTTGCTGAAATTTACGTTCACCTCCATTTATATAGTTAAAATTTTAAGTTCTCTTCGATTCCCATTCCTAGTTTTCTCTTCAAAAACATTGCTCCAGCTGTTGGAAGCGCAACAAATCTTTCACCTAAACTAGCATCTTTTGATAAAAATTTATCCATTGCTTTATCTTGCAAAACTTTATCTGCTATATGTCTGGAATTTGTGCCTCTATGTTTTGCATAAAAAATATCGTGCTCCATTGCAGCTTGATCTAATTTATTTATACCAGGATCTCCTCTTTTCATTCTTTTTTCGAGTTTTGTCCCAGGCCCCAGATATTGATAACCTGGTACGTGTAATTCAAAAGGTAAATTATTGATAAAATCATTTAAAAGTCCGCTACCCTCAATCATAAATGAACTTATTGCGGGCAAAATTCGTTTTAAATATTTAATTCCATCAGGTTTTTTAATCATTTCATCAATTTCAGTTTGTTCGAAATAAAATCTTTAATCGCTTTCTTTTCGTTCAAAAAGTTGTTGTTTCCAGCCTTTTCTTGAGCATAAATATAATTAATAATTCCATCGAGTTTTGTCAAATCGTCGATATATCTGTATTCAATCTTATTATCACTGTATTTTCTCACACCTGATCCTTCGATTCATTTTTCCCAAATTGGTTTAATTAATTTCATATATTTTTTACCTCTACTTGACTTAGGTTTTTTAGTGGATGGATCATTATTTTTGTAAATTGAATCAGACTTCCATAAAATTTCAGTATAATTTTGTAAATCTTCTTCAGAATATAAATTATCTTTTGGAGCGTTATGGTCTGTTAATAATCTCCATAAACCTTGAGTTCCTTCATATGTTTTTTTCATTAATAATGATATCATTATGTTCAAAATTCACGGGCAAATTTCCAATCATAAAAACTGTTCTTTTTTTATCCCAATACAAACCAAATTTATCATCTTTTACTCTAGGAAAGAATTTTCTACCAATTAGACCAACTATTATATCCATTGTTCTAGGACTTATTGGTTCAACTATTGTAGATTCTTCAATGATTCGAGGTGTGTTGAAGATGGTAATTTTGGCAATTCAAACTCTTCTACTTCAGATTCTGGAATCGAAATATCAGCAAATTGTCGTACAACTGTAACCAAATTCATCATATCAAGTCCCACATAATTGTTGTAAATATTTCTCGAATAGTGATCGTCTTGCTTAAAAACACACAACATATTCAAATTATTTCTAATAACTTGTTTATCAACCTTTGAAAAGCATTGGGAAAGATAGATACAAGATATGTTTTTGTGACGAGACATTACGAAATATTCTTTAATAACGTCCTGTTTTTCCAAAATACAATCATCAAAAAACGATTAACGAATTGGGTTTACATTCGCTTAACGGAACTATGTCCTCAGAAGCATTATAAAAATGTGATATTTCTTTGCTTAAGTTCTTCTCAATATTTTTGAATCTTTGTTGTAATTTTTTGTATGCGTCTTGTTCTAAAGATTTACTAAAAACATACAAATTGGAATAAGGAATCAACCTATTGTAGATAAAATTCAATAATAAAGTTGTTTTTCCACATCCACTTGAACCAAGAATTAACAATCTGATTGGTTGATCTTTCTTATTTTCTTCAAACGTTTGAAGTTTTATCTGATCTTTTTGCTTTAAAAATTTCTCCATTTAAATAGCGAAAATGAAGCCGTTCAAGTTGACTTCAGAAAGCTCTCAATTAGTTTTAAACTTAGAACATCCTATTCATTTAGAGGAAGAATCAAATTATTTTATCGGTTTAAGCGGTTTTTATTCTGACAATTTTGTAATAAATATTAGTGAAAGTTCTCCTTATTGTATAGGATTTAGTGAGAAGAACATAACAAAATATTATGGTTTAAACAAAGGATATTATACCTTCGATCAAATAAAAAATTCCCTTAAAAATTATCTGAAAACATTCAAAACAATCAGATAAATCTTTAAACTTTGACGAAAACAAGTTTGAAATGCAAAAAAATTATCTCTCTAATAAAATTCAAATAAAATCACCAGTAAGAATAATGTTTACAGCAATTATTGTAGATTTGTTAGGGTTTGTTCAAGAAACTATTGAGCCAAATCAGGTATATTTAGGAAATAAAACGCCAAAATTTAGACCGTTCGATGTAATTGAAGTACATTGTAATCTCGTTGAACCTAGTTTTGAAAATCATACCGAACATTTACACAAAGAATCTGAAATTTTGTACACTTTTTTTCCAAATGTTGCTTATGGATCAAAAATCAGTGAAAAACTGAATGAAATCGATTATATTCCAATTAGAAAAAATATTAAAAGAATTCAAAAAATCGTTCTAACTATACAAGACTCTGAGGGAAATTTATTAAATAATGAGAGTAAAACAACAATATATTTAAGATTGAAAAAGGAATAAAAAATGAGTTGATGATGACAAAATTCAATATTTTTACTTAAAAAACAAGGGGCTATTTCGAATGACCCCTTAACAATCTTCATCCTGACACTGTTTTTTATCAATGAATCTGACCTTTATTCTTGAAATAAAAATTACTAGTTAAATTTCTTTTCTATCTAAATGGAGTCAGTTGTAGACCTACTCAATAATCAACTTAGATTTGAAAACAAACATATCTTACAATTGTGGATGATAATAATGAATTTTGGTTCAAAGCAAAAGATGTAGCAGAAATATTAGAATTTAAAAATACGAATAAAGCTATTATTGACCATGTTAAAGAAAAGTACAAAAAAACATTTACAAACAAAGGGGGTAACGAATCGTTACTACCTTCAAATTTTCAAGAAAACACTATTTTCATTAATGAACCGGGAATATATTCTTTAATATTAAAATCTAAAATGAAGAAAGCAGAATTATTTCAAGACTGGGTTTTAGAAGAAGTATTACCCTCCATTAGAAAATTTGGTGAGTACAAACTTGAAAACAAGATTAAATATTTAGAGGATGAAGTAAAACACTTGCAAATTAAAGATGAAATCAAAACGGAAATAATCGCAAAACAAAGTGTAAAAATTGACTTAATGAAACCAGACCTTGTTTGTAAAGATTTTGCTAAGAAAAAACACCATGTTTTTGTATTAATTAAGAAGAATCACATGTGGGAATATCCTTATTACGTTATCAGAGCTCAAAAGAGAGAAATACCGAAAAGATTGAAAGAACTTGAAATTGATTACCCAGAAATGGAAATTTTATTAAGATATGGAGATCCAAATAGTATAAATCTCTACAACCAAATGAAAGAATCTTTGAATATTTTATACAACGGAAATCATTTTACTACAAATATGGCAGAATCTCGACTGATTTATAGAATATCGAGATTACACGATGAAAATATTAAACTCTTGAATTATGATATTTTGTTTGTAAATGTTTTTGAAGATAAGGTAACCATTGAATGATTCGTCCACACTCGCAAAGAGTCGGTTTCTTTTGACTTTTTCGTTGAATTCTTATAGCACAATCTTTACAATGTGTATGTTTTTTATCTCTACTATAATGCCAATCGTTAAAATTTGGAAATATCCTTAATTTCTTTACAAACGCAACATTTTTTCTCTTCTAACGTTAATTTTTCTATTTTATCGTATAATTCTCTCTCATATTTACTACGACAAACTTTACACATAAACTCTATTCCTCCTTTTTTAGTCTTATTTTTATGAAATTCTTCAAAATATTTATATTCTTGACAAATTGTACACTTCTTTTGAGCCTCCATTTATATAGAAAAAATTACAGCTTTGACTTTCTCAATTCATATTCATAAAACTTTCCGGTTATTTCTTCATTATTTAAATCTTTTATACTATAAGTTACAGGATCTGTGTTATTAATTTGATAAATCACAAAGATTTCTCTTGACCAATTGTTCTTATATTTGTTCGAAAATGTTTGTTTTTTACTAACAATTCTTACATGATCATTGACTTTAAATTTAGTTTTCGTGTGAATTTCTGGTGGAACATACTTGAAAACGGTCTCTAATAACTCCTTTTCTGCATCCTTATCCACATCTTTTGGTTTCGTCTTGATTGTACTGTGAACTGTATCGTTATAATTGTTTACGATTTTTTTGAAGAATATCGATCCATTTAAAGTTTTTATTAATCTCAAAATTTACTTTCATTCTCTCATTTTGAGTTCTGTTATATCTCTCTACAATACTTGATTTCTCTTCGTTTTCAGTATGATAAATCTTAATGTTGTATTTCCTCAAAACATCGTTAAATTCTTTATTTTTAAACTCTAAACCCTTATCTGTATGAAGTAGGTTTGGAGGTTTGTGATTGATCCTTATGGCATCTTTTACTATATCTTCGAAAGCTTTTGAAACATCCTTGCCGTTTTTTCTTTTGATAGCTCTTGACCACGCATATTTTTAGAAAGTATCAATAACATTTAACATATACTTAAATCCATCATTTTGATCTGAATAGTTAGACATTATAACTAAATCTGCTGCCCATAAATCGTCAATTCCTAAAGTTATAATTTTTCTCTTTTTAAACTTTTTTCGTACTGGTGCATGAATTTCTCTAGCTTCAATTTCTATCTCTTCTTTGTTCTTCAATTCTTTCTTTACTTGTTTTTCATAAGGATTCTTTATAAATTTACTCTTATTTGTCTTACATTTTGAACATTTTGCTGCAATTCTATACAATCCGTTTTTTGTTTGAACAATTTTAGAATCGATATTTTTTGTTTTTTTCTTACATTTGTGGCAGTGAATTAAATCATCTTCCATTTATATATCAAAGTTTCCAAGTTTATTTAATTCGTCTAATATATCAGATTTTGCTTCATTTTTATAGCCATACGGTACTGTATCGATCTTATTTTCTAGGACAATTCTCTTATCATCTTTAGCGTTCAGTGCTAACTTGTTTTATATAGTGACGGTGTACAACTCATGTTTATAGCTTTTGATTACTGTCATCTCCCTAAATTCTTCTTTATCTTCAAACAAACATCTCTTCAAGTTTTCGATATTTATTGTTTTATTTACAACGCTTCTCTTAATTCCTTTACATCTTACTGGATTTTTGTCAAGATATTTGTACGAGTACATCTTCGATCTCAATCCACAAAATTCTTCTAAAACTTCACTATTCAATTCATCTTTGAATTTTCCTATTACCTTCTTATTTTTAGTAGTGAAACATTTGTGATCTTTTGGATAATCACTTGTATCAAAGTCATCTATATTTTCTTTAATAATTTTAAAAGGATCTCGTTTCAATTCTAGGAAATAACTGTCTGTATCCATGTAACACAGATTCAAATTTGGGTCAAACTTCTTTAATTTATCGTAATAAAACTCATACATTAACAATTTTGATAGGTCAAGAACTGAAAATCCTATGTAGATCGGTTTGTTAAATTTAACCTTTTGTTTGTACATGTGACTCGCTATACAGTTATCGTCAAAGATATTAAAGCATTTGAAGTTTGTTTTCTTGGCCTGTTTAATTGAAAATTCTTCATTTCCTAGTTTGATATCACATCTATTTCTAACATTTTCCATAGATTTTCCAAAAACTGAGTTGTTCATCAGCTTGTAAAAATCTTTCTCAAAGTCACTTGTAGCTTTGGTCCTCATGTTTGTGTTTAAAATCAATGTACTTTTTCATAAAAGGCTTCTGATCGAATGCAATAACTCTATTCACATGTTTCAAAATCATACCTTGTTCCAGATAGAATTTCAAATTTCTTGAATGAACAACGTATTCATTTTTATCCAGTAAAGTTGTGCAAAGTTTGTTTTTTATAATGTTCGGGAGCAAGAGGTAAATCCTTGTGATGTTCATGTAAATTTGTTGAATATCCTAGATCAACTTCGAGAATATAGCCATAATCTTCGTCGCCAGTTCTAAAATTGTTTCTTGCCACTCTTCTTTTGTATATGTTTTAGGATTCATCCACTTGATATCACCATATGGTAAATTTTGCATAAGACCATAACCATAAAGGTTGTTTGCATCGACATAAAGTAAATAGTTTTCGGGCTTTGTCTTATCGAAAATCTTTCAAATATTTGTTATTTGCTTTAACATATCGCTTAATACATTGAGAAATACCTCCACAAATACCTTTTTCAATCATTAAATACATATTATAATCACTAATCAATTGTAATTCTATTTTCGTTAATTTTAACATAGCGTCGCATGCGAGACTTGGAGCTGTTAGATAATGTGCCGGATCAAGTTTATAGCAATTGAAGCAAATATTTCTGAAATTTTCAAATATATCAGCAAGCAATAAAACATCTTGGATATTGTACAAATCAGAGTAATTTCCAAGATTTTTCTCTTTTAATTTGTTCCAAACGCTCAAGTAGTGTTGATAATCTTTCTCAGATATGCTCTCGTCTGTCAAAAGTGAATAGAAATCTTGAATTTTCAGGTCTTCTGTGTAATCAAGTTTTTCAATACTATCGATAAATTCGTAAGGAAATATGCCTTTTCCAGATAGAATTTTAAAGATTTCTTCTTCGTCATTTGGTTGTCTATCTAGAATTGCATTCAATATTCGTCCATCTTGTATAAAATGATTTGTATGCTTGAAATCATCTTTTTTGAGGTTTTTAGCTAACTTTTCAATAGACGATGCCATAAATCTGAACGTGTCTACGAATGAAAACTTGATGAACTTTCTTGGTTTATCATCTTCAAACTCGTACCCATATCCTGAATTTACTGAATAATTTATATATCGTTCATCGTTGTTTGCAATCAAATCAACATTACCATACTGTTTTGCCAATTCTTTTATGTACAAATGGGTATCGTAGTTACTCATATTGTGACAGAAAACTGGGATGTTCTGGGGAAATTTGAGATTCAAGTTACAAGATAAATGAGCTGAACCTCTAAATTTACCTGTTAAATGACAATGATCTCGTACTTTTTTTCTTGTTTGATTATCAAAACCCTCACATTCACAAATATGACAAAGACTAGAATTTTGGTACGCTAATTCTTCTTCTTCGGTCAATTTCATAGGTTTTTTGTTCTTAGAATTATACTTTTTAGCTATGTATTTTGATATTTTATTGAACTCTTCAAACAATTTTGCAGGAACATTAGGCAAATCGTCTTCATTTTTTGCTCTATAACATATAGGTTTGTACATGCGATTGGTCACATTCGACACTAAATATAGAGTAAAACCATAAGGAATATGCTTCTGAATCTGGTTGTAGTCGATTTTTGCGGATTGTTTTTGCATGTTGGAATCTTCTCTAATATGCTTTCAAAATGAGAAAATGAGAAAATTTCTTTTGATAATTAGTAAATGTTGTCGTTTGACCTGGAAATGGCATAATAGGTTTGCATACTTCGTGATTTTTACAAATTTCCAAATGATCTGCTAAATCTCCAGATTTGTAGAAATGACTCAAACATCTTCTACAAAGAAATTTTTTATTTTTACATTTAGATAATTGAGAGAAAATGAGTTTATTTAAATCCGTGATCAAAACATAATGAGATTTATCATCTTGCTTAAAATACATTAAATCAACGTTTAATTCAGCGTCATAAATTTCTGAAATTTGCAATGGAACAATATTAATTTTCTCATCAAAGCTATACACATTTACAGACATTTTTGGATAATTGTACTTAGAATTATAACTTCGTTTTTCAAATAACTGTATATCTTTTAAAGACATTGGATACTCGAAACCTGAAAATATCTCGTCATTTACAAATTTTTCATATTGTTTTGCTCTGTCAACATGTATCTCGGGTTTTTCAATAGCACATCGGATAGAATAAATAAAGCAATAGTCATCTTTATTTTTTATATTTATACAAGCTTTTTTATCTTTGATTTTCTTTGGTAAATCGATATATGATCCGGCATTCATCATTTCGTGTTTGTTAATGCTCAAAACTAGTTGTTTGCAGGTTTTAAATGTCCATCCAGAACCTCTACTTGGATGATTTGTCTGTTCTCGATGTGTTAATTTATTAAATTGCTTAGTAATAAAGTCGTTTACGTCGAAGATTTCGTCTGCTTTTATAGTAAAGTACATTGGACACGTTTGTGTTTCACCGTTCACTAAAGTTCTTTCATATTCACATTCCAAAGAGAGATAACCCTTCATATTTTTAACATTCTCTTGAAATTTTTCTATTAAACTTTTAATTTCTGGCCTCATAATTGATAGATATTTGTAAATTGACATGAAATTATCGTTCAAGTTTGTTAAAATGTATTGCTTGAAAAGACCGTGTATTGAGGATAAAACTTCTACATCTATGATATTTTCAGGTTTTTCGTTAAGAGTTTTATCAATTTCTTTGATCATTTCAGACTTAGTTTTATCGTTTGTTTCTATGGACAATTTTTCAGCGATTGATTGAATTTTTTCATCATTAAATAGATTGAGATCTTTTTTATCTTCCTTAAAGCTTTTCTTTAATTCACACAATTTTTCTATATTGTACATCTTTTCGTGACCATCGATTTGATTCTCTTTAGCCCAATTCCTCAAATAATTTAGTTCTTTTTCATAAATATCTTTATTTTTCAGATGATTCTTTGAATTATAATGCCTGGTGTAATGATGTTCAAAAAACATCTTTTTTGCAGTATGGACATGATACCTTTTTCCTCTCCATTTAAATAGGGAAAATTTCTTAAATATGAATTTGAAAAAGTAATGATTTTTACTTGAATTTGACAGAAATCAGCACAATTTCTGCTGAAACAGTGATAGATTCTTCTATTTATTATAGAAAAATCTGTAAACTAAGACTTAAAATTATTGAAAAAATAGTATAGTTATAGGACAAAATAGTACTTTTATTACTATATTGGTTTGTAGGAGGCAATTTAAATTCTTTATACTATTTTTTCAATAATTTTTTCTTTAACTTTTCCAAAATTTTTTCATTAAGATTTTAATATATTTACAACAGAATTTTCGTTGATTCGAAGCAGGATATGAGATCATTTCCAATAGATTGATTTGAAGCAGAAGTTTCCAATAGGCACCTTAAGAAAGTAGAAGCAAACAGCTATAGATTCGTTTATTTTTAGTTCGTGATTTATAGATTCGTTTATGGTTCAATGAACAGTATTTTACATTGATTTTCTGTCTGTCCCAAAAGTGGTCTAGGAAACCTCATATTCATATCTACTTATATATATATATATATATATATATATATATATATATATATATATATATATTATGGAACAAAATTCAAGTTTATTCAGAGTACAAATGGCTCTTAAAGTGCTTGTATAAAAAGACCACCATAGTGGTTTGTTATTTCTGAAATTAAATTTTTTAATTTATTTATTTTATTTTTAGAAAGAATATTATATTTTACTTTTTCTTTTGTATATTTCTGCAGGCACAGATGTATAAATTGAAGTTGTTTTAATATTAACAATGTTTACAAAGAAATCTTAAAAGATACTCTCATTGGTTGCAATTAGGACTAAGGAAACAAATTTTAAATCTACTTATAATTTTCTTCAGGAAATATTATACAACCTGCAAACTGAATTCAGAAACAGATAAGTTGAGCATTTTGTTATATTTAACTCTAAGCAAATTCAATATGCTTACTTTGATGGCTATTCTCTGATTTTATACTTGACTACATATAAGTCTAGTAACAATATCACCAATGTTTTTACACATTCAACAAAATTTTAGTGGTATAATAAAGAAACTTTTAATTTAAAACACAACATATGGGTGGTATGGCCAGTCCCCCCCACCCCCCCCCCCCCCCACCCCCCCCCCCCCCCACCCCCCCCCCCCCCCACCCCCCCCCCCCCCCACCCCCCCCCCCCCCCACCCCCCCCCCCATTTGAAATTTTCTAACAGTTTCATTATTGTAAGTATTCAGAGAAATAAAATTTATCTTACAAAACAGTAGCATTTTAAAATTATACTTTAATATTTAGCATTTGTATTACGATGACTAGTTAATACAACCTGAGTTTTAGATCGAATTTCTTGAATATATTCTAAACCATCCCTATTCAAATCAATATAGAATGAAAAAGTAATGTAACATTTTTACACAGGTTTACTTAACCTTGTAATATTAAGAGAATAAACACTTGTACTTGACGAAAAATCAGAATATTATCTATGGTTCATAGATATTGCATTTGTATTCTGAGACATATCTATACACAGAGTTTTTGTAACAGAACGAATTTCTGAAATATTTACCGCCGCGTGTTCAAACACTGTATAACTGAGTAGTAACATTTTTACACAGGTTTAACTTAACCTTGTAATATTAAGAGAATAAACACTTGTACTTGACGAAAATCAGAATATTATCTATGGTTCATAGATATGCATTTGTATTCTGAGACATATCTATACACAGAGTTTTGTAACAGAACGAATTTCTGAAATATTTACCGCGCGTGTTCAAACACTGTATAACTGAGTAGTAACATTTTTACACAGGTTTACTTAACCTTGTAATATTAAGAGAATAAAACACTTGTACTTGACGAAAATCAGAATATTATCTATGGTTCATAGATATGCATTTGTATTCACCGAGATATCTATACACAGAGTTTTTTAACAGAATGAATTTCTGAAATATTTACCGCGCGTGTTCAAAACACTGTATAACTGAGTAGTAACATTTTTACACAGGTTTACTTAACCTTTGTAATATTTAAGAGAATAAACACTTGTGCTTGACGAAAATCAGAATATTAGCCTATGTATGGTTCAAAAATATGCATTTGTATTCAGTGAGATATGTATGTATACACAGAGTTTTTTTTAACAGAATGAATTTCTGAAATATTTACCTCGCGGTGTTCAAACACTGTATAACTGAGTGAGTAAACAATGTTAGTAACATTTTTTACACAGGTTTACTTAACCTTGTAATATTAAGAGAATAAACACTTGTGCTTGACGAAAATCAGAATATTATCTATGGTTCATAGATATGCATTTGTATTCAGTGAGATATCTATACACAGAGTTTTCTAACAGAACGATTTTCTGAAATATTTACCGCGCGTGTTCAAACACTGTATAACTGAGTGAGTACACAATGTTAGTAACATTTTTACACAGGTTTACTTAACCTTGTAATATTAAGAGAATAAACACTTGTGCTTGACGAAAATCAGAATATTAGCCCTATGTATGGTTCAAAAATATGCATTTGTATTCAGTGAGATATGTATGTATACACAGAGTTTTTTAACAGAATGAATTTCTGAAAATATTTACCTCGCGTGTTCAAACACTGTATAACTGAGTGAGTAAACAATGTTAGTAACATTTTTACACAGGTTTACTTAACCTTGTAATATTAAGAGAATAAACACTTGTGCTTGACGAAAATGCGAATATTATGTATGGTTCAAAAATATGCATTTGTATTCAGTGAGATATGTATCTATACACAGAGTTTTCTAACAGAATGAATTTCTGAAATATTTACCACGCGTATGTTGCACTCTGTGTACCTGAGTGAGTACACAATATTAGTAACATTCTGGTGGGTACTGGGTCCGGTGGGCACATATGAGCTAAACAACCAAACTTCAAATGCGCAAACTGTATGAATATATCTTGAACTTCAAGTATAAACGTCATTCTTGATTTTATTCTTTCTTATAATAAACTGAATGCTGCAGGAGGTATCAGGATTTTCAGAAATATGACCAAATGCTGTAAATGATTCATTTCTGCAAATGCTCATACAAGAGAAAATACTATTACATACATTGCGATTTGATCACTTTGTGGGAGTATAAAATAATATAGGCCTACTACGAGTATTACTGTCGTGTTTATTATTATTGTTGCCGTGAAATAAATGCCCTTATGACATTTTAAAACTTCCAAAGATTTCAACTTAAAATATTATAAACGCATAGTAGCCTATTTTCAGTAAGTCAAAATTACTGGGATTTAAAATAATTATAAAGCTGTCTAGTTTTCTATGAATTGTTTTTTTTTAATTCATGTCTAGATGTTACCGTACTGTCTACTGAAATATGAACCTAAATTTAGCGAATTTTTCAACATTGCCCTACAGTGGTAGGCTACCAATTTGACCTCCATACAAATTGAATTATAGTTCATAATGCATATGAAACTATAATTTCAATAATTCAGTTCTAGCATTACTGCAAGCCAGTAGCTTATTTTTAGATACTACTAAAAACTGATTGATTTTAGATAAACAATTTACTCTCAGGACTCTTCAATCACTTATAACAGGGATTTATTCGTTGGCTAGATTTTGCTGGCGGCTAGTAAGCCGTAAAACATTCATTACCAAACGCCTTAATAATTGTACCGTATGTTAAAAACAAATGTACATGCTTACGTTTATAACTTTCTGGAAAAATGAGGTTATGTTGATGTGGTACATTACAAGGAAGTAGGCCTATGAAATGTTATTATATTTGCATGTATTTTTGAAATTGAAGTACTTATGTATTGTACCAACCACATTTTACTTACCCACCATTTTTTACTTACAAAATACATAAAATCTTACCTATGACTGTACTGCACGAGCATAACCCATATTTTAAACTACCCAGGCCATAGTTCTATTTTTATTCTACCCAACCCACCCATACCTTAACTTGTCATGCCCGTAACTTAACTACCAAGGCCATAGGTCTATTTTTATTCTATCCAACCCATCCATACCTTAACTTGTCATGCCCGTAACTTAACTACCAAGGCCATAGGTCTATTTTTATTCTATCCAACCCATCCATACCTTAACTTGTCATGCCCGTAACTTAAACCTATCCATACCCAGGACAAATTTACTTACTGGTCTTGAGGAACGAGAACAAAAATGTACATAACATAACTGACTGTCACGCACTTGTTCCAAACTACCCACCTGAAGGCCAACAGCAGCCCTTTCTTTAGAGGAAAGCCGTCTGAAACACAGTCAACTGACTGACCTTCGCTCATTGAGATAAGATACACCGACACAATTATACAACCAAAAGGAATATTAATTCTTGTTCAATATTTTTAATTGTGGTTATGTAAGTTCTTGTTTTCTCCTACAACATACATAGTAAGCGTAATAGGTATAATAATGTTATGTTTTTGTTTTTTATTGCACCCAACGATGGAGTGTATTCTTAAAAAGGTTAATCAGATTTTTATTAGGCGTTTTTCAATTAAACTTAATAACTTATAAATAAAGTAAAACTGAACCTTTTTGTTATTTTCGATTGCAATTAGCGATTTAATTAAACTGGAAATATTCGTATTCTAACAATTAAGATTTCCAAAATTATGTAAATAATAATAATGGAATTTTTGTCTGGGCCAGAGTGAAATTTTCGAAAATGATTCTGTTCACAAAGTTTATTAGGAAATATTATCTCGAATATTCAATTGATCTATTATTTCCCCGTTTATTGTAATCACGTCTTGGATGGAAGAACTTAGATCTCATTGATGACTAGACTAGCAATTTTTTAAAAGAACGAGAACAATATGGAAGGAAACATAAACCCTCCATTCCAAAAACGAGACTTAGATACGAGACTCCCCTCAGGTAATAGATTCGTCAAGATGAAGAGGTCGTTCAGTAAGAAAAGAGTGAGGTTTTAAACCCAGATTTTTTACTCTGTAATGTCTATCTTGTATAGGTAACTTTTAAAGTGAAATATATTGTGTAATATTTTTTCACTTTAACCATTTGTCAGTTAGTCATTTGTTAACAATATACAGATACATAACTTATTAGTTTACAGCTAAAGCAATAAGTCAATGTGAATTTTGGTTCATGATTTTGTTCTAAAGTTACTTAATTTCTTGGAGATTGACAATTAATTTGCCATTTTAATTAAAACATATAATTTATCGTGTTTGTTAACATGTGACACACAATTATTTAATATGTAATTTTTCCCCACCCCCCGGGCTCAGGTGCTTGCAAATCCACTTATTCCTTAAAATGTCTGATCCCCTCTCCTTTTAAAATAATTCGTGGGTGTGTTACTAGTTAGTGAAACAGACTTTAAGCAGGGGGTTACATAAAAAGTGTTCTCCTTTGAAATAAAACTTAGATGTACGATATCAATGATATAACCATGAAACCGATTACGCTAGTTGCTCTCATGCAATTCTCTCAGCATAAATGGGGGAATTGAAAATGAAAGGAGCTGTAGAATGGGTTCTGACACAGAATAACGATCTTTGCTCTATGGAACAGTTTTGCTACATTGATCCATTTTACTTCATCCAACTACCACGTTGACAGAGTTTCTGACATTGAGCTGCTCCTGCAGATCTAGTAGTAAATCAAATCAAATTACTCTTTATTTTCAAATATACAATAATTACAATTACATGATTATTATTATGAAAATGCCACCACATGGGCCGAGGCCTGTGCGTGACGGCGAGCTCTTATTTACAGCAATTTTAATTCTTTTACGGTTATTTAGTAATCCGTTTCCTACTTTGTTGAAAAGGTACATTCAGAGACATACACTTGTTTTACTCTCATAAAATCGAAGACGTAAGGCCAAGGCCCTGTGACGAGTAGATAGGCCTACCGGCCAAAATTATCATGCACGTCAAAATCGATACCATGTAAGTCATTTTGCATGCTGCAAAGACGAAACCATCAGTTTGAATTTAATATTATTTATTCCTACTATGTACAGTCTTGAGAAAAACCTGTAATCACTCAGTAACAACTATATTGGTCAACTTATAATTTATTTTCCAAATTATATAGCTCTGAACATCGGATGAAATCTTCAACCGAGCGCAATATTATATCACGTTTAAAATTCGTGTCTGATAGGCATATCAAATTTTGTGTCTTTCATTATTTATTAATTGTGATTGTGTTGTATTGTTATATTTTAAACTATGATGACTCCAGATGGATAATCCTCGCTTTTAATACTTATTGACGCCGGAAAATGACTAACTAGAATCGTGTTATGACTACAATTTGAACTGTTTTAACGAAGGTACGTGTCAATGTTATGAGGCAACTTATAAAAGTTTAGCTTTACATCATCTGAAATACAGTTGATAATGTATTATTAGTATACATGATGTTTGTATTTTATCTTTTTGGGGTTTACAATGAGCAGATAATGTTGTATTGTATAGTGAAGTTTATTTGGAAACCCTGTAAACTACACTGAGTAATTAATCTCATCTGTTCTACACCACGCCCGGTAGAGGTTGCAACAGGGTCGGATGTCATGGGACACCGGACAGTAGCAAACTAGACGAAGGTACAGTAAGAGTTAAATATCTTTAGTGTTTAACAAAGTCTATCGCGAACATAATGTAGGATTGGGTAAACTAAAAAGTTTTAAATAATATGATTTGAGTTGTAGATTTAAATAAGATACCTTAAGGAGCAGCGTTTGCATCCAACATGCCTTAGTATTTAATTATGTAAAAAAGTAAAGTAAATTAGTATGGAGTGTAATAATAATAATCAAAGATGTAATCAAATTTAATGAGTAACAACATTGTGGTTGACAACGTGAGTCAGTTATGAAAGTTGAATACGATGACAAAAACATCTTCATTTTTCGTGAATGTCAGCAATGTGTTTACTTGCCCACAGAGTACTACCACAGTTGAGTGCGGAGAGCTGCACAGATTGCGTGCACCTTATAGAGCAACCCGTCCGGTGGCAGTCTAAAAAGGAGTTCTCAATGGTGCAATACCGGACCGGTTAAGTTTCTCAACAAATTGTCAACTCTCCCACTAATGTAACACCATAAATTCATTAGATCGTGTCTTCTACATAAAATATCACACGTAATACATTTTATTTCTAGAGAGGAAGAAAACGTATGTGCCAAATACAAAGCAAATAATACTGTATTGTTAAATAAATGCCTAGCATAGATCTAGTTTTTCCGTCTGGATTTGGATCCTCACAGTTTTTGCGAGAATTCACGGAAAAGTTTCTGTGGACCAAATGTAGGACAGTCTTGCCCAATCTCACATCAATCTGTACAC
Organism: Homalodisca vitripennis; assembly: GCF_021130785.1. Lineage (NCBI taxonomy): Eukaryota > Metazoa > Arthropoda > Insecta > Hemiptera > Cicadellidae > Homalodisca > Homalodisca vitripennis. The sequence goes on from NC_060208.1 coordinate 163,040,142, forward strand.
TCAACACTCTTGTTTGGTTGGTACGGAGTGGCTAACTATGTTGAATTTAGTCTTAAGAGCGTTGTCCCCGAAGGGGATTCGTAAACTCACTTCCTCTTCTCCTCCCCCCTTCTAAATTTACCCATACCTATTGATCCTATCCACGATCCCGCAGCTATATTAGTGTTCAAATTACTAGAATATCTAGACGAGATGAAGGAAAAGATTTGTGCCGAAACATGCCAATAGCGAGTATGACCTCTGGAAGAGTTACTTTTTATTGCAAAGGAAGGGATTATTGCTGTACAGTAAGGTGTACTGTTTCTAAATCAGCTTCATATTTGTTCCTTGCCAAGTATTGGATGGAATCAAGAAATCTACTCCCGGTTTGGCAAAGATCTCCTATGCAACGTATCAAAAAGCAACTGAAGGCATCTCCTATCCTTCGACCTCCAGAGGTTTTCGGAATCCATCCGTGGTACAACACACATGTACAGACCAGTGTATTGTACATGGAGGGCGGGAGAACCGAGAGAAGTAACGCGGTTTGGAATATACGAGTACAGCAGACCAGTGTATTGTACATGGAGGGCGGGAGAACCGAGAGAAGTAACGCGGTTTGGAATATACGAGTACAGCAGACCAGTGTATTGTACATGGAGGGCGGGAGAACCGAGAGAAGTAACGCGGTTTGGAATATACGAGTACAGCAGACCAGTGTATTGTACATGGAGGGCGGGAGAACCGAGAGAAGTAACGCGGTTTGGAATATAAGAGTACAGCAGACCAGTGTATTGTACATGGAGGGCGGGAGAACCGAGAGAAGTAACGCGGTTTGGAATATACGAGTACAGACAGACCGTTGTATTGTACATGGGAGGCCGTGGCCCCGATCTCTGACCTCGAACATGCAACATCTCGTTACGTTTGACTTTGCATCACTCCGCCACGATATCAATATCCGTTCCCCTACTAACCTTTAGCTGGGAAACTGAACATCTTCTCTTACATTTTAGGTATTTATTCACGTACATAGATATTTTGAAAGTTTTATGAAACTCAGTAAAGAAAATGTGATTTTTTACAAAAAGGTAAAGTAAACTAATAAAATTAATACTAATGAGATTTAAGATGGCTCGCTTTGATAAATGTAAAATCTGTACTTAACAATACTAAAGCAACAATATTTTTTCTATTGTATTATGTTACTCCGTTAAAGAAGACATTAATATTAAATCCATTATGAAAACATTCACTGGCTAAGAATGTTTGAATTGAGTACCTAAATCGATACAAAGTACACAATTTTAGAGCATGCCTCTTGTTTGCAAGTTTTGGTTGAGAACTGTACGGTATTAATGTGTGATCTTGTTAGTTGCTTCGTTTGTTAATTAACTGCCAAACTTGTTGACTTTTTTTTGTAAACGTTTATGTGTTTTTCATTTGAGTTTGTAAGATGCGCTGTTGTATTATGTTATAGCCTAGTAGATACAATTGATATCTTTATAATGTTTTTAAACTATTACACTCAAATTTCAAAATAAACACATGTTTAAAACTAGCAAAGTTTAAATTTTTTGTCAAAGTTTAGTTTTTAAAACATTATGTAAAATAGAAAACATTTCTAACCATTTTGAGCCTATTTAAAAACTGATTATTAATTTGATTTTAACTTATGCTTTTAGTTTTAAATTAAAATTGGATAAGAATAGACATATAAAAAAATTAAATAGGTACCCAAATAATGACAGCTATGTATTTCTGAATCTTTTAAGCAAAGTTTTTACATCATCTAAAGTTTCGGTTCTATTTTATTAATTAATGTTGATTACAAGAATTGTGTTTGTGAGATTTAAAATAAATATTATGTACCCATATTGATTAATCAATATATATATATATATAAATGTATATATAAATATATATAAATGACTTTTGTGTATAAAACACGTAAATTAATGCTATGAACTAACTGATTCTTTTCGGTAATAATTACATAGATGCTGATCATTAGTCAATTCATTATAATTTTAAAAAGTGTGCTGACTCTAACCTCTGTAGTTGTCTTTTATAGTGGTTAATATTAGACTACTCTCTAAATACAATTAGTTACTTGTGTTAAATTCTTATCGTTGCATATTTTGGCAGTGTTTAGTAGCTTCCATTGTTCCAGTAATTGCGTCTGTGACCGGTCGAGTTAGCGATGCGCATTACACGCTGTTACATAATACTGTTGTCTTGTCTACCGGTGCGATGGGAATATCGCTGACCGGTGCCGTACGCGACTTGCCGCGGGGGGCGACGTTTGCGCGCCAACAGGTGTGGGTGGACGGAAGTGGAAGATGCACGTGACGTCACCGGCCAAGGACAAGGCGTTGTTGCCATATCGTGCGTGATTCCACTGTTTTCAATCACTTCGTTCCGACCTAACCTCAAAGTCACAGCACTGTTCTGTCGTGTATATCTACGCGTATTTGTCGAGGTAAGAAGATTGTATTTCAAAAGCTCGGCCCCTTTCAGTGGAAAGTTCCGCGAAGTGTCGAGTGCCACGGGAGAGCTCAGTTGCATAAAGCACTGCGAGAGAGAAAGTTGGCCTGCTAACAGAGAAAACGCGCACTGTTTAGAACTTATCACGTACATGCTTTCGTTGGAGCCGATTTAGCGATAACCTCTTTTCCCCTCTTTGTTTGGAACCTGTTTTACTTTTAGTCTCAGCTTCTGACGAGTTACAGCACTACTTGGACGTTACAACAGAATCCAATTACTCTAAATGTTTCTGGGAAGTTTCAAAATATAATTAAACCGATGTCACTAATAAGTTTATAAGTTACACTACTTTTGCACATTTCTGAATACAAAAAGATCATTGATCACATATCAATGTCCCTATGCGTAAGGTAGTGTTTTACATTTTATGCATTAGACTTGTTTTATGAAGTAATTATTTGTGTATCAAAGGAGAACATTGTCTTTTACACCCTAAGAGACACGGTTAACCGTATAAAGCGGAGCCAATTGCGAATTTATCTCAAGACTGACATGGAATTTATATTCGGTGACAGATACGCATTTCTTCCACACGTGCAATAAATATAAATAAATCAATTGCAAATTTACGCATATTTTCTACGTTACCATAATAAATAGCAGTGACTTCTATATCATATTAAAAACGCCTAAATTTAAATTACTGATTGGACATTGCATGATAATAATTAAGCATAGATGTATAACAACTATATAATATTAGTTCCCTCCCTTTATGGCTCTCGTTGCATCAATATTTTGTATTTTACTCATTTTGAAGTATCTGTCAACTGTGTAATATTTTAAGACAAGAAAAATATCGCTTTAAATTGTAGACATGAGGCTTGTTTAATCACACAATTAAACTAGATTTGTTCTAAGAAATATTTCTTCACATATACAACATACAATGCATACAAACGGAAATGAATAGTTATTCCAAGGTGTAATCTGGAAGGTTTATTACCCAGAAAGTATAAATGTACTATATTAAACGTATTTTTATTTCATGGCTATTATTTATTATTCAATTTTATCACGGGTTTTATTGTGTGAGAATCAGTCATAAATTTTGCCTTTCAAATGTGAGTTGACAGTTATGAATTGAAGCAAACTATTTTGTAAATAGCTTTTTAATAAACAAAATCCACAATCCACAGAAGAGGCGAAGTCAATATATAATGTACTAAACAAGTAACTAAATATTTAAACTTGTCAAATAATATTGAACTCTTTTATACCTTATCTGATAATGATAACGGTGTAATGTAAGCATTTTACTTGAAATAGAAGAATAATTTGTGCCCAAGGGTATTGGGCAGAAGACGACAATGTCCATGACCTTGGTTGGTAGAGCGCTACACAATGTGCGCGACCTCTTGGCTAACGTTTTCTAGATAGCTGAGGTATGCAGGCCCAGAAGTTGCACAATCGTTATCAGACTGAGCCTAGCGCGAACAGCTGATAAGACCGCTGCTTTGTGCGACGCTTGCGACACATCCTCTGAGCGATAGCACGGCAATCAACCGAGACTTGTTTAATGCGGAGACAAAGACTCGCATTCTTTTGTTCTCTTCTGGGTACGTGCATCAGCCTGTGCACTTTCGGTATGTACTCAGCTGATGCTGTTTTGTGATGCATTCATTATCTGCAAATCCGCTTAGTCTGTTTAAACTCTGCTAAAGACCTCACAACTCCTAATATTGAAGATTAAGTTTAGGGTGAGGGTTATAGGCAAGGCTATTTTAGGAAGGAATTTGCCTTTTTTTAAGAAATGTGCTATTATTGGTTGAGAAATAGTAAACTTGCTAGGTTTTTAAATAATATTCATCTTTGAAAGAGCCACAGCGTGAATATTTTATACACTATGCTATTTCTTCGTATGTACAATGTACATGTTGCTTGAAACTATACTAGAAGTGATGTCTGCCTAGTTGCTCTGAAAATCGTGGTTCCAAATTTATGAACATAAAATTATACAAAATATGAAGCGAAGGATTTAATCAATTTCATACATAGCTAGAGCGTTCAGATTTTACTAACCTCAGCATTATTCAAATTGACACATTGTTTATCAGACTCAGTTCGGCAATTAGAATAAGAAACCCCTCTGAATGATGTTGTACGGGTGTAAAGGGTAGACTTTGCCTAAGCTCTGGTGCAAGATAGAGGTCTCAGGTTCAAAGGACAGTGATTAGAAAAATAAACATTGGAGAAAAATCCAACGGCCGCCTAGTCCACGAGTTTAAAACACAACTGTGCTTTTTTATTTAGTATTCGTAGTAACTAGCAAGGATACGTTTAAAGAACAAGAGGAATAGTACAACATTTTCTGCCGTTAAGTCCAAAGAAAAAACCCTAAACACGGCGTTTCGGGCACTACCATCCGTTTCTTGTTTGGAATAGTAATTGGTTTTAAATAATTCGTCACTGTACTTATTCACCTTGACTGTGGAGTCAGAGACTACACAATTTAACCGTATGTTTCAGGATGATGTTAGCCGAAGAAAAGATTAGATACAAGTCCTCGAAAATATTGTATTTGAGTTATTTTGTCAACTTAGCGAATGGAAATATCTAATATATATTTTGTAGATTACTGTCACGAAATCACTTGAGCGGCCAATTGTAAACTCACTATCCAGTATAATTCCGATTGTGTGGTAATGTGGGAGCTTTCACACCCGTCTTGATCCTCTTTGTACACAATGTGTTAATTAATTAACAGTTTTCTTTCACAGTAATCCGTCTCATTAATTGTATTCAACTTACAAAATACTTTATTGGGTGTACAGAAATGTTGCCGCTTTTTGATCTTAATGAAAACACTATGATTTTCTGAATATTCTTACAAATTCGGGTGTATTGGAACTATGTTAAATTAGTCTTTCCCATATTTGTATAGGGTTTTGGAAAAAATCACATACTTTATTGTACTTAAACTTTATTGCTTAAAACTTAAAAAAATATACACTAAAAAAGATTTTGGATTTGTATTAATTATAAGAAACTTTTTAAGCGTAAAAGTGCATGAGGTTTAATACTGTTCTTATGAGGAAAAACTCAAGAATGTTTCGCTACAGTTTATGAGTAGCGAAACATTCTTGGAAACTAGATGAAGGAGTATATAATAAAAGTATATTTTTATTTGAGTTTGTAGCTACTAAAATGTGCTTTATGAAATGCCGTTATTTTTTTCATTTCAAATACTGTACGTGTTGGATATTTAGAAACGAAATCACATACTGTGATTTTTGCACTACACAGCAACCATTTGTTAATTTGAAAACTCCGCTGTTTTTCAAGTCGTGAGAAAACATTCCTTCAACGACTTTTGATATTTTCCGGATTATATTTTCGAAGTTATAATACGATTTTGAGAGTGAGAGGAGGGGAACAAAATCATCCTCATTTATATGCGTCGTCGGCTTTTGCCATGGATCATAAAAACAATACAGTGTATGTCATTAACCGGTAAGATTTATGTTGGAAATGCCATGATTTTATTTTCAGGCATATAAATAACATAACTCAGTGACTTTAATGGTATCATTCTGTTTATTCAGTTTCCCTGTTTCCTTTGAAAGATAATATAAGCTAACACCGCAAGCAAAGGAGATGGTGGCAATAAGTCTTGCACAGGAATGTGTTACAAGGTGTAAGAAACTCCTTTATAACATCAGACCTTTCCAAGAATGACGGTCTGTAATGCTCTCAACGTTCTGTGTCCAGTCGATTAAGAAAGTACTCCATATAAAATACCCACTTATTAATCCGAGTATTCCAGGTAAGTTGTTATGCAAAATAGTTATTGCGATAATTGCGGAGTCGAGAGTACAAGCAAACAGCGTAAAACAGAAGAAACAAAGCAAGCGAGGATCCGCAGCCACAGCCATAGCCACTTCCACTGCTACTTGGATTTAACGACCGACCTTGGCGAGTTAACGACTTGTATAAACACATCTATCCATACATTCCTTCCCTCCCCACTCCCAGCGGAAACTTTAAAGTCGCAATGGGCAAGTTTCTCAATCTATCAGATGCTTCTAGCTGTAATTACAATCCTGAACGGCCCTATCTTGGCTAATAACATTAATTGCTAGTTGGATAATGACGGAATTTGAATAAAAGGCTGGAAATATAATATTAAAATGGGATTTTGTAGTGCATTATTGTGGGTGTTGTAAATCTATGGTTTTATGTTTTCTGGAGTAAAAGAAAAGGTTTTCCAGAATGTGTAATAATAAAAATTATCAGTTCAGATTGTCGAATTGGAATTCTATTGCGAGCACATAGTTTTTCAGTTTCATTAACATTTACGATTTTATAGTTTGTTTATAGTCTAAATATCCGTCGTACGTTTGTCAACAACTAACCTCGTGATTTAATTTCAAAACCAACTTTTTTTAATTAACTCCTTCCCTCGTACTTCTCGATTAGTAAAAATAGTGTAGCAAACATAGAATATGTTGCATAGCTCCTTGATCTATGTTAATTATTTATGCATGGACAGCTTAATGGCAAAACTCTTATACAAAAATATTTCAGCAAAAGGGAATTGTTAATTACACATATGTATACTCAAAACCAAACAAGTCAGATATTACAGACACTTTGAAAAAAGTACGAACTGGTGAAGAATTAACTCCCGAAAGCAAGTACTGATTGTGCGGCAGCATCGCACTTCGCGCAAAATACAACAAAAGCACATCTAAATAAGTACGTCAAACTACGATCAAGTGATTAATTATAAAAGTAGACTAGAGCTAGCTCTGAAGTAAGAATGTCTCTCGGAAACTAGTACAAAATACTGCAAGAGCACATAAGTACGTCAAACTACGATCAAGTGATTAATTATAAAAGTAGACTAGAGCTAGCTCTGAAGTAAGAATGTCTCTCGGAAACTAGTACAAAATACTGCAAGAGCACATAAGTACGTCAAACTACGATCAAGTGATTAATTATAAAAGTAGACTAGAGCTAGCTCTGAAGTAAGAATGTCTCTCGGAAAACTAGTACAAAAATACTGCAAGAGCACATAAGTACGTCAAACTACGATCAAGTGATTAATTATAAAAGTAGACTAGAGCTAGCTCTGAAGTAAGAATGTCTCTCGGAAACTAGTACAAAATACTGCAAGAGCACATAAGTACGTCAAGTAGATAGAGCTAGCTCTGAAGTAAGAATGTCTCTCGGAAACTAGTACAAAATACTGCAAGAGCACATAAGTACGTCAAACTACGATCAAGTGATTAATTATAAAAGTAGACTAGAGCTAGCTCTGAAGTAAGAAGAATGTCTCTCGGAAACTAGTACAAAATACTGATACTTTGTTGGTAACCGATGAACCATTATGTATTTAGCTATTTGTCGTAGTTTTGATATACATATTCCTACAGACTAATGTACCGGTACATAAATAGAACACACTTTATATAGTAAAACATTTAGTTAAGAATAGGTTAACTAAGCGCAGTAGGTACTGTGGTGTATCTTAAGATTTACGTTTGGTCGCCTAAATCCATCAACTCATTTCTTGAGTATAGGGGGGCCTTGATGGTGGATCGACATTTGTTTGTTTAATATTTTATATTAGATACCAGGTGTTTGGAAAATTTAGACCAACTTTCCAATAATAGTTAAATGAACGTGATCAAACAAAAATATTCTACCATTAATTATTTGATACCTTACATTGAACCTACTTTTCTATCTACTATACTCCGTCCAAAAGTTCGTAAACCCAGAAATATTAACGGAACATTGCTTTTTCCAGTCGCTTCTGGTGTAATATTACGTACTCCTATTACATATGCTAGACTGGCAATCGCACAACTAAACCCACCGGAACTATTTCAGAGGTTTTGTTCAGACTTCGAATCGGCTAGATGTATGAAAATTATCATTCCTGCATTAATATTTATGTTTTTATTAGGGTTTTTTAATTCCAATACGTAGCGTGCGAGGATGTCCAAGAGGTCCGGACCACCCCTCAAAATTTCAATTTTTTAAATAAATGTTTGAGCAAACGATTATTATTATTTAAATAATTCAGTATTACTGACGTGCTGCTGAAAGATCGTTCTCAACAAAGAAACAGGTAAAACTCCTTTTTAATGAACAAAATGTGGCCTTACTCTCGATCCACTAAGGAGAAATATCAGTTGCCTGGACCGGGGGGGTAAACCAGAACGGGGGGCCTAAATATTTTCCTGGCTACGTTCTTGTTTAAATTACAATTGCATGAAATACAACTCCATATAAAGTTATTGAAAAGCGTATAGCTCTGTCAGAGGATTTTTATTATTTGTATTCTACTTTTTACTATGGAGTATTTCAAAGCCAGTTGATATATAGAGACTACTGCTGTGTCTCCATGCGTTATTTTATGTTATACCTGATGATAGGAACTTGAACGTCTTTAATTAATGACAGACTCGTTTATTAATCACACCATTAAAGTTTACAAACATTATAACATTATTAATTCAAGTGTGTTAACCTTTGAACTGGCATTAAGTAGTTTACTTCAGGCTATTCACTTTCTTCTCAACTTTTTCTTTTTATTCCTTTTAAATTCACATAATGTAGCTATGGTGGGAAGGGTTGATTTAATGTGAACTGGAGCTAAACACAACACTCACATGAATCAACCCTTCCCACAATAGTTACGATAACATTAAACATATAAATGTAGAAAACTCGGTTGCTCCACCGTACTTAGAAATCGTGTCTAAAACATCGTACTGCACTTAATTGTGCACTTGATGAGCACAATGACAATACCTCTTCACCATGATAACACTATATTTTGTAGTATAGGTGTGTCTGATGTCGAAACGGTGTGAAGAGATTCTTCTTTCTTCGTTCTTCATCTCCGCCTCGTTTTGGATCCCTTCAGACAAACATGACTTCAGATTCCACGAGTCAAGTCCTTTTAAGTGTCGTACAAAGTTAAATAAATATTGTAATTCTAATATTACTCTTTCTCTCTACCCGAGTATTAGAATAATTATAACTAATACTCAGCGTAAATGTTCTTGTACACTTTATATTTTAGGTAACTAAACGCATAGTAGGCCTAGTGTTTTCTGGAAATATAGTCTAGTCATTACGTACACGCCGCTTGGCCCATGTCGGTTGAATGGCAGGAAGTAGTGTTAATAGAACAGCCTAATGAATATTCTCGTTCTAGTTTTATGTTGTAGATCTCCATTGGATGGGCAAGAAAACCTCATAATATTCCACTTTACTGTCTTGAGTTGTTGCCATTATGTATTTTTGGACACATTGATTTCCAACTAATCGACCTTTAAGCTCTTCTATTTGTGTGGTTGTAGTGTTGTGTCCTGCATGAGTTTTATTTGTGGTTGTGTGTAAATTGTAATGTACTAATGTAATAGTCATTACAAAACCTTTTTGATGTTTATAACTTTAATTCAAGGTGACTGACGCAACTGTAGAAGATGAACGGGAGAGAAGGACCTGTCTCTCTCTGCTACCTGGCCCTGGGGAGTATGACTCATGTTGTTTACAAGGGCTGCTGACTCATACCCTCCCCCCGCCCGCCCCACAACCCCCTCAGGAGGTCGAGCTTGCGACGGTCAGGAACATCAATAACATCAGCTGATCCCGGCCCTCCCCTCCACCCCACATTACCTGTCTCTAGTCAGACAAAGAGGAACACGTGCTTTGTTGTCGGATTTTTTACACACCCCTCTTCTCTGAAGGAAATGGAATCTGGCACCTGGAAACAGGTTCTTTGAACCTGCTGGTGCTCGCCGCACGAGGCAAGCGAGATAGGCCTAATGGCATCGACCGCTCAACTTTCCTCAAACAAAGCTCTTATCGGAAATATGAAAAATTATTGGGTGTGTAGTAGCACACATTTCCTTCGTTTAAGTAAATTGGTATTTAACGTTATATACAAGTAGAGAAAGTTAAATATGTTAGTCAGTAATGTGCTAAAAACGTTCTTTATGTTTCTAAAACTTATAACTATATGAACAATAATTTAAACAATATAAAGTTGTAGTTTAAAACAAAAAATTACAAGCCATCATATAAATTAGCAAATTTCCACCAGAAATTTATAAAATAATATGCATGCATTTCTAAAAACGGTCTGTATTTTTACAATTTAGGCCTAATACAAATTAAAACATTTCTTAGTCGATGCCATACACCCACAGTAGAATAAAAATATTTATGGTGGAAATACTCAGCTGGCCTACTGTTATTAATAATTTTAAATTAATTACTCAAAAATTAAATTCGCTTGCGTCGAAGTAAAGGAAGATACTTGATAATTTTATTTTTACACTTATAAAACATTTTTCAGTGATATCGCATGTCACGAAACCAGGTCTTGGTTGTGAATCAACAAATACTTAAGTCATGAAACTTGTTATTAATACTTTCATTAACTAAGCTTAAAATTATTTTCAATTGAATGGGCACAATTTTGCCATTCTGATAATATATGATGTTCAATTTTTTTATATAGGAATCATTAAGTAACACAATAAATTAGATAAAATCATGCCCTTTTCGCATGTTAGGCATGTTCGTTATTCATTGATGTTTGCGGAAACAATGATGCCTGAACCGTTTTCAGTAGAGAGTTATATTTAAATAAGCAATGCATGATTATTATGAAAATTAAAATATAATATTTTATGTCATGAATTTTGTAGTACTATAATCTATATGCAATATTTTAATAACATGTGTTACAAATATATTTTTTGAATAAGTTTTTTTAAGAATAGGTACTGAAAATTGTCAATCATTTATAAAAAAGGAAATAATTCTATAGCCTTCAGTTGTAGGTTTTCCATATTTCAAAACACGGGTAACGAAGTAAAACTTGCAAAAAATGAGGTAAAAATATATCAATTGGAGGTGTATTGCCCTGTGCACACTATAGTTTCATGCGTTTATGACGCTATTTGAAGCTATCCGTGCAAATTCTCCAGGACACCAGGTTTCATTTTAATTATGGCTTTAAAAGTTCAGTATCTAAAAACCGTGGTTTATAATTATGTACACAAGTAAAAGTAAATACATTTAAAATAAATAGTGAAACAATATTATAAACTTTCTCTCTATTCACTAGTGCGTAGGAGGAGAAAGCTACAACGTGTGATGTCATTCTGTTTCAATGCTTCCAACGGGGGGGGGGGGGGCTCAAAGGATCTGGGTGCTGTTTTGGTCCCCGTGCCGTGATGTTTATCGAAAGTTAAAATCTTTTCTTAATTGTTACCAAGAAACTTTAGGGTAATGTGGTGAATCTAAAAATTATAAAAGTGCCACATTTGAACTAAATCGATTTGCTGTTTAAAGCTGTATTTACTTACATAAACACAGTCACAGACATCAACAGCGTTTCAGGGGCCCCAGAAGTCATTTAAAACGTGATCGGAAAATGTATCTCGCCCTTAAACTGTGATTATGGATTTATAATAACCTATTTCAATGGATACTTCATCGACATACTGTATAGAACACTATACAAATAAAAAACTATCATAAGAACCTGTAGAAAAAGTTAAAATTACATTTATAACTTTTAAAGTTATTTCTTTAGAAGTCTGTGTAGTGCCATGGCTGCGGTCCACTGGTTATAAGCTACGTCGTATGACCTCTGACAGTCTTCGGCCGAGCTGTTTTTTGCGGCCAAACTGCTCCTGATGTAGGTTAGCTCTGCAAACGTAACTCTGTTATTCTGTTCTGTTCAATTCTGTTATTAATTGGGTAATAGTCGGTCGGTGTTTTAATAATATATGTGTCGGTGATTGATATGTTAAGTGTTTATTTCCGGAGTTATGAACGCCGTTTCCTTTTGTAAGAAACTGAATATGGCTTCTGACTATTTTGTCGACACCCAGGTGCAGCTTGAGGAATTGGGAGTGGCTTCAGTAAACTGTCTCGGGCCTTCCCCGCATACTAAAAGATATACCGTTACCAACGGACGGGCAACCATCTGACCATCTTGTGTCTCCTTTTTTTATTCATTTTGAAAATATGTGACAAAATAATCTACTTTGAAGTAAATGGGTGACATTAATGGATATGCTAATCAAGTTGGCAATTATTAAACGAATGGTAGCTATAGGCATTAGGCATATGTAAGTTCGTGTCACCTGTAGGCGTATGCATTATGTTTAATATGTACGTAGTAGGTTCTTTGTTGATGTTGTTAAGGTAGAGAGGCAGAGTTGTCAATCATTTAGTTTAAACCTTCAGTTAAGATCTCCCTAGGTTGTAACTGGCTCAGGTGATTGGTTTCCTTTGTGGTTGTAACCTGTAATCCTTGTGCTGGCTACTAATGAAGGCTAAATTCTTAAACCGCTAAATTTGGTTTTTTTCTCTGTCCTCCTACTCAATTTATATATCCTAAGTAATTTGTGTTTGTTGTAAATTTCACAAAAATGAATGATAAAATGTTTTTTTCACGTAAAAGTTACGTTTTTGTCTCTTGCAACTATTTACATTAAAATATTTTGTAATTTGGTCAGTTTATTACCCTTTGAGCACACAAAACTTTTTGCCTTTAAATTTGTCATATCATTGTTTTGTATTTTGCCATTAGTATGGTCATCCAAACTGATTTTGTCTACATTGTAAAATGTTGTTACTTGTTTGGTGCGTTGGCCATTTTGGTGGGTACACAAAACGTTTTGCCTTTAAATTAAATTTAGTATTTCCTTTGAAAGATTTTTTTAAAAGTATTGCATTGCTTGGCTATATTTTTTGCTTTATATTAAATTTGTAGTAAGATTGTCAGCTTTTCTTATAAAACGTAATGTTCGTCGAACATAATTAAGTTTGTAAGACCAGTTACAACTGAAATTTTTTATGCCGCTACGACGATTTGTTATTTGTTAAGGACTTGAAAAGGCAATTGTGTAAAATAGAAGCATACTTCATTAAATTTTGGCTTTTCACAAAACAAAACTTTATTTTTCTTGTCCACCTATCAGAAAAACGTGACATGATATGCCTAAATAAAGAGGAAGGTGTTTTTTTTATTTATTTTAAATTTTAACTAAATTTTAACACCTGTCTCTCTTAGTATCCAGCCGCGTATGCTAACGTCTGTAGAGATAGTTCCAGTGTGTCCTATGCAACCTAGAATTATGTTAGTGTTCTTTCTGCGATAGTACCATTTATGAATTCGTAAATTCAGATTAGAGATGACGGCGAGGTCCAAGAGCACGGTACTATCTCATAGTCAAACTAACTGGAAGAAGAAATTAACATCAGATGAGACTCGGCAGCCAAAAACTCATGCCTAAGATTTAAAAAATAATATATAATTTATTCATGTCATACATGATCAAAGATCACTAATGTCATCCAATATCATTTGTCCAACGCTCGGTACTTGAACTGCTGAATAGAGAAGTTACTTTTGCATCTTGCCTTCTTGCCAAACTATAACTTGATTAAAGCGGATTTTCGTGTCATTGTATAAAAAATACTTTTAGTAACATAATTTGTAAATATTATCTAATGAGGAAAACAGTTTAAATTTTAGATTTTACAGTCTTTTCATATTTATTGTAAGAGCCGAATCGTAGATGTAATACGATATGAATACATTCACAAATAATGAATTAAAACTTAGTGAGGTCGAAGTCAAATGTACCGAATAGGAAACAGGAGTTTCAGGCATTTTCCATCGTTTCAGTGATGCAACAAACAGGTTATACCAAAAAATAGTGCATCTTTAAAAACAAACTACAATCAAATGCGCCACAATAAATTTAAAAATGGAACACTTTATGACAGGCCATATGTATAAGGCAGAGGATATATCTTAGATACTCGTATTCCAAGTTGTTGTCGACACACAATGTGCCTTACCGTACTTACTTCAGCCGCAATTATACGGTACTGGGAAACCTGCGGTGCCAACTGGCATGGACCGCGGCCGGGAATAGGCATTACACCGGGCCCGATATACCGGGACACTCATCGGCAGCTCCTGAGGGCGCGGGCGGGATTGGTGGTGCAATGGGTCCTCCTCGTTTTGGCAGTGGAGGCTTCAGCTGTCACAACTAGCACAATTAAACAGTCTTAACTGTATACTAACGTACTTCAGTTCACGTTTACATCACACTGTAAATATTGCTGTTTATTCATTCTTAAATAAGAGATGATCTTGTGGATATTTCTGAAATTGTACCACTAAACTATTCAGACAAAGGCTGATGATTCCAGAATGGTTCGCCCATAAACAGAATGCAATCATGTAGACACAAATTTAAAAAAAGAAAGAAGAGTATTCTTCAATTAAAACGAAAAAACATATTTAGTCTTTAACGTTATATTTTGTCAATTATGAAGGAATTGGATTTTTTCCGGACATTTACCATCATAGTGATACAAATAATCAGTAACACTACGTTTCGAGATCTGCAATCTGATCTCTTCTTCACCTTCAGGTAATAACAGTCGTAGGTGGTTGGTCGGTGAATGCAGAACTATTGTGACCTGTACGCCTACATTGTAGTTATCACAGAATAACTAAGTTTTAATCATTAGTTTTGTATTTAGTTTTTTATTAAGTACATGTTTTAGAGTTAGTGAAGTTGACACACAACATGGTGGTTGTGATTCCTGACTTAGGCGTGTCACAACTCTCTGGTATATTTGTTTATTTTATCCTAGTTTGTAATTATGTGTTAGGTCAGTTATTTACCTGAAGAAGAGATCAGATTGCAGATTTCGAAACGCAGTATTACTGACTTGTTTTGTATCACTGAACGATGGCAAATGCCCGGAAAAATCCTGTTTCCTTCAAAATCCTTCAATCGTCAAAAACAAACTTCAAACAAAGAACTGTCAATTATGTAATACCGATCTATAACATCAATTATCAATCAAACAACTTATCAAACTATGTATTTTGTTGCCAGAATATAAAAATGTATAGCAACCGTTAAAATCACTATTTAAATTTTTTAACAAACTAATCACATCGAAACCAAGTCATACACTTAGTACTCTCACCCATACTACGTACATTCCTTCATAACAAAAGTTTCCCTCTTCCAGAATAACATCCGTGTAACTTCGTTTTGATTACTTTCTTTGATTACTTCGTTGATACATATTCGTAATGATGGAATCTTACAAGACTTATTTTTGAGATTTCTTACTTCTATCTGTCAAGAGAGAATCACCTATGGGAAAGAGGGAACTAATAATAAGTAACGAGTAATTTCCCAATATTAAACGTCTATTTTTCATTTTTAACTAGAATATATATATATATATATATATATATATATATATATATATATATATATTGGTCAGGCGAAGACAGCATAAGAATCTGTATGCAATAATTTAGTTAACTGGGGTTTCCCCCGATATTCACTCGGAATATTACAACAAACACAATGCGCCGTTAAAATAATCAATAATGATTGCCTCGTGTTTCCCGGATTACTTTACCTTAAGGAAATCGCGCAGGAAAATGAATGGAAAATCTTATTAAAATGAGTACTAAATAGAAAATAATGATAAACATTTATTTCAGGAAAACAATAAAAAAACGTATCGTAACATTTAAGACCACGGCGACGTACAACACCACGGCACGGCACCATTGCATACCTGAAGTACTTTTGAAGAAAAAAACACTGCATTAGATAAGAGCTTCTTGTCAACCTAACACACATTTGAGATATGATTTTATTTTCAGTTATTCATCTTATAGATGGGCAAAGATCACCAATGTAATCCAACGCCATTCGGGCCAAAGCTCGGTAATTGAACTGGTGAATAAAACGTTACTTTTCATCTTCTATTCCTTCATTGCGAACACCAAAAGTTATGCACAAAGATTCGATTATACTTGTTCATTACCAATTCCTTTTGATTGACATTCACATGAGGATTCACAAACGAGGACTTATGCACATTAGTAGTTTATCAAGTTATGTTTGTCCTAACGACTTGTGATAAAGTTGTCGATCGAATACTACGGTTATATACCATATATTACAATAGTCTTTTAAATCTTGCTTACGTACTGATTCCATAGTTTGGGGAATACAAGTTATACTAACTTAGGGTCAGAAGCCAACGAATTTATGTGTAATCTCCGAGAAATTTGCAAGTCAGAAACTGAAATTCTGGAAGTACTGATATTACAAAGCGCTGTTTCGCGGTCTATGTAAGGGCCTCCCTTCAATTCTGTCACGCTTCTGTAAAAGTAATTACGAGGTGTAGAACTCCTGTAACACATATGTTTAAAGATCTCTAAGTGATATCCCTTGTTGAAAGTATACATTAACTATAGTATACTTTAATGTATTTAATTTTTTGAATTCTTAACATTGTATAACTTTACAACTTACCAAACTTCGAATGTACGTATTTATTGCCATACTTGAGTATTTATTCATCAAACACAATATTCAATAGTCTCAAATCGAACAATGCTTGTTTTGAGACTTTTCTTTGATGTCAGTATACCTTTGGTGTAAAACTATGATTTCAGCTTCACTCCTGTTGAACCCAAAGGCTTATTCATCAAACACAATATTCAATAGTCTCAAATCGAACAATGCTTGTTTTGAGACTTTTCTTTGATGTCAGTATACCTTTGGTGTAAAACTATGATTTCAGCTTCACTCCTGTTGAACCCAAAGGCTTATTCATCAAACACAATATTCAATAGTCTCAAATCGAACAATGCTTGTTTTGAGACTTTTCTTTGATGTCAGTATTATACCTTTGGTGTAAAACTATGATTTCAGCTTCACTCCTGTTGAACCCAAAGGCTTATTCATCAAACACAATATTCAATAGTCTCAAATCGAACAATGCTTGTTTTGAGACTTTTCTTTGATGTCAGTATACCTTTGGTGTAAAACTATGATTTCAGCTTCACTCCTGTTGAACCCAAAGGCTTATTCATCAAACACAATATTCAATAGTCTCAAATCGAACAATGCTTGTTTTGAGACTTTTCTTTGATGTCAGTATACCTTTGGTGTAAAACTATGATTTCAGCTTCACTCCTGTTGAACCCAAAGGCTTATTCATCAAACACAATATTCAATAGTCTCAAATCGAACAATGCTTGTTTTGAGACTTTTCTTTGATGTTAGTATACCTTTGGTGTAAAACTATGATTTCAGCTTCACTCCTGTTGAACCCAAAGGCTTATTCATCAAACACAATATTCAATAGTCTCAAATCGAACAATGCTTGTTTTGAGACTTTTCAGTATACCTTTGGTGTAAAACTATGATTTCAGCTTCACTCCTGTTGAACCCAAAGGCTTATTCATCAAACACAATATTCAATAGTCTCAAATCGAACAATGGTTGTTTTGAGACTTTTCTTTGATGTCAGTATACCTTTGGTGTAAAACTATGATTTCAGCTTCACTCCTGTTGAACCCAAAGGCTAACGGTGACACGCTTGGCTGCAGTTGAGACAGTAATGGTGCGGTTCTACCATTCTACCCTGACCCAGAGAGTGATGATGAAACCCAAGGCCCGCGTCCAGACCCGGATCTCTGGGCCTCGCTTCACCAGACCGGACACAACACTGCAGCCTAAGCAGTGCAACATTGTTTCTGTCTTACTTAAGGGTGTACACTTGAAGTATATATTTTGTTTTGAAATAGGTCTAAAAATTTGTAAACGTAATTCAAAACTAAATAAATTATGTAGAATAACTAATATGCAGGTTTATTTTTTGATGACCATCCATCTCGTATGCAATAAAGATGTTGCTGCCCATCAAAACAAATCTATTAACGTGTTTATATACTCATAGTTTTATTTGGATTTTGGAATGATTCAACTTTCAACACTTTCTCGGATGGACTGTCCTGTATCTTGAGGAAAGGCTTGTTGCGAGAATTGTGCCATTACTAACAGAGCTAAAACTAGTTTATTATAATATAAAGCTATTCCCTCATCGTAGTTGTATAATTAACATTGGGCCCAAGTCGCTCCTGGGATGGGTCCTGACCACACCCGGATGTTCCTACACGGAACGAATTCAGATTTCGGTCGAAGCCGTGCGGAGCGGTGAGGCAAATGATAGGCCTCGACCGCGGGAAATGTCAGGCCCACACCTGGATATGTAAAGCGGAGCTGAGGGTTTCATCACCGCCAGAACTGTCCGGTGACTGCGCGTTGTGGCGTGGAGTGGGTCAGGGCCTGGCGCTGCAGCCTTGGACCGGACCAGGCTCAGCGTTTACCGCAGCATACTGCTTCAGTTGCCCTTTTGAAATACAGGCTGATGTCAATTGGTGTATGTTAGATATTTGTCAACTTCAGCACAAAATATTTCATTAATTATCAGTTCGACTCAGAAATAGTTAGTTATCGACCCTTCGTATTATTATTTTTGTTCTAAATTAATTTCAAAAATCCAAATCTTTGTTGATTTTGACCTATTTTAACTACAGTTAAAACTGTTAAGATACAAATTAACTGATGATTTAAGAACTTACATATAAAAAGTAATCTTGATGGTCACTTCATATTAGATTTAATATGAATGAGAAACTTTGCTAATTACGTATTATCACGTCGGGTAAAACCAAATTAAAACGCAACCTTGGCGCCGATATTAAAGAAAGTAATAGCCAGTAGTGTACTCGATCAAACGAAACTAATATTAATACCGGTTGCCGTGTTTTGCTTTAGCGGTAGTTGCCAATGTTTGAAAGAATGGAAATGATTTATTATGAATTAATCACGTCAATTGTTTTGCCTTTTCAGTAGTTCAGTTATTGCCAGTGCAAATGTACTCGTATTATACATTACGTACAAGCAATTACAATTAATTTCACATCATACTATCTCATTTCTTCTCTGTTTACCTATTAGAATTGTAAAGAAACTATTCTTTATAAAATTTAAAACATTAAGAGTCATCCAATTTAAACATTTAATAAATTCTTAAGCATTTTGTGTTTTTGGTTAGTTTTGTGGAACTGTTATTTAACTATTGGTAAAATGAGAACAAGGAGCGTAAAATATACATAAGTATACATAATGTTAACAACGCTACTTTGTAAATTCAACAATATATGTCCTTAAAGGGTCTAAGATATTACTTAATCATTAAAATGCTATTCTATATTACGAATATTTATTTTAGATGTGTTGTTAAAATAATACCCCATATATAAAATTAACTAAATATTTAATATACTGAGAGAATGTAATGGAATACTCGGACAGAGATCCGGACTGACAACCCTTTGATCTGTTTACCCTTATTGTTAAATCAGTTCTGCCTTGGACCAAGAGGAACCTGTGTAGCAAGTTTCATATATATTCCTGTCAAGAGCTATCGCACAGACAGATGGATAACAACATTTTAAGAAGGCTCTGTTCCATCCATAATAATACATGTTATTTACTCTTTTATTGCAACAGGAACAACTCCTTCATTACAAACACATTATATTACTATACCTTATTAACATAACAAAGTTAAACTAATAAAGGCATTAAGAACGATATAAAATCTTTTCAAATTTACCTTCATTAGATTATTTCCTTGCCAAGCAACGCGTTTCTACACACGGCATTCCTTCCTTCGTCTTTCTTCAGAGTTGGGATTTCCAATCTCGTATCACAGAGTGTACAATATTCTGATATGATAGCAATATCTGTTGACACAATTACAGCTATACTTCCTTTGTTTGTTGTTTCCAGTTGGGATTCCCCATCTCTTATCTCAGAGTGTTCAATATTCTGATATACAGTAGATAGCAATGTCTGTTGACACAATTACAGCTTTATTTTCTTCGTTTGTTATATACAGTTAGGATTCCCCATCTTTTATCTCAGAGTGTTCAGTATTCTGATATACAGTAGATAGCAATATCTGTTCACACAATTACAGCTTTATTTTCTTCGTTTGTTATATACAGTTAGGATTCCCCATCTCTTATCTCAGAGTGTTCAATATTCTGATATAGATAGCAATGTCTGTTGACACAATTACAGCTTTATTTTCTTCGTTTGTTATATACAGTTAGGATTCCCCATCTCTTATCTCAGAGTGTTCAATATTCTGATATAGATAGCAATGTCTGTTGACACAATTACAGCTTTATTTTCTTCGTTTGTTATATACAGTTAGGATTCCCCATCTCTTATCTCAGAGTGTTCAATATTCTGATACAGTAGATAGCAATATCTGTTGACACAATTACAGCTTTATTTTCTTCGTTTGTTATATACAGTTAGGATTCCCCATCTCTTATCTCAGAGTGTTCAATATTCTGATATAGATAGCAATGTCTGTTGACACAATTACAGCTTTATTTTCTTCGTTTGTTATATACAGTTAGGATTCCCCATCTTTTATCTCAGAGTGTTCAGTATTCTGATATACAGTAGATAGCAATATCTGTTCACACAATTACAGCTTTATTTTCTTCGTTTGTTATATACAGTTAGGATTCCCCATCTCTTATCTCCGAGTGTTCAGTATTCTGATATACAGTAGATAGCAATATCTGTTGACACAATTACAGCTTTATTTTCTTCGTTTGTTATATACAGTTAGGATTCCCCATCTCTTATCTCAGAGTGTTCAGTATTCTGATATACAGTAGATAGCAATATCTGTTCACACAATTACAGCTTTATTTTCTTCGTTTGTTATATACAGTTAGGATTCCCCATCTCTTATCTCAGAGTGTTCAGTATTCTGATATACAGTAGATAGCAATATCTGTTCACACAATTACAGCTTTATTTCCTTTGTTTGTTATATACAGTTAGGATTTCCCATCTCTTATCACAGAGTGTATAGTATTCTGATACGACAGCAATATATGTTGCCACACTTACAGTTTTCCTTCTTTCGTTTATTGTTTAAGTTAGGATTTCCCGTTTCTTATCAAAGAGTGTACAGTATTCCTATATGTTAGCAGTGTTTTTTGTCACACTTATAGCTTTCCTTCCTTCGTTTATTGTTTAAGTTAGGATTTCCCATCTCTTATCAAAGAGTATACTGTATTCTGACATGATAGCAGTATATATTGCCACACTTACAGCTTTCCTTTCTTCGTTTATTGTTTAAGTTAGGATTTCCCATCTCTTATCAAAGAGTGTACTGTATTCTGACATGAAAGCAGTATATGTTGCCACACTTACAGCTTTCCTTCCTTCGTTTATTGTTTAAGTTAGGATTTCCCATCTCTTATCAAAGAGTGTACTGTATTCTGACATGATAGCAGTATCTGTATGATGTCAAGAATGCCTTCAACTCGGCGAGATGGGTCGATATGTTGGATGCACTTCGTGACACCTTCCGAATTCCAACGTATCTGTTGCGGCTCATCGAGGACTACCTCCGTTCTAGGCGTCTGATATATGACACTCGAGACGGAGCGCGGACGGTGGAAGTCACCTCTGGTGCCGCGCAGGGTTCAATACTCGGCCCGGATCTCTGGAATATCGCTTATGACAGCCTCCTGAGATCCGAGATGCCAGAGGAAACCGTCTTGGTTGGGTACGCCGATGACGTTGCGGCTCTCATCGCCGCACGCAACGTTGAGCTGGCCCAGCTAAAGTTGAACCAGGTCATGCGAGTGGTCAACGCCTGGATGTCCGATCACGGTCTTTCGCTTGCTCTGAGCAAGACGGAGATCGTGATTCTCACAAAGAAAAGAATTGACACCGTCGTCCCGCTGCGAGTGGGAAGGGAAGTGGTCCAGTCAACGCGTGCCGCCAAGTACCTCGGAGTCATGGTGGACAATAAGTTTAGCTGGAGAGACCAGATCTTCCGTTCGGCGGACAAGGCTGCTAAGGTGGTCTCTTATCTTAGTAAGCTGATGGCCAATATTGGGGGTCCTCGGTCCAGCAAAAGACGGTTATTGATGTCCGCAGTCCAGTCCGTACTCCTTTATGGGGCAGAGGTGTGGGCAGACGCTCTTACCAAGGAATGTTATAGGTTGCGACTCGCCCGGGTTCAGCGTCAAGCTGCGCTCCGGGTGTGTTCCGCCTATCGGACAGTATCCGAGCCTGCCGTCCTGGTGGTTGCCGGAGTCATCCCTGTCAAGCTCTTGGCAGGGGAGAGGAAGGCGATTTATCAGAGACAAGGCGAGATCGGCAAGGACGCAGCAAGATCCGAAGAGCGTGCCCGAACCTTCCAGCAGTGGCAACACAGCTGGGAGCACGAAACCCGAGGACGATGGACTGCGCGACTCATCGAGCAGGTTCAACCATGGGTCGAAAGGCGGCATGGCGAGGTGGATTACTACCTCACGCAGTTCCTGACAGGTCACGGCTATTTCAAGTCGTACCTGAACCGGATGGGCAAGACCGATTCACCGGATTGCATCTACTGCCCGGGCGTTCCCGACGACGCGGAACACACCTTCTTCCGCTGTCCGCGTTGGGAAAGGCCCCGCCTGGAGGCCACAAGAAAACTCGGGGTTTTTTTCGGTGGATACGGTCTGCGAAAAGATAATGGAGGATGAGGGGAACTGGGATTGTTTGTCACAGTTCGTCCGGGGCATCCTCCTGGAAAAGAGACCCGATCTGGACCGCGAAGTGGCCCAGATCCCTTGACCGAGCGGCTGGATAAGGAGCGAGCCCCACGGGCTTAAGCCAAATTTAGGCCTAGCCTGAAGTAATGTGATAAACAATCCCAGGTTAGAATCCTAAAGAGTAGAGGAGGTTTTTTAGTGGGTAAACCCGTTTTTAGGGGAGTCCCACACTACAGGCTGGCCACCTGTGTGCGTAATTGCATTTTTCCTGCCTCTCCCTCAAAAAAAAAAAAAAAAAAAAAAAAAAAAAAAAAAAAAAGTATCTGTTGCCACACTTACAGCTTTCCGTCCTTCGTTTATTGTTTAAGTTAGGATTTTCCATCTCTTATCAAAGAGTGTACTGTATTCTGACATGATAGCAGTATCTGTTGCCACACTTACAGCTTTCCGTCCTTCGTTTATTGTTTAAGTTAGGATTTTCCATCTCTTATCAAAGAGTGTACTGTATTTTGACATGATAGCAGTATCTGTTGCCACACTTACAGCTTTCCGTCCTTCGTTTGTTGTTTACAGTTAAGATTCCCCATCTCTTATCACAGAATGTACAGTATTCTGATGTAGGTAGCCGTATCTGTTGCTACACAGCTTTTCTTCTTTCGTCTGTTATTTAGTTTGGATTTCCCATCTCTTACCACCGAGTGTGAAGTATTCTAGTATATATATTCAGCTTTCCTGCCTGCATCTGTTATTTACAGTTGGGATTCCCCATCTCTTATCACAGAATGTTATTCTGATATAGATAGCAGTATCAAAGTGGATGCAGAGATATTCGGGTTTTGTGATTCTCTTGGTGAATACATATTGTAAAAAGAAAGAAAAGAAATGATTATGCCATTCGGTACGTGTTAGAGAATTGATGGTCGGACACTATACTATAAATTATACAATATGAAATTATCTGCTTTTCACTAGTTTTTACGCTTTTAAAATATGTTACATTATGTGTATTAATATTAATAATGCCTGTTATATCAGTAATGAATGCATATCATTAATAAAATGGCTTCAATGCGGCACAGTATCTAATATTAAAGTTTTCAATACACACTACTACTGCAACCCCTTGGAAGAAGTGTGCTAAATCCAAAATGCCGCATATTGGGTTTTAATTCCCACAACCGTAAAATAAACCATTTCAATGTTGAAGATTTCTTAGTTAAAGAACATAGTTAGTGCTATTAAGACTAAAAAGTATGTAATGAAATCATACACATTAGAATGATCTTTTTATATATTTTTAATAATATCTTCATTCTAATAGTAGAGACGTGACGGTAGATTAGTTCTAAAGTAAAACATTAGCTTTTATTTATGCAGCTCCACGATAGTCTGTAAGGAGGCTATGTAAATGGTATTTGATATATACTTTTCTATAATGCTCTCGTAGATATCTGAGAAAACGTTGAACATTTCCCGACTTAATATTTTTTCTAGTCTGTTCTTCCAGTAAAGTTTCTGATATAAAATAATATAATATTTGCAACACGTTAGTGTGTTTAAGAATGATAAAGTGTAGAACTCTATTTTATCGACTTTAATTTAATACCCTTTACTGAATTTTCCATGATCAACTTCATATTCAAACTATGAGGAAGAGTGAAAAGACATTGAATTTACTGACCCTCTTTCATTCTCTATAGAGAACTGTCGGACAATATATCCATAGAAAACGTTTTTATGAAGGCTGCAAGCTTTGTCTCGGTACTCTGCAGCTGAATCTATCGCTCTAATTAGAGCACAACGATTTTAATTAACAGTAACATTGTTTTTGTATCGAAATCAAGATGACTTATTTAAACGCATTGTGCTATATTCTGGTATTTTATCGTCATTTATAAAATACGGTTGTCTTCAATGCCGCTTTCTATTGGAAAAAACGCTATTCTGAGATCCTATTCTCACTGCTTTTATTAAAAACAAATTCAAAAATTACATCGCAACGTTTGGGAATCTCGTAAAATCATTATTTGGTTTATCCATTCATTGTTCAATTCAATTTTGAATGTCACAGACGCGCGAGTAAATCACACATGTAAATACTTATGATATTCTAAAAATGGAAAATTATCAATTAATTGCCACATTGAAGTGTTGAAGTAGGCCTACTAATGTTTTAAACTCTGTCTGGAAAGTACTGAATTCAAGAAGAATTTTCAACAAGGATCAAATATAAGGTTATGAATAATGTTTTACAGTTTGTATTCATATACAAACTTAAAGAAATTAAATTTTTATTAATATAATTCAAATACATTTTTTAATATAATATTAGAAAATGTTATGTTTTTCATGTAAAAAAAAAATTAAGGCTAAAAATTCTTCGTAAAGGGACCAAACATAATTTTTGTCTTTCTTGTCTTCCCATCTTAAAAGTCTAGGACGGTGAAGTTTTAAAAACATCCAACAGAATTTCAAATGCATAAATTTAACAATGACCGATAGAAACCAACAGAGGCTTGAACTTAAATAAGAAATCTAGGTATTGGAGTGTTGGCTATATGGGGGGGGGGGGGGTAATCTGTTTGTATCTATTAACCATCTTTTCATTACTTCGTAGTAGTGATATGGACGTGTAAGACTCTGTGGATGACTCATGTAGATGTTGCAGAGATCAAGAAACTAGAACACCTCCAATATACCCCTGCTAGTATGTGATTAAACCATCCTAATAATGCCACATAAATTAGTATCAAATACTAAACCACCGTCAACACTAAAAAATCACAGTATTGAACGCCAAAACAAAACTTATTAAAAACGGCAAGTAAAATAAACGTATAACACTTTTAAATCAGGATCATCAAGTTATTTATTTGAACCAATCTACATCATGGGATAAGATTTACAGTTATTCCATAAATAACATATTGTTTAAAGAGCTGCTATCGCGCTTTGTAGAATTTAAAGAAATAAGTTATCTTATCTGTCGTCAGTTTTCCTTATAGCTTATTTGGAGACAAAGTGTTCAAACATCTTTGTTGACCTCCGTGAAGAACGGCTAGAAAGTAGGCTCCTGGAAGGTCCGTGATGGTGTGTTTAGGAGATATCGTGGGGACAAAGTCCAGTGTAGGGTCACTATCGAACAATAGCGTTGTCTTCTGGCCAGCAAGACCCGGGCTTATCTCTGTTTGTAGTGGTAATGGCAGAGACGTGTTCCAGATAGCAGCCGACCACTTGTCCTTGCTTTAACACTTCACTTGGCTCTTGTCTGAAACTCAGAAATAGTACATTATTAATTAACTGTACTCTCTATATATTAAATTAATTGTGCTATGCCATATTGCTTTATTGTTGAAATATTATCTAGTTATTTATACACGGAAATGTTATTATTACCAAGTACATTTTTTAATATAATTAATGTTTTAAGGTCACAATTAATATTGTTTTATTTGCCCTAAAGCGTGATCATACACTTATTCTGTCATATTTTAACGATTGCAGATACAATTTAAACTCGAGGGATTTTTGCATATTAAAACCTTAGTGCATTTCTCCCCTCAACGTTTCCAAACTGTAACCATTTTCAACTGTGTTGTAATACTTTTTTGAAAGAGGATTTTCAAATGTGTTGTGATACGTTTTGTAAAGAGGATATAAAACAAGAGTTAGGCGCAAACCCAAAGAATTCATATTAAATAACAGGTATTTCCAAGATAAGTTATATTTAACTGAATATATTTAACACTTATAAATATAATTTAATCACCCCCCCAAAAAAACGTACTGCTGAAATATGTTCAGCCTAGGAACAAATGCCGACGTTAGAATACACGATAATCTCTTAAAACAAGAGAGAGTTTTCTGCTAATAGATGCTAAAATTGGTCACTCATGAATCCTCGTGTACGTGTTCAATTTTTCAAAACTTCTAGGAAAATCTTAAATCTTTTCCTAATCTAAAAAGTTTTACATTTTCTCTTTATTAGTCTAACCTGGTATTTTAAATATTTTATGTGAAACTAGATTTAAGTTTTTGACTTACAGGAACAAGTTTCATTTTGTATGTGCATCTGTTAATTCTGTTATCGGGGGAGACTACATGATCACTCTCTATTTGCCTTTTTTGATAAATCCTTACTTTTTACATAGCACGATACACATTTTTTTATTTTAATAGTAACTATGATGCAATGTATTATGTAATATGCCCATTATTTTTTATTATATATTTTATTGTATTAAATACAATAAAATTGTTTGTCTGCCATTTTATCTGGTGGAGCTAAGCTGAAAAAAGAAGACAAAAGAAATTTGAATAAAATTCTAAAACGATATTGTAAATTGGATGCTCTTGAGAAAGTTTTTCAACACGATCTTGATTGTTTGTAAGATTCTTTACAAATCTGTTTTAAGCACTGTTTACCTTGACGTGTAAAACAATATGATCTGGCACTTGCAAATAGCCCTGCGTCATGCTTACGTGTGTTAGTTAATACAATTGTGCTAATTACAAACTGTATCAAAATCAAAAGTAAAGCAGATGATTTTGTAGTAGAAAATTACCATCTTCAAAATTGTACACGACCTACAACAAACACTCTGGTGAGTTCGACCTTGAACTTCATCTCTATGATCTGTTGTGAATGATTGTGTAATGTTAGGGCTATTTAATTTACATATATAATTATTGGCTACGTCGACAGTTTCTCATTTCAGAAGTGTCATAAATTATTTTAGAGATACCGATTTAACTACTAATGAAATGGTGCCCCTCTGAAATAGGTTCTTTTCATTAGTTTCAATGTATACTCGTACAGTACTAAGAAAGAATATTTTTCCTTTTCAACAAAACGTGTTATGGGTGGTTTTTTCCATTTCATAAGCTCAAACTGTGTAGATTTCTATACGCCAATTAATTTTGTTATAGGTAAGCTACAGCTATGAATAAAATCTAAAATGGATTTCAATATCAAATTTCGATAAAATACCATACACAAGAATATTAGAACTGATTTTGACAACTAAGAAATATTAAACAAATAACTTGAACATGGAAACAAAGTGTTCTAGGAATCAGCAGAAATAGCCTTCAGTGTTAGATTAAGAAAGTGGGTCGGTTATACTTAGGACACAAACATATGTTTCGACGTCAAGATAATGAAAAGAAAACTGAGAACTAAGGAAGTTCTACTTACAGAGATTGGTGATCAAGGATCAACATCTTCACTTAACTCTTGTTCTAATTTGTTCACGCTTCTCCACAGCATTTAAAATTAAACAAAGACATAAATAAAACAGGAAAGAAGAACAACAACTTTGTACTGTTCAAAGAACAACAAACATTGTGCTGAAATGTACTATAAATAATATTAGACAGATGTATTACTACAATCGAAAAGCTTAAATCGTTTAGTTGTCTTGAGTAGTTTTTTAAGTAACGGCCGTTAAAACTCCTGGCATGCTTTCGGAAAACCTGTTTATACTTCGCCCAGAGCTCATCACTGGTGTTGCCTGTTCCCAAACATCGCTAAAAGCCGTGATAGTTCTTAGAATAAATCTGCGTTTTCGTACCCTTCTCACCACTGCGCCAGGGCAATATTATCGACTTCTATTACAATCATTTTTGAAAGCAAATATTTTCAAATTTCAATCCACATTTCAAGTCTCCATGTCCAATATTTAAGAAGAGAGTATAGCTCGCGTAATGGATGTCGAAGTTTTTACGAGTTCTAGTGATTGATTGTGCAAACATGAAACACCTAGTCTTGATCTTATGTATAGACTAATGATCATAATGCTAATTTTAGTTTATTAACAACTTTGAATGTGATAAATATTGTTATTAACAGAATCGCAGTTTCTCGCGAATTTCCGCGATGAGTTTGTGAAATGTTCGAAATACAATAGTAGTAAGTAGGTATGTAGTGAGAAAGTATAATCCATTGGTAAACTAATCTCCATATTTCAAACCTCAGCACGAGGATTTCGGGATTCACGTATTATTAGTTATGAAAACGTATAAAACAAATTGTCTTTAACGTATATGAAGAACTCATGAGCGACCTAATGGTGATTTTAACGTTTTTACAACGCGGTTTTACCGCGATTTTTCAGAGTTAGACTGCGAAATCTCCAAACCAGTTTCTTAGCTAGTAGTTAAGAGGTAAGACGAACATGTGCACAAAGTTTCATGTATATCCTTTCTGTAGTTTCTGAAATTTGTTATTAATGTAAGTAGTTTGTGGCGTTTAATTATATACAGTAAGAAAATACAAGTTTTTATCAAATTTATAAATTCGGAAAAGCTTACGAGCGAATAGTCTACTTGTTTGGCTTGTATCGCATGCCATCGTACTTTTCACGTTCCATTTAGACCGCTCTTATAAACATTATATTTCTGTACCTAGTTACATGTACCTAGAAACATTATATTCCTATAGATTCACTAGATCTAAATATCTGAAGAACCTTCGGCATCTGGACTGAATCTACTACGTGTACAGGCTTTTTGCGTATGAAGGAAGTAAGGGGATTTCTAACGAGTTATTCAAAATGAGTTCGGAGAAGATAAGAAGTGATGGGAAATTGTATTCAGCTACAGTTCTACATTACGGCTGAGGGCTAGAGCCAGCCGAAGCTCCCACGGTATAACACATGTGTTCTGTGCAGCACCAGCACTTCTGTTTTTGTTGGCTTCTGTTCCCAGCACACCAAACACCGAACTGTGCTGGCGTACGCAGTACAAACATATGCATCTTTACTTGTTGCGCAATACGAGTTATATAATTGGTCGCATGTAGGTCGTAAGGAACTACTTTTCTACAGCTGCGTTTGTTTGGTTTGGTGCTTAATACACACGCTATCACGTAATCATGATTGTAGTTCGATACTGATAAGAGTATTTTATGATGACGAGTTCTGAAATTTATGAGTAACAATGAAAATGTTTTAACTTTCATCTCGAACTCATAATAATGATCATGTCATAATGATTCCTCTTCCATTTCATATTGTTATTTTTAGTTTCGATTCTAATTGATCGTGTGCTGAAATATAAATTATGATATACAGTAGATTTACGAGATGAGAAGTCTATATAATTTAGAAATTTAAGAAAGAATTTTTACTTGACGGATGGATTCGTAAATTTAAGACGACAGGCCATGCTTAAATCGTATCCACCTGTGTGATAACCTTGATAGATAGGTTCTAGAAACTTGAAAACCGGTACATAGGACTTTCTATTTTGGAACCAAAAGGTCAAAGGGAAGCAAAGATTAACTAATCTGGAAAAAAGTTACTCCAGTTCTTTAAATAGTTTCGTTACGTTCTGTCTCACTTATATATTCCATATTTTTTGCAACCTATCAGACAAACAATGTTTCCAAATTAGCGGTATCAATAATAAAATTGCGTAAACAAACATTTTCGTACCACAAAAACCTATTAAGCTCGCATTTTTGAAAATTAATGTTAAGTTAGTGGAATGTATTACAGTATAAGTATCAGAATGTTATACTGAAATGAACTAAATTTATATTATCCTTAATGAACAAGTAAAAATCGTGAAACTCAGTAGCTCCAGTATCTTATGTCGTCATTAAGATATAGAGTTGTTTCTATAAAAGAAGACTAAAAGTTCTATAATACTAGACTTTTAGTCAATTCTAGAATAAAATTTTTTAGAAGTAGATCCAAATATTATACTGTCAGATTAACTGTCGCTGTCAGAGCTCATTCGTAGTTTACCGTTCTTAGTTTACCGTTTTATGTTTCCTGAGACCTCTGGAAACGTGAGGTCTCAGACATCCTAGCCAATCGGAGAGTTGTATCCCGGACTAGCGGTCCTCTCGAAGGACCTAAGAACCACCCAACCAGATGCCATGGCCTGTGAAGAATAGAAACCTAGGCACGGTCAACAAATGTATGTATTTCGAATACCACGTGGAAAGTAGGGAAATAGAGTTGGCGAGAAAACCATTGTGTACTCTCATTCTATGATGCAAATAATATAGAGTTGCCCATACGTGAGTGGATCCATGACTGCCTTCTAGCTAAAAAGTATGTATACTGTGACAAGCAGAAGACATGTTGTGTAGGAGTCATGTTGTTCAATTAGGATTTCCACCAATCTCCTGTTCCTGTAGAAAACCATTATTGCCCAGTAACGGTGCCTTATTTTCTTATTTTCCTTAATACAAACGTTGCTACAAACACTAAACCTTAATTTACTCTCGATTAAAGCAATCGAAGTGAGGATAAAAGCGATCAAACAATAGTTAAGTCTCGACGTGACTATAGAGCGATATTAAAAATGTACTGCACACTAAGGTTTAGCTTTTGGAATATATTTAAACTATTTTATGGGATTATTCAGGAAGATGATCACACATATCTGAAAAAAACATAGACACAGAAGGTAAGTCAATGTTCCTGCAATTTGCGTAGCAATTGGGTTCAATTGAAGGAAGAAAACAAGGCAAGTGTAAGTACTGTAGTGAAATTGAACACCACGATTCTTGTGACAACTAATGAACAGGCAAGTCACAGTTTCACAACTCGCTGGTTTAGAATAACCAGAGTGAGCCACAGTTTCTGTGGAGTGTGGCAGATCACTACATACATCACTGTCACTGTCGCTGTCGGACGCTCACACACAACGTCAGACTACAGGCACATCGCCAACTGTTCTCGGTTCTGGGAACTGGACCTCGCGCTTGCGGTTCGTGCTCGACCAGAGCCGTTCCAACTTTATCTCTGGAGACTGCACTATTTAGTACTGCAGACATTATTGGCAGATCCTTACTCTGTCCCATGTGTATGGTCGGGTAGACTTTCATAAGCGGCCTACACTCATTCGGTTGTTTTTATCGAATGGTTCGATGTTATTATTTAAAGAAAAAATTCGATATTACGATTTATCTAACTTACCATATGATTTCAAATTATTAGTTATAGTAATTTTAATATAAGCAATAAACAGCAAGAAGTAACTAATATTTTGAGACTTTGAAAAAGGTGATGAATGAGGAAAATATTTGAGTTACTTATCACAACTAACAAGATTTGTTTAAGTGGCTTCAACATGTGGATTTGGCTCCTGGTAATCATTGATATCTAGCTGGGCAAGTTATTAATATTGTAAGATTTCTTTGATATCTAAGTCTAGGCCATAGTTGGTTTGGTTGTTTTGTAACGTTAGTGTTAAATTTGAGTTTTTTAAATTATAATGTACGAGATTCTTCTTGTTTCTGTATTTTATTAAAACTTATTGTGTACGATTTGTACATATCGAAGTTGGATAATATATCGAGCTGTCCAATAAAACAACCGAATAACGATTGTAGGCCGCTTATTAAAGTCTCCCCGTATGGTCGCCCACCCCATTTCCCAAATTATGAATGTTCCGTTGTGATTAGGATTTAAAATTTCACCTTCCACTCAGAAGAAACCAGAGGTCAAACTAGAAATGCTAGAGTCGGAGCTTTATCACACACAGCTGACGGACTGAAGCAATACAAGGACCCCCTTCACCACATTCGGTGTAATTAGGTAGAATAATATACCGTCACAAGCCACTATCAGGTTATTAATATCTTCAGTTTTCATTTACGATCCTCATGTTTTTGGTAACGGACAGAACTGGATTGTTCTTCAACAAGGATTAGCAGAACATGTTATGTCATCGCTGTTCATGCATTGTAATTGTCAGTTTGAATTTCAATCTACTAAATGTTAATGAATTATCTGTGGCGAACTATATCAGTACGCTAAAACTACAGATTATTTTCTATTGTTAACTTGCAAAAGTTTAGGAGTCTATCAGTTTGTGCTGTATTCTGTTTTATTAAACTATGAATGAAAGGAATTAACTCCTTCCTATTTATAGATTTGCAGTCTTTATGGTTAATCACTTTAGACCTATGTATATCATACGTACATTGTGCTGGTTTGGTTGACATTGATACGTGTATTTAAATGATGAATAATCATATGAAATAAAGTGCGATAAAGTTGAAAATGGTTGGAATTCATTTTTTATAAAATCAAGTAGGCTACCAACTGGAGTCATATATGTAACGCCACGTTTTACAAGAAGGGGTCAAGCAACCAAGACTAGTCGGTCTGGTAGTAAATAGGGTTTCTGTTCCTTTTACACTGTCTCTATCAAGTACAAAATTTTCACATTGTATTTAAAGAATATAATTTTTTGTCACGAGTCAGAACAACAAACCGTTCTTCCATCTTTGAACGTATAGTAATTGTATTTTGGAATTTATTTAAGTGGAATAACAAAATAAAAATAGAAACATTTCCTTTCTACTCTTTGCGGCGAAGTGAAGAAATTTGTAGGAGATTGCGTCACAAGTCCAAGGCACTGAGGCGCAGTAGCGAACGTCTCGCCGTCTACCAAATTACTAAAAAGAAGTTTACTTCTATAAATAGAAGGTATCTCACCATGTCTGTGAATATGCGGAATATGTTGTACGGATTTTATCCCCACATTAGATACAGCGTCTGATACGAGCAGTAAAATATTGATGGGGTAGAGAAGCCAGGAAATCATGGATGACTAACTAAATACAGAGGAATGTCTAGGAACATATAAGGAATATGGTCTTTGTTACACTCTGTCTTGGCAACGAAAGCGGCTCAACATTAGGAAAAAAGGCATTATAAATCTTAACAACCACTTTTTACTAGAACCGACAGTAGTTACAGTTGTGATAACATCGTAAAGGTGGCGCGCCATGGCGGGAGGGATGGGGTGTGTGCCTCACGATTTGATAGAATCGGACTGTACAATATCATTGATTCTAACTTTAATTTATCTTAATTACTCACTCTTTAGTTACAGGATGATTAAAACGTTCGCGCTGTGCTAAGTTTTTAACTGTTGCAAAAGAAAAAGAAATTTAAAAAAATTCTACATCAGTGGGAGCACTCTGCACTTCATAACTACTTTCTAAACAATTTACGTTCGTTTAATATATACTAAATAAAATTGTTCATAATTTCAAACCCATTTATAACATTACAAGATGAAGTCCCTTAACCAAATTAGAATCCTAAATAGATATATCACAATTGTATTTTCATGTTATTGTTTAGTGGAAGTACTGTATGCCTTAGTTTACATACTTTACCTTAAAGTGCATTGATGCTGTATATTTTACTGGTAGTTTATTTCTGTCCGAAATTTTTAGATGAGTTGAATTTTTTATAACATTATTTCGATAATAGACAAACAAAAATCTGCATCTCGTTTATCTGAAGCAAGAATAAAGGTAAACTTCCGTTCTGAGGCGGTTTACGTTATTACAGTATTATACGTGTGTCCTTCTTCCGTTTTTATTGGTAGTGTTACAAAAGGACGTGTGTAGGCTGGGACGTGTCTCCCTATTGGGGGACAACCCCTCGACGTTTTATAGACCCGTTGGCCTTGAAAAAGTCCCGCCATTTCCTTGTTTCTTTTTGTAAAACCATAAATTAGCAAAGAACTGAACATGATCTGGAACACACAAGGAGAAAGGAGCTTACGTGTTGTTATATAGAACTTCATGTTAGATTGGTAGTATATATACAACAATAATTAATAGTTAATAATTAACTAATAATTGTGATTATTCTCATGAAATATTCATATGTGATGAGATTGCTCCTGAATCAAGCTACATTTAATGGGTGACTTGAATTGACTATATTTTTATACTAGCAGATACATTTTAAATTTCAACTTATGTACAGTCCTTTTTCTAAAAGTGCTTAGTTTTCACCACATCTCATTCAAACTCCTCTGTATGATATATCTGCATGTACTTAATAATAACCATTATAAAAGTACAATTTCAAAAATATTAAAATTGTTAATGTTATTTTGATAAAAACTCACACACACACACACACACACACACACACACACACACACACACACACACACACACACACACACACACACACGCACGCACCACACACACACACACACACACACACATCTGAAGGTTAATTACACAAATAACAGTTAATTAAAGAGTCATAACAACATTCTTTGCGTCTAGTTTGTTATTGACGATAGAAGGTTTAAAAGGATAACAGGATTTCGGACATTTACCATTGTTATATGTTACAAAGGTATAACAACATGTCAAGAAGTTTGGTTTGTCTGGCTCTATAGCTTGTAAATAACTGATACCGATATACGACAAATTTCACATTAGTTTTAATGAGACAAAAGACTTCCCCTAAACAAATTTCATTTAAACTGACTTCGTTGCAGAAGATTTTAATTACCCTAGTATAAGCTTACTGGTGGTTGGTAGTAGAGTAATTTTACTGCAAACTTTATACACTCTTGCCCTCAACTTTGCCCTCCTTTTATTAGTTCAAAAGTACTATAAATAATCGTTTTAATATCCTTTAAAGTCCTATTTTGATTTGTATCAACACGATAGTATATCGGGATTTACGATAGCGCATAGGACAACACAATTATAGACTTCCATTAAACAAAAATTATTCCAGTAGACAGAAACAACAATTTTTTTTACTTACCGTGTAAGACATATTTTTACCCATTTTCAAAATTGAGAAAGGTCAGATGGCGTTTGTGTAAAGTTTAAGTTAAGTTAATAATTTCAGTATTTTCACAAAATACATAAACTTCAAGTAAAGTTAACATTATATTCAAACTTTCTGTATTATCAAAGTTGCCATGTTTACATAACCTTGGGTAATTCTTATTTTGAGAATCACATATTAAAACCATCATCGAACTGTGTCTTGTCTATATACAGACAAGGTAGGAGTACGCCACACAAGGTGGGAGTACGCCACACAAGGTGGGAGTACGCCACACAAGGTGGGAGTACGCCACACAAGGTGGGAGTACGCCACACAAGGTGGGAGTACGCCACACAAGGTAGGAGTACGCCACACCACGTGTCGCATGATACGCTTCGCCTAGGTTACAGTCAAAATGTTACGTCTATAGCTCATTCCATTCTTAATATGCCTTGCGGACAGGTAAACAGTAATACAGAATATAAACGTTTCATCCTCTCGGCAGACAAAGAAGAAATTGTGTCTGTAATAGGCTTCAATGACGCTCAGTCACATTCCATGATTGAACATGCACCACCATTGAACTCGATGTTCCTTGTATAAAATTGAGGTTTATGCCAAATTTCATGTGTATAAGTCAGTTCGATTTCGAGATAGTGCTCGGACAGGCAGGCAGGCAAAAATTAATCACGACCTCGAGGGTAGGCCGTCAAGCTTAGGTTAACTTTTCAATGAGAAGTGATTTAGTAAAACAAATTTCAATCAATTTACAGCACTTATAGACCTTTAATTTAGAAAATTTAGGCAATTGTGTAACCAGGCTCATATAAAAAC
Source organism: Homalodisca vitripennis (assembly GCF_021130785.1). NCBI lineage: Eukaryota > Metazoa > Arthropoda > Insecta > Hemiptera > Cicadellidae > Homalodisca > Homalodisca vitripennis. Next base: position 163,076,541 of record NC_060208.1, read on the forward strand.
GGCTGAAAATACATTTTTGGAAGTATGCATGAGAGTTAAACCTTTGGTTGTGTCTGTAACTAATACAATCAACTATTATACGTTCAGGAAATGACACTTCTTTAATTATTTATGACTGAGGGAAAGCATATTATTATAATCATAATTTTAGAAGATGACATATTTATTAATAAAGTTATTCTTTAAGAAATTATTTATTTTAAAATAAAACACTATTTGGGGGAAGTGCGAGTGCGCTCCTCTCGTGCATCCACGAGCAGTGCGGCAGGAAGGAGACTGATAATCCGAAGGCGCGCGGTGTCTTTTTAAGAATCAACACAGATTCCATATGAATGCGTTTTTACAATTTAAAACTCCAAATTTTAGATATAATTCTCCCAGTTGTACTAATATATTTTTAATTCCATAAAATAAAAAAGTCAATATTTTTCTGTAACATTTCAAAAAAGTGGAAAAAAATAACTCATATTTTTCAAAATCTAAAATATGTCAATCCATCCGATCTTATTTCACATACTAACTGAAAAAGTTTGAAATCCTATCATCAGACGTTTTCAATTGGGCCTGATCATAAAATAACCCCAAAATTACCACTTCAAATATCTGCAATTTCTCGTGAAGTGACTCAAACATTTCTTGGTTCTTTTTCTGTTCTTTTTAGAGGAGTCTTACGCCTCTACTATTTCACCGTTAATACGTGCAGTAAGAAATATTCTTATACTTAAAACCGTTTGTAGAAAATTAATAATGTTCCATAACAGCAATTCTTCTGTTTTACATATAAACTGTGTTATCTGGGAAATTTTCTTGTATTTAAAGAGATCCACAAATAATAAAACAGTGGCATTAGAGAAAAACTTCCATGTCGTCATCAGAGCTTTTTTTTAGTAATTTATTGAGTAGGCTATATAGCGCTACAATATTGTAGCGAAATAACATAAACATTATGCTCGGTGTATGCACTGTTCCTAGCTGAAAAATGCTGTAGCCTACACATTGTAGCGTACAACTTAAATCAGTGCAGCTTAATTGACTAAGCTAATTAATAGTGTATCTGCAATTTAATCGACTTAATTAAAAATAAAATGATCGTTGGTAAGAACAACTGTACCGATGTGCCCATTTTCACTTTAAAATGCACGCAATAGTCCAATTAATTAATTGTTTATGAAGAAAAAATGGAAAATAAATAAAATACAGATTGAAATGAAATGAAATATGCCTTTATTCAAGAGGCGGAGTTAGGGCTATTTAGCCCTCTCTTCCACTCAACCTCACACACATATATATATATATATATATATATATATATATATATATATATATATATATATATATATATATATATACATATTTACATTTAATATCCTTAAAACTATAACAAATTCCATTTTAAATTTAAATTTAACCAAAATATATACTACTATGTAATAATTAAAAATCAAATTTATCAGCTTAATATGTAGAAAAATTTCAAACAAAGATAAATTAAAACTTAAATTAACAATTTACTTTTTAAAGAATTTCTTGTTATTGCTACATTCCCGAGTTTCTAATTAAATGGGAAACGCCAAGCATTTCGAAAGATATTAGTTACTATACTTTAAACAGTAATTACAATCTACAGAGTGTCCAAAAAGTCCCGGGTCGGTTAAATATTTTTCAAAATATTTAAAGTAGATATACAAAACCTTACACAAAGTTACTGGACATAAAAATCTATTTTATCACATATTCAGTGATCCGCTACTTCCTCAGGGGGGCGGCCCGCTAGGAGTCAGAAGAAAATCTTAAATGTAAGCATAGGTTGATATGCATATCAAATAAAAGGTCTTTATTAGTAGAGTACAGAGCCGCAAACCCGACCTCAAACGGATAACCGAGTCAAAAATGACAGCCGTTCAAAGATGGCTGGAGTTTGCAACTTTACTAACCCAAAAATCCAATCCCTCTCAGAAATAACGAAACTTATTATTCTACAACAACAAATAATTGTAAACAGTTTTGGGTTAGTTAAGTTAAAATCAAAAAGCTCATCAGTTTATTTTTTACATTAACCTAAGTTGCAAACTCCAGCCATCTTTGAACGGCTGTCATTTTTGACTCGGTTATCCGTTTGAGGTCGGGTTTGCGGCTCTGTACTCTACTAATAAAGATCTTTTATTTGATATGCATATCAACCTATGCTTATATTTAAGATTTTCTTCTGACTCCTAGCGGGCCGCCCCCCTGAGGAAGTAGCGGATCACTGAATATGTGATAAAATAGATTTTTATGTCCAGTAACTTTGTGTAAGGTTTTGTAGATCTATTTTAAATATTTTGAAAAATACTTAACCGACCCGGGACTTTTTGGACACCCTGTATATTATTATATTATGTACATTATAGTATTTATATGTTACCATTGCGTTAAAATTCAATTTAACGCACAACAAATTATGAGTATATAAAATAGGGTACCCATAATTGGGATTCCTGGGCATTGTGGCATTGAATATTACAGTAGCTACAGGAGTGAAAAAAATCATCGCGGCCAAACATGATCCAACGAGCTTTTTGTTCCGTCACTACAATTTTGAAGAAAAGCGAATGCAGCGAGCCCGTGATCATGGAAAATAAAAACGAGGGGTGCTAAATCAGAACATGGACACGGTCAAGTCGCTGAATAAGGACCTCCTGCCTATTAAGGGCCCGGACACAATCACAGGGCTTATTGAGCACAACCTTTCGTGACGTCAATTTGACGTCAAGAGACGTCCAGGGGGCACGTAAAATAAGGCGCACATAAAATTTTAGTACAATCGGTTAAGTAGTTTTACGCTTGAAAACAAGACAAACAAAAATAGCACTTTCACATTTATAATATTATTATGTTTAGGATACAGCATTCATGGGTTTTTAGTAATATTAATACATTTAAGACATCATAAATAATCCTAAAAAGAGGAAATTGTCATTTTGATCCGTTTCAGTTTCAACAGTTGTTGAATCTCTGTGCTTCCAATATTGACGCATATTTTGAATTAATAATAAACTCTTTAAACTAAAATTAAGAAGCCCAGTTACTTTATACCAACTGCGTCTTAATCGTATAATAAAATAATAGATATACGATATGTTTGTTTATTTCATGAGGTAGGCCTACTTCAATTTACATTCCCTTCCTCTTCACTGTCTCAATGAAAAGTATGAGTTTAAGAACGAAATCCTTCAACAAAAACATTGAACAATGACTTCGAAGAACAGTCTTGATACGCTTCTTAGAATTGTGTTGTGTTACGTTGATAAAGTAAATGTGCATTACGTGGAATGTCAATATAAAGTACAATGCAACTGCAATAAAACACAATTTCAATGGCATACTATTCTGTTGATAAGAGAATTTATCTTGAGCTTTAACATGTTTGTCTTTTAAGATTAGATCGTGGATAATGAAAAGAATATAAGTAAAATAAGAAAATCTGGGATTAAAACTTTTAAATGTTTTAATTTTTAACTCTGGTGTACGTATTAGGTCTACACTCGTGGAGCTATCTGTTCCTGAATTAATGTAGGTAGAATGAACTGAATATATAAACTAACGATGAAATTGCATAACAATTATTGAAACGATGAGCTTAATATCGCAATACCTGTGTTATATAAAGGTTTTTCCATGTACTCTCTAGCGCAGGAGTCAACCTAGGGGTCGCGAAAGTACTCGTCTGGAGCCACTGAAAAAAGCTACGTTTTTTCCATAGCAATTAGGCCCACATTTCGTAAGATAATATGTATCCAAGGGTGGTGTGGTTTCTTGGTTAATGTTATCTTGTGTTGATTACACTAAATATTTCCATAAACTAATCGATGAATCTTTAAATGGGAGGTGGGAGAGTCATGTAAAAGGGTGCCGCGACACTTGGCTCGGGATTGCGCTTGTGGTGTCGGCATGACTGCTGCATTGACATATCAACCGACACTTGGACACCGTCACTTTTTAAACCACTGGACTAGACTCGTGACCAACTAAATGATTTCTTCTTAATAGCGCAAAATCCAATTACATAACAAATCCGAAGGGTAAACAAAATTAAATACGCTGTTGGATTCTGTACAACTGTAGGCTACTTTATTTTTTCGAAAGTAAATGAAAATATTCCTGGAAAAAGGTAACTGTATGTAATACGTGTTACAAAAAACATTACTCGTAAGTGACTAAGTACAATAAAACCGTCCACAGGTTTTAGGAGGGGATCAAAAATATTATAATTTTGATTTCATTTTCACGTACCATTTTACTGTCGTACTTTTATTAGTGGAAGAATAAATTCAGTTTTTATCAGATGTTTGACGAGGGTATACCATTATATTAACCACAGCATCTACAGTATACTAGCCGTAATTTTTTAGTAGTGTTGAACGACCCCCTCCCCACAATTTCAATTTATTACCGGAGGTCAATAAAATTTCTGACGAATAAGGGGTTTGTATGTTCAATGTTAAAAATCCATGCTCTAGTGTCTCTACTTTACCATTGATCCTATACTATTTGTAGGTACTATTTTAGATAAACTGAAACTATATTAAAATACAATAAAGCAAACTAGCTGTATTTAAAATAGGTATTTATCAATTTCTTATGAAAATAACGTAATAAAAATGAAATAACCAGATACCAATATTCAACATGTTAAAGATTAATATTAATAATACTTAACCATTTGACACTATGGGAGCTACGTCATCTAAAACAGTCAGTCATTTTGACGCATATATTACTCGAGGTGACGATGCTCCAATCTCTAATCTATCTCTATTAATGTGCTTATTAAAGGCGGTCCTTAGAAGGCTGTATCAGATTAATTCAATATGTAGCTAACGCGTTCGTAAATAACGCGGCATTAACCTCTGAATCTAGTCCAAAAAATAATTTGGGACGATGATGAAAACAAGATATAGATGGGCGTGCACCAAATTGCAGTTAATACTTTTAATACATACATCATAAGTATTCTGTGATTAGCAGTTTTGTTATTTAGATAATAAGTACATTAGATTATCACTTGAGACTTGAGATAACTTACGGTACCACCGCCTGAACTTTCACAACGACCGGCCCAGTCTCTGCGTCATTGCTCTTGTTTGACGCACTCTCAACAACAACACAGCTGGTGATTTGATCACCTGACGGTCGCTGTCTGCAGGCCCAGCTGACAACAGAACAGCTGCGTACACTGGCCACCTGATTAAACGACAACAGTGGCATTGCTCAATATCGAGGAATTCCTTTCAATTAAAATAACTAAGCTCGGCCTTCAACTGTCTCCGTAGGCAGACAGAATGTGACAATATTTTGCTACAATTATTTGTATTAGTAATATTCGAGAATATTGGAAGGCTGTTCATGATTTCGTTGGTGTAGGTTTTACTTTTTGCAAATTATACACTAAATTGATCGTTTCTTAACCTTTTAAAATAGACATGCCTTTCTTCAACAGAAAATATAGCACACTAAAGATTCATGGGACAATATTCACAGCGCCATCCAACGGCCAGACATGAAACTACCGTCAATGGACGGACATAGCGCATCACTAGTGAATTCTGTTTACAAGTCCTACTTACTACTCCCAGTGAAACATCTGGTTGGATTTACTTAGCTTTTAATATTTTTTGCAGACACAATAAGAACATTATGGACTAAAGTTTCGTCGGATGGTAGTGATCAAGCCAAACACGATAAAATTTCCCTCACAAATTTGGGTCCCACCTTGTTTGTGCAAGGTTTTTTAAGTTTTCTCATCATTCTAATGAGTATCATTCACAGATAGCAAACTTTTTCAAGATAATAAAGATGCAAAAATGTTATTTTGAGTAGAGTGCACGGGTCAGTTTGTCAAGATTTAATATCCCTAGGATGCCTTTTGTTCAAAAATAATGCACATGAGACATTTAGAATCAGTACCGTTGAAACTCGCTTTACACCTAACAGACTATTACGTCATAGTTTATCATGACAAAAACTTCTGTCTATCGAAACCAAATTTGTTGTTCCTTTGCTTATTTCAGAATTGAGAGCCAGCTGTAATAGAATAGGTAACCTTGAGTGTTCCTCCATAAGAACAATGTTAAACCTCACGCACTTGCACGCCCTTATTATTTATTGTAGCTTTCTAGAAGATTATTCATTTGAAAGATAAAATTAATACGCATCAAAACGTAAATAAGGGCGTAAAACAGCACGAGGGTTTGCATTGTTCTTCTTATGGAAAAAGAAAAAAAATCCATTGTCCTTATGGAAAATATTCAAATTCATTTTACTATAGCAAGCTTTTTTTAAAGCACGCAGCAAGACATGAGTTATTTAATTTTCAACATTAACTCATTGCATGTAACTCAATGTACATATGTATCTTTAATTGTATTAATTAGTAATATAATCAAAGGTCGAGGTCACAATAAACTATCAATTTCTCGGTACAACTTCAGACTAAGAAATATTCCATGAAACTTTCTGGCTGCCTGCTATCCAGGGACATTGCATGTAACTCAATGTACATATGTATCTTTAATTGTATTAATTAGTAATATAATCAAAGGTCGAGGTCACAATAAACTATCAATTTCTCGGTACAACTTCAGACTAAGAAATATTCCATGAAACTTTCTGGCTGCCTGCTATCCAGGGACATTGCATGTAACTCAATTGTACATATGTATCTTTAATTGTATTAATTAGTAATATAATCAAAGGTCGAGGTCACAATAAACTATCAATTTCTCGGTACAACTTCAGACTAAGAAATATTCCATGAAACTTTCTGGCTGCCTGCTATCCAGGGACATTGCATGTAACTCAATGTACATATGTATCTTTAATTGTATTAATTAGTAATATAATCAAAGGTCGAGGTCACAATAAACTATCAATTTCTCGGTACAACTTCAGACTAAGAAATATTCCATGAAACTTTCTGGCTGCCTGCTATCCAGGGACATTGCATGTAAACTCAATGTACATATGTATCTTTAATTGTATTAATTAGTAATATAATCAAAGGTCGAGGTCACAATAATAAACTATCAATTTCTCGGTACAAGAACTTCAGACTAAGAAATATTCCAATGAAACTTTCTGGCTGCCTGCTATCTAGGACATTGCATGTAACTCAATGTACATATGTATCTTTAATTGTATTAATTAGTAATATAATCAAAGGTCGAGGTCACAATAAACTATCAATTTCTCGGTACAACTTCAGACTAAGAAATATTCCATGAAACTTTCTGGCTGCCTGCTATCCAGGGACATTGCATGTAACTCAATGTACATATGTATCTTTAATTGTATTAATTAGTAATATAATCAAAAGGTCGAGGTCACAATAAACTATCAATTTCTCTCGGTACAACTTCAGACTAAGAAATATTCCATGAAACTTTCTGGCTGCCTGCTATCCAGGGACATTGCATGTAACTCAATGTACACATGTATCTTTAATTGTATTAATTAGTAATATAATCAAAGGTCAGGTCACAATAAACTATCAATTTCTCGGTACAACTTCAGACTAAAAAATATTCCCGATGGAAACTTTCTGGCTGCCTGCTATCTAGGGACATTGCATGTAACTCAAATGTACATATGTATCTTTAATTGTATTAATTAGTAATATAATCAAAGGTCGAGGTCACAATAAACTATCAATTTCTCGGTACAACTTCAGACTAAGAAATATTCCATGAAACTTTCTGGCTGCCTGCTATCTAGGGACATTGCATGTAACTCAATGTACATATGTATCTTTAATTGTATTAATTAGTAATATAATCAAAGGTCGAGGTCACAATAAACTATCAATTTCTCGGTACAACTTCAACTAAAGAAAATATTCCATCATGAAACTTTCTGGCTGCCTGCTATCCAGGGACATTGCATGTAACATCAATGTACATATGTATCTTTAATTGTATTAATTAGTTAATATAATCAAAGGTCGAGGTCACAATTTCGGTACCACTTCAGACTATTCCATGAACTTTCTCGTATCAGGGACATTGCAAACTACTCAGATCAATTCTTTATTAATTAGTAATATAATCAATGTACATATCGAGGTCACAATAAAACTTCAATTTCTCGGGACTCAGACCGAAATATCTATGAAAACTTTCTGGCTGCCTGCTATCTAGGGACATTGCATGTAAACTCAATGTACATATGTATCTTTAATTGTAAGGTCGAGGACAATAAATATAATCAAAGGTCTGGCACAATAAACTACATCAATGTACAACTTCAGACTAAGAAATAATGCCATGTCTGCATAAACTCAATTTCTCGGTACAACTGCAATGTCATGGTAATATAATCAAGGTCGAGGTCACAATAAACTATCAATTTTCTCGGTACAAACTTCTGGACTAAGAAATATTCCATGAAACTTTCTGGCTGCTATCTAGGGACATTGCATGTAACTCAATGTACCATATTGTATCTTTAATTGTATTAATTAGTAATATAATCAAAGGTCGAGGTCACAATATAACTATCAATTTTCGGTACAACTCAGGACTAAGAAATATTCCATGAAATGCTATTACATTGCATGTAACTCAATGTACATATGTTATGTATTGTATTTATTGTATATTAATTCAATATTCAAGTAACTATCAAAGTTTCTCGGTACAACTTCAGAATAAGAAAATATTCATGAAACCTTTCTGGCTGCCTGCTATCAGGGACATTGCATGTAATAATGTACTATCTTTAATTGTATTAATTAGTAATTTCAAAGGTCGAGGGTACAACTTCAGACTAAGAAATATTCCATGAAACTTTCTGGCTGCCTGCTATCTAGGGACAAATAACAAAGATAATAACTCTAAATACGTTGCGCAATATGCACTTCGTTAAGTACCATCTTGTGATAGTGTAATAATAAAATATATATTTTGTGCATACAAATTTTTAGAGAATTTAACTCAATAGTGCTATCTACTGGCGCCGTGAGCGTGAGTAGCCATCTCTGCTACATAGCCTCATATGGATGCAAGTTGCGTAAGTCGTATCGGTAGGTTTAGTAAGGCGAACACACTGGTAGAGGTACATGTGTACGATAGTCGAGTAGCCTACAAACTACTCATCACTTAATTAACGAAAAAGACAACACTACGTGACTGAGTGTGGAGAACAGACGACTGTCAGAGCTCATACACAAGTACAATATACAGACAGGGCGAGACGGTTTCAGTTAACGACCAACTGCCGTTGTCTGCTCAATTGAGTCAATTGCGTCATAATGAGCCCGCAGCCACCGCGACCACGCCGCAGCGTCTACGTCTGTCTGGGCGCCTATAGAGGCGGAGCGGCCGGTCCAGTATTTTTAGTAGCGCAGATCCGCCCATGTGAGATTTGACGGTTACATTTCAGTTGTGCAAAGGAATATTGATCAATATAAAGAGAATGCCCGGTTCCGGCGGCTTTCCATCATGAAAGGCCTCGCTTCCTTATCGGAATGAAAAACAAACATGCCAAGATAAATTACTTTTTCCTTGGAAAATTTGAAAAATGTTTTCATTTCAGTAGTGGCTGTTGTTGACTCTGACTTAATTTTTATCATTTTTTTCATGTAAACTTCATTCAAAATGTCACAGACACAAAAAAAGGAAATCTACGAACAATAATTGTATCACAGTCCTTTCACTTCCAGTGGATCTACTGCTGCAAGTGCTATGACGAAATCACATCGTGTAGACACGGAGGATGTTTTGCGTGTTGTGCTCCATATTTAAGAGCCGAATATCGACGTTATAAAGAATTGGTGTTATCGCGTAAGAATTATGTCAGACCTTGATTCATTTTAATCTCTTATTTCCGACCGCAGAGGATGCGAGATAATTTACTGTACAGATAGCACTTACACGCTTTTACATGTTTTGAATAGTCACAAACTTTTTCATAACATAAACCTAAGGTGCGAGTTTCACACATTAACTAATAGCAAATTTAATGATTTAGATCTAAATAAAAATCGCATAGTTCGCGGAAATCATACCTTTTTAAAAAACAAAACATCTAGATAATCCTAAATGCAAGGTGTAATGTTATGTATAAGTTAAAGTATCAACCATCAAAGTTGACACGAATCTAAAATTTGCTTCTCTTCTAATCAGACTATTAGAATCCAGTATGAACACATGCCTATTTATTACCTTAAAAAGCATTATAAAAAAAGGCCAACCTCATAAATTTAAGAACCGATCTGGCTCTTTGGATCATACAAAAATAATCAAGCACTTTTTCCCGCAGAAAGCAGCGTTATAATATGTTTTTAGATGTCCTCTTCGCCATAGTACTGCTAATACTTAATGATTTATAAGTATCAGAATATATGTTGAAACTCTATTCAGAAAATAAGAAAAATAAGATCAAAGCATCCTTGGAAGTATTCAATATTTGCCATGTTCAGGTCTGTCTAGAAAGAACCATCCAATGTCATAAAACTCACGCCAATAAAGTAATGGGATTCCAGCGCAAAATACGTTTAAAAACGCATTAGCGATACACGATTCTTAAATCTGCGTGGATGTACGGTATATATTCCAAGTGATGAATGTCGACTTGTGGCCCAAGATGAAGATGAAGTCGCCCACGAGAGTCACTGGGTCGCAGCCAGCTCAAGGCCGACCCACTTCTCACTCAGAGAGCTTTACTGCCACTCGCCGCGCCGCCATTTTGTATGTTGCATCACTACACACTAGAACTACAACATATATCTCCGACTGCCTCTCACTACTCCGTGTGACCTGTTTGTTTTGTTTATGTTGATGAGCCCATCATGAGCGCTCCTCATCCACGTGGATGCTGGGCAATTATTTTCTTTTGTCACAACTGGATTCATAGTCAAGTAAATAAATTCCTTTTTTGGAACTCATTCCTAAATAGATTTATGGTCTAATCCTGCAGACTCGTACTTTTTTACGTTTTTGTATATGTTCGTGTGAGGAGTTGAAAAAGAAAAAAAGATTAGGTCTGATATGATTCGGTCTGAAATACAACAGAGGGTAAGACATTGAAATCTGCAATCAAACTCAAAACACCCGTGACAATCAGAGGCGGATTTGAAAATTTGCCGCCCTCCCCCTTCCAACCATGTAGGCTTACCTTGGTAACGCAGTGGGTCGACGCGACGTCAGCGGTTAAGCTTGTAATAAAATTCAAATAAAATAGGTTGAATTGTCAACATAGAAGTAATTTTTTCACATATTGTAAATTTTTTTAAACTGTTTTACCTAAATTTGCCGCCCCCTGAATTCTGCCGCCCTGAGCTTATAGCCCATTCAGCATATAAGTAAATCCAGCCCTGGTGATAATCGTCATTCTTCTTGCCATTTAGTAGTAAACAGTAGGAATCAAGAGCTTCTGTTTACACCCCAACTGCGACATATATACTAAAAAGTGTGATTACTAACAAGTACCTTAACAGTAACCGCAACAAATAATTCGACATGATAAAAGAAAACACCTATTTCAGGTTAGCATACTGTCAATACTCCTTTGTTTTTTTCATCATGCCAACGAGTGTACAAGAGTGAAAATCAGGGGAGGCGATTCCCGTGTAGGTGTCACTACAGTTAGACACTGTGTGGCGGCGGCACGCCCGGTCCCAGGCAGGAGTGGCGCGGCCGCGGACGCGGACTTTCTACCGAGGTCAACCTGAGGTCATCGCACAATGAGGCTCTCAGTACTTCCTCGTCCTCATCTAACATTCATGTATTCACAAGGAAGATTACTAGTCTGTCGATGGTACTCGAGTCGGTAAAGGGCGCAACCTTACCATTAATAGTTTTTATAGCGCCTTGAACCTCTTGCACCTTCAGGATGAACTTTTCATGTTATTACCGCGCCTTCATCGCTCAGTTTGGACGTGATGTTTACTAATGGAAGTACCTTATTCGTATCTCTTGAGTTATCGATGCTGGTTTCTGGGGTTTCAAAACAACGCTTCCTTCTTGTATGATGTAAGCTAATAATTTGAGTTAGCCTATACGATAGGGAATGAAGCAAGGAGATGTGTTAGAAGAGTTTAACACTTAAACCCTTCCTTTAAAAACCCATTATACGTAAGGCTATTAAATCCACCTTTTATAATCTTACTAATCCTTCGTATTTGAACTGATATGTTCTTAAATGTATCTTTCCAATGCATCTTATTTTTATTGTTATAGATAAACCTACGATATTCGTAGTTCTACTGGCAACGTAAGAAATCAAGATTTGAGAATTGCGTGTACCTCTTTGAAAATGTAGAGGGGAAATCGTTCGTAATTCCTCTAAGTTTCATCATACCTCCATTACCCGACAAATACATGATGTCCAATGTAGTTATATTGAGCCTACAGAATTATTTAAATGAAAAATAAATATCAAGTTCATGTTGATAATATAAGTAAAATTCCATACGCTATCCTAATAATATTATAAAATGCGTATGTGCCTTTGTTTGTTTGTTCTGTTATCACTCGTAAACTACTCAACCGATTGTACTGAAATTTTATATGACAATTCTTACGATTCCTAGAATGAATATATGCCTATTATTATTTAGAAAGTCCCTCCGGGCTAAACCCCTCATACAGGTGCAAAACCTACGAAATCTACTTTTGAGCGCGAAGCCGCGGATAAATGCTAGTCACAGAATAAAAGATCATGCCCTTTAAAATGAAGTATCAATTATCATAGCTAAACAAACACTTGGCGGACTCCTGGAGTGCGTGGTCGTGTAAGAGCGAGAGGCATATTGTCTGGCGTCCAGTGTCAGTAGATGGGCAGGGATGGATGGAGACAGATGTTACAATTGGCAAGGAGTCAGGTGCTTCTGGGACAATGAGTCATGAGTCACCGGTGAGTCACCGAGACACTTGCCAACCCTCTTCAGACCGTTCACCTGTCCCTTTTACTCGATATAAACACAATAACCTTTCAACAGCATACTCGGAATCGAGAATCGGTGTTCCCCAGATCATCGCTCTGGTGCCAGTTCTTTTTCTGACCGGCTCGATTTTATAGCAATTGGAGCCCAGCGTGTTCAGCGAAATGGGGACATCCATAATGTCTGACATATTCTGAGCTGAAAAAATATAGACTAGTACTCTGAGAAGTAAATAGAAAGGTACTCTTGGATGAATAGAATACTAAAGGTTTCTGGAATAAACATTGATTGTGGACTGACTTGGATTGATAATATTGATGGCTCCGTCTATGATAATTTATGCTTCATGAAAGTTAATTATCGTTCCCTGTATACCTCAGACATGGCCTATTTGGTGTACTCGTTTCGTGTGAGATACTGGACAAATTAGCAACTAGAATAGTGTCCAAAATAAACTTCAGAAAGCCGTATAACAATGTATTCAGTAAACTAAAATTAAAAAAATATATATACCCCGTCCCAATAGCTTTTAGGTGGTTATAAACTGCTTGTAAAAGAGCGCTTTCGAGAAAGGCCTAGACAACCATCAGTATAAAGAACGAGAGGCAACAATAACCTCCAAATGCACAGGACAGCACCCGTTTCAGAAAATACTTTGAAACATATTGCAATTATTTGTTTAGCAATTTTTAGCGTCTATTTGGCATTCACGAAAAAAATATTATAAAAGAGAAAAACAAAATGGGTACCTCTAGATTTAACCAATACTAGAAAAAAAGAATTTATGCACCCTTTTGTGAATTTTCAAGAACGCAAAATTTCTTAGAAGTGACGACACTTACTGAAAAAAGCAACACTCCTTGTGGTCAACATGCTTAACGGACCGTAATACCTCTTACTTCTAATACATCCGATGTTCTTCTAGTGAAAATATTTATTCAACGCTCATAAAGGCCATTCTGGAAATTCAGTTATTTCAATGTTTCAGATTTAGGTAAATACTGTTCTTTGAAGTGGGCGGCTACTTCCGGCTTAATTCTTAAGTATGCCAACCCTCTTATTTTTGGAAAAAAGATTATAACGGGCCTTCCACTTGCTCATTTGGTTACTATTGCCTTCAACTGATTTTATTTATTATGAATTACTAATTATTGGACATATTGAATTTATTTATTTTCTTTTCAGATAAATATCTTTGTTTTGCATTTTCAATACATGAATGCCTAACAAAGCTAACATTAAGTAAAAAAAACCTAAACAAACGTTAAACTAACGATTGCCAAACAAAGCTAAAATTAGGTAAAGAAATCTAAAAAAACCGTTAAACTCACAATTGGGAAACAAAGCTAAAGTTAGATAAAGAAATCTAAACAACCGTTAAACTAACGATTACCAAACGAAGCTAAAATTAGGTAATGATATATAAACAAACTTTAAACTAACGATCCCACTAGTTTTTTGCGTATTTTCCCCCACTTTACAAACAAATCTAAAAAAATCCTACTAATTTTAAGCGTATTTTGGTGAATACACCTTGCGGCAACTACTTTATTTTTTGATATTTCGCACATGCGTGTCATACAACGCTTGTATACAATTTGTAGTAAAACGTAAACAATTGATTCCACTAGTTTTTGGTGTATTGATGTGGATGTTTGCCGCTAACAAACTAGCTGCTCCCACCTTATGCATGTTAAATTTCACACATGAGTCCGAAACAAATACTAACAAGAACTACATTAGCGATAGCTATATATTTCCAAGTATTTTATGAGATGAAAGCCGCGAGCCTCACACGTCTCAGGAAGGAAGCATTTGCAAATCTGGCGTCTCAAATTGGCGTAAAGCTAATTAATAAACTGCCTGAATGCGGCAAACAAAAGTAAACCCCGAATCAAACACATAATCTGGTTGTAAATGCGTTTTGTTCGGCTGATGAGTTCACTGAAAGTCAGGTATAAGTGATTGGCATTGGCATCAACAAAATTTAGGATCTACTGTCAGGCATATTTGATTGGTTGTACGTGTGAATGCTACTAAAAGTAGGTCTGAATGAATTAAGGTGCTTAGATTGAGATTTTAACCTTTAAAAACTGATGGTGCAAAAGCAAAACAATGTATTTTCAAAATGCAATAAACAATTATTATAGTAACTAAGCATTTTTTACTTACAGTTAAGAGTTCTTTTACAGTTAATTGTAATATTAAAATTACTTAATATTCACTCTGTATCTTTCACACACAGGAAATCACAAGTCCCTCCTACGAGCTTCCTAGGAGTGCTCGCATTCAAAACTAATGATAGCAATCAAGCCATAATGGGTATAATTTGTGTTCAGCCGCATGCTTACCCAGTTGAAACCATTATTTCCTCATTATTCGAATATTGAATGGTCGTAAAGATAAAAGAACATTTAGAGCTATTTGATTTTCCGATAGAAATTGCTTGATGCAAATTTGATGATATATCCGTGTTATAATGGATTTAAGTCCAAGAAGTAATCAGTTAATTAATTAGACTTCATAATTTATCTGAGTCGAGGAGAAATATCTTTGGATTAAACACAACTACACATCTTCAAAATATCTGGTAGACCTCCGCGTGTTTTACTTGCCGATCCCACGAACGCATTTTTATTGATCCAGGGTTCCAGGGTATCCAGGGTTTGAATATCTTGTGGAGAAGGGCATACCCCTGCTTGCAAAATTGAAGCAGCATCATCACTTCCAATTTTGAAAATAAAAAGGAATGCGCACCAAAAATTTAAGAATTTGTACAATTGATAAGATTAAGGCGAGGGTGTTATCAAACGACTGTGAGTTTAACCTATATGAACGATTTCAAATACTTATTTTTGATCGCAGAACCGCAGGACTTGTCCCAAGTTAAAGATATAATTTTAGTATTCATCCAAATTTGTTGAGGTTTTCTTGTAAACGTTATATTTTAAATGTTTAAGCAATTAAGTAAATACGATATTTTCTTTCTAAATAGATGATAATTTGATCAAAGACACAAATAACAATGTTTGAAAGCGTAATATCACGCATATGAGTTGTCTTATATAACACTACGACAAAAAATTCGAGGGTAATTTAAAACTAAGATGGTTTCCGGTACAGTCGGCCCAAAAGTATCTTCTTTTAGATATGTCTTCTTTCATTGATTAGCAGTTATCTGAGTTTATTTTGTCACAAATGTACACGACAGTTTCTCTAATTATTAGAATGGATTTAAAAAGTATTTCACTCAAATTGCAGTCAAATAGTAAGTAATGACCTTTCTCAGAAGATAGCAGTAGAAGGTACTTCTTATCCTACCCACTATCCAACGGTAATCCAATGGGAACTAAATATCACATAATATCTTCTCCATCTCCAATCTCAAAGAACTTCTATGATTGGTGGCAACTCTCACAGAAAACCCCTAAATATGAAGTCTAATAGAAATATCCAAACCCAGCGCAATCACGATTAGTGAGAAGAAGCATTAAAAATAGATTTACGTTAGGTGTAACACTAATTTTATGTTTACTCTATTAGATTTGGAAAATTAGACGTAAACGTTTTGTGATACTGTATTAGCTCTCGGCTGTATACAGTAACAAGTTGGTACTTATTATAAGTTTAGCTCCTGTACCATGCATGTTTGTAGTTATACCCGGGCTATGCATGTATGTAAGTATACCCGGACCATCGATGTATGTAAGTATTGTATTAGCTCTCGGCTGTATACAGTAACAAGTTGGTACTTATTATAAGTTTAGCTCCTGTACCATGCATGTTTGTAGTTATACCCGGGCTATGCATGTATGTAAGTATACCCGGACCATCGATGTATGTAAGTATTGTATTAGCTCTCGGCTGTATACAGTAACAAGTTGGTACTTATTATAAGTTTAGCTCCTGTACCATGCATGTTTGTAGTTATACCCGGGCTATGCATGTATGTAAGTATACCCGGACCATCGATGTATGTAAGTATTGTATTAGCTCTCGGCTGTATACAGTAACAAGTTGGTACTTATTATAAGTTTAGCTCCTGTACCATGCATGTTTGTAGTTATACCCGGGCTATGCATGTATGTAAGTATACCCGGACCATCGATGTATGTAAGTATTGTATTAGCTCTCGGCTGTATACAGTAACAAGTTGGTACTTATTATAAGTTTAGCTCCTGTACCATGCATGTTTGTAGTTATACCCGGGCTATGCATGTATGTAAGTATACCCGGACCATCGATGTATGTAAGTATTGTATTAGCTCTCGGCTGTATACAGTAACAAGTTGGTACTTATTATAAGTTTAGCTCCTGTACCATGCATGTTTGTAGTTATACCCGGGCTATGCATGTATGTAAGTATACCCGGACCATCGATGTATGTAAGTATTGTATTAGCTCTCGGCTGTATACAGTAACAAGTTGGTACTTATTATAAGTTTAGCTCCTGTACCATGCATGTTTGTAGTTATACCCGGGCTATGCATGTATGTAAGTATACCCGGACCATCGATGTATGTAAGTATTGTATTAGCTCTCGGCTGTATACAGTAACACGTTGGTACTTATTATAAGTTTAGCTCCTGTACCATGCATGTTTGTAGTTATACCCGGGCTATGCATGTATGTAAGTATACCCGGACCATCGATGTATGTAAGTATTGTATTAGCTCTCGGCTGTATACAGTAACAAGTTGGTACTTATTATAAGTTTAGCTCCTGTACCATGCATGTTTGTAGTTATACCCGGGCTATGCATGTATGTAAGTATACCCGGACCATCGATGTATGTAAGTATTGTATTAGCTCTCGGCTGTATACAGTAACAAGTTGGTACTTATTATAAGTTTAGCTCCTGTACCATGCATGTTTGTAGTTATACCCGGGCTATGCATGTATGTAAGTATACCCGGACCATCGATGTATGTAAGTATTGTATTAGCTCTCGGCTGTATACAGTAACAAGTTGGTACTTATTATAAGTTTAGCTCCTGTACCATGCATGTTTGTAGTTATACCCGGGCTATGCATGTATGTAAGTATACCCGGACCATCGATGTATGTAAGTATTGTATTAGCTCTCGGCTGTATACAGTAACAAGTTGGTACTTATTATAAGTTTAGCTCCTGTACCATGCATGTTTGTAGTTATACCCGGGCTATGCATGTATGTAAGTATACCCGGACCATCGATGTATGTAAGTATTGTATTAGCTCTCGGCTGTATACAGTAACAAGTTGGTACTTATTATAAGTTTAGCTCCTGTACCATGCATGTTTGTAGTTATACCCGGGCTATGCATGTATGTAAGTATACCCGGACCATCGATGTATGTAAGTATTGTATTAGCTCTCGGCTGTATACAGTAACAAGTTGGTACTTATTATAAGTTTAGCTCCTGTACCATGCATGTTTGTAGTTATACCCGGGCTATGCATGTATGTAAGTATACCCGGACCATCGATGTATGTAAGTATACCCGATTAGGGAAACTGTGTTGTCGATGGTAACAATACGTAAATTCAAGAACACAAATATAATATGCGAATAGAATTTTGCTAGTTTTGTCATGTAAAATGTGTAAATAAAAGATTATTCAATTTATCAATGTCATACTAGTCAAGTGACATATTTTCCAATTTTTTATTGAAATTAGAAAGTATTTGAATGATATACACACGAAATAATTTCTCATATAATATAAATATAATAACACTCAATATCGGATTGAAACTTAAAAAAATAATCAAGACAACACTAAAATCGAATCTGCGACTACAATATGAAAATAAAATAAATGACGCATGAGAAATAGAACACTAGGAAACGAACAAGAAAAAAAAATAACCAAAATGAAAAAGAATAAAATTTTAAATCTGTCAATTATAAAGGGATATGTTTTTATTCTTATTTTCTTTTTTTGCTTTGTGTGTTAATACGTGAAGGCTATATACAGATACCCGCATTTTGCTTGAAATAAATAACTGCAGAATCATTTCATTAAAGGGCATGTTTAATTAAATGAATGATTGGCTTTATATTTCGGCAATAGTCGCCTTCGGGTGTACATATACATATACATAGTTTACGAGTAGTATAATACAAGAGAACGACTTATTAAGATTACAAATGTAAGAAATAATTTGTTACTGTCACCTGCATTCGCTTGTTATGAACTTTCCTTTTCATTATATTCTTTTCTATTTTATAACACTCATATTTTACACAGTAAGAAATAACATACCCACACTTAAACATAATTACTTTGGAAAACAAATAACTTAGGAACTAAGACCACTGCGAATGCTGTGTTATAAGAAAACAATTGACAAGAAACTTTACATTTTGTTTGTCCAGGCTTACAAATAAAAATACTTATATATATATATATATATATATATATATATATATATATATATATAAAACGTAAAGTGTCATGTCAATTGTTTTCTTATAACACAGTATTAGCAGTTGTCATAGTCGCCTAATTTAGTGTGTTTTCCAAGTACTTCTGTTTGCGCCTAGATGTACAATTTCCTTCTGAGCCCACTCTAACTCTACGATATAAAATGTTTCAAAACAATAGACCGTGATAAAGCATAAATGAAATACTAGTAGAAATACTAGGCCCTGAGTGGAAGTAAGGAACTTTTAATAATAGTGAAATCGCCAATAACCGGTAGTTATGACTAACATAATTGATTCCTCGTGACTATAAACATACAATTAAAGGTAGTGACATAACCACCGCACCGGCAGCAAGCTCAGTGTAGTGTTGATCTAAAGGCCGCTACACACGTTCAATTCGGCTTGTCAGTTCGGTTTGTCAGTTCGGCTTGTCAATTCTAACTGACGCAGCAATCACATACACACGTTCAGTTTGGCTTGTCAGTTCGATCTGGTTAATTAACTCCAAAATTTTGTTGTGCTTGTGTTTCGGAAATTGCAAGTTAAATAATGTTTTCGGTCGATGAGTTATTCCTAATATATGGTGCAGTGGCTTGTGTAATTGTGAAAAGAAGAAAGCGTCAACTCAAGCGGGATCAGTGGACTAAAGACTGGCTTTGAAAACAAGCCCAGTACTCCCATGTTAACCTTTTAAAAGAACTTCGGTTTCACCCCAAAGATTGGCATAATTATTTGCGGATGAACGAAGAAACATTCTTTTCCCCTAAACAACTCTATGAACTGAAGAAGGAAATCCTTACTCCAAGAACTCATTGCACTGACAACACAGTGTAATGTAAATAAAAAAACTACTTTTTCAAAGTCTGCTGTCACTTGGAAAAGGGCTATAAATTTCACTGACTACGGACACAGCAGCAAACACGCAGGGCAGTTGCTAAACAGACGCCTGTCACTGGTGCGCATGCGCAGACAGTTGATTTGAGGAACTGAACTGACGCTCCCATACACACGATCAGTTCGGCTTGCCGTCAAGCCGATGTGTCAAGCCGAAATGATGAATTTCCATCATGCCATCGGTTCAAATTTCTGGCTTGAGCTCATATCGTTTGAACAAACTTTTGCATACACACAGTCAATTCGGCTTGTCAGTTCGGCTTGTTCACATCGAATTGACAAGCCGATTTGAACGTGTGTAGGCCGCTTAACGCCCGTCTGTCCACCTGCGCGCCTCTCTCTGCGAGGTCGACCTTCCGCAAACCTTTCGTGTTAAGCTTGCTTGTTTTTCTGGTATCGTACCAAAAGATGTTCTGTCTTTCTGAAAATGCTAGATAAGAATGTTCTACCTCCACTTCGTTGATTTGGATAAGTGTTGGATAATTTATATTTTTCAGTGGATAATGTTATATGGTATTATAGTAGGCCTATACAAAAATGTGCAATATTGATGAATTTTGGGCAATTTTCCTTAATGGATCCATTTAATGATTTTGATGAAATTTTCACTTTTAAACTGTTGTAGGAGACATTGAATGGAGGAAAGAGGGCATATAAAGTAATCTGATACTTTTGTACTTGCTTTGGCAAGTATTTTTAATTGAAGGGAAATAATGTCTTGATCTAGTTAAATAGTAATTTGTTGATTTACCTGCGTATCTGTGATATTAAGGACTTTTGATTTGTGCCATAAACAAGTCCTTTCCTATTCTTATCTTATTCCCCCACTGACCACGCTACACCATTAACCCCACCTGGGGCTGTATGTACCACGGCCAATTTACCTATTCTACTTGTTGCGGAGATCTACATTAGCAAAGGACATGAGTACCAGCCGAGCCACTGCCTGCCTGCCTCTCTAACAAGGATGGAAGATTTACTAAATCGCATTAATGTATTTTTTGAGATGGTAGGCTTTTTACAGCGTTCCAAGCATTACACCTCGATCAGAATTATAATATTATCAGTTGAGTTAATGGTAGTTTATGCTAATAGATGATATGAAAGTAAGACAGTAAAGGGAAAGCCACTTGCCGACCGACGGTAGAATTAATCAAATGCCGTGTACCCAATAAGCAGGAGGCAAGACGATTTGTTGCGGATTTTCGCAATCTTGGAAAGTTTCCTGGGGGCCTGCGCACCTTATCATTTACCCACACATTTTCTGCTTCAATCCAGCTGAGAGTCTGCTGCGTGATAGCAACAGTTGGCTACAAGTGGAACGAGTGATAACGCTTCTTTGTACGGCACCGCCAAGGGCAATTGCTGCAACACGCGCACACACACGCACACGCGCGCGCGGCTCATATCGCCTGCTGCATACTCGGTTGGGTTCCGAGCACGTGCTCAAATTACCAAAACATTTCAGACAGTTACTTCGACTACTGGCTGGCTAATCGTTTTACATTCCGCTAAAATTTCCAGGTGACACAAAAACTGTCAGTTTCCTTAGGAAAATACCAGTAGCATTATTACAACATCGTCACAAAACTTGA
Organism: Homalodisca vitripennis; assembly: GCF_021130785.1. Classification (NCBI taxonomy): domain Eukaryota; kingdom Metazoa; phylum Arthropoda; class Insecta; order Hemiptera; family Cicadellidae; genus Homalodisca; species Homalodisca vitripennis. Next base: position 163,098,361 of record NC_060208.1, read on the forward strand.
AAAATGCCCTTCGCTGGAGCTGCCTTGCCAAAACTGGATAGCCTTGAAACTGTTTGGCACGGCACATCCTCCTTCCTCTATCACTGAATAAACACTACAGTAAGTCCTTGGCAAACGTTTGACTTAATTTGTGTCGAAAACCTCTCTTGCACGGATTTAAAATACAGGTAGCTGTTTACGTGATCTATACCTGTTAAAATGGTCCTAACTGATTAGCGCTATGGTTGCATAAGGCGCGTTACAGAAAAGTCGAAGAGTCAACGACAAGCGCAAAGGATTGCTTACAAAAAATTAACTAGCTATAGCATAAGCGGAAACAACTAGTAGACATGTTATTAAAGGTCGTTGTAATCACACTTTTACATTACGACGAAGCAACAACACCTTTAAAATTGCGTACTACTAAGCCCATGTTTACGTTAGCTATCCTCAGTTTACAGTGTTTAAAAGCTCTACTGCCACTCAGGTTGAGGTTTTCCTGTGCGTATAAGATCTAACAAAAATTAAAATGCTATATAATTGTTAAAATAAGTTCACCTGGGTTTTTTTGTGGGGCACGTCACTGATACGACACGATGGTAAAGACAAGGTCTACATTTTGTTATTCTTCCTAAAATGGTTCCCTAAATAACAGTCGGGACTCGTAATAAAACAAATATGATTTAGAGGTACGCTAAACTTGGCCTATATTTGATTACACACAGGAATCCGATAGGAATTCATAGGATTCACACCTAAAACTTTGCACACTAAATCCTAATCTGAACTTGACCTAGAAGATTAAACAATACTTGAAAATCAATGAAAGAAAAACAATCTATTCTAATTGAAACTCACATAAATCCTTGATATTAACTTAAATTTATCTCCAAAACTCTATATAGACAGTCAAAATATCATTTACACAGACTAAGTGGAAACATCTTGTAAAATATGCACACTTGTTTCATAATTCATGAATCGCTAGGTTAATCAGACAAAGTAACCTAAAAAGTCTGCTAAAACACACTACCACTTTTGGGTGGTATACTTAAAAGTCTATATTTCTATTACAGTGACATTGTAAGTTTCAGAACATGAGTGCTTATAACCAAGAATTTCTGTACCCATGTTTAAATGTAACTTAAAACTTAGATTATAAAACTGCGAGCGTTTTAATGAGTCTGTTACATTCTCTTCTGAGTGTATACTTTTTTTGGGATATTAAAATGATAAACTACGACAAAGTTTGACATTCTCTTCTGAATAACCCATAAAAAACCAATAACAATTTAAAAAGTGGAAAATGGTTAAAAATTATGACTAAAAATTATTTTTAGTCATAATTCTAAGACTAAAAATAAGAGCGTAAACTGCACAAGGTTTAACGTTGTCGTTATGGGGTTAAATTCAAGGCCATTTTACTGTACCCGGCTAATACTCTATACGGAATAAAAAAATCAAAGATAGTAAAAATAGAGTACAGTACAGTAGTCTCGTCGCATACCTATTTCATGTTTTGTAGGTAACGTACCTTGCTTTTCTGAATGCAGCAAGTTTTTGAACTCTGGCATGACACTATCTATAACGATGTTATCACGACACTCCTCTTGCTGAAAAGAAACCACATACACTAGGCCTATACTTGAAGACCCTTGCCAGGAAGCAACCTGTATGTATTCAAATAAAAATATTATCCCTAATTTGAACTTAGAGACAGCTTGTATTTTGCAATACACGCTTTATGGACTCGGACACGTCTGATAGAAAGTGATTTGAGTTCTGGCAGTAATTTACAACTTACTTTCCCTATATAGATGCAATTCCCGTGTAAGTGCAAGTGAAAGTTCACCTAATAGATTGGGAAAGTGATGTATAAGTTACTGGCTTTCAGGACTTGTACCTATTTTCTTGGAATTGTCCTCGGATACAGTTCATTAGGGCAGATAATCCTTATCTGGTCTGTCGCGTCACCTTCCACATCTCTTATCATTAAACGTGTTCCCACTTAAGAGGCACTATATGAAATGAGAAAGACTCTCTCACAACATTCATAATAATGAGCTTCACCGGATCTTAGGGGTTGGCTATGACAGAGGCCCTAGAGATCACGAGTTCGGTTCTCAGTGACGTCAATAAAATTTATCAACGAGTTGGATTGTTTATTTTTAAATATATAACGATCTTGTAAACAGTCATTGACGTATTAAAATATTAGTCTCATAAATTACCTCAAACAATCTATTTTTCCGCTGATTTCCAGATCAAAGCGAACTACGCAGTAAGTTGTGTTCAGAGCACACCCACTGGAGGAAGAGAAGGAGGCCAAGCTGGGTTGGCGGGAAGGTGAGGAGGCGAGGAGAGGAAGTGGAGGTGCCAGTCAGTGGCGGCATTTCCGGCGGCTGTGCTAGCAACTGCAGGCACGCTAGGAATGTTACCGACAGCCATCAGCCAGCTTGTTGAGGGGGGGGGCATGGGCTCGACCTGCCTCACACCTTGATGCAGAAAAACTGACACAATTAGAAATCATTCAGTGAGAAAAACAAGTGAAACCGTTCCTGAATGAGTAAAAAACCAAGAGAATTTAGGATCCATTTGGCTCAATAGACTTTCTGCCTTACGCAGTAAATACGAAACAGCAGACAAGCAAAATCCGAAGACAGGTCGCGATGAAGTCACTTTTCCAGCGTTTTCTTATTTGAAAGTTGGATTACTGCAAACTAACTGAATCGTTGAAAATATAAAAACGTGATTGCGCAGATTCACTGTTCCAAAAAGCACAATGCTGATTACTGTCGGATTTATTTGTTTAGTTGACTCAGCAATTGTAAAGTCGGCTTCAGCAATGAGTCATCGCGGTAGGGTCAGGGGCCGAGAGTCGAGGGCGTTCTTCGTCGCGATGCCTGCAGCGGTCGAGGCTACGTGAGAGAAGCGATGTGGAGTTTGTTGAAAGTCCAACGGTTGATGATAACATTCTATCATCAAACAAACAGAGCACAGACACTCATATACACTTTCAAGGACTTGAAAAACATCTTTTAAATAATACATAATAAGAAAATCTACGTCAGCCTCGGAAACATATGGAGTGTTACCAAACATGACTTTTTTATTCATTAGTAATATATTTGACTAACCTTAACTTACACGTTGCATTGTGTTATGTAAATTATGTTTTGTTCCCCTTGATCACTTACGTTATCTCTACTTCGTTATTATAAATATGTTTTTTATATAATATATGGTATAAGTTACTACACTTATGTTGGTTCAATTAAAAACTAAAATAACGTTGAAATAAATTATGTTTAACACTTTTAAGCAAAATAATTCTAATTACGATAGTAATTTTATTTAATATTTCACTTCTATTGGTTTGTCTTTTGCAATCCCTTAGTGACACACGATTGTTTTAAATCTTTATAGTATTATATTGTAATAAAAGTTTATTTTGGATTTGGATCATTCATATTTCATGATTATTATTAATTTGGACTACTTCGGATATCATAATTATGAACCAAACTACTTTTAACTAAGAAATGTGTTTTGTTAACAAACTTATATTGATTTGTAAATGAAAAAAGCTGGATGAGTTAAGTTAAAGAGGTCTACTGGAAATTCAGCACGTAATAATAGTTATGTTGTTCAGAAATGTCCTAGAATTAATAGTCCATAGCTAAAAGTTTGCATAATACGAGTAAATATAAAAAAATTGAATTACATCAAAGCTATACCATCTATTTTTATACCATCACGTAATTTTTCTGTTGCGGAGGTAGCTCATCATTTAATCTGCCTTGTTCACTCCGCTCAGTGTATATCTAGCACTGGCACTATTTTTTATTTATTTCTTCTTTTTATTAATTTCATTAATATTTTTTGTACGAAAATAAATCCCCAGATGAATTCTAATGAATAATACTGATTTGAAATATTTTTTAAAAATTATGTTTTAGTATTCATTCTTACCATTTTATCTGGTTTCTTTTTGGTGTGTTTATGACTGTACCGCCTACAGGCTACACTACAGAAGATTCTCTGTGACAATAAAAATAGCTATTAAAAAAATTCTAAAAATGTCAGTAGCGCGTTAGAAACTATGAATATATTTGTAATATTGCCAAGTACATAATTTTTATAGCTGATAAGAAAAGAGCTAATGAGGATGCTTGTGGCACCCCAAATTCATATGAGTTATTCTCTAATGTTAAAAATTTATGACAAAAAATAACCCAACTTCACTTGTGTATCATCAACTTAAGAATTCCTCGTATTTCAATTCTAAGGTTCGTAAAATATAAGAGATTCAGGTCTCTCAATAATAAATATAATATATATTTACGTAATAAACGTAATATACTTATGAATATAATACTGATCAATCAAACGTGGAATACAGGCAATTTGATTGGTTTTTCTATTGAATCAAATATCTACAATCTATTTTTAGTCTGAGTTTTCCATTCATAAATGAAATATGAGGGATTAGGACAATCTCAGAGTAAATTATCTTCACAAACTGCTAAACATTCTGAGAAGATTCAGTTTATTTCTCATTGACTGTAACAACAGGGTTAGGTCTGTTTGTTATGGGTGGGTCCACACTTGAGATACCTTATCTACTGATACATTGGAGTAATTACGCTTATCAGTAGTGTCGTGCGGAGCGAGGCTAGAACAGTGATAAGCTTGACTGACGGACATTGCGACATCGACATCCTCAACACTTTTATCCATCTACTTTATAAGGCAAACACGCTTATTTAAAGGTTATAGTTTGGTTTGAACACGATTTATAGGCAAATAGATTACTAACAATTACCTGCGGCTTCCACGCAATTTCGTGTTGAAAAACAGGGACACTATGGGCATATTTATGGCAATTTTAATTTACTCCGATATTATTAATTGTTGTGCCATCGTAGATTTTGTCATTTTTCCTGGTAAAGAAAATATACATACATACATAAGGCTAAAGCCATAAGGCGTCTACTTTCAGTTATTGTAATTTACTTTCAGCCTAACATATTTCTGGTGCACAAATAAGTTAACTTCCTGCCCTGATCAAGATGATATATTCATAAGCTGGTTTGAGAAGGCTACTTCTGTCAAAAGACAAAGAAGATGGTTTTTATAATAGTCTTCAAATTCATAGTAAAAGTTATGTAGTAACTTAGTCTTTGATATGGGTGTTCCAGTACCGACCAAGCACTGCATACTTACTATCTGCTAAAACACAGTTACAAGTATATTTTTCCTAAACCTTATAATTGTTTATCTGGCTGGATAAACTCTTATGTTCAACAACGATTCCAGAAATATTGAAATAAGAAGTCTTGTTTCTACCAGGCTTATTTTTTGTTTGTAAATAAATTTATAATAATAATTGAATTAATTAAACATATAGTTGTTCTGTCATAAAACACGTTTACACAGAACAGTCTATAATGTGAAATTGAATTGAGTTGAATTGAATTTTTATTGACTTAGTTTAACTTCAAGGTTTTTGTGTACGTCGATACAGGCCAGTCAATAAATAACTCAACAACTAATAACAAAAAATTTACCCAAAATAACATGATTAAGTATGTAACACAAAATGTTTAGAAAACAACGAGAAAAGTAGCATAAAAATTAAGTAACCGTCCACTCTTAAGACACTAAATTCAAGACCTGCTGCATCACATCGGGATCCATCCGAGCAATCCGAGGGCCTCTTAAAGACTAGTAAGCTAGCTCTTTCAACTAAGTGGTACTTTAAATTTTATTTAAATGTGTAATTTCTAATGAAGTGAGGAAAAGGATTAAATAACTTTGTACTGAACTAAAAAAGAGAATTTTTGAATAGTAATAGACTTTTCTATTCATTAATTACAAAATTTAGTTTGTGTGTTTTACTGAAGGAGTGACATAAAACATCAACATTACTTCTGATTTGTAAAATATATAACATGAATGGTAAATTTAAAAAATGCCAATGTACCCACTTGATCGGAAGCCCTACAACTCTCCCGTTGGTCCCATCCCCAAACTATTCTCAGAGCTCTCATTTGGAGACAGAAGACTCTGTTAAATTAATGACATTATAGAAATCCCAAACAGTTCTGCCGTATTTAATTCTTGGCTCGAATAAGGGAATGTAACCCATTTTGAGGGTTTCGTGCGAATGAAGATAGGCATCTCGGTACAAAAATTAAACTGTTTTACAGGGTTATTTATGTGGAAGTCCCATTTAAGACTGTCATCTAAGTGGACACTTAAGAACTTTGTGGTAAGGATACTGTTTAAAGATTGATTATGAAGAAGAGAATTGTGTGGAAGGTTTTGTGTAGTTTGGGAGTTGAATTCCACGAGTTGAGTTTTAGCCAGATTGGTATGGAGTTTATTCCCAGCTAACTAATTAGGAAGTCGGTCGTAAGATACTGGGAGGCAAATTGATGAGTACAGTAATCGAAAATGAAACAGGTATCATCTGCAAAAGGGAACAGTCAGAGAAAACCTATTACATTTGTTGGTAAGGAAATCAGGGAGATCGTTCACATAAAGAAGGAATAAAAGAGGTTCTAGCACTGAGCCCTGTTGTACTCCTGTCTTGACTATAGAGAATTCTGATAAATTAATGTTTTATTTTTGGGATTTGGACGCACTGAACTCAACAAATTAAATAAGAATGAAACAAATTCAGTGCAACTCCTCGAATTCCATATCTTTCAAGCTTGCATAGCTGTATTTGGTAATCCACGACGTTAAAAGCCCTGCTTAGATCCCAAAACAAGTCCATAGTGTGTTCACCGGAGGTCAATTCAAAATTAATCATCGTCATCAAGCATAATGTTCTGTTTTCGTGATAATTGATTTTTAATTAGTCACTTGACAATTGTATCCACGGTAGAATTTCATATATTTCTTAACACGTTTACAATAAGGACAGGTGGTTTGCATACTTTGGTCTGTTGAACATCTTGTAAATTTGGAATGAACGTGCAATACAACCGCTTCATTCACTTATACCTATTTAAACACACACACACACACACACACACACACACACACACACACACACACACACACACACACACACACACACACACACACACACACACACACACACACACACAAAATTATATAGAGTTCCAGAAAGTGAACATTATTATGATGAATTTTTGTATACTTAGTTCCTATATGTGAAAAAGGCTACCCTCTTAAATTAATATGAAATGAGTTGACAATTGCTTCAAACTGATTGAAAACATAAATGGCTGATTATTTGATTAAAATTGATATGTTAAAAAATAATTGTTTCTGAATAATGCTATTATAAAATTCATTCATTGTTCATTCATTCGTTTTATTAGTACCAAATTCCTGATTAGACTTTCAAGGGATTGATATTTCACTGATAGCCTATACATCTAGAGGGATGATTTTCGTTCAACCCGCACTTATAGTATCATTGTCATTAAGGCCGTTCACATAATGGTCTTTTTACGAAATTCTAAAGCAATTTTCCGTTTTTCCAAAATTTTACTGATTTATTATACCTTTTTAGCTTGTTAATTTGCTATGTCTTTTTCTTTTGTAGATGCCTCTGGCAATCACTAATGCTTGCCCCATGCTGATGGGAAAATACAAAAACATGTCAGCATAATAGAGAGCATGATCAGGAATAATTGATAGCTAAAATAATAGAAACTCACACAACCAACTTAACACCGTAGGTGTGTGCAGTTAAAGTAAGTTCAAACTGACTGCCAGGCTTGGCGTCAGCTTTGCCCTGCGATAAGGATTGTTATCGCCAGTTATGTACAAATACCTTGACTTTTAAAAATTTGTATTCGCGTTTCTTTATCTTCAGAAGCGCATCCAAATATGCGTATACAATTACCAACAAATTGTACTATTTACGAGACCATCACAGTTTCTGTATTATAAAATAAATGTAAGCAATAAATTATCAGTTTGAATAATTATTATTTTAAGAGACAGGAAAAATAAAATACTATTTTTGGAAGTGCTAATGGGTGGGGTTGTTCTAAGAAGAGTGTTCCAGGGCGGCAAACAACTTAATTCAAATTTGAGAGATAATTTATGGAGTTACAATACCAGTTTTAAACCTGCCCGAAAATAAAATTGCTTAGATAAAATCGAAATATTAAAATCCGTAAAGCGAGGCGTCAAAGTAAACTCTCCGGTATTTTTTAATGGCCGTTCTGAAAATTTCCACCCAAACACGCGATGGCACAAAACAATAAAAACGTAAGGAAAACCTGGTCTCCACGGAACTTTCCTATCCTTCCCCCACTCCAATAATACTCTATTTATCAATTTATGATAGTAAGGTTGACCGAACAAATCTATTTCTAGCTCTACATCTTGGAATTTAGCCTGCCTTTGTAGTATATGATTACGGCCATCAACGTTATTATCGATTATTCTGTTGATTTTTTTATACGAATACTCCATATAGATAGACCGAAAAATGTATAGGTGTGAGTGTGGGTCAATTTTTCTTTCTCGTTGTAACTTGCTTTTGCTCAAAAGTGATGCAAAACGCATTAATATTGTGTGTATACAGTATTTAAGTTGTTTTAGTCCAACATCTAAGAATTTTCTTGATTAATTACAATTTTTACAAACCATTCTACGCAGCGATTTCACATTGTACGGGCTTCAGTGTATAAAGTGTAAAATTTCAGCTTTATTTTTACAAAGAAAAAAATGAAATTTAATTAAATTATGCTTGACGGTTAATTTTTGATTTAAATATATTGATCGATGTTTAAAAGGGCATTTAAAATTGACGTGGACTTTTGTAAGTTTTTATGCCTTGATTGTTAAACAATAGTATTAAAGCCAAACAAAAGATGTAAACTGAACTTCTAGGAAATCCTTAGTTTATAAGATAACATAATTTATATAGAATCAAATACAAACTGGTCTCGTAATGAAGAACAATCTGGGAACACAGTTTGACGTCGCGAGAACTACTAAACTACTCTGTTACATCTGTTTCATTCTAGCTAACAAGGAAACAAAATTTAATATTATGTATACAAGTTACAAACAAAAAAGTGTGCTTACTTTTAAATGAAGACTTGGACTACAATGCGTGACAAATTCAGATCCAATGTATATAGATAAGGAAAACAATTATTGTTCGATGCCATCTATATTTTCCAGTTCACACTTTCGAAACATTGCTCACACAATTTAAGGTTTGAGATATTTTGATCTCGCTGTAGAGACCTATCTTCATTTAAGACAATGTTAAACATAAACTGGCAGGACCAGTATTAAACATCAGTACGAGAAAGTATGGGGCGGGGCCTTATCATGATTGGCGAAACTTAACCAATCACAGATCAATTCTACCAATTAGCATTCGATATGGCTTCTTTATCACAGATTGCAAAGTTTTCGATAATCGAATGCTGTCTTATGTGTTGATCCCACGCAGGAATCGAAGTATTTTTATACTAAGGGTTCTCTTATTCTTGGATAAAGTTATGAATTTGTTCAAGTACTTATATTTTGTTTAATTCAAATGCATGTTAATTGTTAGCTATGTTCTTATGACACTGATGTCCCCGTGTGTCTGTATATGTGTATGTTTACAAACTCGTGTAGGGTATATGTTAAACGTTCTAGTTCTCCATTGCACAACTACGTAGAATTTATTACACTACGACGTACACAGTGGAATCGTGTCATTCGCTGGTCGTAAACAGTTCTAAAATTGTTTATGCTGTTTGAACACACATTTGTAATACATTGTTTATCCTTAATACTCTACCTATTTTATCAGTCGTTCCTTGGTTGTAAGGAAGGTAGACCAGTTTTGAATATTCTTTATTTGATTTGGATATAAGTGTTACACATTCTGACAACTAACGATTATAAAATTCTTTTAAAGAGCATTATTGATCTGTACCCATTATCTAGTAACTCTTATGTGATGGGTTTTTCTTTGTATGTCAGTTATCCCTAAGTGATATGTTTATAGCACGATTAATTATAAACGTGTGTTTATTATCTTCGTTCTTAATCTTTACGCCAAAAAACGGAACGAAATAATCTTGTGTAATTGGGATGAGAAAGGTAAATGACAGAGTATTATAAAAATATTGACAAATCACGTTATTTATTAATGATAGTTACTTAGCTTATCATTGTAATAGCGATCAGATTGTCCACACTACTATCAAGGGAACCCTGATTAGGCTTGTGGTAGTTAGATGTTTTTTCTTTAACTTATTGTAAATAGCTTGGTTTTATGAAAATATCCCAATATAAATGGAACACTTCGTAAACAGTGAAATTGATTTACCTTAAAACGTAAAATGTTTATCTTCAGTCAATGAATTAGCTAGGATTTGTATTGGGAAGGAGAGGCTACTTTCACATTTTATTTTCAAAAGTGGGGGGGGGGGCGTCGACTTCGTATATTTTGAGTATTACGTAATAATGATATAGGATGGTAAAGGAGCCAACTTTTATGGTTATTACACCTTTATAATTTTATATTCTTGTCCCCTACTTAAATAAATTATAGTTTTATAGCTACACTTTATAGCTTAATAAAGTGTACGAAGCTATATTTATCTAATTTGTTATACTTACTTTCCCTAACCTTATACGGAGTGGTAGTCGACCCTGGGGATTCCTCGAAATCAGGTTCTAGCTGTAATGACAAATTCCTAAGTTAAAACGTGCGAGGTATGTCAACCAGGAAGGCGATGATGCGTAATGCAAGATTTAATTTTATGTCTATTTCTGTTTCTACACATTTCCATGACATTCGTCAGTGTTTATATAACGTACATCCAGACTGTTCAAACAAATGCTTTAATATACGAGTCTAAATTACTACCGCTGCGTACCGAATGCTAAGCTGATATAGTAGCTTCCAAGTGTCAAGACTCGACGTGGGAACTCGCTCGAGATTGCTCGTGGATCGTTCGATAATACAGTTGAAACGGTAATACAAATTTACCACAATCAATGGTTTATTTGATACATTTTAGGTATGAAAAGTAAAAGTAGTAAAACATGATTCAATTAAGATTTCCATTTCTAAAGTTATAAATAGAACTATGCCCTTGTCAGAGTATTTTACTATTTTGTTTTAAAACCATTGGGTCTTGGATATGCTGACATAACCCAAGTTTATACAAAAAAGTTTACTCATCATTACTCAGAGTACTAGATCAGAGCTTCTCTCTCCTAGAGTTAAGAAGTTAAGACTACTACGTTACTATTACACATTTCGAGATTCCAGAACTTCCAGTAAGATAGGCTACTGTAAGAAGATTTATTCCAGGTAACGGTAGGGTACATTCGCTAGGGGTTTCCACTTTCCTCCCGGTAATCCCACATCCACCCCTTTCCCTCGCGTGTGGACGCGGCGCTGCCTGTGTAGAGCAGACAGTCTGGCGAGGGCGAGGGCCGGGCAGGCGGCAGACGCGACGGCTCCGGGGGTCCGATCAATTCCCCCCCCTCCCAGACTCAATTTTGGGCGCCAGATGGACGCGAGGCTCAGCTGCCAGCGTAATTAACTACCTTACTACTTTATGGAGCCTACCCAACCATTACTTGAACTACCTGGCTCGTTGTACACAGCATTACCGTATCGGTTTTTACGATGGGATTTCCATAATTGTACGATTAATATCGACTTTATACAAATATAACGCCCAAGAAACGAAAGAACCATTAGAAGTAATCCCCTTGTTTAAATAACCAAAGAAATTATTGTTTTGCTTAGTTACCGCAAGTAAAATTAACAATTTGTCCTTCCATGTATTTCAAACATAAAAACTCAACAAATGTTTCATGTTTATGTTTTGTTTGTATCGACTAGAAAAATATAAATATTACGCTGTCCTATTTCGGTATTGAGGCTTCTTCTGTAATGAGGATATCAACAAATCCATCAATTGCAACAAAATGAATTGATATTTGTTCTTGAAATGTGTTGTCTCGGTTTGGACCCTCGGCAGTTCCCACATTTCGATATTTTTACAATTTACGTAGAAAGAGAATGTTACTAAGAAGTCACTTTCTACGGCCTCCACCGCAGGCGCCGTCTTCTCGCCTCGACGGACTTCCCTCATACTGCCGATAACTGAGACAGTTTTCCTCTAAACATTCTAATAATGATCGACTCATTTATAAAACAGTACTCTAATCTAGTTGTTGTAGGTCGCGTTTTAGCCACTATTTTCTGGACGCATTAGTAAAATTTGAAAGGATTCTGCTTAAAATGTTATAAAGCAGGGCCATCTCTGTATATATAGATAAATTAGTAATAACCTTTCACCGTAAGAAGTGAAGAAGACTAAATTTGACCATTTTGTAAAATCTTTCTTATTATTCCTTCCTTATTGATGAGAGTCAAATAATTTGAAAACTAAGGTTTCACGATTGTCATCCATTTTCCCGAAGCTCTCTTGTTATATTACAGCACCCAGGTTTCACGATTGTCATCCAATTTCCCGGAGCTCTCTTGTTACATTATAGCACCCAGGTTTCACGATTGTCATCCAATTTGACGAAGCTCTTTTGTTACATTACAGCACCCAGGTTTCACGACTGTCATCCAATTTGACGAAGCTCTTTTGTTACATTACAGTACCAAGGTTTCACGATTGTCATCCAATTTCCCGAAGCTCTTTTGTTACATTACAGCACCCAGGTTTCACTATTGGCACCCACTTCAATCCAACTTTATGTAAAGTCTTTAAAAAAAAGAAAGGACACGGTTTTCATCTCATATCCAAACCAAAGCAACATCAAAGCATTTCCTTCTGCATATCTTCTTCGCTTAAAACTATAAGTAAAATGTTTTATAGTTTAGTTTACCACAAGTATATCATTGCTGCAATCTGTGGCACACTCTGGGGAGCGTCTGCACTCTCTTTAACTACATATTTACAAACTAATACAATATACATCTGTGTCTATACCTACTAAGCCGATTGGCAAGACAATCCGGAAACAGTAGCGATTATTTCGGCAACAGGTGTGATGCGGTATGGCGATGGACGCTTAGCCTTGGGCTGTGCCGAAGCTCTTCAATGAATCCGAAGATACCACATTGCCACAAGTCAGTCATTGAAGTTTGACTGGTTAGAACGAGATAGCACAATTAGATCGTGTCACAGACTTCGACAACAAGTGTGAGAGCACTTGTATCACTGTCAACACCTTGATAACGAGGTCTAGTAGCTGTGACGTCATCGCTACGTGACGTAGCATTATCTAGAGCAGAATATTCACACAGGTTATGTTTTCATTTTATAGTAACTTGGAAAATGGTGGTGAATAATATAAAAACTATCGATGTATAAACCACACATTTTATATGTATAACCTAATATGCTTCTCATCGATTTAAAGTTACTGGAATGAAATTTAAATCCTTATTAACCCAAAGGCGTGGTCAAGGATGAGGTAGTTATTGAGATTACAATCCCTCCGCAGTGAGTTATCATAAGGGAACCTCGACTTACAAACATAAGCAAATTTATACTTAACAAAATTATTATAATTATCGAGTTTTTCTGGAGTTGTACTATTATCCAAATGACAAACCTCAGGTAAACTCTATTTTGGAAATCACAAGTATGCCACTGTCTCAGCTTTATAATATGGGGAACAACATTCTACGCTACTTAAGATGGTTAAGATTAGGTCAACATATTAAATTCTTGTTCTTGACTGGTTAACCAGAATTTAACAATAAAATGTTATAGAGAATCTACAGCTGGTCGTTACGTCTGTAACGGTTATTACTAAAAACGAATTGCTATAAAGTAACCATGCAAAATTACAATGCATGGTTACACAACCTAAATATACAAATATAAAAAAGGGCTTTAGATGAGTTACATAAGCAAAAAAATGGTTATTTTGACTCGCATTCACATATTGTTACATTAACTAGCTTACACATTTTTTAATAATTGCATTAAAAATAAAGAATGCTAATACTCCTTATAATAATAGCATACTTTCCAAACCACGTCGTTTGTAAACTATTTACTTTCTTTGCTTGAAGTTTATTTTTGACGATGGAAGGATTGTGAAGGAAACAGGATTTTTCCGGATATTTGCCATCGTTGAGTGAAACAAAACTGATTTTGTTCAAATCAGATTTTGTTAAACTGACGTGTTACTGATTTTTTGTTTCACTGAACGATGGCAAATGTCCAGAAAATCCTATTTAATTTTTTAACATTATCTGTAATGTTTGATGTGGGATGTTTAGAGTTTTGCCATGTTAGGCATGTATTTTATTTTGGTTCGGTATTTGTATGATTTATCCTAAATCTTATGAGAAACGAATTAGTGTTATGAACACAGTTTATATGCATTGTGTTGCATGCATCCTGTATCCTACTGATCATCAATACAGATTACCGAATTACTATCTTTAGGTAATATGTGTATCTTATTGCCAACAAACAGTTGTACCACAGTTGCATGGTGTTACGTATCTATCACTACGCAAAGATGCAGTAGACCTTGCTAGTTACGCTCGACTCCCCGAGACAAGGCGAGTGCACTGCAGGCCGAGCGTATCAGACCCGGACCCCGCTGCGTGTGACGTCACTGTTGGACGTCACAGCAGAGACGTCATACCTTCACCTTGCCGTCTGCTTGCCGCCTCTCCGCCTCCAGTGACTCACCTACACATCCGGGTCACTTCCATGAACTGCCGTGGTCGTCTGGGGGCTGCGACCGTAACACGGGGAAAGTATCTCTTCCTCTCGGGATTTGCCGGTGATTCATTCATTCATCGGCCCACGTGTAGTAACGTAAAAACGGTCAACACGCTCCATTCAGTTCTTTTATGCATAATCATACTGCTACGTCATCCAGTAAAAGTCACATTTTGATAAAGAAGTTATATAATATTTAACGAAAGCGTTAACATAATCAAAGTTTTTTTTAGATATTGTGAAACCGTTTAACATTACGTAATTTTAAGGCTGAAACAATTTCAGGGGCGTAACCACTCGGAGAATACCATTCTTCAAAATTTAGAATCTTAACCTCGTAATTGATTTGTTCGAACATATTCCAAGATATACAATATATATCTTGGAATATGTTCGTTCAACTACTAAAAATGCATATTACGTATTTTAGTAGTGAATTAAGTTTGCTGGTGGTTACGTTACATTCTACTATTAATAACTTAATATTTTACACACCGGGCAGTAAATTTAAATAATATTTTATTAAACTGTGTTTTGAACATTTTAACACTGACAACATTAATTCCGAAAGAACTCGATCTCTGAGCGTACGGTACACCATCTGTGGAAAACGTGACCATTAGAAGTTCTCGCCCTCTAAAAGTTTCTGCCTTTTTTAAAGTACTGGTCTGGAAAGTCTAACAATATGAGTATTTATGACATCTGAAAGCTTCTGGCCCCTGGAAACTTTCAGTCTCTACAACTCTAGAAGCTTCCGACCTGTAAACTTTCTTAGTCTATGGAAATATCTAGCCTATGACAGCTTCCGAAATCTGGAAGACCTTGTTTCTGGAAACCTCCAGCCTCTACAACTCCATTTTGGACTTTTGGCTTATTCGCGGGAAGATTTCAATCTCTGAGGTCTTTGGCCTCTGAAGATGTGTACACTACAAGATTCATCGTTGTGGTATCGTATTTACCAATGAGGAAGGAAAACATTTATTATAGGTTGGGAAAAAATTATGTACGAATATTTAAAGAATAATCGCTATCTTAAATTACCAAATTTAGTTAAATCAAATGAGTATGTACATGCCTGTATGTACATATGACATTGTTTGGTAAGCACTTTATCATTTGAAAAATTTTAATTAGAAGCTATTTAACTTCATATATCTCTCTGACGTCTCACTAATTTCTGCAGAAAAGGGTTTTAAACCAAGGCCAAGAATTTTTAAATAGCGTTTATAAAAGTGAATATAACGGCAGTCAATATTTACTATTCATAAGACATTACTTCCATTAGTTTTACAATTGCTTTAATTGTATTTTACTAAAATAACCATACAAATAAATAAATATATATCGGGAGTTCCAAATTTTATGCATACTGAAGACATTTTGGAAATTATAAGAAACACAGCAAAGATTCAACGGACAAAGTTGTGTGTAGTAACAAGACCAATAAAACAATGGAAAATATTTTAAACTGTTAAAGATTAAAAAATATAGGTATATTGTACCTTAAAAATATTGTACTATACATTTGATACTTAATTATATCAATAAAATTAAAATATATGCTTATTATATATCAAGTAAGTACCCATAGCATACAGCTGTATTTCTTGTTATTACTACACTAACATTAAACATAAGATCGTGACCTGTCGGAGCACCCAACATCTCCAAGTTTCTAGTCTCTGGAAGTTCCCCCACTCTGTGACGTCCAAGGTTGTGGGATATTCATGCAGTAGACTTTTGCCTAAAATAACTTCGATCTCTATGAATTTCCGACTTCTGGAAGCTTCTAATCGTTATTGTCAGTGCTTCCGGCTTGTAGAATTTTCCGGTTAATGAGTTTTCCTGCTTCCGGAAGCAGTCCTGGTATGACTTCTAGAAGCTCCTGACTTATTAATTTTCACTCGCTAGAGATTTGGACCGTCGACCTACGAAATATATGGTATCTTGAAGTCTCAACATCTGGCAAGTTCGGGCTTCTGGTAGACTCGGTTTTAGGAAGTTTCCTTCGTCTTTAACTTCCATCCTCTTGAAAATTTCTATAGATGAGCATTTTTGTAGAAACTTGTAGCTATGAACCTACGTCTTGCTTGATTACTTGGCTTTTTTAAGCCACGCATTCGTAAAACATAATTATATACTAGAGTGCTATATACCTATACATTAAAATTAATATTTGTTGTACAGAATGTCCACACTGACTTCTGTCAAAATTATAATGTTCACAAAATTCTTTACTATATGCTGAATATTTGGAATCGTTACTGAGAAGAGAACCCCTTGACTCAGAAAATATTGAAAAAAAAAACGTTCTTAAGGTAGCATATATTTCAAAGAACATGTAGGTTTATAGCAGAAACATATAGAACATATAGCAAGATTTGACGTGTACGAAAATTTTATTAGCTCCCGAGCTCCTGGTTGGAGCCTGGTTAAAACGTGTTTCATAAAAAATTCGTACTGAATTTTATCAAATTACATAAATTCATAAGGAATCCGTGTAGTTGTGTAGAAAACAGAGTTGCAGCTACTCTTACCTTAAAACCCCTAGGGAACCACCCTTGTTTAAACATTAACGTACATGTCGGTTTAATTCAATATATTTTTTAATTATTGGAAACTGACCTTAATAAAAAAATATTAAAAAGAACATGGAAATTACAGATATTGAAAGGAAAGGATAATAATCAAACACAGCAGAAGGATTGTTTATTTATCTAAATTATAGTAAAGAGTGAGGATATTCATATTCTAAATATAAATCTGAAATCAAATCAAGTCAAATTTTTGAATAATAAAAATATTAAATGGATGAAACTTATCTAAATTACAAAGTGTCACTATAAATTTAACCACTGTTTAAATAGTCCACATGTGTGTTTTTAATTATTCGTTTAGAGGTTATTCGAATGTACACTGAAGGCGGCTTAGTGCCGAGACACATGTACGTCAAATAAAGTGTTTTGTATGTAAAAAGATTTTTATACAATAACCCTATCATTTAATAAAATGTCTGTTATTGGATTTCTAGGATGTCCAGGATTATTGAAAAGAAACTGCTTTTGACCTGGAGTTTTGACTCACAAACTATTGTTAGGGTTAATATTTATTACGTTAGTTTATATATTTGTCATCCAATTCATTTAAAGTATTTACGTATATCACAGATTTCGTTCTGTGGCCTCGCCCTTATATGGTCTGAATTACTCTTACAATGAACTTGAAATAGTAATTTACTAGCACACCTACAAACTAAGTTCCGCGTTTAGATTTGTAGGCATAAGCGTTATAAATCGACATAAAAGTGTTAAAAAGTCCATCATTAGAAATCTACCTAATCCTAATATATATATGCATTAGTGATGGACGGTGGCTAATTATATACTTGAGAAATACGCACATCATGGTTTCTCCAATACTTTGTAACTTGTGAAAGAAAACGTGTATATGTCACTTGTAGTTTTGTAAACTACTTATACAGGTTATATACACAAGTAGTATAAGTATACACTCGTAATTGATTATATAATTGTAGACTACAACCTCCCCTTCCACATCGCACGTCATCTCAAAATGACGTCCTTGAGTTTTTTTACCTTTTTTTCTCAGCAGTCTGGAAACTTAACACATAACTTGGTTAATATTACAACAGCTAAAAAACTTTAGATATTTTAAAAATAAAAAGAAGAACTTAACCGTACAGGTGTGTAACGATACAAACACTAATGATGATGTTTAAAGTAATGATTGTTAAATACAAAGCAGCGTTAAGTTTGGGTCATATAGTACATACAGTGCAGACGCAGTCGATATGTAGCGTATGATTAAGGAAGGTTCCATGATAAGGATCAGAACAAAATCTTTGTTGCGTATTTAATTTTACTTTGATAATGCATCATTGTTCAGCTTAATGTGTACGGTCTGAAAGTTATCGATTTGGTAACTCACCCAAAATTGAAATCATCATTTTGACTGCAGTAACCACATGTAAAGCGTATAAATGTACGCTAAAAATATAATATTGTAACATATGCTGTTTTGAGCGTCCGGTTTAATTAAGTTAGTATTTGAGTTCAAATCCCATAGGAGTTTCCCGCAGACTTTCTTTGATAATCATTAAATTATCCAACACCTATTATTTTTCCCGATGAAATAAAATAAAGATTTCTTATTTATAATTTTCAAACAATCTTTATCTAAAACACCTTTGGTGTAGCTATTACCCGGCGCAAAACGAATGAAATTTGTTATATTTACTTCGTACTCTGTATCTATCATGTAATAGCATTGCTAGTTCTCGCTCTATCCGAAATGATAAGCAATAAAAATAGTTAAAAACTCACGTGGATTTCACATCGTGGTTTTCTATTTAATTGAAATAGAAAAGGTATCAATTACAAGTAATTCTAACAAGACACTATTCATTGTGTTTATGTTGCCAAACATGATTTAATTTTTCAATAATGTCATTAATATAGATTATTAATGAACATAAAGCGAGACAAAATTAATTTTATTACATATATGTGTACCGATAACTACTTAAACGTCGTCATTATTCCATAGTGAAAAGAATAACAATATGACTGGAAAACCTTTATACAGTGTGGCCTTATTGACACTATTGACGCACATGTAAATGCTGCAGTAACATGGGTATAAATGGCAGAAACTTAATTGACATTGATTATTAATGTATGAATAATCAAGGATAAGGAACAACATATTATAATATTATATTTTCATAATTCGAGGAAGGAATTCTCTCAAATTGGTCTTCATAATACACGGCAGTGGTGTAAATGGTTAGTTGTTTATTAACCTAATTAGGAGCTTATATTATATTTCAAGCCATGTATCACTTCCTCCAACCCACGCTGGGGCATATGACACTGGCCTATGTGACAATAGCGCGGAAGGAGAAGTGAAAGTGCAAATGTCAAGAACGGCTTGACTTTGAGGAAATATGAACCCCCATGTGACAGACAGCACACCACATTTAGTTTGAGGAACATTTATTTCCTTGTTTGTCAACTACAAGTATAATTTAATTAATTTTCTCATATGAAATAAAATAGTATAAAATACTTCTTTTTGTTCAAGTTTAACCAATAGTAACAATACATTTTTGACACCATTTTGTAATTGCTAGATTTAACAATATCAAATCATACGTAATGCTTCATTTGAAAACACTTAATAATGCAAGAATAAAAAAAATGGCAATTCTTGTACAATAATAAAGATGATGTACATACGCGTATATACAGGGGGCCCACGGATTATCAACCAATCTTTCCAGGTATTATTTCTGGACCAAAGACAAATCAAAATATTATATAAAACTTTATTAAACTCGATAACTTGTCCAAACAGTCACCATTTATCCACTTTTCTAACTTAATGATCCAAAGACATGAAAATATTTTACAATGTTTATTTTTAACATGCTGGCTTTAAAGAAACTAAATTTAAATATTTTACAAGCGGTACATGTTATTATGCTGTACAGTTATTATGATTTATTTAGACAGTTTAATTACAAATCCGAAGAGATCAAGTTTAAGAAATTTGAATAACAAATAAGGTAGAGAATTGTTTGACTGAGTACAAAATAATATCAACTGTCATTATGTAACAGCACTGCCAGTGAGCTTAAAAAAATCAGATGTTTAAATTTATATGATTTACTCAGCTGATTAGAATTCCTGAATTCTAAATGCAACTCTATAAAAGAAATGGATATCACAATACTGTGCAAAATCATAATTAGCCATAATAGTACACACAGTAGGCGGTAGTCAATTTACTTTGTATTTAGAGCACACAAACTACTTTTTCTTAAAATCTTTAGGAAAGTTTCCCTAAGAAAGAAATCTATCTGCAGTCACACTAACTTTGGTAGGAGTCGAAAGAGGAGGGGTATCAAAAAGGTTAAAAATATTAAAAGATGTTTACTTTCAGAAATCATATTTTCTAGCCTATACAGACCTTTAAACTTAAAGTGGCGAATTTCAGTCTCATCATCTAGTCGCATGATGGTAGGTTTGAAGTTTATCAAGCTAGGAAAATAGATGACGTTAATCAAGGACGTAACCAGCGAGGAGGTCCAATGGGTCCGGACTCCCCACCCAAATGTTTAATTGTTTTAATTATTTATTTAGTAAACGGTTATCATTATTTAGATAATTCAGTATTATTGACATGTACTGCTGAAAGATCGTTCTCAAGATAGATACGGATCAAGATCTGTTTAAGGGACAAAATGAGGCCTTACTTTCTGTCCACTTTGCAAATATATCAGTTATCTTGACCCCCCCCACCCCCCAATTTTTTCCTGGCTACGTTTGCCTTATATGCATGTAAGAGATAACACAAAGTAACCGTATCAATTCAACAACAAATACAAATTTAGTGTGTAGAATATACAGAAAAGTGTTCCGAATACTCAATTATAAAAATAACTAAATTATTAAAAACCCCTTAAAGGTATTTCAATACATGTAGTTATACCTTAACAAATAGGATCTTTAAACGTTGCGTTAAAACACGGCAGAAAACAGTTGAAAATGTCATTGTTCTCGTTTAAGAATGCTCTCTGATTGTTTACAGTACAGTCAGCCTTCAGTAGGAAACTTTTTTGGGTTCGATGTCGTGATATTAATGTTGGTAAATTTGCAATTTTATCATCTGATTCAGAAATGAAAGTTTCGATGAGATTAGACGTTGTGAGGAGTGGAATTCAAGAACAGTCGGACTACGTACGTTGAACATCTCAGTGATAAAATCAAGAGAACTGCGACAGCAGTACTGCAGGTTTGCGCCGAGGTTGCTTGTGCCGCGACATCTGCTGACTGCTGATTGTGCCCGATCCTCTACCAGTACCAGGGAGTCGCAGCACTAGTCGGAAGTGGACTTCGAGGAACCGGCCCAGACCGCCCAAAGCACGCGCGCAATTTGACCGGAATGCGCACACATCCGCCCGCTACGCCGCGCCACCTCCGACAGCCACCACCTCGTTTTCTCTTGCCTGAGGCGATTATAGAAAGGTTTCTGGTTTCTATGGTGGTTACTTAGTCCTCGTCGCACAGAAAGACAAACCACAGCTCGCCCTTCAAAATTTTACTTGTAAAAAAGCTCCACGCTTAGTTTTCTCACCTACTAGTCGTAAAAATACAATGTTTCTGACCTAATAATTTAACTGTTTACAGATAAACTTGGTTTTAGAGCGACAACTTCGATAACTATGTTATTGTTTCAAATGATGATTTGTCACTCACGTATCCAGACTGATAAAAATTACAGTACAAAACGCCTACTCTGTTAACATTATAACTACAATATTTATACAAGTTTTGGGGAGGTAAACAGAATGGATATTAGTCAATTCGTCAGATCATGGATTCTATTTTAATGTAATGGTTGTATCGATTAAAATAAATAAGAATACTAAGTTACTAAGTTGAATAGTTAACAGGTCAACTTACAGTTCGAGTACGTTTTTGAAATTCACGTGCCGCTAATTTAGTTTTACACGAAATATTGAATGTTTTAATTATTCATATTTATTTGCAGATATTGATTACCGTTATCTTATTGATACTTAAAATCACAAAGTAGAGACTATATATATATATATGAACACAGTTGCAAATAACTATGCTTAAATATTAACTACTTTACTGGAGTTAATGTAACAAAAACTTATTCGTAAAGAGTTTCTAGCTAGGTTCAGTTAGGAATTTTATAGAATGTAAAACGTATAATAAGGATAAGATATAAAAAGTTTAAACATCAAAAAGTTTTTGTTCAGCGCAGAACTTACAAATTCCTTACTTATTTCGTCAACTCCATGTTATGGAGTCAACTGCTAATATTGTATTGTTAGTAGTAAGTAGTGTTCAGCCCCACACTCGTTTCAGTCGTCAATAAAGCACCCTCGCCGGCATGCGACCAACTTTGCATTCGCCCCCTCGATCAATAAAAGGGCTAACGATAAAATGATATTTATTCCCTTCATAGTGTGAGGGTCTGGACTCAAGGTCAGTAGGGTGAGCGCCCCTGCCGCAGAAGTGGTGGGAGGGTGGAGGGCGGGAGAGGGTAATGTGTTTATGGCACATTATTACAATCGAACCTCAGGGGTGGTTGTGAAAGACCAGGGCGACTCGGCTGTACCAGCAGCCATCTTTATTTTTGTTGATCATGCACAATTTTCACCCTTTTTCCTCCCGCTTAGTTTTGCAGATGTTCGATTATACAAATTTACATCCAGATACCTTTCGGTTTTAACTATGACTATTCTAAGTGTTCTGGTTCACACGTCATGGAAACAATGATTGCAAGAAAATCTTGATGTATTTCGGCCTCGCTTTGGAGAGCCAACTTTCAGTCAATAAGTTTTAAACTGAAGGCTGCTGAGCGCTGAGCCAACGAAAGCTAAGGACTTTTGAAGTTTTGGATATTACTATAGTTATTCAACAATACAATTATAAATTTTATGAACTGAAAATGCTTGATCATGACTAACGCATTTCAAATCTTTATAATCTCAAAACATTTTAAACACTATTAAATTCTAACAAGATTGAAACCTTTGACTAAAGATTTCCTATTTTTACAGTTAGCATCTAAAATTTAAAATAGTAAGGAAGGCACATATAGTCTCAAATAAGAGCGAAGTAAACTTAAAAAAGTAGGTGGGATAAGGCGTACAATAACGTTTAAAAAAAATTTAACTCTTACATGTTATATTAGGACAGATAATACACTCGTACTTCGTCCTGCACAGTACTTAGGTCTCAGAGCATTGTTCTGCTCTGCCTGCTAACACAAAAAGCATATAATTCTTATTTTTTCGCCTAGTAAAACATCTATAGGCTAGTGATTGGATTCTTACCGTTTTCTGTCAGCGTTAATACTATACATTTAGAAATTTGTTCTTTCGCCTTAATTTATAAATATGATGATAACTAAAATATATTAAATACCGTATATTAATTTCTTAACATTAATATTAATGTTGCAGTTATTCATAACCGTTCACATAAGATACGTACGCTTCAGTTAGGACCAGAAAGTGTACATTGAATTGAACTTTAAACCTCTTATTATTTCAAATTAGTATATTATATTCAGTTTACACAGAAAAAGTTTGTAATCCATATAACACTATACGTACGAGAGTCATTCAATTAGTAACGAGACAAATTACTACTGCTCAAGGCGGCTGAATTGATCCATATGAAACTTTCAGAACAAACAGTTGGCAACGTTGCGATGCATCTGATCAGACGTTCAATCATATTTTGTAAACATAACCTCAACTATTCTCAGTTAACAATGGAGAGTCCGCTCGAACATAGGACTGTGGAACAGCAATGTGCCGTGATCATATTTTTAGTCGTGGAAGGTGAAAAAGGTTGTACTATCCACGGAAGAATGTTAAAAGTGCACGGAGGTAGTTGTTTGCATCGTTCGAACGTTTACAAATGGGTAGAACTGTTTTAAACTGGCAGTACAACAGTTTCTGACAAGCAATGCAGTGGACAACCGGTTGAAGTTGGGACTTCCTCTCTCGAATCACGGATTGACACTCGGAACAATAGGCCGAGTATCTCTGTTGAACTGACAAGTGTAAAAATAAACGCGAATGCTGGAACTGTCCATGAAACTGTTCACAACAAGCTGCTGTACAAGAAACCCTGTGCGAGATGGTACAAAACACCGCTCACGTAGAAAACCCGGCTTAAAATCAGTCAACAGTTGAAAAATCTATATTCGAATGAAGGAGAAGGGTTTTTGAAAAGAATTGTGTTCACTGTGGTAATTGTTTTGAACGTGTGATGAAACATGGATTCACCACAATGAGTCAGAGTCAAAACGGCAGTCTACGAGGAAAACATTTTCAATCCAATGAAGTGGTCAAAAACCAGAAGCAAAGGTGGCTTTGAAATCAAACCAAAGAATGTTATGCAAAGGAATTTGTCTCGTTACTTATTGAATGTCCCTCGTAAAATACAAATGCATGTGGAGAAGAGTTAACGGGAATGATCCTTATGTTCTGCTAAGCCGAAGTGTTCTATAATGTTGAAGTTGTCTTTAAAATTGTACCCTAAACAGTCTACGTCTGTTAATAGTTTAAGCACGAAAAAAGGAATATATGTAGGCCTACTTCCACCAGTGGCTAGAAGCACTACTTGTAGGAATATAATCACAATCCTTGCAGTAACCAATTAAGACAGTGTTGTGATTTATTTCAAGCGACAAAAGAGACAATTTCCTTCAAAAGTTGCGTAGATACATTGTTTGGAAACTGACAAGAAAATGAGTAATAGAGTTAAACAAAATCCTGTTGTTAGCTGAAGGTAGCACGAATATGGTCAAAGAAACAGCATCGATTGAGCGTTATATGAAATCTGACATATATGTGTTTTTGTTAATAGTTCCATGTAATACAATCACAGATAACTTGTATTTATGTCTTTTTGTACAAAGCTTTGCACACTGATCTTCCTCTAGGTTCTCAACTTGAGACATCGCACATAGCAATATGGCGGAAATGTGGCCACTGGTGTTTGATAAAAGATAAGAGTTTCCGCCTGAATCACGGTTTATCCTGGTAAGGCCACCCTTATCAAATCATGGGATTATGACGACAATTGGCGCCTTCCGGTGGTTAGACCTACGTTTACCAACACAGATAAGAGGGATTAAGGCTTTTCTGGAAATAGACCTTTAAACTCTTAGATTAATCTACAAGGCCGACGTAATCGAAGTAAAAATGTTTCGTAAGGAATGATGTCAATAAAATAGGATGTATTAGTCTAATGATTTAACTTTAATGTGTTAAAAAAAATATGGTTGCCTGTAAAGTCGGTTTTACGGGCGAAGATTTTACGTGACAACGTCTTTTTCTCGGTAGAATATTTATTGATATGAATATTATTAAATTGCACAATAGGAACAAGGAATTGAATGAAAATAAGAATTGCACAAATTTTAACTATAGAAATATATTTTGTTTACTAAAACGTTGTACATAATTTGAAATTAATTAAAATTTGTTATTGTAAATGGTAAAGTTGAATAAAACATTTACTAAAATTGGAATTTGAAATTCTTGCTAAACACAGTTAAATTCTAACTCCGCGCGTGGTGATTGGTCGGTTTAGTTCGTTTGTTTGGTCGCACTGTTATGACAGGTTAAAGGTTATAATTTGTTATTTTAAATGTTTGACTAGCAATACGCGCTGTTTCTTCTCAATCGACTGAATTACGATTGATTGCAGAGTGATTTAAACTAATAATTTACTTAACACTATCAACATTTGTCAATAGTATGACATAACCTATAAACTCAGTTTCTCAACTTTTGTGTCAATCTAACAATTAATCAATCAATCATAGTTTACGATAATGAAATATCAGTGTACCTTTATTGTTGCAGTTGTTGTAAATGACGAATCTAAGCACTCCACATTTTCACGAATAAACATAGTTATCTGCTTTATCCCGTGCGGCGGACCCACAGTTATCTGCTTTATCCCGTGCGGCGGACCCACTGGACGGGCATCGTAACGTTACCGGGCGTTACACTTTTTCATGAGTGACTCCGAGCCGCAACCTAATTTAAGACGTTGTCACGTCAAAAAACTTGATGTGACTATCAACATTTATTAATAACAAAAATAATGGGTGCTTTGAATAAATTAATGTTATTACATTGACCGAAATAACTAAGTAGACGTTTAATGTTGGTAAGATAAGTAGTAAAATAAACAACCTATGGTATACATGCAATTAATTGCTAGAATAAAACTAAATGTACAACTTTTCTTCATCTATTGAAATAAGAGAACTCCTATAAACAAAAATGTTAAAATGTATGCCAAATACGAGTACTGTTCAGGCTAGGTTATGAGCTTGTAATAAAATAAGAGGATATGATAATTATATCGTATGGTCTATAAATGGTCCAGTAAAGTTTATTTTATCCAAACCGAATCACCAGAGAATATTCTTATAGAACACAGCAATGTCGTAGTTACATAATATTTATAAAATATTTATTTTTATTTTTAAATTTGCTAACGATTTGCTGTCGATAACAGCCTTATTATGCACATTATTGTTAATCGGTTCTGTGTAAAAAACCGATTTCTTGATCTTGATGAGTATTGTTTCTCAGAAAATCACATTTACTGATGGAAGCATTTGACAGTTTAGTTTGATATTTACGACGTCTTACTTAGATAGCAGGTTTAACCGAGATTGCTGTTACATTATTGAATTTAAACATGTATGAATGAAAGTGAATAGTTGAATGTCCTGTCTTTTGGCCATGCAGAAATATAATCAAACGTTTATAAGACTCAGATTAATTAATTGATGGGTCAATGAACAGCACAATTACTTTTATTTATCAAGTAATATAAATAGTTAAATAGTATTATAAAAGTATATAAAGCATACATTTTATACGAGCCACCACTGGTATCTAAAAAACTATTAAATCGTAGGAAAGTTTAAATAAGGGAATTCGCCTACTTTTTAGTTAGTGCCACTAATATGAATTTATAATTCAAAAGTTGGTCACAGTTTTCCAAGATGTTAAAAAGGTTCAATGAAACACCCTACGGTTTTTTGCAGTTTTAGATACAGCCAATAGCCAAATCAGAAATGGGACTGGCTATATATTTTTGATTAACAATTACTGAAAAAGTATACAACTTTACACGTCAATGCGATACATAAATATTTTTTTATCCAAACACAGGAGATCAGAAGAAAATTTAAATGAGAACATATATGGTGATGTATGATATATTTATTTTTTTCCTAACATATCAAAAATGGCGGACAAATTTTGAAAATTTAAATTAATATTTTTAATTTTCATGTAAAAGTAGGTGAAGTTACCAAATGAAACTTTCCTATAAATTCAGTCGTTTATGAGATATCATTGGTAGCGCAGTTAAAATGGACACCTTTGTGATTGAACGTTTGGGATATCAGAATAATGTAGGATGTATACTTATTCACGAATTGTTTTTTCATTCGGATATGGATTGGTAAATAAAATATTATGTTACTAACTATGTATATAGACTATAAAGTTTTGGAAGTTTTCGAAAAATCTAAACACATTTTTAATTTTTTAATTTACCTGGTAATTGTTTAAAAATCCTTAACATTCCATTATGTTTTTATTAGACACACGTTGTAATAGTAGCAAAATAATAAATCATCCAATTCTTTTTCTAGTAGTAAAACAGTGAAAACGTATCCAATTACAGCAGATTAATTGGAAAACTAAAAATTTAATTTATCAATTAACATCTAACACTTGTGCAATGGATTATATTGGGATTATGTGCAAACCCACATAAGAATGAGTTGTAGACCTAATCGTTGTTCTTATAAAAACAGGATGAAAATTGGTTTCCCAACACACCTTAGGCAATCAATAAAAATTTTAACAGTGTTATTCACTGAAAGGTATTTGCAAAATATTCGAAGATGGAAACAACATTTATTTACAACATTAGAACTGGCACATCCGTTAGTATAAAAACCTTAAGTACCCTTTAGTCTGAATAAAAGATAAATTGAATTCATTATGTATTCACATTGTTTTGAAATTATATTTATATAATTTATACATTTTTCTCTGTTCATGATAGGTATTTCTCTTATCTTTCAATTACGTGTTTAAAAATCTCTGTTTATTTATGTGAATGTTGTTATTTTGTTGCTATATTTTATATTTTTATCCTTATATTATTATACTTTATAAATCTTTTTCAAGAACGGCAAATGCCAAAATATAAAAGGAAATTGCCAAGAATTCTTCTTTATGTTTGTATCTGGGCATTTATACAATCATACAACCCAAGAGAATATATTATTGTAAGTACCGTTGAAGTTGTATTTGTGTGAACGCATATCTAATAAATTATTTTATTTTAAAGTCTTTAATTTATTTTGGTGTGACATATACACACAATTTTAAACATAGTTGTCTATAAAAGAATAAACAGATTGATTAAATACAAAACTTAAATACGAGTATATAATGTTTGGCTAATAACGGAAATTTTAGTTAGGATGGGAACATTTATTATTCTTCCGAAACTTTCTATAGGACGCACAAGTTTCGGTAAATTTACAAAAATTTCCCAGTTCGTGAACGCAAACGCGGCCGGTTGGAAGCCGGCCCACCCACGCTCGCTGTCCATGTCACGAATACTCGTAGCCTGCAAGTCCAAACCTGTCGTTGGCCAGTTGACCTCCCTGTCCTTACACTGTAACATTGTACAAATCACACCATACGAATCGTTTGGCATGTGACAATTGCCATTAGCTAGGAAAAGTATCAATTACACTAGATTGCAATATAGCCTAGTGTTTATTGCCTTTGATTACTGTAGCCGTAACTCCTATTACCTCCCGTCCTCACACTGTAACAGTGCACAAATCACACCATACGAATCGTTTGGCATGTGACAATTGCCATTAGCTAGGAAAAGTATCAATTACACTAGATTGCAATATAGCCTAGTGTTTATTGCCTTTGATTACTGTAGCCGTAACTCCTATTACCTCCCGTCCTCACACTGTAACAGTGCACAAATCACACAATACGAGGAGTCTGGAGTGTGACAATTGCCATTAGCTAGGAAAAGCATCAATTACACTAGATTGCAATATAGCCTAGTGTTTATTGCCTTTGATTACTGTAGCCGTAACTCCTATTACCTCCCGTTCTCACACTGTAACAGTGCACAAATCACACCATACGAGGAGTCTGGCGTGTGACAATTGCCATTAGCTAGGAAAAGTATCAATTACACTAGATTGCAATATAGCCTAGTGTTTATTGCCTTTGATTACTGTAGCCGTAACTCCTATTACCTCCCGTCCTCACACTGTAACAGTGCACAAATCACACAATACGAGGAGTCTGGAGTGTGACAATTGCCATTAGCTAGGAAAAGTATCAATTACACTAGATTGCAATATAGCCTAGTGTTTATTGCCTTTGTTTACTGTAGCCATAACTCCTATTACCTCCCGTTCTCACACTGTAACAGTGCACAAATCACACCGTACGAGGAGTCTGGCGTGTGAAAATTGCCATTAGCTGGAAAAGTATCAATTCCAACAGAATGCAATATAGCCTAGTGTTTATTGCCTTTGTTTACTGTAGCCGTGACTCCCATTACCTCCCTTTCCTTACAATGTAACAGTGCACAAATCACACCATACGAGGAGTGTGGAGTGTGAAAATTGCCATTAGCTGGAAAAGTATCAATTCCACTAGAATGCAATATAGCCTAGTGTTTATTGCCTTTGATTACTGTAGCCGTAACTCCTATTACCTCCCGTTCTCACACTGTAACAGTGCACAAATCACACCATACGAGGAGTCTGGCGTGTGACAATTGCCATTAGCTAGGAAAAGTATCAATTTACACTAGATTGCAATATAGCCTAGTGTTTATTGCCTTTGCTTACTGTAGCCGTAACTCCTATTACCTCCCGTTCTCACACTGTAACAGTGCACAAATCACACCATACGAGGAGTCTGGCGTGTGACAATTGCCATTAGCTAGGAAAAGTATCAATTTACACTAGATTGCAATATAGCCTAGTGTTTATTGCCTTTGCTTACTGTAGCCGTAACTCCTATTACCTCCCGTTCTCACACTGTAACAGTGCACAAATCACACCATACGAATCGTTTGGCATGTGACAATTGCCATTAGCTAGGAAAAGTATCAATTACACTAGATTGCAATATAGCCTAGTGTTTATTGCCTTTGTTTACTGTAGCCGTAACTCCTATTACCTCCCGTTCTCACACTGTAACAGTGCACAAATCACACCATACGAGGAGTCTGGCGTGTGAAAATAGCAATTAGCTGGAAAAGTATCAATTCCACTAGAATGCAATATAGCCTAGTGTTTATTGCCTTTGTTTACTGTAGCCGTGACTCCTATTACCTCCCTTTCCTTACAATGTAACAGTGCACAAATCACACCATACGAGGAGTGTGGTGTGTGAAAATTGCCATTTGCTGGAAAAGTATCAATTCCACTAGAATGCAATATAGCCTAGTGTTTATTGCCTTTGTTTACTGTAGCCGTAACTCCTATTACCTCCCGTTCTCACACTGTAACAGTGCACAAATCACACCATACGAGGAGTCTGGCGTGTGAAAATTGCCGTTAGCTGGAAAAGTATCAATTCCACCAGAATTCAATATAGACTAGTGTTTATTGCCTTTGTTTACTGTAGCCGTGACTCCTATTACCTCCCGTCCTCACACTGTAACAGTGCACAAATAACACCATACGAGGAGTCTGTCGTGTTAAAATTGCCATTAGCTGGAATAGTATCAATTCCACTGGAATACAATGTGTGTTGCCTTTGTTCACTAATATCACTGGCATAGAGGCAGAAAAGTTATTGGATATTTTCTGTTTCAAAAATATCATTGTCTTTTATATCTTTGAGGCTGTCTGATTACAGTGTGGCGTTCAATATTGTTATATGTAAGATATTGTTGTATTTTACTTATAGTTTTCTATATTTCGTAGACGTAGATAGTAATAGGTCTAGTCCGGGAAAAGAGAGCTAATTTATATCGAATAAGCACACAATATGCTTTCCGTGACATCGATAGAAAAATTTCTCTTGCGAACTAAATCAGCCACCCGCACTATTTTTGATAGAGGGTTAAATTGGAGGATATCGAGCTGAGAGGACTAAACCTGGTCTCAAAAAAGACATTCCAAATTGTAATATTTTTATGGGTCTTACGTTTTAGTTTTAGGCCTGCACACTTATAATCAACAATAATACACTTAAACGATAGCTAGGCCTATATCGTCGTAATTCTACAATATAAAAAACTGAATGTCATCACCGTCAACTAAAAAGTCAGCCTTTTCTTTTATTCGCGACGATTTAATTTTTATTTACGTGCCTGAAAGCTTCAATAATATTCAGTAAATCTAACACGAATATAACATATAAAGCATGTATAATTCGATATTTTTAACCATTCCCTACACCTTTCCATTTCAACCTACGCCAAAACTGACGTGCCTGACAGCTTCAATAATACTCAGCCAATCTAACACAAATATAACATATAAAGCATGTATAATTCGATATTTTTAACCGTTTTATACCTCACCATCTCGACCTCCACCAAAACTGACGTGGCTGACAGCTTCAATAATACTCAGCCAATCTAACACAAATATAACATAAAGCATGTAGGCTATAATTCGATATTTTTAACCGTTTTATACCTCACCATCTCGACCTCCACCAAAACCGACGTTGCTGACAGCTTCAATAATACTCAGCCAATCTAACACAAATATAACATATAAAGCATGTATATAATTCGATATTTTTAACCGTTATTTACCTCCCATCTCGACCTCCACCAAAACCGACGTTGCTGACGATTGATTTCTTTCATAGGGAAACTCATCGATTCCACTAAACAACATTTAGATTGTGTGTTTACAATGCAAATTGACTCCCTCAGTATTCTTATTATATATAAAAGTTTAATAAATAGAAGTTGCGCATTCTTGTCAAAACTATCTGTAGTAATACAAAGTTTAGTTGGCGCGTACAAAATGTTGCCCGCACGAGGTACAGTGTATTATTCTGGTTCTGACCGGTCTGGGTGCGGTAGTGCCGCCAGCACCACCATCACACTCGCGCACTCGCGCACCCGGCGCTCGCCTTTCTGTGCTGTGCCGTTCTTCTTCACTGACCCGGACAGTACACGGTGTTTTGACTGTTTGTACATAAAACATTATCTCAAAACCAAAATTCCCATTTACCAAACCTTCAATAATGATCATTCGTATATCTTTAGCTTAATTTTCTATTATAATTGAACAATTTCTCATATTTTGAAAAACTCTACTACCCTACTACTGTACTACTAATTTGTTGCATTCAGATTTCAAAAAAGTATAAATAATTTCAGTTTATAGTACCACAAATCTTTCTTCCGTAGTGGGCTCCAGGTTTTGTTAGCTTCCCGGTTTCTCTTTAACAAAATTGTTAATTACAAATCAGACAATATTTATTACTCTTCTGCGCTGAAAATAATATTATTTAACAACAATACAGTACGAACATGGTGTATAAATATAATACAATATTTCAAAATTACGGGAAATTTGTAGAAATGATTTAATTAATAATAGTTGGCCGAATAATTCTAATACTTTATAGGCTATTATGTCCCTACTCTAAAGCTTAGCAATTAGTAAAAAATTAATTTTTTAATGTTACAACTGCCAACAAATCCCATTAACACCTAATTAACGTTCCAATTTTAATTCCACCAAAGGCTGAAAATCTTTATAGTAGAGTAAATGTCCACAGAATTACCCAATGCAGTAACAGCTTCCTAAACCACAAAGATAGAAATGTATATCAAGAAAAACTGGTTTATGAACTGTGATGTTATTGACTCATAGTTAATACGAGCTTGTGCTGTTGATGAACGAAATGTATTCCTCGATAGTAGGCTATGTATCAGGTAACAAATCAAAATTCTAGAGGAAAATTCTAAAGGCTTCGTTATAACGAATAATAAACTCGCCTAACTTCCTGGAAAGCTTTTTGGAGGAGAAAAAGTAATCTAATTCATCCGTTTTACACGATATTAGTGTAGTGTGTGTAGTTATTCAACTGCGTTGAAGCTGGTTAACTACTGCAGCTAATTAAACTTATTATATTAGGAAAAAGCTAAGTTATATCAAGTTATGGAAAGCATTACCGTTATAACGATACAAATGTACTTTCTTATGAAGTCATTGGTATTTAAAACGTGTAAAATACCTTTTTAGCCTTTTCGTTGTGTTTCAGCAAAATTCTAATGATATGTTCCTAATCACCACCCCAAAAAAGCTCGAAAGGGAATTTATTACGAAAATTTTAAATGATGAAAGTCATATTTAGCCGGTTTTAGGGCGGTTAGCCACACTGCAGCGCGGCGATGACGTCGTTTATGTTAATGGTAGAGAAGGGTCTGAGGATCCCAAGGGCACACAATTGGGCCAAGGTGATTTCATCACTACTTATTGTCGACCACGACTTGCATATTGATCTCATTGGCCGTTCATCATCTTGAGTTTTATTATAATGTGGTGGTATCAGGCTTCTCGCGTGTCAGATCTGTTGCACAATTGTTGGATTTGGAGGACAAAGAAAACACTGCATTTAAATAAGTAACGATACAGTATAATGAAATCGGTTGGAGAGACAGCCTTAAAAATCAATCGTGTCAATCAGAATCGTGATAAGAAATGTGGCAATAATGGAGTTACATTTAATGCTACAACCGACATCACATCTCGGTGCATCGCCTTATAACAACCGAAATCTGGTATTAACCGGTCATTGTACCAGCACTCGCAGTAATGCTATCCAAATATATTAAATTGTTGAGTATCCCTATTTATATTTACATGTCCTGAAACTCCGAACTTCTGTTATACAAATTGGTTGGTGGGTCAAGACAAATAGTTTTCTATGCCTGCCTTTTCGATTTTTAGTTAAAAATTCATAATCCATAAATAGTGTAGATTGCAGTTTTGCATAGCGCATTGTTATTGTTCTGTTTTATCAGCGATTGGTGAAAAAAATTATATTGATTAAATAAAGTTTAAAGTAGTGTGAGTTTAAATTCCGTAATTGATTAACATAATTTTCGGTCATTACATTACGATTTAGTTAAATTTTATGCCAAGAAGGTGAATTTTTCAATAGATTCTCTTTTAACATACAAGAAAACTGACCAAAAGATTGTTAATCATGCTGTCTTAATTTTTTTTATTTATACATTTATACTTGTCTGAATAACTATGTATAACTAAAAGAGATGGAATAAATTTGTTGAGCGTGTAACTGTTATAGGATTCTTGTTCCTATAATATTAATAATTAACAACTGATTAAGTGACGAATATCAGACTATTAGGCACACAAATGAAACTTACAACACATGTCAAATATTTGTAATAGGGTCATGAATTTGGCTGTAATATTGGAAACATTTTCTATGGAGCAATTATATTCAAATCTCAAATTTAATTTTTTAAAGTTGTAAAACAATTATTTGCTCTTTAGTTTTATAACGAATTATTTATCATTATTCCATGTAGTGAAGTTGTAATATTTCTGTTCGATGTATAAATCAAAGCAGCCCTCCTGATACGGTCCTTCGGTAAACTGTATGTAGTAAAATTACTTTATCAAAATAAGCGAGGTGAGCATTCATACTACGAGTATCTTGACCATTTCACATTTTCCGTATTAATGAAATTAAAAATTACTTCCACATTTGGGGTTCTTCTCTGTGTTGTACGTAAATTTGTTTATAACAAAAAATTGTGTGTTTCCGCCATTATTTTTCTATAATCTATACCAATTCTGACTTGGCAACTAATATCAAAATTATATGCTATTATTCTCTGAGAGAATCTTGATCTACATGCGCATGAACTTTATTGTTACATTTTTAGGTTTATCGACCATAAGTATAATAAAACTAGGAAAATTACCGTTTACAAACATTACAATAATATTTGTAAACCCACGTTAGATAATATAAATATGACTAGTGTAGAATTTTTGTAGCGATAATAAAGATATTTAGAGTATTCTTTCTTATAACTAGTTTTAATTTCAACCTGAGGTAAATATAAAATACACTATTTAACCCTTTGAGCCATAGCGCCCTACCAGTAAATCAGGAACTATTCTTAATTTATGCTAAACTGCAGGTTTTTCCTGCTATAATCTAACCATATAGTGTAAAAGACATTATATATAGTATTGAAGATGCATAAAACATACAGTGTGTAGGCCTACTTGCGTCCAAACATATGAAATGTTACACTAATTTGGAGATTTCTGTCATGGGTCCATATAGTGGTTCCTTCAATGGCATTCTGGATACTGATATAACTAATACAAATAACCAGGTGCACTTATACTAATTGAATTATTAGTTAAATATGGAACAATTACACTAATTTGGAGATTTCTGTCATGGGTCCATATAGTGGTTCCTTCAATGGCATTCTGGATACTGATATAACTAATACAAATAACCAGGTGCACTTATACTAATTGAATTATTAGTTAAATATGGAACAATTATGCCTAGATGAGAACGCAAGCGTCCTAACTGTACGACACGAGATTTAGTACATTTCGTTGTAATATTAGTAAAATCTGCTTCTATAATCAAAGTATGTAGTTAAAACCCTACATGTT
Source organism: Homalodisca vitripennis (assembly GCF_021130785.1). NCBI lineage: Eukaryota > Metazoa > Arthropoda > Insecta > Hemiptera > Cicadellidae > Homalodisca > Homalodisca vitripennis. The sequence goes on from NC_060208.1 coordinate 163,134,390, forward strand.
TTAATGTTCAGCCTATATGAAACATAGTAAATTTTGTTAATATTTCTTTATTCTTCACTCTAGCCTATGGTGTCAATACGGGTTAAAACCCCAAGAACGTAGCCAGGAAAGAATTGGGGGGGAGTCAAGACAACTGATATTTTCCCAAAGTGGACAGAAAGTAAGGCCTCATTTTGTATATATGTATCTATGTTGAGAACGAACTTTAAGCAGTACATGTCAGTTAAACTGAATCATTTAAATAATAACAATCGTTCACTAAAAAAGTAATTGAAACAATTGAAAATTGCGGGGGGGGTCCGGACCCCTTGGATCCCCTCGCTGGCTACGTCCTTGTCAAAACCTGTAAAGCTTTTCAAGTTATACTAAAAACTACAATTGCATTTCTTTAAAAATAGTTAATTAGCTTTATTATTTTATTCACATGTTTCTAGTTTTTGCATACCTCGTATATCGTTTAATTTACTTAGTTGCAATGAATTCAACATTTTAAAACTGCTTACTACTTTTTTGTAAAATATAAATGTTATAATGAACCACATGTTAGATGGATATCATGTTACAGTATTTAATTTACTGTAAAACAAAAAAAAACGTATATATTTATCTCTATAAACAGTAAGTCCAGTTTCTGTACAAACTAATGTAGAAACACGCAAATCCGGCTAATTTCACGTTAGCGTATCTCAGCAGGCCCTGGCACCATGTGTCTGGCACTCATAACATTAAAAGGGATAGTCGGTTATGTGAAATACCCAATTGTTTTGGCGATCAGTAGATTAGAATACGATAACATTGACTAAAGTAGATATGTCTATTACTATACCTTATCCTTTTATCAGTACTCCGTTTTATCAATTATCTCCCCTTGGCGCCCAGATCTAATTAGTGTCGGAACTATTAATAGCAAATAACAGGACTATTGATCCACGAGAAGTGTCATAAAGGTAAATGTTATTTTCTTGCAAAAAAGTGATTGAAATTTGCATGAGTTCTCTTTTGTGGAGAAACGTGTTATAAGTGGTGTCCTCACACTCTCCGATTATTCGTAACATATTAGCAATGTAATTCTAGTCGATTGCCTTTCAATCCCAAGATATTCAAGAAATTCTAACTGTATCCTTTGGGGCAAGTGGCCGTCAGGGAAAACCCTTCTCTATATATAAACTGTGGTTTATTTTTCTCTGTTGCTGGTTTTTAAGACACTTAAGAGATTAAAATGAGCAACGAACAGCGTTATTACAATGTAGTTACTTACTTTCACAATTTAGAACCCACCAATTCTAACCCAAAACTTTAATTGTTGTCATTTTAATACGAAAAAGAACCTCTCATCAGACTTCTTTTAATCTTAAAGTAGTGTGCTTTTGCAACAATGTGTAACCATCATCACATCTACTAAAGGAGCACGTTGAGTTGAAATAGCATTGATGAAATCCTGCAAGATTTTCATGTTATTATGATTCAAATGTCATTACAAAGAATTGTAAAGATACAAATGCTTGTTTTTCTGAACGCAAGATCCAACTGATACAGACAAGTTCAAGTTGACTACGGTAGATGTACTAATGTATCTAGGATCGATAGGCTACGACTAGTCAGGGCCAAACCGGTATAAGCCGCAGTGAGAGCGGTTAACTAAATGTACCAAAGCAGCTATTAATTGCATTGAACGTTAAGAGAGAGGTTGATTGCGGTAGACACATTAGTAAGTCAGGATCACTCAATATAGAGTCGCAGGGAGAAAGTCCCAGATACGCGAGCTTGTCTTGTGCCCGCAATTTGATCTCAGAGGTTGGCAACAGACGAATCTTATAAACGCCACGATAATTAGTAATAAGGCACATACGTACACTTGTATTCAATAAAATAAACAGCAGGATAAAGACAAGAAAGAAATCAACGCAAGAGGGCGTCCATTTGACCACAATCAGCTGTGTGTTTCAGAATTACCGACATCTTGTTATTTGTAAGTTTAAAATAATCTCATTTTATTCTATAAGAAATATCCAAGCGTTTCAAAAAGATGGTAACAGAAAGATTATCAGTCTACTTAATGCGTTATTTGATATATAAATCCATGCATGATATATTATGCGCTAATATATTGTATAAAATGCAACAATACTCCAGTATTGTAAAGGAAATAAATATTTCATCTAGTCGGCGATATAGATTATAATCAAGATGTATAGAGATAAACACATAAAATTATATAATGAATAGCTTCACGGAGACGACTATTTATACAGCGCGCCAGTATCGCTATCGCCATTAGATAACGGAGATCATGTGACGCACCAGCTGTTTCCTAGAAATCTCCTCTCTCCTCCCACCTCTCTTCCCATCTGCCCGATCTCGTCTGTTTAAGTGTTTATTGTTTGGTTGCCAAATGAAGAGGTACACATTCAGATCATTACACGGCTCAACCTGCCCTCTATTGGCGACATGTGGTACTAAGATTTTTAAACGCAGATCGCCATGACACCTGTCGTCCTCAATTGGAACTAAATTATGCACCTTGTTTATTTCACTTTTTAGTTGAATGCTGTGCATTGTATGCTATGTTTCCTATTTCTGTTAATTGTTATAGAAAGCTTGTCTAGCTAGGGATTGATTTATAGTGAAAAATAATTTCCAGACAGTTTAAAATAGTTATAATTTACAAATGTAACTTTTGGTTAATTTAGTTTTTTATTTACTCTCACCATAAAACATTATTTTTCCTCGCCTAAGCAGATAACAATTGACTTCACAATTCATTTAGTGTTTTATAAGTAACTGAAACTTGAAATTGAAGGAAGTATATCCTTGTTAAGGCAGGAGTGTCCCAGGGATCTGATATATCTCTACCCTGTTTTTGGCTGTCATAAATTATGTCTTTCTTTTGCCATTTCATGTATTTCCTGCTTTCGCTGAAGATATAACGTTTTTTACTCCTTAACAGACATACAAATCCTTAGGAGAATCCCAATCCACACACTATAACTTATTTAACAGTAGCAGGGCAGGAAGCAAGTAATCTTCAAAAGAAGCATTACGAGCAGCGGTCTAAGTCGTTGGACTTTGGGTCCGAGTTAGAGATAGCGCAGTGCTGCCTTACTGTATTTCAAGATATTCATAAGCATTTTTGAATCAATGTTGTTCATTAGAAGAAATTCTGTAGACCCTAAATTATTCAACTGCAGAAGGGCCAGAAGTGAGTGACCTTAAAAAGAAGCAATATAGGGCAATCTTACTGAATAACAAGAAACACTTTTACACTGTTACAAAACACAGAAAAAGGTGGTTTCCAACAAGGAAATCCTTACCTGTGTAGTGGGATCCTTAAACATTCTCAAATATGTGATGGCCTTGTAACATAATCTTCACACCTTATTCCATTTCTTTGTTACAAACTCAGAAGCAGGTAGTCTCCAATGTGGATTCACATCCATCCTTACTTGTTTGGAGAGATACTTAAGTATACTCGAGTCTGTGATGGTCATTTAATATGTTATATCCACACCTTATTCCTAACCTAGAATCTAGTAGCCTTCAACAGGGAATTTCACATATCAGCTCTACAGTCGGATCACTAAGTATCCCTGGTTTGATTATGATCATTGGAAGAAAAACTCATGATCTTCATAAGGAAGTCATAGAAAACAATTTATAGGACAATATTTGAAATAGGTCTTTAACATTAGATAACTTTATAAAGTTCAGTGAACATACCAGCACAGTCCTGAACACATTTTGATTTGATTCTGGAAACTCAGAAATAAAAACTTCAGAGATGTTTACATAAATAACACAGTTTTGTAATCAAGCTAAACATTTCAAGAAAGTTGAAGGTTATACTTTTAATAACATCCATAAGTGGTTTAAGTAAAATTTAATTTTATGGTGTCAGGAAAAATCTTAATACAGATACGGCATAAGATATAATTGAGTTGTTGTTTAAATAACTCACTAAATTTATTTGTTTGAAGTCAAGCTCTGACTTTCAGGCAAAAATTTTAAAATAATGTTTTGCACATTTCCGAGAAAGTTCACATACAGTATAATGGACAGAAATTAAAAAGTCTCATATGGCTCATGTAAAATCATCAATTGAAAACACAATTTTTGCTGTTTCAGACTACAACTTAAAACTTGAATAAAGAATCAAGAGCTAGTTCCAACGTGACATTCACAATTTTACAATAATCAATGTTGTGTAAAACAGATTACTCGTCAATGATATTTATGGTAAGATATATAAAATACTATACATATATTAATTTACAATAGTATTACTCATATTTGAACAAACAAACAAGTTGCATATAAAGTATTACAAACATAACATTTGATGGTCAGAAATGAACTAAGTTTCACGAGCTACAGATTTTCTTGCAAAAATTCGGATATTCCATAATAAGTTATGCATATCTGTACATTTTTTACTGCATTTTTAAAACAAGACTGTAAGCTGCTTTATATCAACAGGAAGCTTATTATAAAATTTAGTTCCCATATAATTGGCAAACTTTCAAATAATGTTAACTTGTGCACAGGAACCTTCAGTTTACCTTTAAAACAAGTGTTATAACTGTGGTCATGGTGATTTATGATTTATATATTCTGAATTTAGGTAAGTAAAGTAAGTAAAGATGTCTTATTTTACCAGGTGAAGTTGGACTAAGAAGCCCTCTCTAACACTTAACCTGGGGACCAACGGCTTAAAGGTGACTTCCGAACCACCACCAATGGCCGGGCAGGCAGTCAGCTTGCAAGGACAGGATCGCTCAGTGGTCACCTATCCAAGCAGCAGCCACGCTCGACGTTGCTTAATCCGGTTATCTTGTGATAACCGTTGTTTTTTAGGTGACTATAAAAAAATTAAACTACTATTAATATACAGTGATGGTATGTTTAATATTTCTAAATTCCTAAAAAATACTTTACAAGAAGTTGTTTTATTTAAAAACAGCATGGTTCTTACATATATTTTTTTAACTTTAACAACAGAAAGAATGCAAGAACCACTTCTCCAGATTTGAATTCCATATTGTGCCAATGAGTAGAAACAAGAATAATAAACCGTAAGTCTAGTCTTAAGATTAACCAACTCCCTCAAAGTAAACATTTAATAGCAAACTGTTTTTTGTTTGTTTGTATCAATGTATGATCTCCAGGATACATTTTGTCTATAACCAGCACTAAACATTAACTAGACTCTACGGCAGCCAGAGATGTGTTCTTATTTCGTCCTTATTTTGAACTGTCTGAGATATTACAGTTTGGGTCTTTTCACTATTTAATGTAAGACAATTATATGTAAACCATTTATCCAAATCTACAAGAGAATTGACAATTTATAATTTATTATCCTGCCCTCGATTACATTTTACTAGGGATGTGTCGTCTGCATATAATACCAGATCATTCTTAACATTATATGGCATATCATTTATAAAAACAATGAATAACAAAGGATCTACGAGTAATATTGATCCTTGAGGGACACCGCTACTTATATTTGCCCATGATGATACATGTTTAATACCATTATTGTTGAGTATTGTTCTTTGCTTTCTTTCAGGAAGGGATGACTGAAACCATGCTAATGAGTTACCTGAAATACTATTACATTTAGCTAAATCTAACCTGTTGGGGATTAGGAGTCCTTTATACCCTCTTTTTAATCTAATGTAATCTGAATGTAAAAATTTGTGCAGATGAAATATCCTCTTGAAGGAACTTCTTTAGGCAAATATTATGTTGCTAAAAATTAAAATCGGAATAAGCCAATTTGGTGAGCACTTATAAACTATCTTGGTATACTATCATAATGCATAATTCAGTAGCTTTAAAAATTGTGTGAGGGTTTAGTACATTGATGAGAAAAAGACAAATGAGAACACTTTTTCCCAACATTCTATCCCTTTAGGGACAGAACCTCAAAGTTTCAAGTTTTAGCTTACACTGATTAGAGTTGGAGAGATTTTTAGATCAGTCTATGAGTAGGAAAGTTGTGTTTGAGTGGCTTTCATAAATATATAGCCAAAAGAATATATCACATTTTCAACACTTTTGGAATTACATTTAACTTTGTGGAGGCTCATATTTCAGTTTAATTAACACTAAAAAGTTTAATAAGATTAAATAACATTTTAATATTTTATTGTAAGAAGAAAATGTAGCTTACTATTGTAGTTGAATCGCTTCTCATTGATTCTAAGGATATATCTAATTGGTTCCATCAGGTGAATGTAAGCAAACTACAATGTAAGTCGTATATAATTCAAATTGGTCATTGTTATTACTCCTGGAGAATTACTCCTTGAAGTAAATCTCTAAAGGGGAGGCTCAATAAGAGAGCTCATTGTGAATAACTTTGTAGTCACTTCAGTGGGAGCAGCTTTACTCTCTTTGCCACTGGATATGTCCGATGAAGGTGTACAGTCAGCTAATTTTGGCATTTTTCACTCAATTTTGGCTTATAGTCTTCTCATATAGGATAATTCATCCTTTACTGCAGACCTGAGCGAATTTAGCAACACACCTTTGATCTTTGTGTGTACATAAATCAATAAATTGCCAACAACTGTTAGAAATTTTAAGTAGTAATAATTAAGAGGGTTTCTATTTAAGTTGCGTACTAATATTTTTTTTACAGTGTAAAAAATCTGTAGATTCTATCTATTACCTGTAGGGTCACAAGGAAATTTCATAATCAAAATCCTTAGACTACTTAGTAAAAATACTAATGATGTAATATGATGGATCCCTATTTACGTTTTCAAACGAAAGTAGGCATACATCAACTATATAGTATTTCAGTGTTCATAATTAAGAGGAACAGAATTTAAGCAACTATTTCATCAGATTTTTCGCGTGTATGAGCATTTCTGGATCAAATTAATTATATTTCCAATAGTACAGCTGAGGTTGCCTTGTTGTCCCAACCAAAAAAATACAAATACAAATAATGTTTTGGAAACCTACTTTGATCAATAAGCGTTTAATTCCAGCCCTTGTCATATTATTCTGGTCCAACATATTTCGTGCCATGGTAGAGTTTGACTTCCTTGTCCTGGACTTTGTTGTCCTGCTGAAGAAAAGATATATATACACACATACATAGGAATGAGAAGCCTTGTGTTTTGTCTTGTCCCCCCTAAAATAATATAGCTCTCAAGAATCTATGTTGATCAAAAATTTCAACAGCTGTTGCAATCTACTTTCGGTCTAATATATTTCCAGTGCCATAGTTGAGTTTTTTTGTCAGAGAATAAACATTATATATATTTTCATTATAAGGGAGAAATTCTTATTAATTTAATGCAATATTCAAAAATATCATTCATAAGGTTTTACATATTATAACAGTTTTATTATACATCTTGTTATTTTTCAGACTGTAGTCTGGCATGTTAGTGTTTATTACTCTGTTTTTATGCCACTGTGAAAATGCCATATTTGTCAATGAAACCAACCGGTTTAGAAATTCACAGCTGTGTTCATGAAGGTGAGTTTTATAATAGTGTTTAAATAGTACTTTCAATGGATTAGTTGTTTTAAATTCATCACTGGCTCAATCTGGAGTAAAAGTTAGATTAACTTTGTCTTTGCTACCTGAATTACACTACTGATCGAGGACTGTTTTAAAATTTAATTGTAACGTTTCAGCCTCGTTGATTATCTTCTGCTGAAAGTGTCAACAGCTCTATGGTGTTAGTTAAATTTTGATTATAAAACATAAATATGACCTATTTTTCCAAATTTTGTAAGATTCTAGGATACTTTTCTGATCTCTCTTCTCACATCCTTCCTGGGATTTCAACAAGTATTTTACAAAAAGAACTAGCTGAATTGGTCCAGCCTTTCTCAAGATTAGCGCTTCTTTTAGTATAAATGATGTTCATGGAAATTCTAAATGCAAAATGTTTTATTGAACTAAACACTACAGATAATACTGTGCACAATCTCATAATTTTATTGGTTTTACAATAAAAATAAGTAATTTGTGATACTTAAAAAAGAATGTGTATGTTTAACTCTTGCACATTTTTATTTACGCTGATAATTTGTAGTCTATTTACAATCACAAAATGCCAGTTGAAATTCATATTTAAAATATATAGTATATAATATTATAGTAGGTATAAATAGTCAATACAATAAATTTTACGGGGAAAAAAAATAAATAAAATTTGAACGTCCTAATATCCGGACGTTGTATTTTTTAACAGTTGTTTAAGCATGTCCGTCTTATAACAGGATGTTAATATTTCTTGAGATTTCTTCACGTGCTTGAATATCTTGATGTTAGTACCCAAAGAATTAACATTATGCAACAATTTAAAATCAAATTAACATGCATATATATGTATTATTGAATATGTATAGCACTAAAATAAAGTCTTATAGTTTAAATGATGGGAATTTGATTATTCACATTGTACATTAAATTGAGTGTATAATTATTGAAATCCTTGTTCTCCTTTATGAAAGATTCCCAATCAAGAGTTTTCTTTAATGTACACACATGTATTCACACTTGATATAAAGTTTTGTCCTTAAATTGCATTGAAAATGAATTTATGACTATATACGTGATTTAAGTATATAGTCCAATATAAATTTGTTATTTGTTTGATATTGAAAAAACATTTTAAAAACCAATCATTGTTTGGATAAGTTCAAATCATATTCTTAAAATTAAACATCTTCACCTACGTATCATCTATCATCGAAGATAAGGGCACAAAAGTATTTTAAAGTTTAATATTGTTTTTATTGGGTAAAACAAAAGGTCGTCTTTTACACTCAGCTCTTAAATGAAAGAAGGTAAAAGGTAGTGTTATTTTTTAACTAATTTTTTATGTATGCTACACATAAATAATATTAATTGTTTAGCTCAAAACCTTCAATTCTGAATGATTTTAACACTCTGACTAGCAAATTGGCAAATACTAAAAGGCACTTATAAAGTAATATAAATCAAAACCACAACACAGTTCCTTGGTTCATTCCCTCAATAGCTTTATTAATGGAGTATCTTGATCAAAATACTTTTGGTGTAAAATCAGAATAAGTTACACAGTAAAATAAAAAATTCTTTATGAAAAGAGATTCATAGGTGTACGATTACTACCGCATAACCTGGACAGAAGGATAATGCAATACGCTGAACTATGAAGAACACTGCCTTTTTACCAAACAATACATCAAAAAGCACAATATGAGGCTGAAGATAAGGCGAAGTTTACATTGACTGCTCATGGCCCTCGTGTTTTGCTAATCTGATTAAGCTCAATGAAAAGAGCCACAAATGTTGTGACCAGACAAAAGCCCTGGAACAAGCAGAAAGTTCTAATTAAGCAAGATAATAAAAACTTATTACTAGTTTTAGACAGGAACCACTATTTTGCTAAGTTTATATTGACAGTCCTAAATCTGTATGAAGAATTTGAACCAATTTAAAAATGTATGCTTTTGAGAAATTTAATTGCTCTGTGCATTCCTTGTTATTAATCACACAATACCTTTATTGCATTCAATCAATCAACCAATTATAATCTTTCTTTACATTTTTTTAAAGAAAAGTAATGGTGTCAATATATAAAATAATGATAATATAAATTAAGAAGTCATCCGCAGATGTTTTCATAAAATTCTTAAATGGTGTACATGGGTCAATCTATCAGCCAGGTGTCCAGTCTTTATTTTAAGGCAGCTCCAATTAGCACTCTGTCATCGGGTAGGAGGTTGAAAAGTTGTGTTCTGATATAGGTTGGCTTCTTTTCGAACAAACCTGTTCTGTGTCTTGAGAGAGGGATTCTTGATGAATTCTTGTGTTGTGCCCCTGGTTTCTGACTTCTCTGGAAGGCCAATTTTGTCAACCAAAAGTGTCACTTCTTGGATGTAGATAGCGATGACGGTCTTAATCTTTAGCTGCTTACAAGCTGCATCTTCTCGCCACTTTCCCTCCAGTAGAACATCAGATAGAGTGGAATTTGTCCCTTTCTGCCAAAATTGATCTGTTTGGTTTTTATAGGGTTTACAGGCAGATCATTTGAACCACAGTAGTTGTGTGTTATATTTAAGGCTATGTAAGCATTTCTGTTTAGTTATTCGGCTGTGTTTCCTTTACAAATTAAGATGGTGTATCGGTATACATGACCACAAAGCTGTAGTCTCTAATGTAGTGTTTAAAAAGTCAGGAGTTAACAGAATAAACAACACTGGGCTCAGTACCAAGCCTTTTGGAACCCCTCTTGCTTAGGAAGACACTTTGATCTGACATACTGAGTTACACAGCTTGTTGTTGTATGCTTTGTCTCAACTAATGCATCCTTCAAGATAACTCCTAAACCAGTAGGGTGCAGTTTCCTGTATTCAGAGATTATTGAGCTTCATTAGTATTATCTGATGTCCCAGACAGTCAAATGTCTTACTTTAGTCAAGTAGTATTGCTAAAGTGAATTTGTTGTCATCAATTTATACTCAATTAGGGAAATTAGAGCTGTGGTTTTTTATCTATCTTTTAGAAACCCATGCTGATAGTAAGGAATAAGATTTAATTGTTGTAAGTAGTCCAGGAGTCTATTCATTTTTAAGATTATATTTGAAAAAGTTAGGAGGCTGGAAATAGATTTGTAGTATTCTACTTCAGTGGAGGACCTCATTTGTGATCACTTTTGCAGTTTTTACAGCAGAAGGGGAAACATTAATTTTAAAAGATTTGTTTATTACTGCTGCTAGTAGGGGAGCAAAGACATTTTCACAGTGCCTATCCAATTTTAGTGATATATCATTGAATCAGCATGAATCCTTGCTCTTTATATTTTATTTGACTTCTTGAGGACTTGTAAGTGTAAGAGTTAAAGTTCGATGTGTTTGTTTATGTTCCTGATTTGGTCCTGGTAAGGCTTCTGGTGTCATGTAGCCATCCGCACTAAATGTTTTTCAGCAACTTTTCAGCAATTTTTTGTGAGTCAATTAGCTCCCCTTCTGCTGTAACCGGTTGAGGTGACTATCTTACTTCCACCCTCTCTTAGATGCCTTTTCAGTGTTGACAAAATCCTAAATAGCTTTTAATTTTTTATCTGCTTTACTGATATGCTGGATATTAACCTCTTTTCTTATCTCTCTGAGTCTGAGGCTGTAAAGTTTCTTTTTGTGCATCATAATTGATTTGTCTCCTTGTTGTCTTGTCATTTGAAATGTTTTTAGGGCTTTGAGGAAATCTTTCTTTAGTTCTTTTGCCTTTTTATCAATGTATTCAGCAAGCTGTTTTTTCCATTCCTGGTTTTCAAGATGGGGATTGATTACCTCAGTAAATTTTTCCAGCTTCCATCGAACTCTGCAATATATCCATTTATCTAGCCATAAATAACAACGTATCTGTTATTAATCTGGCTGAAGATGGGCAAAGTAAACATTTAACATTTAAAATTCGTAACTATCCAGCAAAGCTAAACCTAAGGGATGAAAAATCCACGTTTTATTGAATTAAAAATAATGTTACTGAATTTGAAGAAGATTAAAAATTTGATTCAAATTGTGATATTAAGCTGAACACCAAAACTTCTGGTTATGTATACTTCACAATTATCTTGAGGCTAAAATGTTCAACATTGGGTTATTGGTAAATAAAGTAATGCTAGAAAGATAGTTTCTGATTCCTGTTTAAAACTAGTTGTAAATATAAAATTTACTAAAAAGATTGAAGCAAAATATTTTGGAGTAAGTAAAGTATTAAATTTTGTTTTAACTAGTAAAATCGATCATTTTTCTTTTAAATACTGAAAACCAACAGTTCTAACAAAGGTACTTCAGTGGTTTTTACTTCATGCATAAAAGTAGTATTATTAATATATTGTATTATTCTGCTTAAATTTTACAAATTCTAAAGATTTAATAGCCTTAAGAGTTCACAACAGGTTTGGCTAAGGTAAAACCAATTAAAATCCTCATTTAAATAATTTTAATTACACCAAAGTTAAATTTATAAGCTGTAACTCATGATTCCAATGAAATTTCACAATTGCAGTATTTTTAGTTCAGATGACTTTTGATAGATGTTATTTCAGCCAAGAGAAATATTCAAGGTAAATAAACTATACTATTTTAATAAAAAAAGTGTTTTGCTTAGCCCAAATATCAAATAATATTCTTTCATAAAAAAGCCCCAACATCATTGCCAAAATGGCATTTTACCCAAAGGATAACCCAATACTTCAAATCTATTTCCTGTCTATAAAACTTGTTCTGCTTAATATAATTGTCTGATATAATCCTAGTATAAAAATAAATTAATATTTTACAACAAAGTAGCCTACATTAGTGAAACGTACCTTGAATAGAAGTTTATATCCAATATTGAAAAGTCCAAATGCATTAATGACAAGTTTGGACTGGTCAAGTTGCTCTAGAAACAAAATGAGCTGAAAAAGTAAATCAAATTAGTATGATTGTTAAATATCTTGAAGTAGAAGCTCCATGATACATGGAATCTTTATGAGTGTGAATTATAAACATAATTTTTTTTCATTGTGAGTTTGCCAAAATACATATTACCAATGTCTAAAAATATCAAGTAAAAGAAGTTTGTTTACAGGGTGATTCAAAAGGAATACCATATCTTTAAAAACTTGTATTTAATGCAAGAAACATAATAGAACCTTCTTTTATAAATCATTACAAAAGTATTATACAAAATTTTTTCACTCAAAAACAAGTTCAGAATGTTCAATACAACCCCCTCTAGACACTCGAGCAATATCAACCCGATACTCAAACTCATTCCACACTCTCAGTAGCATATCAGGCGTAACAGTTTAGATAGCTGTTGTTATTTCTTGTTTCAAATCATCAATGGTGGCTGGGAGAGTTGGCCGAAACAGCATATCCTTAAAATACCCCCATAAGAAGAAGAGGCAGAGGGTAAGGTCAGGGCTTCTTGGAGGCCAGTGATGAAGTGCTCTGTCACAGGCTGCCTGGCGGCCGATCCATCGCCTCGGGTAGTTGACGTTCAGGTAGTCAGATAAGTGTCAATGTGGTGGCGCTGAAATATCCTGCTGAAATATGAATTGTTGTGCTTCTTGTTCGAACTGATGAAACAGCAAATTTTCAAAAATCTCCAGATACTGTAGTCCAGTTACAGTAGCAACTTCGAAGAAAATGGGACCAAAAACTTTATTGGCTGAAATTGCACAGAAAACGTTCACCTTAGGCGAGTCACGTTTTTATCCGGGGGAAATTCATGCCCAATTGTTTCCCACGGATTATAAGTGTCCCATACACGAACATTGTGCCGTTTGACTTTCCCGTTAGTGTGGAAAGTAGCTTCATCACTAAACACAATCTTTAAAACGAAAGATTCATTTGTTTCCATTTGAGCAAGGATAAACTCACAGAAATCGATTCTTTTAATCTTATCAGCTTCAGAAAGGACTTGAACCATTTTCAGACGATAAGGTATCATTACTAACCTTTTTCGTAGGACTCTCCATACAGTTGTTTGTAGAAGTTGCAGCTGTCTGCTAGCTGTTCGAGTCGATTAACCTAGGCTGCGAAAAAATACTTGCTGTATACGTACTACATTTTCACCACTCGTGCGCGGCCGTCCAGAATGTTCCCTTTGCACAAACACCCATTCTGTATAAACTGTTTATACCAACGTTTGATACACCACCTACCAGGAGGTTGAACACCATACTTCGTTCGAGATGCACGCTGAACAACTGTCGTTGATTCACTTCTGCCATACTCAATAACACAAAAGCTTTCTGTTTAGCAGTCGCCATCTTAGCATCAACTAACACTGACGCCTTGCCAACAGCGCCTCAAGTGAACAAATGCAACTAAATGAAACTTTAGAGCTTCCTTAATGCGCTGACAGATAGTACATAACTCTCCCTTTTTCTCTGCAGAGTTATGCATTTCTAAAGTTGTGGTATTCTTTTTGAATCACCCTGTACACACAACATTGAACATTTCCTGAAGCATTATGTTAGAACAGTAAGTAAGACAGTTACAGTTATGTCTATGTGTTAACACAGTTCCAAATAAATATTACATGATTACTATTAAATGTCCGAACTGATACCAGGATGTCCAAAGACCATTCCTATTGTGTTGTCCTTGTTCTATCAGCGTCATTTCACTACACTAATGAAGAACTACATAGATTCCACTAAAATATTTAATAACTTTATGATCAATACATGTTAGCATTGGCGTAACTAACAAGGGGGAGATGAGGGGAATAAAATCCTCTCAAAAGCCCTAAAAGTTGGCATGACAGCTATCCATCTTGTTTAAAATACAGTCAATTTCATTTCACTGCACTAATAAAGACTTATGCAGATTCCACTAAAAATATTTAATAACTTTTTGATCAATACATGTCAGCAGTGGTGTAACTAACAAGAGGAAGATGAGGGGAATAGAATTCTCCCAAAAGCCCTAAAAATTGGCATGACAGCTATCCATCTTGTTTAAAATACAGTAGTTAAATGCTTAAATTTGAGTTAAATTTAACAAGATTGATAATTTTCAACTTTTTATTGACGCCGAAAATGTAGATATAATTTGTTTATCTGAACACCACCTGAGAGATTTTGAGTTTGAGGTTTTGTCACTGCATGGTTACACTGGTGTTACAGCTTTCTGTAGGAAAATTTACCAAAAGGGAGGTGTTTGCATTTTTAGTAAACCTTCAATAAAACACAATGTTTTAGATGTCTCCCGATTTTGTCAGGAGGGTAGGTGTGAGCTTGCGGCAGCGATTTTTCAATTCAGACAGTTTCCTCTTCTTGTTGTTACCGCTTATAAGCCGAAACCTTTTTCAGCGTCAGTGCAAGAACATGAGATGTTTTATGAATGTTTATCCGATTGCCTCCAAAAAATTATAAATCCAGCAGTTAGAACTGTTGTTGTGGGTGATTTCAATGTTAATCTCTCTGTTGCTGACATGAAAGTAGATAGTCTTTTATCCATGATGGCATCTCACGATTTAAGCAATAAAGTAACTTCATTTACGAGGGAATTTAAAAACTCCCGGTCCCTAATTGATCACATATATACTGATCTTTCTGAAGACATTTTCAGTTGCTCTGTCGTGATAAATGCTCTGTCCGATCACCATGCACAAATCTCACATGTCAGGTATTTATCTAGTCCTGATTGCCCTAAGTTTATGCTTAAACGATCATTTGTAGAAGATAATGTTCGTATTTTTAGACATCTTCTGGGTGGGGAAACATGGCATGATGTTTACGCAGCTAGAACAATGGATGATAAGATGAGCTTGTTTATGTCCTCTATAGAGTTTTATTTCATTCAGGCTTTTCCTGAGAAAAGAGTTCGGATTCGTGGGCGTTCTCCAAATGCCAAAGTGTCTTTAACCCAGGAGCAAATTGAGCTACGTGATTTGGTTGCGCATTGGTATTATAAAACTAAAGACCTGAGTTCTTCTGATGAGAGAAGAAAACAATACCTTTCTTTGAAGAGGCAATATAGGGCTAGAGTGAGGGAAGCTAAGTCATCTAAAGTTAAACATTTACTGCAGACTTCCTCAAATAAAGTTAAGACTGTGTGGGACATAGTGAACGAGCATAGAGGTAAGGCGAGAGTTTTGGCAGATATCCCTCGAACCATCAAGGATAGTAATGGAGTCATTGTTAAAGATCCGAAGGACGTTTCCAACTTGTTCAATGATTTCTTCATTAATGTGTCGAATGCAAGTTCATCTTCCATATCGTTGTCTCTTCTTCAACAACAATCATGTGCAGGGGTGTCTTCATTTTTCTTTTCACCTGTTTCTGAAGTGGAAGTATCTGACATCATCAGATCTATAAAAGCAAAGGCTTCTTCTGGCTTCGATAATATATCATCAAAGCTTCTTAAATCATGTACGGAGTATTTTGTTAGGCCACTTGCTCATTTGATAAATTTTTCGTTTGAAAATGGCGTGTTTCCTGACATTTTAAAGTTGTCTATAGTGAAGCCGTTACATAAAAGGGGACTGGTTGAGGAACTTCATAATTTCAGGCCTATTTCGATTGGATCGACATTTTCTAAAGTGTTTGAGAAGGCAGTTTTGATAAGGTTAACGGCTTTCCTGGAGAGTAATAACGTTTTGTTTGACAAACAGTTTGGCTTTGTCAAGGGAGGCTCAACTGTGAAGGCAATGTTTGCTCTCTTGGATAAAGTTGTTAAAGCTCTTGATGAAGGACAGTTTTCTGCTGGTATCTTTTTTGATTTGAGAAAAGCATTTGACATGGTTTCGCATGAACTTCTTTTGCAAAAGCTTGACAGAGTGGGTGTGCGTGGCTTGGCAAATCAATGGCTGTCATCTTTCTTGAGTCAGCGTAGACAAGTTGTGGAAATTCCATACGTTGACGTAAATACTAGGAAAAGATGCTTTTCTGACGAGCAGATTGTCAAGACGGGTGTGCCACAGGGCTCCATACTTGGACCCTTCCTCTTTATTTTGTATGTGAATGACCTCAGCAGTTGTGTTTCGAGGGGCTTGTTGTGTTTGTTTGCTGACGACACATCACTTGTAATTGATGAGTCTTGTCGTTTCAATATGGAGATAAATACGTTTGTTCAGTGTAATTCAATAGTCCAGTGGTTTCAGAGTAATGGTTTGGACGTGAATACTGATAAAACTACATTGCTAGACTTTTCAATTTCATCAAGACGCAATGACTCTTTGAGTGTTTGGGTTGGCGATACAGAGGTTTGTTCTGAGCAAATGGTCAAATTTTTAGGCCTAATTGTCGATAGGAATCTTAGCTTCTCCTTTCATGTAAATCATGTCGCACGTAAAGTCTGTGCTGGTATTTTTGTTCTTTGTAGACTTTCATCTTTCACGGGCACCGATGTGCTTCTGACTTCATATTTTGCATTACTTTATCCCTACCTTTCATACGCTGTTGAAATTTGGGGTTTTGAAAATTGCAGAACAAACCATGTCTTTCTTTTGCAGAAGAAAGCGGTGAGAGCTATTGCTGGCATCCGTCAATCAGAATCCTGCAAATCACACTTTAAGAAGTTCAATCTGCTTACTTTTCCAAGTATATATATTTACCACACATTGGTCTTTTTTAAGCAAAACCAGGGCATTTTCGAGTCACTAATTCCACAGTCTGGACACTATCTCAGAAATAGCAACAAATTAAATATTCCCCCCCATGCAACTTCTTTTTTCAAACACCACTGTTTTTATAATGCCGTAATTTTTTATAATTCTCTTCCTGTGGACCTAAAGAATGTAAATGATATAATGGTCTTTAAGAGAACACTGAAGGCTTTTTTAATAGAAAAATGTTTCTACACTCTCAGTGAATTTATTGGAAATAAATATTCTGTATGATGTAAAATTAATTAGTTTTAATAATTGATTAATTATAATATATTAATTTTAATAATTGATTAAAAATAATTTTATAGATATAAAAACTGTACATGTATTTTTTAAATATTTATGACGCAATCCAATGCATGTTACATGTCTGATGGAAATAAAGGATATTTGATTTGAATTTAACTAATTTATTCAACTGCAAACTTATTGCATACTTCCTGGTGTAATAGGCTCTTGAATCAGATTCATCCTCATCAAAACCAAGTCTTAGTTGCTACTGCATGTCAGTAAGTTCGAACAAAATACATATACATTTCCCTGACTTACATCAAATTTTGTACATACTCTAGCTTCCTTTCTAAATTATGTTGAATGAATACATTTACTGATGAAAAGTGACTTGTCAAAAGAGATTTTAGGGATTCACATAACAACCTAAACAAGTTTTTGGGGTTTTGTCGGTTAAGCACGATTTTCTCTGTTTTCCTTAACATTGGATGGAGGAGAGTGCTGTGTAAAAATTACAGCACAATTAGCACAAATTAGGTGCAACTGTGATACTAATAGTCTGTGGCTTTCTTCCCTTATGCACATCCATCTCTATCATGTTGTACAAGTGCACATTGTCTGCCATTATGTTCGAATCAGATGTTTACTCAGTGATAATTGTTGTTTGTACAGTGCGTTCATTTTTACATCACACGCCTCAATACTTTTCAGTTTTTGCATTAGATTAGTCATTATAATTTTCACGCTAAGTAATCACACATTTTATTTATACAAGTTAGTTTTTACAATTACTATTGATATTTTTCTGAAGAAAAAAACTATTTATCAATTGGATGAAACTGATTAATGGGAGTGTATACGATTGGAAAACTTGATGAGTAGTGTTATTTATAGAGACTTTGTCTGATGGTGGCAACACTCAAGAGTAAGATGATCAAGGAGAAAAGCTATAAATAGAGAATGTTCTTAAGATCCAGAGGGCGAAGATGAATTCTATGATAATGACAGTAGATCAGAGATAGTTCTTGAAGATATAGAAGAGAGAACAGACAAAAATGGGACCAGTATAAACCCAAATCTTTTATAATTTTGGTTGAATTAAACCAAATAAAAAAGAGTCAGGAACATGTGGAACATTTATTAAAAACATTACTGAAACAGACCCAAAACCAGTTTAACCACAGTAATGGCAAGTTAGACACAGCAAAGCCTCAAAGTATTGTTAACTCCAACCCACAACACCAAATGTTCCAAAATACATCAGGAAACCAAATATTCCTTTTCAAACAAATAAAATAAGAAGAAATAACCAATGTATTGTTTCACTACAAGTTGTTAAGAGTAAGAAGTTTCAAATTACAGATAAAAATCCAGTTAGCAACCATTATACAGTAAACAGGCCAGTCCCACTTATAAAAAATAAAGTTTTGAAGCAAACTGCATCACCAAAATTTACCCTCATATTCAACCACTCTCTCCTATTCATGGTACCAAGTACAGGCGGAAGTCCACTAACCAGGCTCTCCTTTTTTAGGACAGCCACTTCATATGTCACTAAACATTAAAAATATATTCTATTCTAAATTATTGAGAGGTTATAAGTAATAAAATAATATGTTTATTAATTTAGGCATTATAATAAATTAAAAGTTATATTTTACAGTAAGCTTAATACAGTAATATGTTTTTACATAACAATACTGTAACATTTTATTTTTATTAAAATTACCATGTACTTACTTATAATTCATCTTTTTTTTATAAAACCATCCCTACCCACAAAAAAACTAAAGTCTTCCAAAAAGTATGATGTGGTAATTTTTACGCCACATGCCCTGATACACGGTTATTTTTCACTCACCCCAACCAAGATTAAAAAGAACGATACCTTTTTAAGACTTACCAAACATATTTATGCTTAAATAGTTTTAGAGAAACTTTAATTTGTATTGCTAAAGTTTTCAGTTATGGGCTTTTCAATAGTAAAACATTGCAGAAGTATTTTACAAAAAATAATTAACTGTATTAAAAGGTTGCTCATGTTGCAAAAATAGAGTGCCAATGTGACTACTTGTTAAAGTGTTAATAAATTAGTGCCAATTGACTCAGATCAACTTCTAATCAATTCTGATTGAATTTAAATCAACACTTCCGAGTTGAAAAACATGTTATTTAGTGTGTGTTGTTATTTCAAATACACACTTTATACATTCAAACTACTTATATATCTTGTATGGTTTCAGTTACTGATACCATACAAAATAGAAAATAGTAGAACGATAAATTATTTATAAGTGAATAATAATTTATGAGACAATAGACAATTTTTTATTAACAATATCTTTGAGATATGTTACACAAGGTCATGAAAAAACAAAATAAAATTGGGAAGAGATAGAGAAATTTATGATTTGGATGAGGACATATTCCAGTTTAAAGCTGATCTTTCCATACGAAGAACTCGTTCAGCATGTAGAAAGCTCTCTCTTCCAACCAGCATTGAAGAGTCCTTTTCATGGCAGCGGTGTTGTCCCTTTTCAGCCTGTCTGACAAGTTATTGAACACACCAAAAACCCAGCATATGTGTGTGTGTTGTGTGACTCCAGCATATGATGGTTTCTTTTCAAATAGTGCTGTTCTGTGGACTAGTAGCGTGTAGGCCCCTGCCCTTCTGATGTTATGGTTGCGGAGGTGTCTTTGATTTGGAGGGTCATTGGTAATGCATTAGTTTCCAGGATATAAATTGATATCACAGTCAGGATCCTCTGAAGTTTTGAAAATATCTCTGCAGCTCTTGACTCTACTCCTGCTATTAATCTTATTACTTTTTTTCTGCATAAGCAGAACTCGGCGGAGGTTACCTTCTGAAGAACCACCCTATGGCAATTCCATAGCGCAGATGGCTTTTGAATAATGCATGATAAGCTGTTCTTGTAGCTTCATGGGTGCTGGTTACTTTAACTCTTTTTAAAGCAAACAATGTGGAGCTAAGCTTTAGGCAGAGGCTGTCTGTGTGACTCTTCCAGTTTGTTTTCATCCACAATAACCCCCAGATGTTTAACTTTATTTGTTGCATGGAGGCCAGGCATCTCACTCGCGGACCCTTTTTGGTACCCAGTGACATTTTTTGCTTTTTACTAATCCAAGGACAAGGTCATTGTTTATGGTGTATTCTTGTGTTAGGTTCAGAGCTACGTAGGTGTTTATTTATAGTTGTTCAAGTAAAAGCTTGAATCATAAAATAAAGCAAAAATAAAAACTAGGGAACATTGTTTTTATTTTTATACATCTAAATCCAGCCTTCTTATACAATATAAAACTGCTTTATTTGCTGTATGAAGATGGGCTAGCTCTCTTGGAGATCCACACAGAGTAAGTAAAATAATAAGTAACAGATATACACTTATTATCTGTTTGAAAACTATCCTAGGGCTCCATCATATTACATCATAGATGTTTTCACTACGAAGGTTAGGTCTTTCAATTTTGAAAATTATGTGCTAAGGTGCGGGTAACAGCAAGTAATCAAATAAAGATGTTTAAATGTTCTATTATTTTTGACATTCACTGCAATACTTACAGTTTTGTTTTACAGTGTCAAAAAATTAACTCTTCCTTCTTTTATTTTGAATAAAATTTCAAAATAATCTTTGAAACCTTGTACAAAGAAATAAGTTGCTTTTTACAAACTTTAAAATTATCACCACTCAATTCAAAAATTTACTTATATACTTGACTAACTTATCTCATACGCTTCCTATCTAAATAATGTTGAATGAATTCTTTAACTGGCAAAAAGTGAATAGACAAAATAAATGTGGAGGATTTATTTAACAGCCTAAACAGCGGGTTTTAGACATTTTTTAG
This sequence comes from Homalodisca vitripennis, assembly GCF_021130785.1. Lineage (NCBI taxonomy): Eukaryota > Metazoa > Arthropoda > Insecta > Hemiptera > Cicadellidae > Homalodisca > Homalodisca vitripennis. Next base: position 163,155,619 of record NC_060208.1, read on the forward strand.
CCAAGCACAACTTTTTTGTTTGCCTTAAAAAGACTGGAAAATGAAAGGTCTTAATGAAAGACAATCAACATAACCAAGACAACTTATTTCTGAATACCATACAGAATAGAAACATTTTAATTTAGCAATTTATTTCGCAAATTAAAGATAAAAAGTATTTGAGATCTACATTCCTTGCTCATTTAACATTGTATTTATGTACCAAAAGATAATGAGTTCATTGGATATTTTATTCCTACTGCAAACACCTAAAAATATAAAAGTTATTACATTTTTTGTGGACATCAAATACACATAGTATATTGTAAAATGTTAAACTGTTAGTTATTTAAAAGTAAGTCATTTGTTAAACTAAAAGAGTAAAACAATAGATACCTGCTTGTTTAACTCCTTTATTATCTCTGCAAACCAAAAAACGTGAAAAATATTAGATACCATCCAAGTTGAATAGAATAACAGTGATACAATATATGTCTTCAGGACTGTTTCATGGTGGAACAAAAATTCTAGGGTAAGTCCAATGAAGTCGTTAAATCTGATGTAGAAGTCCACTCCTACCATCGCCACTGTTAACATTACATCTAAAGCGTATGTGACAACAGCTTCTCTAAATAATTCACAATATAATTTTTATAATATAACCTCATATAATTTTTTCACAGCTCTTAAAGTGTTTGACTCAATCTCTTCTGAGTTCAACTGTGAATTCAGATCATGTATATGTTTTTGAACTGAACTATAGATGAAAATTGTCTGTGAAGCGATACAAAAATAGCACAGTCTTCCAGGAAATATACCGATAAAAAAATCAATGAAGTGTAGGAAGCTGAACCTAAACTCTACATACCTAATAAATAATTACTGTAAAAATGTTTAAACAGATGTTAAATATTATTATTTTTGTATTGGTAATTAAAAATTCTCTAGATTCGCTCAAATGTCTGGTTGTAACAAAGAGTAAATTTTTTGTTTGTTTAACAGAATACAGTCTGTGCATGAAAACTACTGCCGTAGAAGTCTGGACAAACAAACAGTTGAACCTTTGTGGTTCAGAGCCAGGAAATACAAATGCCATGCAAAGATTGCGGCTTGTACTGATTCGGTAACAACACAACAACATAATCAGTATGAACAAAAACCCCAGTGGACACACTAATGACATGAAAACACCATTTCTCTTTTTGACTATGAAAGGAAATCCACCAAAAATGCAGTTAAACCAACTGAACAGACTCATGTGCATTGTTGAATCCAGAGCAAAGTTTGGTAAATTCAAGCAGAAAAGGATGAGAGGTAATTGGTCATACAAAGAAATGGTACTAGAATAGATAAGAGACACAATTGCTGACCCAAAACTCCACGTGTTCATTGTACACTGAACGATTGGCCTTATTTGTTGTAAATGTCCAACTAATTTAGGAACATTTATTTTCTATGCTTTGGTATGATGCTCAGTAATTGAACAATTATACTTGTCTCAATACCTTAACATTCAATTTTAATGCAAGCCTTTTTTTTTCCTTCCTGAGGGAAGAGGACAGTTTGTCCCCCCGCACTTAGTCCTAAAAAGGAACCTTTGCGCCTCCCTTACTTTTAATTTGTGCCCTCAAAGACAGAGGCTTTTTGCAAAAACCAATCAGATTTAAGGGCTCCTGTTTTCTAATGTCCTTGGGGCTGAGGAGATATGCTCCCAAGTATCTTTTCCGAGTCTCTACGATGGCAGGACAATCCAACCAAATGTGCTCCGCTGACTCCTCCTCTTCTCCACAGAGTCTACATTCGCTGCTCAGACTGAGGCCTACCTTCAGGAGGTGCTTCCTCAGAGGGTCATGTCCTGTCAACATTCCTAATATCAGTCTTATATCCTCCTTATTCTGGTCTAGGAGAGCTGTCCATCCACCCTTTTGCGTAAGGAGAGATAAACATTTTGGATAGTCTTAAACCTGAGGCTCTACTCCAATTCTTGTGTCTTGTCCTCTTTTCCCAATCTTTGACCAGAGCTTTAATGTTGGAGAAGGCTATCCCACAACCCCCGCCTCAGGCCCCACCAATGTGGATTCTGCTCCCTTTTTGGCGAGGAAGTCCGCTTTTTCATTTCCATGAATACCTTCATGACCCGGTACCCAACCGAGTGTTACTCTGTTATTTATCGCCAGCTCTGCTAGAGCATTCCTGCATTCCCAGACCGCTTTCGAATCAATTGAACAGGTATCCAGTGCCTTCAGTGCAGCCTGACTATCAGAAAGTATTAGGTATGATAATCCTTTTGTCCTCAACTGTGTGAGTCTTCTGGAACATGAGTCTATTGCCATGACCTCCGCCTGAAAAACCGTAGCATGTCTTCCTAGGGGCACAGCCATGTCGACTCCAGGTCCATGTATTCCGTATCCTGCCCTAGAGTCTAGAAGTTTACTCAGTGAAAAACATCAGTGAAAAACTTCAGGACTCCTTTTGTAGGGTAGGCCTCCCTTTTAATCCATTTCTCTCCCTACTTCCGATAGAGACCGTATATGGTTTTTCAAAGGAGTATTTCTTAACCATAGCATCACATACTTTGGTTAGCATTTCAGCCTCAGGAAATTTTTCCAATATCTTCATGTGTCCTTCTAAGGGGGTAACATTTATTACCTTTGTTCCTAGAAGCTTCATTGCGCTCATCGCAGCTGTTCTCATCACCCTCCTGGCCAAGAGGAGTGTACCCCAGGACCCGCTTCCATTGCTAGTGTTGGGCAGGAGCTCATCGCTCCCCGTGATGCTTAAGGAAGCTAACCTTTGAAGACTCTGTAGCCTTTTTGCAGCTGTTGTTTGTTCTACCTTCGGCCACCACACTAAGGCAGCATATGTGACCATTGGTTTTATTATGGTTTCGTAAATCCAATATATCATTTTGGGTTTAAGTCCCCATTTAAATTCAAAAAGTTTCTTACAGGCCCCCCAAGGGCCATTATTGCTTTGGATGTCCTGTTTCTAATATGGGAGTTCCAAGTGAGCTTCTCATCCAGGATTAAACCCAGGTACTTCACTTCCTTTGTTTGATTAATGCTGATTCCCTCCAGGACAGGTTTTGCTAACTGGAATTTTCTTTTCCTGGTAAAGGTAAAGATCCTGGTTTATTTGTTTTTGATGGGTTGATCCGCAGACCTTCCCCATGACACCAGTTACTTATGAAGTTTAAGTTCTGTTTGTATTAGGCGTTCCAGCCTGCCTTGTTTTTCCCTTTAATCATAAGCACTAGGTCGTCCGCATAACATAGTAGCCTCATTCCCCTCTTCTCTGCTTTGCTTAGGAGATCATCCACTACCATCGCCCACAGGAGAGGAGACAAGACTCCCCCCTGGGGGCAGCCTCTTTGGGCTGTGATCGCGGCAGATTCGTCTCCATACTTAGCTTTCACCTGTCTGCTTTTTAGGAGGGCTACTATCCATTTGAAAACTATCCATCAGGGGAAACTCCAAAACGTTCCATCGCAGTCTCCATGGATTGATATGCTACTCGGTTGAAAGCTCCTTCAATGTCCATATAGCTGCTGACTAGGGCTTCCTTTTTTTCGAAGGTATTCCCCACCTCTCTCACTAAACTGTGGAGAGCAGTGGTGGTTGATTTTCCTTCTATGTAGGCGTGTTGTGTGGGACTAAGTGGGTGTTTCCAGTAATATTACCTCCCTTATGTGTCTATTTATTATTTTTTCCATAGTTTTCACCATGAAGGAGGTTAGGCTTATGGGTCTGTACGAACTGGGTTTTTTGTTGAATCCCTGTCATTTTTTCACAAAAACACCACTAGTTGCTATCCTCCAGTTCTTTGGTATGTATCATAAAGGCGAAACTGCTTCTAAACACAATGCTAAGAGTATTTAATAGTATATCCAGCCCCTCTTGAAGAAGGGCTGGAAAAACTCCATCCGCCCCAGGAGATTTAAATGGCTTAAACGATCTTATAGCCCATTTAATTCTTTCATGTGTGAATAGTCCTGTTAGGCTGCTGTCTGGCTTTTGCCACCTCCCGACTGGATCCCCCCCTGAATAGAGAAGAAGTATCCTCATTTTGAGTTAGGTGACCCCCGGGAAGTGTGTCTCCAGAAGTAGTTCTAAGGTCTCCTTCCTATTCATTGTTAGGTCTCCACTGTCCTTTACTATAGCCCCCATAGGATTAGTATGCTCCGTTTGGAGAGTTTTTTGAAGCCTGGATGCCTCGGGAAGACTGTTAATGTTTTTACAAAAAATTTCTCCAGGTTCTTCTTTTATTCGTTCTAAGTTATTTTTTATATTCATTTTGGGCCTGTAGATAAGGGAGCCAATCGTCCGTCCTTTTTGCCCATTTTAATAACTTCCTCGTTTTGTTTCTTAATGTTTCCAACCTCCCAGTCCACCACGGCACATCCTTCTTCAAACCAGTTTTGCCTGGGAGGGCAGTTTTTCTCGTAGGCCTTTATTATAGCTTGCTCTACTATTTGTGCAGGACCTTTCTAATTCAAATTCATTTTTCTGGAATGGTCCTATTTCTTCCAACTCTTCTACTAGGGACTCTCGGTATCCTCTCCAGTTGGTAGATTTAGGAACCCTGTGGGTCACCGTATCTTTCCCCTATCTCCTCTATGTCGAATCTAATTGGGCAGTGGTCCGATAGTGAGCATTCTTAGAGACGTGCCACCTTACAATGTTTATGTTTTTAAGTCCTGTAGATAGGGTTATATCTAGGACTTCTCTTTCCTATTTCTAGTTATAAAAAGGTTGCGCTTGACCCTCTAATGCAAGCTTTACAAGTGAATGCAATTTACGTTCTCAAATATCACAATTAACTCTTTTAATCCACGTGCTAATAATTTAAAATACTTAAAGTTTGTAATATGAATATAAAAAATTATTAATATCTCTAGAAATAATTTGTTTAATTTACCTTTTAATTTTTAAATGTCGCTATCGGTTTATGCATTTATTGTACCCACAAATAATATAACTGTTTGTCTAAGTTATAATGAATTCTACCAAATAATTTCCTTTTTAAAAGAAAACTGAAACCAATTAGATCTACCAAAATAATTCTACAATACTGAGATTTAAGTTGAATTTTAATCTGTAAATTCAAAAAAGCATATAAACAAACCTTGACAAAAACACTTATTGAATAAAATATCCAAATTAATTATTGATCAAAAACAGAAATTTAATGAGAATATTTAAGAAGATGATAAATATATTCCTCTCTTTCAACAGTATTACACAAATGTGCTTATTTAAGAACTCAAACAATGTCAATTACTACATGAAAATTTATCAAAAACTATTCAAAATAAATTAACAAAATAATACTGTAATTCTGTGCTTAAATAACTTATAAATATAAATTTCCAAGTGACAATACACTTTACCTGTAAATTTCCAGGAATGAACTCTGTAAGATTTCTGATGCAAGTGATGTGGTCTGCAGAAAGAAGCATAGGAGTCTTGATCATAAAACTAGTTATCTGACATGTATATTGTAACAACCAGATACAGTTTGATACTGGAGTACAAACTGAGTAGAACATCAGTGTAGAGGTGAGTGTACTGTACTTGTGTCAATTAATAAATATAGATCTTTTTATAGAAGTTTATTTGTATGGTCATAATTAACTATGTTTTTACTTAGAATGTATCATGTTTATTGCAGCCAAAATTCCCTCATTCACTCAACTTAAATTTGAAACTTTTATACAGAGGTTGTTTGATTTTTGTGGGAGGTAACTAAGCAAGGCTACGTTCAAACCCGTAACACTTCAACATAAGCCTTCAATATGGAATTTAGAGGCACTTATACTTTGTCAAAACACATACACTTTATCTCACAGTTTTGGTTTCCACATCCTTATAGCACTAAAAGCTTTTAAAATGTTTATGTCGTTAAAAACTAATCAAATTCAATAATTTAAGAAAGTATAATTTACAAGAAGTCTAGTCTAAAGAAATTCAGGGGAATTTGAATTACAAAATTTGTGTAAATAAAACCATCAAACACAAAAATGTTCATTCAATTTGAATGATAAAAGTGGCACGAGCATGAATATATTTGATTCAAGGCTGTATGTAGGTGAAGGAATGTTAACTTTTTCTTGAGCCTCCCCCTTAGAAGGACCCAAATTTGAGGTTTTTTGTAGGTCAAATTCAATACAGAATGTTTGGTCCCTTTAAACGTGCAGATGTTTAGCAATTCACCATGTATTGAATTAATATTTATATTTGTCTCCTCCCCTATCACTATAACTCCGGTTTATTATTACAAAATTGTTGCAATAAAAGATTTTACTAAATTGCTTTCACTAGTCTATCAATATTAAAGTTTTCCAATTACGATTGATCACAGTATAATGTTCTAATTGTGTAATTACCTCAACATGTTTTCGTTGTAGTAGTTCACAGCACCCACAATGTTCCGGAGGCCTATGTTCACAATTTTGATCCTGGGGCTTTACTGTCTCTGTGGCATCATGGTGTTCCTAATCTTTGAGATCCGGGCACCTGTTGAGAACTGCCCACATTACTTGATGTTTGGTGATACCTGCAAGAACCCAAATACGTTACAATTGGGATTGAGACACGTGAGTTACACAGGAGTTCACCAGGCTGAAACTCTTCTAATATGAATCTTAGAAGTCTAGTCAAGCAACTTTCTTGAAGAATTTTTAATTAGAATTATGCATTTTGATATGACACAATATTCCTTCAGTTCTTGATGTAAATACATATAATACCTGACAACTGAAAACCTCTTGTTTATTAAGATATAGAAAAGAATATAATGTGTATCATCGGTACATTCTCAACAACATCCAGAATCAAATTGATAAAATCTTTATTTACACAATCATCAAGAATGATTACAGAATCAATATATCCACTAAAATTAATGTTATATAAGGTTAGGTGAACAAGTTTAGAACCATAGAAATGTAAAGGGGAAAATATCTTTGAATCAAAGTTTCAAACATTTTTGTTAGGCAAAACAATGAAAACATTAAAATAAAGTCTTACGAGCAGTTAACAGATTTAGAAAGCTCAATGAAGCTATAAATTGTGGTATTTATCAGCAAACTGCTCAATATTTTCTTGAGATTTTTAGAGTCATACAACTAGATCAGTTCATTTGTCCTCATCGATGAAACATCATAATGATGTACATTTTCATTTTCTGAACATTACACTCCAAAAAGCGTCAGTCAGACAACTTCTAGCGGATCTCTGAGAATACTTTAAAATGACCACACACACAGATATAAAATAACTGCTTGTTAGATTTAAAGAGTGTTTTAATTCCTCAAAATTCTAAGTGGTTAATGCACAAGATGCTATAATGGTTGAAGCTTTTGACATTCGTTCAGAGGCTTAAATCAAAAGTACACAATAAATGTTTCTAGAAATTTCTTATATTGGTCAATTGATTATTTTGTTTTACGCATAGTTTACTACAGAATCCTATTAGATCCGAATCTGCATTTAATTTTAAATAAGAACACTACAATTTATTATTACATTAATTTGATAGCTAAATAATATTCAGTTTGCAGATATATCACCACTGTACGAGGTGTTCATGATCAATGCAAGCGAAACTTCTCACATTGACAATGTTTGCTACACTTTCTTCCACCTGGATATGACGTCATATCTTATTTTCAAGTCTGTTGTTTAGTAAGTAAGTCAGTACTTTAACTTTAAAAAGTAAATGAGTCAGAGTAAGGAAACAAATATCAATGATTGATAAAACAAGGTTTTTTTATATTTAGAAGTTTAATCCTATTCATCATAAATAAGTCAATTATAAATAATAAATGATAAAAAATAAGTGCATTCTGAAGTTATTTAAGAAGTCTTTAAGCAAGTAACAAATTTCTTTCTTTAAACTGGAACATTATGTTTCCATTATTAATTTACTAAGTAGTGGATGATCCAATTTAAGTTTCCTGCTTGTTGCATGTTTTTAGTACATCAAACGTTAGTTTAACCCATAACAGCCCAGTGTAGCCATATGAACATATTAATAAGATGAGTATTCGCACAGAGTGTTTATTTCTCACTTTATTATTTGGGCTGATATGGGTTAGGAAAAAACACTACTGAACACAATACAATTGTTCTATTTCTGTGAATAAATAACAATTCCATAAATACTGTGTATCGATATTTAAGGGAAGATTATGGTCGATTTAACCATCCTGATGAGCGAACAATTCTCAACATAGTGAAGAAATTGGAATCGTTAGAGATAGGGTAAGGCCTGTGCATCATCGTGGAGTACGATCAACCGAGAATATTGCTACTGTAAATGATAATGTGACCAAAGACCTACAGTTATCAATTGGTTGTCATTTACAGATCTTTCTGATGGCTCCCTTGGCACCATTTTCATGAAGATTTGTACTGTCACCCCTATAAAAATCAGTTAACTCAAGAACTGAAATCCAAAGATCATAGACTGTGAATAATTTATGTAGATTAGGTGTTAAGATCACCAGGAAGTTGATTTTGAGTTTTGAAAGAAAATGTTCTTTTCTGATGAGTACATTTCAATCTTTCTGGGTATGCCAATAAAGAGAATTACTTTATATGGGACAAAGAAAATCCCCACATCATACACATGATACCATTGTATGCACAAAAAGTAACTGTGTGGAGCGCATAATGGTCAAGTGACGTAATTGGGCCCTACTTTTTGAAAACAATGCTGAAGGCCAGATAATAACTGTGAATAGTGAGTGGAGCTACTGATGTGGAAGATATGAGCTTATAACAAGATAGCACAACTAGCTACATATCACAGGCAACGTTTTCCCCTTTTTTTTTTAAAAAAAAAGGAGAAGCTGATCTCCTTTTAAGCCTTATTCCTCATGGGCCACTGGCGAGGATCTTATCAAACAGAATAAGGGGGAGAGTCGATACAGTATAAGGTCGATGGTACTGATAAAAAGTGCAATGGTCACAGACAGGATTCGAACCTGCGCTATCTCTAACTCAGACTTAAAGTCCCACGTATTAGACCACTTGTCATTGGCACTCCCAGTTTTGCGTCAAAAGTTCAGAGATCGCATTATTTACGTTGTGGTAACTTCAACTGGTCACCAATATTATGATTTTATACTTCTGCATTTTTTCCATGGGGGATTAAAATAGTGTCCAGGCTAACAAATCAACGTTGGAGCAACTAAAATATTTATTCAAACAGGAGAAAACGCTGAAAAAATGGACTGCTTATGAAATTGCAGAAATGGCAGTGGCCTCAAATGCAAGGGAAGCCAATCTCCAAAGCAAGACAAAATAAACAGTGATCCAAGCCCAACTAAAAATCCCAAGCATTTTTCCCACTACTTTTGGTAAACGTTCTGACCAAAATAAAAATTTAGAAAACTCAAACTCCTTCCAAAATCGACTCAAAATTAGAAGAAGTAAAGACAAAAGTTATGGACCACGGGATGCTAGGAGATCAAGACTTGGAAACGTCTTTAACATTGGCCGCTGAAGCTGGAACTATTTTGTTGCAGGAGAATATAGAACTAAAGAACAATGTCCAAAATTGTAATAGCCAGATATGTGTACTTGAAATTAAAACACTAGGCTTGGAGGCAAAAATCGAGGAACTCACAGAAATTGGAATCCAAACATGTTCAGAAAATTGAAACTCTCCTCAACAAACTAGAAGACCTAGAACAGCAAAATCGAAAAATGTAAAAAAGATAAAATTGAAACAGCAAATTATTTTTGAGGAATATGACCTAAAACAAACCGAACTACTTAATAATTACTCTAATAAAACAAATGAACAGGAAAAAATCATTTTAAAAATTAAAAAGGGTAGCAGAGGCCTCCCACACCCATGACTTAAAATCTTTCAATAGTATGGAAACACAAACAACTGGCACATACCCTATGCTTAGCAAAAAACATACACTTTGACTCTACGCTTCTTTTAGATATTGCTTGCATCAGAAAGAAGCAGGACCTGATGGAACAATCAATAACAGAACTGAAAAAAAAAATGAACAGCCCATCTACAACAGTTCTTGAACCTGACGTCAAGAAGAGGCAAGACAAAACAAGACTAGATTATAAGGTAGCCCATACCCAAATGAAGCTACACAAATCCTTAAACTCTAGTTGCCAAATCATCCCCAAAACTAAATAAAAATCTTACACAAAAACAAGACGTTCAATCACCTCGGAACTTTTTCAGTGTTTCACTGCAAGTTCAAAAAACTGAAAGATTCCAAAGCGACAGTAGACTCTGCTAACAAGCCGGCCATGGTAAGTGAAGAAGCTTGCCAAACTTCATTACTTCATCTGAATGATTCTCCTATGACTCAGAGTCATCCTCCGACAACTGACCAGATTTTTACAGAAGAGTGGGGGATCCAGACAAACCTCGTCACACAAACTGAACGATCTTCCAGTGACACAGGGTCTCTATACTGAAACCGACCAGACCTTACAGAAGGAGTGCGGGAGCCAGCCAAACCAAAAAAACTGACCAACTCACAAGACTACTACATAAATCCATCTGACCAACTTTTTTCACCACTCACCACCCTGCGCACAAATAATCAATACATAATAACACAAGCACAGGTTGATTTCCCAAACAACTATTCGCCACCAAAACAATGGAGGGATGGCCAAAATACATCATAATAAGAATTTTTTAGACCTTTTCACCAAGAAAAAACGAGCAAATTCAAAACCAGGATATTTGTAAAACTCGGCCCACCCAGCAAACAGTCTAATCTACACACAAAACAACAAGTTCAAATAAATTCAAGAAGTAAACTTCCAAATCAGCTTAACTTCTTCCACCAAAATATGGACAGGATGACAAACAAAATTGAAAGACTGGAACACCTTTTGCATAGCACTAACCCGGACTTTGTAATTCTTACAGAACATGGTCTAAAAAGCAATGTAATAAACCATGCCAAGTTGGCTGATTACACACTTATCAGTGCATATGGAAGGAAAGAACATATCAAAGGAGGGGTTGTTATTTATAGGCATAACAGTATAGCCAACAAAACTGAAAATTTAGAGATTGAAGAGTACAGCTTAGAAAATGGTATGTGAGGTAACAGCAGTAAAAATACACATAAACAAGAAAAAGAGTTTGTTCCTGCTTGGAGTGTATCGACCACCTTGTGCTGACCTTGATACATCACTACAAGTTCTGGCAGATGCCCTCGACAGCCTTCCTACTCAGAGAAATGACACACTTATTATGGGGGATATTAACATTGACAGTTTAGACGAGGCCTCTAGAGAATCCGTTGCACTAAATGCGCTACTGGCTGGTTACAACATAAGAAGACTGATCTCCCAGCCACAAGAATCTCAGAGACCTCAGTGTCATCAATTGATATGGTGTGGTTCAAACATTCATGACCAGGATTAAAGTAGTGGTCTCTCACACAGGTCTATCAGATCACACAGGACAATACTGCACACTGGACTTTCCAAAAATGAAAGCAGAAATGACATACACTTCAAGACGGAATTTTACTTTTAACTACAACAATCTGCTGTTTTTTAAAAAATGAACTCTCCCTTATTACCTGGGATTCTGTTTTGACAGCAAATGATGTGGAAGAGGGCGTACTTTAATTTTACCAAACGCTTCCAGCTTGCACTTGACAATGCATGTCCAAATAAAAAAGATCTCGAACTACACAAAAAAAAAATCTCGAACTACACAAAAAAGGGTGACGAACTGATGAAATAAGAAATTATTTAAAAGCGCAAGAAGATTTTTTCCTAACTGGCCATCCCGATGACAAGAAGACAGCCACAGATTAAAAAGAAATCCTACGACCAAAAATTAAAGAAGGCAAGGCAGGAAACATTGTGCTGCATACATTGAACAAGCAGAAAACAAAGCCAAAGCTATATGGGACACCATCAATAGTGAGAGGAAAGGGAGGAAAGAACTTGACAACAATCCTACAATAGAACTAAATGACAATGGAATAAAATTTACTGACCCTACAGATGTAGCAAATCGCTTTAATTATTATTTTGTAAACATAGCTGAGGAAACACTAAAACAGAACAAAATATATAACACACCACCAATAATTCAAAATCTTCCAGCTACCACAGACAATACTCTTACTTCTTTACGTCCCAACAACACCTGATGAGATAGGCAGAACCATTCAATCATTAAAGAACTCCACATCCTCAGGCATTGATGAAATATTCTTCAAAAATCCTGAAAACATGTGCAGACGAGCTAATATCGCCTCTAGTGAAGATCGTCAACATGTCCATGGGCAGAGGGCACTTTTTCCATCCAAGTTGAAGATAGCCAAGGTATTTCCAAAACACAAGCAAGGGGACCTACAAAACATTTCTAACTACCGACCTATCTCACTGCTCTCATCTGTCTCCAAACTTATTGAGAAGATTGTTAAAGTAAGACTCCAGGAACATCTTAGTCAAAACCAATCATTGACAGACAGCCAACATGGGTTTCGTTACTGGAAAATCAACCACAACTGCACTGATAGACCTCGCTGAGTATATAATTGAGAACATAGAAAATGGCAACACTATCACCAGCCTGTATCTTGACCTAAGCAAGGCTTTTGACTGCCTGGGACATGATCTTATTCTAGCTAAACTACAAAATTTAGGAATCCAACGAACAGCACTAAAATGGTTTGCAAGTTATCTAAAAGGACGAAGCCAAATGGTAGAACTAAAAACACACAACAAGAGGATTTACAAATACTGTCAGATCTGAATTGGTACCGGACTAACAGAGGAGTTCCCCAGGGCTCTGTCCTAGGGCCAATTCTGTTTGTGCTGTTTATCAATGATTTTCCAGAACATCTAGAGGAATACAGTAAGATGATCATGTATGCGGACGACACTGTGCTGCTTACTGCAAACAGAAACGTAGATCAACTAGAAGTGAACACTTTTATTGCCTTCAATATGACACAAGACTACTGTATGAAAAATGACTTAGTTCTCAATGAAAGTAAGACCAAGCAAATGTCATTTGGGGAATAAAAAGTCTACAGTATCTGAAATGCCCAATCTGACAGCAGCTGACAAAATCAAACATCTAGGTGTCATACTTGATGAAAATTTATCCTGGAATAATCAAGGTGGACAATCTTTGCCTAAAACTCGGGTCAGCTCTCTATGCCATAAAACGAATCAAGGCAACTAGTACCCCTGAGGCAACAAGGACTGCATTACTATGCATTGTTTGAAAGCCATTTACGCTATGGTATTACTGTCTGGGTGGATCCACTATGGGCAATCTCAACCGCGTCCTGGGTATGCAGAAAAGGGCAATCAGAGTAATAGCAGGCTTAAATCCAAGACAAAGTTGTAGAGATGTTTTCAAGAACCTGAACATCCTGACGGTCACTTCCATCTACATCCTAGATACTGTCCTTTACTGTGTGACCAAAGAGCCCCCTAAACAAAGTGACGTGCATGAATACAACACCAGATATGCAGGAAACTATGTGCTGCCAGGTCACAGAACAGCCATTGTATGAAAGGAAACCGTTGTATGCAGGAGTGAAGATGCTAAACAAGATACCAGACCACTTGAAAGCTGGAGGCCCTGTGCTGATGAAGAGGAAGCTTACAGAGATGGCTGCTAGACAAGGCTTTCTACACCCTAAATGAATTCTTTACTTGGGGAGACCCCACATAACACTGAAGAAGCTTATCTATTATACTAATTTTGACTTAAATTTGACGCTGTAACATTTCTTGAAGAAATTGTAATAAAGGATATTGTCTATTGTCTATTGTCTATTGTCTATTCCCAGTATATACCCCCAAAAAATTGTCAAAAAGTTATACCAAACTACCTTGAAAGAATTCAGTGCTGTTGAAGGCTAAGATCATTTGCCTGATGTAATTAACTAGCAGCTAACTGCGGCTTCGCACACAATTTCATTTTGAAACACAGGGACACCATGAGCATATTCTTTTGAAATGGTATTCCAAACAATCCTGAGATAAGTGATAGTCACTGAAGTCTTGATTCATATTAGATGTAAGTTTAAAGATGGGGCCTTGAAGTCGAAGAGTGAAACTGTTTTTTGTAAGTACCTCTGAAATTTTTCAAATTTCTCTCCAATATTTCGTCATGTTTTATTGAACAGTTCCAAAGATTTCAGTAAAAATTGGACAAGTTCAGGCCCGTATGGAGAAATCTTAAGTTCAAAGGGAGACTAAAGTCAAAGTCCTTAGTTTTCAGTTAAAACACTTATGATGAAATAATTGATAGCATTTTACAGTAGTTGATTCCCAATAAAAGCAAACCAAGACAAAGAAATGTTTCCACACGTAACATAACATTTGTAAAATGCAACTGACTTTGACAGATGAATAATAACAAACATTTACTATCATCTGTTTAAATGTGTAAAGATTATATTTTATCATTCTTGACTTTAAAAGGTGATTAAAGACACATTTACTGCCAGCTAATTAAGCCAAGTCTTTAAATGTACAAAAGGAAGTTTTCAAGACCAGTGGGACATAGCCCAGAGGGATTTTCAAAATAGGAATAGGCCTATATATTAACCAGGAACGAATCAACCAGAATGTCCATGTAAAATTTCAGTACAATCGGCTCAATAGTTTTTACGTTATTTAGTAACACACACAACACACAGAGACACCATTTTATACATTACTGTAAATTCTCTATTGTTAATGAAAATGATAATTTTTTTAAAGTAACAGAATCAAATAAGTAAATGTGAAATTGGATGTTTCTTTTTTTAAAAAAGGTAGAAAACTAAAATAGGATGACTCTATATATCTCTACACAGTCAGTTATGTATTATTTTTATAAACTACATAAGTAGGATATTTGTAAGAAATGTAACTTTAAATTTATGCCTTGTGAAAAATTACAAGCACCTAATTTATGAGATGATCTACTTTGTTCTAGTCAGAACGACACATCAGATGTGACACTATTCATTGAGTCCGAAGTATCTGGCAGACCTGGAGTGTTCCGAGCAGCCTGTAAAAGTGGTAACTTATATTGTATTCTGTGGTACCATTTCAAGCTGGTAACTTATATTGTATTCTGTGGTACCACTAGAAGCTTCAAACATTACAGTATACGAGTTTCTTTCCAGGAGATAAAAACTAAACTTGAGAAACTCAAAGCTAGTTTGATGGATAAGTCAAGTGACTCCATTTCCCAATTTAAATGAAAGAAACAGTATTCGATTAACCTTCTAAGGATAATAATTAAGCTAAAAGAATAACAAAATTGTCAATTCTCAGCCTGGACATTCCCAGAAACCCATATCTGTCTTCTCATATTTCTTTCTGATTCATTCAGTCAAAATGTAAAACAGTGATTTATGAGGCAGCATTAAAATGGTCACAAATAGATCTAATTTTAACTCACCACGATTATCAAATGTTCCCAAGTAAATGACAACAGCTGGTTACTCAGACAAGACCATGTGAATGAATAGGGAAATGAGAGTGACTTAATGAGAATAGATTTGCATCCGTGTGACGATAGTGATACAATTAGTAGTATGCAGCGATTTGTAGATCATGCTAATTCTTGTTTAGAGTTGTAATCCAAATCCACATGAGTTGTCTAGTAATGTTTCTATTTTGATCAATTAAATTTACAATGTTAGATATTTGTTATTAGTGTCCGAGTTTGCTTAACATAACATGGATCATAATTGTCAGTAATATTAAATCATTAGTATTTATATTGTTTGCTGCTAGACAGCATGAAACCATGTTTCAAGTGGCATTGGGTGACATATCTTCTTATGACTGTAATAATCAATAATGCTGGTCAGAGTAATGAATTTATAGAGCTCTTGATTTATCTAAAACTATTAGGCAGTCATAGTGTTGATACAAAACTTTAACATAAAGCATTAAAATGACTGTATTATAAGAAAAAATTAAAAATGTAAAAGATCAAGAGTCTAAGAAGCATGAATACCCCAAAAATTAGGTTTTATTATAATTCATTTTAGGGCAACTATTGGTAACCAATGAACATTGTTTTTTATTACAATGACACTAAGTACAGTATAATGTGATTGAGTTTTTGTGAAGAACTTTGCTCAATAAGGAACCAGCCTGGTATTAAAATTAGTTACCTGCTTCATCTTCAGATAACTGAAATAGAAACTTTTCAATCCCTGTTTAGAAGTTCAGTACTTTTACCATTTTATGGGCTACAAAAAATTTAACTCACAGCTTCAGTTACACAACACTCTGTTTCACTTAAAATTCTAGATGCAAGGTTTTAATTTTTTCTGTGTTATGGTCTACTAGTACAATTACTATTCAATTACTAACCTTTAGTGCAATTAGATTAAATACATTCTAATGTGGAGTACATTTTTCTTGATGATAAGAAAAAGTAACATAAACAAAATTACAGCATCAACATACATGATATTGATGGATGTGACAAATGGTTATTATACAACTGACACATTATAGCGTTATTGTGAAAAGTAGCTTGTTAGCAAAGAAAAGGACACATTATATATCTTGAAGTAACACAACCGATTTTAATTTTTATGAATTTTGATAAATTTGACCTTAATAAACTAAAAATACATTTGCAACCATTTAAACTTAATAACTAGCCCAAAAACATTCCATGGTAGTAATTATACGATCTTCTGTTTCCAGAACACATGTACGACGTTTGTACATTCCAAGAGTTCCTATTGGGAAGATACAACTGTTCAGAACATCATGAAGTGATCTATTATTTCTACACATGTTACCTACATGGAGGTCAGTACCTAATTTAACAATTTACCTTCACTGCTGGTCTATACTGAGTGGTTCTGAATCTACATACAACTGCTCAGAATGTCATGATCTATTATTTCTAAACATGCAACCTCCATGAAGTTCAGTAATACCTTAACTGCTGGTCTGTACTGAGTGGTTCTGAATCTACATACAACTGCTCAGAATGCCATGATCTATTATTTCTAAACATGCAACCTCCATGAAGGTCAGTAACACCTTCACTGCTGGTCTATACTGAGTGGTTCTGACTCTAAATACAACTGTTTAGAATGTTATGAAGTGATATTAATGAAATTACATTTGATATGTTAAAATTTAATGGCTACAAATTTTTTAAATTCTCCTTGTGACAATGTTGCAAACAGCAAACGTTTCAACAGGCCAAAGAACTTGCGGCACACACTGTCTGCTACTCTACCAGGTATAAGACTTGTAACAATATTGCAGACTGCAAGCATCTATACGGGCCACAGGAATTGCGGCACACACACTTAGCTACTCTAACGAAACTGCTGACAAAGTCATGGTATAAGTCTTGCGACAATCTTGTAGACTGCAAGTGTTTATAGACCATGGAACTTGAGGCATACGCTGTCAGCTACTCCATCCAAACTGCTATAAAAGTCGTGGTATAAGCCTTGTGACAATGTTGCAGATTGCAAGCGTCTATACGGGCCACAGGACTTGCGGCACACGCTGTCAGCTACTCCACCCGAATTGCTGTCAAAGTCGTGCTATAAGTTGGCCATGTCTGACCTGAAGCTCAAGACACTGGAGTTCCTGGGCCGTATTTTCACTGTTTACCCCAACAAGCTACGTAAACGCTGTGTCTCCTCTTACAACGGCGCGTTGGCCATAAATTCCCATAAAATCAGTCCAGATGATGAGCTTGCCTACCCTTGACTACATTTTACTTCAAAATGAAGATATTCTTAATTGTGTATTATATACATTATAACTTAATAGTTGATAAAACCTTTTGTAGACAGATAGATCAATATTTTATTATTATCACTTTGGCTCCCAAACAATACAGTGCAATGTGTATTAGGATGTTATGATCATCATGTTTAAACTCTTAGAGTGAACAAGCTGAAGTCTCTTATGATTATTTTTCATGTGTGAACAAATACCTTAATTGGTAAGTATAATTTTTTATTCCTAAATTGCCCTATTCTATTCATCAGGCAACATTTGACTGATCAGCATTATGTCCGTATAGACATTTCCTTAGGATTTTGGCTCAGCGCAAGAACGTAGCCATAAAAAATTTCGGGAAGGTGGGTCAAGACAACTGATATTTCCCCAAAGTAGACAGAAGAAAGTAAGGCCTCATTTTATTCCTTAAAAAGTTCTTGACTCGTATCTGTGTTGAGGATATTTTAGCAGTACATGTCAGTAATACTGAATTATTTTAAATAATAATAATCGTTTACTAAAAAAGTAATAAAAACAATTAAATATTTGGAGGGGGGGTGTCCGAAGCCCAAGGACCCCTTTGCTTGCTACGTCCTTGGCTTAGCGCCTTTGTACGAAAACAATGAAATTGTACCAGCCTTGCTTTGAAGATACATGTGTTGAGATCATAGCAGTTCTTTGTTTTTTCTTTATTGTATTTGTAGACTTTGGTTATTTGTATTTGGTACACTAAAGACATGTAAAAATTAAATTCCATATCAATATGAATATAATTATTTCAGTATAATAATACAAATCTTAATTTAATAATGTTCCGATCAGTGAAATAGACTCTAAAAATTACACACATTCTCACAGCTGGCTGGCACAAAATTTAGTACCTTTCTGATGTGAGTCATCCAGTTACAGAAACTACTTTTCAATATTTTTTAGTGTATTGCAGTAAATATGAAGTATTTTATCGCCATGTAAAATATAAAATTTAAGTCTAAAAACAGCATATGTAGAAACATGATTTTAATATAGTACTATACATTTAACTGTTAGCTTTACTATTTAATAAGTACTTTTTATTTGGACTTATTTTCATCATGTTAGTGTAAAGATTACAAAAGTAATCAAATTAAGTGCATTAAACAAGAAATAAAAAACAAAAAATAAAACAGTGTAAATTGAGAACACAATATTTAATTGATGATCAGAGTAAGTCTGACCACAGGGATGTATGCATTAGCGAAGAGGAAAATATTCTGTGGAAAAATATTCTACAAGAACACATTTGTAAACAGGGCCAAATCCTTATACTACTCCTGACTGGTTACACAAAAAATATATACAGAATGTGTTTAAATATGTGGGGAAATAGTTTGCTGAAATAAAAACTACTGTTAATAGTTTCAAAATGGCAGCCTTTTTAGTTTCAAGCAGATTTCATAATAACTAAAGGAAATAGACAAAATTGTCGACACATGAGATACCTATAGGTAAATAGCTTATAAAAAGACACTGGGCAATTTTAGTCCATATAGGGTGGGGTAAATACCCCTCCGCCGCCCTCTCCCTCTACTCGCTCAATCCCCTGACCTGGTCACTGCCACTGCACAGCTTACGTCTCATCAAACCCAGGCTCTATGGGTACATTATTGGTCTGTTCAATTAATATTTTACGCTTGTATAGGCTTACATACAAAAATACAATATAGCTATAGAATAGGTAAGTAGCTGCAGTGTAAAAAAAATGGTGCAAGCAAGACACGATCCATACATCATAAAAAATCGATAGAACAGAGACGAGATGCTTGTCCCACTCCCCAACACTGGAGGGGTGCCCCTGCTGCGTGTGGCTGCTCAGATACTTGCTTCTGCACAGGTTTCTTTGTGAGCGATTTATCAATACCTAGTAAATAGACTAACATTTTGATAGCTTATTTTTATGAACACACTAAAATAACGGAATAAATGCATGTTTACTACTCTTGGGCATACCAATTCAGTAAATTATTGACTGTGATAAAAAATTAGATGGCAAAATAGATAATAGTGTTAGAGGGACTTTTATGTATATTATGAACCATATTTCAAACTATTTCCCAACATTTTCAACACCCAGTACATGTGATTAAAACAGGATTTATCAGGACATTTGTCATTGTTCAGTGATACAAGAAATCAGTTACACTATATTTCAATGTCTGCAATCGCATGTGTTTCCAAACGTTGTCAGTACCCAAAATAAATTTTTCAGGAAAAACAAGACAAGTAAAAACGTATGACCACTGTATGATCTTTAAAAATGTACTTAAAGAATATTTCTTTGAAAGTACCTTTCACTATCAGTACTAAATACATGGCAACAATGCACCAATTTTTGTCTGTCAGATTTAAAATTTACTTATAAACACAAGAAGAAATTTCTTGGGCCCCTCTGCCTCCATAGTATGTAGACCATAAAATCATGTACTCTTGACATTTAATAGAGTCATGAATCCCTAAATTGTAACAAGCTAACCATTGCAACAAAAACTTAATAACACTTAACACTTTAGTAATAATTAGCATGTTTAAACTAATGAAAGCAACCAGAATGCTGCCACGTTTGCCAACAACCAATACTATGACCCAGATGCTGACAGTTGCACTTCCAAAGTTTTGGCACACTTCAACTAAACTACAATCTAGATTGAAATAAACAGATCATATCAGAGCGTTGTGACACACTAAAGTCAGGAATAACAACAAACATGTTTTCTGTCAACTCCATGCACACTATCATATTTTAGGTGCACTTAAAAATTACTGAGACCCAACTAAATAATCTGTAAAGAATGAGGAATAGATAGCAAAACGTAGTTCTACTGAGCTCTTGTATCATTGAACGATGACCAATGTCCAAAATAGTCCTGTTTCCTTCACAATTCTTTTATCGTAAAATAAGAAACTTAACAAAAAATTCAGTATATATTTCAATAAAAGACCTGTTGACCATTGCCTTTGTATTATTTTATGTGATAATATTGATACATAAAAAAATATTAAAGGTTACAAAGCGGATCTGGGATAAAAATTTTGAGGGTAAAAAAGTTGATTGAAATAATCAAGACTCAAAGAAGAATAATCAAAGTTTATTGTCATATGTTTAACAACAGTGGACTTTGTAGGTCAAACAATAACAATGCAAAATATCACAGATGAGTTCTACGATGTTCAGCACTACCTGGAGTTGTAAGTGAGGAGATGGAAGACAATACATAATGTTCTTTTGTTTAGTAAAACACTTGGGCCTTTATAACAACATTAAATCACATTATTAATCCATCTAACACTATCACATAAATTACAATCTCAGTTTAATAATAAATACTTAACATTTATAACACATGTATTTGTATAAATATATTTATGCTTGCTATGTCTAAATCCGATTAATAACATTGAAAATGTAGGCAAGTACGGAGTGGGATAAAAATACTAATATTCAATTAATTTTCGGCTAAAATCTTTTATTATACAAGAAATAAAGTTAGATAATTTGGATTAGTTAAATTTAACCATTGATATAAACAATACATTTATGATATTCAGTCTCATGAAAGAATCATATATCGATTGTCATGATTGTATTGACTGAGTTTATAGAGTTAAACATTTAGAGGTGATGCCTCAGTCAACTTGTAAATTAACACAACAGTCTGATTTACGTTTAGTTTCATTTTATTCCAACACAATTCATTTGATAAACATTATGGAAGACAGTCCAAAATCTTTATAGGTGAAATAAGTTTAATTTTATTTTTAATAGATGGTGGATTTAAAATCCAACTTTAGGCTGTACTGCTATTATTCTTGCGCAATTCTAGTAAAACAATTTCACTGCCGACTTTATAGGAACAATTTAAAGTTATTTAAGTCAAATTACCATAAAATTTGATCAAAGGATATTTAACATCTTACCAAACAGTTTATCTTTGTATTACATATATTTGAAAATATACTAATAATTTTTGCCATAACTTAGGAAAGTTCAAACTACAAAACTTTAAAAGGGTATGTTTTTTAATTGATTTAAATATATTGAACTAAATGCAATAATCAGTATAAATACAATTTCACAAGTTAAAAAATTATATAATTATATAATTTTGTTAAAAAAACTAGTGCTTTTTGATCAAGAGCCTTGGCAATTTTCTCACATGCACCAGTAAAATGTCCTGCAGCAACAGGATTATAACCACCAAAATACTATTGGGATAGTGTGTGAAAGAATAAACTACCACTATATAAAAAGATGTTTTGCCATGTTTGTTTAAATGTACAGAAATAATTTCCACTGTACATCAAATCTCAAAATTTATTTAACAGAACTGTCTTCTCTCCACTCTACTTAATTTAAAAATTTCATTTGAAATAATAAATTTTGGAATATACATATTTCAATTTACATTAATTGAACCAATAAGAAATTTCTGAACATGTAAAATATACTTGCACATAACACATAACATAATATGTATTATACTTTCTGGTAGAAAAGAAAAATGACTGAATGTCCGAATGTTCCACTTAAATATCTCAATACCTGTTTACTATTTCCATCAAGTAAACAGACAATCAAGTAAACGGCTACTTGCCTGCAACCTCATATCAACAACTAACTAAATCATTATGGAAACAACATATTGGTTCCTCAATTTTGATGTACTTTTAAGAGACAAATTATAATTTTTATCCTAATTTGACTATAGTACGAGACATGTCATTGCAAGCGTGGCCATTTGGCTTTATTATTTCTTGATAATGTAAAGAAATTACAATGAATAATATACTGTACTATATCCTATACTCGTGCAAAGTTTACACAATATATCTCAGTCCTAAATGCATTACTCATTTTATTTGCCACAACACAGGCTTGCAATGATGTCTCATAATAATATATAATTATTCGGGCATAATTGTTACATCTTATATTTCTTTTCAGTTTTCACTTTAAAGTCTTAATTTTAATGTTAGTCATACTTTGCTACACTTGCTAAAACTGTCAAGATAAAAAAAAACATTAATCACTGCATACCTAGGTTATATACTCCAATTACTAGTTATTTACCCTGTCTATAATTGATTATATTGACTTGTTCTTTTACAAAATAATAAACATGTTTGCATTGACCAGAAAATCACTGTTCATTACAGAACAACAATAACACTAGTATAGTCTTGTCTATGATCTAGTAATCTACAATTACTTAAAACATTTGACTGTTGCATCCTTAAATACAATGGTTCTTTAATGATTTACAAACAGGACAGAAATAAAGTAGTTTATAATCCTACTTATATACAATGGTTCTTCAATGATAAAAACCAGCTTTACAAAAAAGAGGACATGAATTAAGAACTTTATAATCCTACTTGTGGCAGTTGAAAATCTCTTAAATGACACACCATATTTAGATCATTTAAATCTAAATATGGTTTGACTGCTAATTAAGTTTTGTTAATGGTAGGACAGATTTTTGAACAGTTTTTAAACATATAATAGCAGAAAATCTGGTAAATTCATCTGGTAAATTATAATAATATAATAAAATAATCTTTCAAAATACCCTAAGTTTTTAATGTTATCCAGTTTTAGAAAATATAAACTGTTCATGTGAGTATGGTTGTTCCGTAACAGCAAATAGTACGTGAGAGACTTGGAAAAGATTGGTATCAAAACCCTCCAAAAACTAGATAGATTGATGTCTTGAGAACTTATAACCAACAAGATAGTATGTATGACTTGTAGTATGACTCCACTCATCCCTACATTAAGATAGTAGATTCTCAATCAATAAAATAAATAACCCAGAGGCATAAGCATGCAACAGTTGAAAACATTTGTGTTACTTAAACCAAACCAAGTGTTAGAATCAGTCACATAGCCACAGTTCAGATAACATAGCCAAGTTCCTTAACAACTTGGCCAAGGCTTATACAAGTAATGAAATAATTCAAATAAATAGAACTTTATAAAGAAACAACAAAGACTGTCAAAAATAAAGAGTTGAGAGAGCAGAGAGGGAAGGTTTCACACATAAATAACCAGCTATGGAAATTACCATCACATGAGATCTCACTGAAAAATCAGGTTAACCTTGTGCTTGCTCTTTATCTCATTGACTCTTAATTCCACAGACAATGGTTGTTTCACTAGTAAAAGTAACTAGACCTACCACCATCTTGCTAAAGTTTAAGGGTACATGTTTTTATTTCAGCCCCCCTTTTGCTGATTGAAAAGATTATCTGTAGCTTTTGATATCAGTAGGAACATAGTAATATCATTGCCATAATGCTGGACATTAAGAGTTCCTGACGAATGTTATAATTTTTCTTTAATTAGGTCCTAATTTTAGACATTTGTGAATTAGAACAAAATTATACACTTCACTGTATTGTACTCAAAATATACTTAAAAATGTAGAATTTGATCCAGTGAAAAAAGCTAAGAGAAAACCCAAAACCTGAAAACTAGGTACAACAAAAGCGGTTACTAAAGAACACATTTCAGAGAGCAAGGTACTTAGCAATCAACATAAACTTAACACTCAAAACACAAAAATGTCATTAAATTTATTTCAGAATCATCCATTGCTAAAATGCTGCCAAGTCTATGGCAGCCAAAATACCTCACTCAATTTGCTGCCGTGGAGAGATGGCAGAGAGTTCTTTTGAAGAAAATAGTACACAAATCCTTCATCTTCCTCTGAGACATTTAACATGAACTAATCTAGAATTAGCCAGTAAAGAGGTTATTTTTGGAATATGCACAATTATTGCAGTTCTCCAATGAATGGAAACTCTCTCTCTCTCTTCAACAAAACTACAAGTTGAATGAGTATTCCTGATGACAGATTGACAGCTTTGATTAATATGAGAGAAAGTTAATCATTTAATTGTTTAAAGTTGTAAACTTATTTTTGTTGTGGAAAGTCTTTCTGCAAAATTATTTACTACAGCTTTAATTGGTGAACATTTTCAATACATATAGAGATATATTTTCTACCACCAAATATCAAAATTAATTGTAGCAATCAACATAACCTCCCAAAATACACAAACAGAAATGCATTTCATTTAAAAAATATCATACAAAAAATAAAACTTTAATTTTCTATGGCCATAATTGCTTGTACACAAAATTAATGTCTGAGTGTGTGTCACATCACTGCAAATGTTTGATCCAGTTGGAAAATGATTATGCTGACTGATTGTCATTGCCACTAGTAAGAGTAATGCAACTCAAACAATACAATACTCATTACACTGGCAAGTGAAGTTATGAGAGAACTTGCACATCTGCTGTTGCATGAAGTGAACAAAGATAAGCAATTTTAATCGTCGTGGGAATGCAAAATCCATTCACGTACAACAGCAATATCAAGAATGAGAATTTTAGTGTTAATTACACTGCTTGGCGTACGGATCTGTTTACATAAGGCAGTTAGTTTTACTATCTGACACCTCTTCCAATTGTAGTGAACAACTGTCCGATACCGGTTGAGATGGTGCTTACGAGAGCTCTTATGCTCGTTCAGACTAGCAATTTTTAAAACTGTTGGACACAAAAGTTGCTCAACTTCTTGCCAGTGTAAATACAGAGGTTAAATACAATTCACAACCAAATTAAAAACAACCACAACCAAAATATGTTCTTAAGATCAAATCAGCAAGTAGGTTACCAAACATTCATTATTAACTAAAATCAGTCCATTAATAAAAGTAAAATTTAAATCATCTGCAAAAGATTTGATACATTTTATAAAGCACATATATATATATATATACATACCTTAAAAAAATATTTTTGAGCAAAGTAAAATACTATTTAATTTTTATTCAACTTTGGTCTTTTCTAGTGAATTTTCACAGGTGTTGCTGCCATCAGACCCAACACTCTGAGAGTTAAATCTTAGATTAAATTATACGCAAATAATAAATAATATTCACATATATATACATACAGCAAAACAATTAGCTACTTAAACATTAATACTTATTAAACTATCAGAGAGGGAGCTATCTTAGTTTGCCAACTAGTTAAAACTAAACTAGGCAAATTACATAACTCATTTATTACAATTTCAAACCTTAATCTAATTTATTAGGTTTGAAAACAACAAATTCAATTTATTTTTTAACTGGAAAATATACACACTTTGTGCAGAATCATTAAAAAAATATTATATTTGTTTAATTCCTAAACGTATTATAAAAATATACTACATTACAATTTGATTGAAATTTAAAAAATAGACATTTTTTATAACATAACTGTATTAAATCCTTTAGAAAGACCCATTTTCAAAACTATAAATAAACTTCCAGAAAGATCAGGCCAGTTTAATAAAAAGTGCATTCTGTCATAATCGGCTAGCAATTTTCTGAAGAGGGTAGCTCTACACAACCAACTTGAAAAGTTTTAATGTACCGTATATAAATCTACTTTCACGAAATAAAATCAGTTTCTACATGAAACTGATGGCCATAACTTTATTGATTGACAGTTGAACGTAATTTTCTCTACATTCAACGTTAACATTTCTTAACCCTTCAATGCGGTTTGAAGTGAACTTCTTGGTCGGCAAACCATTTCGATGCAATAGCCATGTTTTAGTGTAGACAGTATTCATATGCGATCTATCAGCAGCAGTTATTTGTCTCACTAAAGAGAGGACAAATCATTCTATCTTTATGTCATTACTACAATGATTTGTCTATTTTATCCAGCTGGTTTTTAACCACACAGATGATTTATATCAACTGACGGTTTCAACATTATAAAATGCGATGTTCACAGCTGCTTACAATAACTTAGATTTACATTGCTTTTCACCATAGAGTGTCAAAATATAATTGTTTTAGTCAACAAAGATTATAGTAACAGTTTAAATATGTTTATGTAATACCTGTAAAATAGCATGACACAAGTATGGCTCTTAGTTTGGTGAGCTTTGTAAGGCCTAGGATAGTTATGAAAAAATTGTATTATAATCATTTTACATGTTTATTTGTTATTATTGTACTATATTAAAAAAAAAACAAAGGAATGGCGAATAACAATGACCGGGAAGCTGACACTCCTGTGACTGACAGATGATAGGTTTGCAAAGAATGGTTAACATGTTGAACAACCAAAGGATGACTTACTTCCCTTGTGAGTACAAAATGCTCAGATGGCATAAACAGATTTTTGTCATTTGTTGTTCTATTTTATTGTAAATAGTGTTATTAATTTTTCATTTACATTGTGTGTGAACCAGTCACATTTTGTGTAAGCTAACTCAACTATCTAAATGAAGACAGTCTCCACTGGGCAGACTACGTTATTTAACATATTTCAAGAATAGTTAGTTAGTCTAGTCGTCAGGTCTTACATTTATAAAATTCTCCCGTTACAGGTAAACTTTATCCCTCTTTTCAAACCAGGATACACAACAATGCACATGTAACAACTCTATCTCATATGCTTCATATGTAATACCGATTACAATGTAATCCATTCAGAGGGCATGGACTTCCATCTTTTGAGTGCTGTAGTCATTTCCCAAAGTCATATGCAAGAAGTGAGGGAAGTTTTTAACAAATTTGCTAGGTTTGGAAAAATTACTGTAAAGTAACTATTTATAACTATGGTACTTTTTACTATATATTTTTTAAAGCCTTAATACCTTAACTGCTGGACTATACTAAATGATGAAAAGTATTTTTACAAGACAGCAAGTGCACTAGGGCATGTTAAAAATGCCTATCTTTTCTAAATATTTCAGTCTAATTGAGAAATTCTATGCAAAACAGACTTATTTGAGCATACATTCAATTTAAAATTATGAGTTTCTGAATTTTTTTCCCTTTTTAATGTACAATAGTTTAATTTTTAACGAATTATTTATATTTAACATTGTAATATATAATTCACATGAGTTAATTTAATGTAATGTAGTAAAATTTATATATTTTAAATTCTTTAATGTTATTAAATGTGAATTAAAAATAAACATGTTAGTTAAAATTATTTTTATAAAATAAAAATAAAAATATTAATGACATACATTCATTTTAAGAGCATATACAGTTTGTTTTTATTTTAGAAAGCATAATTATATTTAATTTGTTCCATCAAATGTAAAAAAATTCCATTTCAAAGACAAAATAATAATTATTATGTAATGGTGTAGACAATACTTAAACAAAATTATTATTTTAGTATCAGTATATGATCCTTTTCTTATCTTGTCAAACAGCACAGGAGAAACTAAGTGTACTGTGGAATCATCATTATAAAGATGATGTTTAAACAAAATTGATTTAAGAAAGCACATTTTTATTTTGTACAAATCATTGTTAGAAGTTGACATAGAATTTTTCTACAACAAAATTAATACTCATACAGTTGCATAAAAAAGTAGTATTAATTTGTTTACACAAATATTGTGGACAATGCTATCTATTTAGACCGGAGACATTACTTACATGGGTAATTCTAAAAAGTAAACTTACTTGACTACTCTTACTTAATTATTGTCACAATAATTGATATGGAATGGCACTGTAAACCCAAGACATTGCAAACTATAACAGAGGGGTAAAGACTAAAAAAAAAAAAAACACATTAAACTACGCACATACTCATCCATTTTGAACAAATTCGGATGGTAGTGCATAGGCAAGATTAATATACATTAAGAGTAGCTATTTATATTGAAATAATTTGACTATCTGGTACGACATAACATAATAAATTAATGATTATGGTCTCCTTTAGAATTATTTTTTATTTCTGTACAGTTTCAGTTATACAAACCCTTGAGTTTTTCAGAATGTCAATTTGTTAGAAGCATTCTGACTGTAAATTTCAATTGTTATTAAAATTTAGAGTCTTCTGTGTGCTGCCATCATGTAGAATCAAAACAGGGCTAAGCTGCTTTATCAACTTGTTAGTGTATACAAATGAGAAAATTCAAGATGATTTTGAAGATTTTCTACAACACTTGGCACTACTGTTACGGTGAGCAACTCCACTGCCTCAGATTGGCCGCACTGTATTTTATGTTTATAAGGTCCATAGTTATTAACTATTAAAATGTGCAAAATCAACTATACATAATTTTGTCTGATGTATGATTGGAATTATATTTCATAACAGCACTTGTATCATAATGTTGACAGAAATAAATATCCGTTTTAGATTTCATTATCTTATAGTTTACTAAACTCCAATTATATTTTGAGGAATCACGGTTTACTCTAATTGGTTGAAAACCGAAGATTGTGGCAGGTATACAACTGTACTCACCTTACTTGTTAATAGAAGAAAATTCTTGTTTGCTGCTAGCAGTTGAATTGCCAAAATTAGCGGTGTCAGGTTCAAGTGAACATTTAAGTTGATTTTAATTCTTTAGTGGAGTAATAATATTTTAATATTTAAATACACGTTCAACTTATTGCCTTGAACTTTCTTATTTCTAATTACTGTTCTGTCAAGAAAATTGGAGTTTATAAATAAAATCGTTGTCAAATGAAAATTACGAACACTAAAACTTTTTCTAAAAATTAACACCACTATGGAAGAGTCCTAGTGGCTAACACCACTATATCTTTAAGAAATCCGTACAGAATATGCTTTAAGGAGACCACATCAGCACATTAAATGGACAGTCGAGAACAAAAACATACACGAATTATAACTCTCAAGGACCAGGCAGTGGGGGTGCCTTGGCGTGAGCTGCTTGCCGCCTAAGGTCCGATCGGATGAGAGCAGTGAGTCCTGTGCCCACCACAAGAGCGCAGCACAGCATGATGTTAGCCCAGAGGTCACCGTACGTGTTCAGCACATATGAGGAGAACATTGTGAAGAAGATGCCAAATACCTGAGCCCCTGCATTGAGCAGACCGGCCGACGTACCTTCGGGCTCGGGGTAGGTAAGCTCTGCTGCCAGCTCAAACCCCACTGGCAGATACCCCGTCATGAAGAACCTGAGAGAAGATGCTGTGTTAAAAAAAGTTTGACACTACACTACTTCAGGTTTCTCAATCTCAGAGTGTGTTCTCATGTAGTAACAAGATGTTGATTGACTTCAAGAGTTCTGTCCCTTACTTACATTTTAAATAACAAACATACAATATTTAGTTGTACCACTGGTCAACGTTATTTAAATTTTAAAGTCAGACCATCTGCTTGTAAAAAACTTCCCTTTTTAAAATAAAAAGTTCAAAAATAATGGTTAGGTCAACGAAGTTAAATGACTGTTCAATCAAAATAACTATTTTTATGAGAGATGTGTCAAAAAAGCCAAAATGAATCAGGTAATTAATGAATGAGTGATATATTTGTAATATATTCATGAAATTCTTAGATTCTCTATGGCCCTATCTACTATCTAATGAAACCACTGCCAAGGAAGGGACTTGCAAAAATCAATAGGGAAAACAGATATGTTCAAGCTAAGCCTTACTAAAGTCTGGCACTGTAAGTTTTACCATGAACTAAGATATGCATGTGGTCAAGCAAACATTTGGAACCTTCTCTAAATTCACTACATAGATCTACTTCTAATTACTTGTAAAAAATTTGAATCAAAGATAAACAAAAGTTGATATTAGAGTATTTTTTTGTAATTGTGTCATTTTAAAATATAACATACCTTTCAATACATAAAATAAATACCTTAACCTGGAGAAAAATAAACTCACCCTAAGAGTGAAGCAGTGATGTAGACCACAGCTATGAAACCAGAGCCCAACGTGAAGGTGTACACAACCATGCCAACCAAAGAGAAGAAGTACACGCCTAACGTTGTTTCCCTATAAAATTAATTTTTCAGCCTTAATTATGTAGTAAGAAGCTTACCCAAGAATTTGGACATTAACATGATTCCTACAACATTTTATGGGTTGATGGTAATAAATTTTGTTTAAGTTTATAGGTTGACTTTGAATTCTTAGTAGAGAGATCAAAATCTCTGATGTAATTCATCTAGTTTCCAATAAACATTTCTGTCTGGTTTTATGATTATTTTACTTAACAAATACTAGTTATATAGATTCAAGATATTTTATTGTGATTAAGCAATTTACATGCAATAGACATAGCAGCAATATTTAACTGTTTACCCTAAAACAATAGTATATTTAAAAGCATAAATAAATAATTAATTACAATTCATAAATAAACATGACACATACAAACTAAGTATAAATAGTAAATAAAAATTATAAATAAAAATAATTAAAAAATCTGGGTATTAATATCACATGTTAAATATTCGTCAACAGAGTAGAAAGCATTCATTTTTAACCATTTACTCACTAACTTAAATCTATTCATTTCTACACTAAAAACTCTCTGAGGTAGTTTATTAAATAATTTTATCTTCATGAAGATGTGGCTACTTTTTGATTTTTCCAACCTTACTGAAACTTGATTAAGTAAGTAGTTATTCCTTGTATTGAGGGTATGAATATCTTGCCTAAATTAAAAATGGTACAAATTTTCCTTAACACTAACTAAACAAGAATAAATATACATACTAGGAAATGTCATTATTTGAAGTTCTTTGAAAATGGGCAAACATGACTCTCTTTCTGGTATAGATTTAATTGTTCTTAGAGCTTTCTTTTGCCAAATAACAATTTTATCTCAATGACTGCTATTACCCCAAAGTATAATTCCATACAGAAGATGAGAATTGAAAAAGGCATAGTAGGCTGTAATCAACATGGAAAAGTTAACAAAATTTTTTAGTTTCCTTAACAAGTAGATAACCCTAGATAACTTTTTACACAAACTATTAATATGTGAGCCCCAACTTAACCTGCTGTCTAGATGAATGCCAAGTAATTTAACAGGCTTACTACTTTGAACTACTTCCCAATTCAGAGAGAAAATTATTTTTTCAGTTTTACTATTATTTACCATCAATCCTTTTGTTTAGTTATAAAATTATCTAAAGTTTTGTCACAGTTTAAAAGTGTTGTATCATCCACATAATATAATACAGTTGGACATGGCATGTTAAATGATAAATCGTTCACATCAACTATAAAAAGGAAAGGTCCCAATACTGATCCTTGTGGAACTCCTTTCTCTGTAATTTTAAAACCTGATTTTTCATTATTTATTGTTACCATTTGTTTTCTTCCACTGAAATATGATTTTATTAAACTGATTTCTTTATTTTTAATTCCATAGTATTGCAGTTTATAAATGAGTAGGATATGTGAAATACAATACAATCGAATGCTTTTGTTAAGTCAATTAAAGTAGCAGACGAAATTAGTTTATTTTCAAAGTTTTCTAATAACTTTTCTACAATATTTTCTACAGTCTTGATTGTGTTAAGACCTTTTATAAATCCGAATTGTCCTTTGCAAATGTACTAGTTTTCATAAAAATAATCATTTAGTTGCTCTTTAATGCACCATTCAAATATTTTACTAAAAACAGGAATAAGAGAAATCGGCCGGTAACTTGAGGGGTAACATTTTTCACCCTTTTTATACACTGGAACAATTTTTGTTATTTTTAAGTTTTGGGGAAAACTACCTTCATCCAACATTCTGTTG
The DNA here is from genome assembly GCF_021130785.1 of Homalodisca vitripennis. Taxonomy (NCBI): domain Eukaryota; kingdom Metazoa; phylum Arthropoda; class Insecta; order Hemiptera; family Cicadellidae; genus Homalodisca; species Homalodisca vitripennis. The sequence continues at coordinate 163,187,949 of NC_060208.1, forward strand.
AAAAGTAGAAGGAGTGGTTTAATGATTAGATTGATTATTTATTTTACTATTTTGTTAGAAAATCCATAGAAATCCTCACTCTTTGATGTACTCAGTGTTGAAACACAATTTAATATATTGCCTTTGGTAATTCTCTTCCAGGTAAAAGGTCTAATCTCTCTATTACAATTCATTAAGTATTTGTTTAAATAATGAACTGCTTAATCACTTGACATTCCTTGAGTCAGTGTTGCAACAGAGCCTACAAAGTACTCATTAAAATCATTAGCTATATCAGAATATTCTGTTTTATTGTTGGACTCAGACCTAATTATATTCCAAGCTGCCTTGCATGTATTACTTGAATTTTTTATATATTTCTCGTTAAACTTTCTTTTCTCTTCATCTACTTTTTGTTTATACTTTTGTTATATACTTTGTATATATTTCTACATAGGTACATTTTCATTGGCCGAACCTTTACTTTGTTTGAATCGTTCATACAGTATCATTACCAGATCCCTAAATTTTTTTAACTTTGGTGTGAACCACTTTCTATTTGACCTTTTATGCTTTTTACTATTCAGTTCTCTCATTTTACAGATTTCTTCCAAAGAGTTTGTCAGTAAATAATAAAAGTGCTCAAATGCTTGTTCAATGTTATGAAATGAAATTAATGGTAACCAGTTTTTTTTAGATTTAAATTCATAACTGATTGCGGGCTTATATTTCTGACATGTATCGAAGAGCTTGTCTGGTTGTCTTCTTGTCCCTGTTCATGAAAAGTAGCAAGGACACCAACATGGTCTGAAAGGTTCGGTTCTACCACCTCACATTCTACAATATTCTTATCAAGATTAGTAATAATATTATCTAGACATGCCTTTTCTCTAGTATCTGTCTGGTTTAAACAAAATTAATCAAATGAGTGAAGCAAATTAAAAAAATGTTCTGTTCCAACTGAAAAGTTGTTTATATTTACATTAAAAATCACCTGTTAATATCACTTTAAATTCCTAAACTTATCATTTAAAAACACAAGACATTTCTCCAAATAATACAAAAAAGTATTTACATTAGAATTAGGTGTACGATAAACAGTTACTATTACTATGTTAAAACTAGGAAATATCATAGCCGATGCTTCAAACACAAAAGTGCAAATAAAATTATCTAAATTTAAAACATTAAAACCCTGTTTAACAAAAATCAAACTACCACCTCCACTTAAAGGAGAACATCTACAATAAATACTACCTAGATTAAAATTAATGGGAATGAAAAATTCAGATTCTTCAATAGGCAACCAGTGCTCACTTAAGTAATGACATCACATTTATATTTGTTTAACCATAGTTCTAATAAATCTAACTTATTTCTAATACATTATACATTTAAATTAAACACATTTAGGTCAGTTGAGTGATGTTTTCTGTTTCTAGCTGGTCTGGAGGGGTGGTGGGAAGGGGAAGGGAGTTTCCCGATGGCTTGTGCCTGACATCAGGAGTCTGATGGTCACTTGAGCCAAACACTTCATTGTTGTTGGTGTTGCTGGTATGTGCTACAACTGCTTTGAGCATTCTCTAACTGCCTTGGCTATCTGTTCTGCCAGCCAATTCTTGCCTCGGCTATTAAAGTGCATACCATGACGTGTATGCAGGGACCTTTCAGCTTTACTTAACTCGACAAGTGTAATGTTGTCAAGCTGCTCACTCAGTTGTTTAAATTGAGCATTTGTTCGTGTCACCTATTTGTTCACACAGGACCAATGAACTAGGTCATATCTATGTGGAAGTTCTACTAAAACAACCTTATGATTAGGTTTTTTTTTCCAACACTGACCTAATACTTGTGATGGCCTCTTGAGCGTCATTAGTAGCAACATCGTTGGTCCCGCTAATAATCACTAAGGTATCTTCATAGCTAAGTTTTTCTTCCTCAATGTTATACACGTCCAATATTTCTTTTGTACATCCTTCAGGTCTAATAAAACTCACTGCTTCTTGGTCACTTAATATTTTATGTAAATAATTTTACTAAGCTTACAACCTAAATCATCTGTTGTAGCTTTATGAGGTTTAACCCTGGAACTGGCAAAGTCGTAATTTACAACAAATTTTTTCCTGTAGTCTGATTTTTAGTTTAACTCTGCACAAAGAATTAAAGCTGTGGCAGATGCTATAACGCATGCCAGTTCTAAGGTTAAAGTATTTTGGGCAGTTGAGGAATATAATGATTAGTTGAGAGACATTTAAATAAAGTAACAAATTGCTATTTGATGAAATCTGAATTACTTACTTGAATTTGTGCGTTTTGTCAAGGACAATTCCACAGCAGACAGAACCCAACATTCCTGCCACCACGATCATGAGGCCTATCCTGCCGGCATCCTCCTCTTTACCCTGCAACCACAATAGACCATGAAGCCATACAGCCTGGGTTCAACTACCGTATCAAATTATTACAATTAAATAAAAAGTCTTGACCAAATTGACAATGTGGCAACTTTACTGTTTAAAGTTTTAGAAATGCTAGTAAAGTTTACACATAAAATGAATCTTAACAAGACTATGCTATACAGGACATACATAATTAATTTGAAAACAAACACTCCAATAATACACTTTTTATTTTTGTGAAGTCTTACATGTTCAAGGAACACAACATCAGACCTACATAACTGAATAAAAGTCTGATGATATGTACCTTGAACACAAAAGGCTTCACAAAACTAAAAAGTGTATTATTGAAGTATTTGTTTTCAAATTAATTAAGAATTCCAATAAGAAAAGAACTTCTAAAATGTAAGACATCCATATTATTTCAAGTAAAACTATTGTAAAGAGTGTAAAATATACACATGATCTAAATTTCAATATTCAACTGTTATTGGGAATGCATTTTGTTGTAACTATCAAGATAATAAGCACTGTGACCTAAATAATCCCATTTAGTAGTAATTTGTTTATTTTTTACCTTAGTCTCTGATAATTTTAAATACAGTAGTCTCCCTGTTATCCGGCTACCTCGGTACTGGAGTTCTGACCGGATGGAAATTTGGTTTGATAAACCAATGTGCTCTTAAAATACACAAAAAAAACTCTAAACGTACCAAAAAAGAATCCAAGACTGTAGAGAAATAAAAAAAAAAACACTGACATTTCAACAGTTGGCATGAGTCACAGAGCTTAGTATTTTAGAAATATCTTTATCGTTCCATTTCCAGCTATCACACAACTGGTTAAAATAATGTCTTATAAAAAAATGACCTGTTGAGAGAGTGGCTACTGCATTAGAATAATATTAAACTGCTTAAGTCAAAGTTAAATGTTAAGAAAAATTAAAAATTTAATGGTTTTGTAAAAGAATTAAACATAACATGATAGAAATAATGAGAATCTAGACAACAATTTTTAAATAAAAATGAGAGTATAATATTTCTGGAATGTTAAATTCTTGATTGTTTTGGTTACTTTGTTATTTCTCTATGTAGCCATTATTTCAACATTACAATATCACTTTTATTACAGTTGTATGAAAACGGCATATCCAAGCCATTGTGTGACATAAGTAATAGTAGTGTATTGTTCTTAAAATTACAATCCAGAAAGGAAACAATATTTTATCACTTAATAGGTCGACTTATCATTTATATTTTATTAGATTTTTAATTTTTCAAACTAAAATTATATTTAATAGCTTAGACTATTAAGGGCTTTAGCTAAGTCAAAATATTTTATATTTTTTCAGCAATAAATAATTCTGATCTATTTTAATAAAAAAGAAATGTTTGTAAAGTTCTCCAAAAAGGCTACACTTATGTTGAGAACTAATATTTGTAACACCAATTATTATTAAAATAATATTTTTATACCTAAATGACATTTCCAAACTTTGCTAGTTCTGTACCAATATTAAATAAATAACAAAATATTCAAACAAAACTTTATTCAACAGTGGTCAAGGATGGAAGAAAATTAACTCATGTAGAAGTCACTCAAACATAAAACAGATATGAAAATGTAGAACAACACAGCTTTCTTTCTGAAAATCGGTTTTATTAGTTGAAACCAACAGAAGAAAATATCTAAAATGGTGAAAACATTGTGTAAACTGTACAAAATTTTGTCTAAGAAAACATTTTAGTTTGTGTAGACAGTCATGGAAAAGATCTGACTTGGCATGTTAATAAATGCAGAACAAAATTATTGAAAACGTATTAATCTGTTGGTTTTTTAATGCCTAGAGGCCATACCAAACAAGTTTTAGACAAGGGGAACATAAAATGAGAGTTAAGAGTTAACAGACAGAAAAGACTTCTTGGTTATCCCCACATCAAGCAGCTATGGTGGGAAGGGCTGATTCGATGTGAATGTTGAATTTAGCTCGAGTTCACCTTTCTCTTACATACAGCATCTGAAATCTGATGCTGTTGCAGACTTGTATCCTTAAATCTGGAGACATGCTAGTCTGAAGGAATCTAAAAATAGTTTGCAACGAAGAACGAAGAAGCTCGAAACGAAGCCCCTCACACCGTTTCAACATCAGAGACACCCAGACTACAAAATGTAGTGCAATCTAGGGAAGAGTTATTCTCATTGTCTTGTTTTGGGCGTCTTCGTTCTTCATCACTAACTATTTTTGGATACCTTAAGACGAACAAGACTCCAGATTTCAGGTGAACTGGAGCTAAGACCTCTGAGTGGCTTAAGGCCAACTTTTTACTTGTAAATAAGGAAAATACTGAAAATATTGTTTTCTCTTTACATAGAACTGTATATACTTTTCCATCTGTTAAATTGTTAGGGATATATCTTGATAATAATCTAAGCTGGGAATTATGTGTACAGAATATTTGTAAAAATCTTGTTTAGAGCACTTTGAAACTCGAATTCTGTGTTAGTTTTGACTTGATCACGATAGCTTACTATGCTTTTTTCACCCATGTATTGCATGTGGCATAACACTATGGGGTAACAGTAGTGCAGCAAGGAGGGTTTTTGCATGACAAAAAAGGCCTTGAGGGTTATTAGGTTATTAAAGGCATTCTTTATAGAGTATCCTGTGAAACAGTTTTTAAGGGGTTGAATGTTATGACCTTACCTTGTCAGTACATATTTTGTTCTCTAATGCAGGTGATCAAAAAGAGATGGTGTACATGGTTATACCACAATAAATAACAATAAGCTTAGCCTCACAAGTGTTAAATTAGATTTAACAAAGAAAAGTCATACTTATATGGAGTTAAAACTTTTTAATAAATTACCTGAAATGGCATGGACAGTTAAATTAAACAAGTTTAAAAAGGTAGTGAGTAACTATCCAATTGGCTGAATAAAAATGCTTTTTATTCTATACATAAATGTATATCCTATGATTTAGTAATATAAGCTTTTAAATAATTTTAGCAATCAATTTTGAAATAATTAGTTTAGCTGTACATTTTTTGACATGAGATTTTAAATTAGGTAATTAGTCTGTTATTTGCTGGTTATTGTTGTTATTTGATAACTTGATTTTAATTGTTATTATATTTATTAACTTGATTTTGAATTATTATAGGTAATATTAAAACAAATTTTTATATATTTGTAATTATTATGGACAAACTAACATTGTTAAAGTAAAGAATTAATTTTAAATTTTAATGGTTTCATGATGATGTCAACTGCAAACATTGTATGTGTAAAGACGAATAAATGAATCTTGTCGTAATAAAATATGTTGTCATAAAAACTATTTATTGTAAACAACCAATTTTTTTATTTCAAAATGCATAAACAATAATATTGTTGACAAACACTCGATTGATAGTATTATCAAAATATGAAACCTCATCAATTTTTGTGCAAAGGGGAACAAAAATAGAATCAACTAGGAGTGAAGGGCCTAGTAATTTAGACAGGAGAGGTTTAAACTATCTCTAACTTGAGTAAAATACATAACACTCACTGGGAAGTGGGCCACAAAGATCTGGTTCAGCAAAGTGGATATTGCGTAGAATACACCAACATTGATACCGTACGATACCAAGAGCAATACATAGGCCGGGTTGGTAGCCAGGTGTTTGATAGAGGTGGCGAATGGCACAGACTCGGCGTTGCGTTGCACAGCTTGTGCCGGACTGGGGGGCAGAGGTGCTTACCCTGGAAAACTGTGAGTACTTCAGAGACGCAATACATAGGCCGGGTTGGTAGCCAGGTGTTTGATAGAGGTGGCGAATGGCACAGACTCGGCGTTGCGTTGCACAGCTTGTGCCGGACTGGGGGGCAGAGGTGGCTTACCCTGGAAAACTGTGAGTACTTCAGAGACCTACATCACTACAAATATTAAGAGCAATACATAGGCCGGGTTGGTAGCCAGATGTTTGATTGATTATTCAGTATTATTTATAGTTTCACTTTATTTTTTAACTACTTTTTTTGGCGGGCTGTAGATGTATGTTTTGCATGGAGAAAAACTCTTGTTTCACATCATGAAACGTCACGTTTGTTTACTATGTACCCACTAGGGACAGAATGGACTATCAAGGCCACTTTGATGTCAGGGTGTTTCTCCGTTCAGTTAAGTGGCTATCCAGGTTTACTAGTCAGAAAAAAAAAATGGAAAGGCAGTAGCAGAACTGACCGACAGAATTGACTACTTTTTATAACTGGCTGTGAATAAAATTAATCACAAACTAAAATATTTGATAAAATATTGGTTTGAATAAATCTACGAACTACTGATTTATTTATTTATCCAATACAAAATTGATTAACTTACTCCATCTTTTAATAGCAGTATTTAAAGATCATTGGATTCCGAATTGTATTTCTACGCGGTTCATATTAATTCCTATTCCAGCTCACTACTAGTTTCGACTTAATCTCTATAAATAAAAAGGTAGTATACAATAAATATTGATAAGATTGTTATTTGTTTTTTCTGGCATTAGGCAAAAGTGAAAAATATCACACCCATTCTAGGTCTAATATTCTTGGAACAAAAATTAAAAATGGGTCGTTTGAATTTATTTTTAGTGTACATAAGATTATTTAAATTTTTTTTGATGATACCATATGAAAGGTCACAAAAGATAAATAAATCCTACATAATATTATATACTTTTCTGGAGCAAAATAAAATGTTATTTTAAAAATGTGACCAAAAGTAACATTTTAGAAGTAATAATTTAATAACTTTTTTCATAATTTTGTTAGTTTTTGTGATTAAACATGTATTGAATTTCGTTTTTAAGGACTGAAAAAAATACTTCTACGAAAAAATACAATCCCTACTGTTAATAAAATTTTATGTTTTGCTATACGAGACATACAACGTACCATTTTAGAAAAAAAAAACTCGTAAAACAATATTTTGTAAGCTGATTTTATTTAGACATGAGAGTATCCATGGGTTACCTTATAACTATTTTTCTGAAAAGATACGTTATTTCAATGTATGGTTTATAGTACATTTTTGGACTAAGAGCACCATTTTTTGTGCGCATAACAATCTAATTATTTAAAAAAATGGAAAGCAATAAGATATTCACCAACTGTAGCCCAACTCACATTCAAGATTTGGCGAAAATCTGTTTTTACAGCTAATTTCTATAAATATGTGCTAATTATGAGCTTAACGGCCAGAGTGGCTAAATACATATTCTGTGTTATTAACCTACATATTCTGTGTTATTAACCTACTGCTATCATCCTCCTGAACTAAAATATAAGGTTTCAAGGGGTACAATGACAAATAACAAAGTTATAGAAGATTAAAAGTGGAACTTCTTTTCCTGCACGGAGTAATATTTCATTGCTCTATGGGCGTCACGTGGTCTTGTTACTATTTTTAAGTCAACCTTGCATTAACTACTGCTAATGTTAATGTTGCATCAACTACTGCAAACACATCATCTTTGAGTATGTAAAATAACAATAATGCTGAATTTGATCCAAATAAAAGACTTTTTCTAATTTAGACCTTTTAAGAATAACATTCAAATTAGCCTGACACAAGTTAGTCCAGCTATCAGTGGTGGCTACGGCAGCGCCTTCGGTGCTGCCACACAATGATAGAAACATTCATAAAAACATCCCTCGAAGTAGTAGGCCTATCTATCACTAAAATATCAAATTCTAAATGGTCTGATCATGAATTTGATCAAACTAGAACTGGAAGACAAACTAATGGCAGCAGAAGAAGTAACCCACGACCTCCTCACTAAAAATATCAAATTACAAGAAGAAATAGATTTTCTGAAAAATAAGCTATACGCTGAACAAAATCATAAACAAGAACTGATTGAGCAAACTGAAATAGAAAAAACACAGTTCTGTGATCAAATAAATAACCTATCCTCACAGAACTTGAATCTCATTACTCAAAATAGCCAACTTGAAGAGCAAGTAAAACAAGAAAAATCTAACTTTATCTTACTAAAGGAACAAATATACGACCTTACAAATAACATGACAAACCTCAAAAAAGAACTTGAATTAAAATCCAATTTGTTAAACAACATGTCAGAAAACTGTGAAGAAACTTTGCAGAAAAACTTTCTGAACAAGCCAGAACGGCCCATGAACATCTAAAGAGTTTCCTAAAGGCTTCTAAGACAGCTCTTAATAGTACCCAGACTTTATGCTACTAATAATGACATTCCAGATAAAAAACCCTACTTTTACACAGTCTGACGCCCAGTGTGACAGGGAGAACCTCCGACACAAAAAATGACCCACGAACTGACCGAGAGAGACAGCCAAACTCTGACACAAAAACTGGGTTACGAAATGACCTGGAGAAACAGACAAACTCCAACCAAAAAACTGAGCATGAATTGACTGAGAGAGACTGTCAAACTTTGACACACAAACTGAGTCATAGTATGACTGGATCCGTAGACAAGATGCCATTTAATAAAAGGAAACAGCCTTCTAAAAGAAAGTGATAAGAGGAATTTTTTTCAGCGTCTCCCTTCAGGTCGCAAAAAGTGCACGGATATCCAGCAAGAAACACTGCACTCTAACTGGCAAATCCAGCACAGATCAATCAGAAAACCCAAAATTTGAACTCAGTAAAACACCACCCCTACATGCAAAAATAAAACCTATAAATCAAAGTACTGAAGAATTTTTTGCACAAAATATTAACTTCTACTGCCAGGTTATGGGTAAAAATAATGACCTTGAACCAGTTATCAGCAGGACAAACACTCCAACTACATCACCTAATTGCTCAACACTTCAACTGCAGCCTTTTTTAGTAATAAATCCCACTATCGAACAAAACAACCTAAATAAAAAATCTCTCTCTATACTCCATCAAAACACAGACCGGATTGCAAACAAAATTGACAGGATAAACGCTCTCCTATACACGCATAAGGCTGACGTAGTAATAGTAATAGTAATTCTAACTGAACATGGTTCAAAAAAAAAAGAAACAATGCTCAACACAAGAATAATTGGTTACTCCTTGCTAACAGATATAGCAGAGAAAATCACCTAAAGGGAGGAATTGCAATCTTCATTAAAGATCACCTAAAAAAACAATAGCACAGCTCTTAACATCCAGCACTTCTCGATTGAACTCACATGCGAAATGACTGCCATAAATCTTAAAATAGGTAAAAGTCTATTCACGATCATAGGGGTTTACAGGACAAAAAGTAATCTTGAGACCGGTCTTGAAGCAATATCTGATGCTTTGGAAACCATACAGACACACAGACATCAAGTCATCTTAATGGGGGACATAAATATTGACTCTCTTAACAGAAATCATGACTCTACTTTATTGACTGAAACCTTAACCAGCTACAACTTATATAGGCTAGACCTCCCACCTACCAGAATTACTCCAACCATCAAGGACGTCAATTGACTGTGTATGCAGCAACATCCCAGAAGACAACCTAAAGGTAGAAGTAATTGAAACAGGAATTTCAGACACACAGGGCAAACATGCACTATAAATCATACCTCACCCTCCCCTATGAACCACACTATAGCAGAAAGAAGAAATATGAGCGAAGAAAATCTGATGTCTCTAAAAGAACTTCTTAAACCAGCAAAACTGGACAGAGGTCTATAATACCGACGAAGCTGATGAAGCCTACGCTAAATTTAGTAGCACCCTTCTTACCGCCCTTAACGAAGCATGTCCAAAAATAAAATCAAGACAAGGAAGAAGGAAAAAGAATTATGCTCTGTCTGACCCCACAGCATACCAGTTGAAAAAGGACTTCCTCAAAGCACAAAACATCTATAATACTACAGGTAGGGAGGAACATAGGCAAACTGCCATATTATTAAAGAAGGAATATGATCTCCAACTACGTCTCTTGAGGAAACAAAACACAATATCAACAATTGCAACGGCTGAAAACAAAACAAAATCAATATGGAATTTTATTAATCTAGAAAGAAAAAGCAAAATCAGACAACAGTGCCTTAACACATCTCAACATAAATGGAAACCATAGTAATCTGAACCATTGGAAATGGTAGACCACTTAAACACCTACTTTATTAATGCAGCCGATCAACAATAGCAAGTAAAAACGCAAATACTAACCACTTAACAGAACCAATCCCACAGGGAAATATTCCCAACTTAATCCTAAGCCCAACTGATCCAGAGGAAATTTCCAAAAATTATCAATGAACTTAAACCAAAAACTTCCTCAGGTTATGATGAAGTCTCCTCTAGGCTATTAAAATTGTGTAAAGACGACCTTATAGAGCCTTTAGTTCATATTGCTAACAAATCATTCTCTACTGGAACCTTTCCATCAGCTTTGAAACTTTCAAAAAGTATATCCAAAACACAAACAAGGATGTACAGCACAACCATCTAATTATAGACCGATATCCTTAATTCCAACCATATCAAAAGTTTTTGAAAAAATAGTTCTAGCTCGTCTTTTTAAAAACACCTAACAAACAATCAAACTTCTGACAAAATACCAACATGGTTTTATGCCTGGAAAATCCACAACCACTGCTTTGATTAGTCTGGTGGAATTCATCATTGACCAACAGGAAGAAGGAAATACAACTACTGCTATTCTGCTTGACTATAGTAAAGCTTTTGATTGTCTTGACCACAAACATCTCCTTAAAAAGCTGTCATCACTTAGGAATTCGGGGAACAACAAAAGAGTGGTTTAAAAGCTATTTAACAGACCGAAAACAACTGGTGGAGATAAAACACTATAACAATGGAAAAAAACTAGAATTAGTAAGATCACATCCGAAGAAGATCACAAGAGGAGTCCCTCAAGGATCGGTTCTAGGCCCTGTTCTGTACATACTCTTTACAAACGACTTTCCTAAACTCCTTGAGCTCTATTGCAACTGTTTAATGTACGCAGATGATTACAGTGTTATTACTTGGCAGAGAAAACACAGAACAACTAGAAATTGATTCCTTCACAGCCATAAATATGGCAATCCAATACTGCCACAATAATGACCTTGTCCTCAATGAAAAGAAAACCAAAACAACTAGTACTAGGAAGAAACAGAGAAGTTGTCACACGAATACCAGAACTTGATGAAGTTAGCTCCACTAAATACCTTGGAGTTACAATTGACGAAGACTTATCGTGGACACAACACATCAACTTACTCTGCAAGAAACTTAGCACAGGACTGTATGTGCTGAGAAGAGTGAGAAGTATAAGTGACACCACAACTACCAAGACTGCATACTATGCACTCTTTGAGTCACACATACGCTATGGAATAGCTGTATGGGGAGGAACAACTAACACTAACCTACAACGTGTCTTCCTAAATACAAAAAAGAGCAATCAGAATTCTAGGGAACCTTCAACCAAAAGAAAAACATGCAGAGACACTTTCAAGAGCCTGAAGATCCTCACAGTCATAAGCATCTACATTCTAGAAGTTGTGACTTATATAGCACATCAAGGCGCCAGACGCGGCAAGAAATGGAGCACAGATCCACCACCATAACACCAGGCACGCAACCAACTACTGCCTTCCTGTGCATCATCTTAGTAGGACTGAGAAGAAACCCAGCGCTACACTGGCACCAAAATGTGGAACTCTCTACCAGAAGACCTTAAAAGACAGAAGTACAAAAGTTTCCACGCCGCCTGAAGAGTTGGCTTCAGGACCGACCCTTCTACAGCCTAGCAGAGTTCTATAACTGGAAACAACATTTCAACTAGCACTAACTTGAAATTATTTTACCACTTTTATAGAGCATTTTAACACAAACTTTGACATGTCCATTTTTAACTCCAACTTGTTTCATTTTGTATCATCAATGTTAACTTTAGATTTTTTCATTCTATTTCATATGTACATTTTTCTCTGTAGAAGTTTCATATGCAGCCAGATTGTATTCATTTAACACTGCTTTATTTTTAATGTTTAACAGTTTTAACATTTGTGTCAAGTAATAATCACTGATCATGTAACATTACATGTTTTTATAATATGTTAATTAATGTTCTACACTATAATAGTTAGTAACTTTGTATTTGACGCCATTACTAATCTTAACGATTATGTAAATAAAGAAATTTTGAATCTTGAATCTTTGAATCTTGAATTCCTCTGGCCATTACTGCTTTATAGGAAACACAACTTGAAAACACAAACAAATATTGTTATTCACCTTAACATAACTTCTTATTATCTTGCAAGAAAAGTAGTTCTACTTTTAATGTTCTAAAATCCATATTTATCATTTTCATACCCTAAAACCTTATAGTGTTTTGTTTAGAAGAATGATATCAATAGGTTAATAACATGAATCTTGTTTCCATTGTGAATGAAAATAAATTTGAAAATAATGCACACAAATTTAACTAAATTTTTTACAAACGAATAAATTGAGTATAAAACATACATAAGTTTAATAAATAAGCAAAACTACCATAGGCTACCATAACTTTGTATGTACATACTATCTACTAACATACCATGTGGTAAATTCTAATCAAATAAAAATAGCTTTTATCGATTTAAAAATAACACACAATTACACAACAAACTATTACTCTCACTCTGAAAAACCATGGTGACCAATTAAAACGGAATAAATTAATTTCCTAATATTTTAACAGCTCACGTAATCCAAATCAAACATGTATTTTACTTTAAAATCTTAAATTCAAGTAACGCAACTAAAGGATGGTATTGTTAGCTAAGAGCCAGTGAAGGCTACTTCACGGGACGCTGAAAGTAACTGAGAATAAGCCTTAATAATATGCTAAACAATGATACTTAATACTCACAGATTAATATTAGAACCAGCAAGACTGAGGTGAGTATAGCAACTGAGTAGAAGAGAGTCGAGAGGCCAGCTCCAATACTCTCCATCACTTCGCTATTCTTGACCAGTATGGGCGGAATCAGAAAACCTATTGCTATTCCAAGCTGCAACAAAACAATCAACAACATGCAGTACTGTACTCTGGAAGGAAAATTTTAATCTTACAATAGTTCTCTAAGTCTAAGACTGTCATCATGAAGGGAATGCTAAAGCGGTGTTGGAGTCTTTAATAATCCACTTATGCTTTAATTCTGTCCAATAACAGTAGATTTTTTTAAACAGGTATCTTACCTAATGTGACCATATATTTATATTTAGGCCTTAAAACTCATCATATTATTTCAGAGGCTAACACACTTTAATTGCAAAATAAAGCAATGAGAAAGTCTCTAACTTAGTAAGTAGGCTATTACAATCTGGTCTTTAAAAATAAATTTGGTACAGAACCGCAACATTTTAAAAATTTTGGGTAGAGTACGATAAGCGGACCCGGTGTTTTATATCGATGTTGACAAACGATATTACTTAATTATAACTATCAACATAATAAACTGATACTGATTTTGGAAAAATAACTAACTTGTATAAACTTTAAACAATTGCTCATATCATAAAACGCATTGTCTTTTATAGACAAAACACAGTCGAAAGCTAGTGAAGGACTGTGAAGCAAAGTTTAAAAAGTGGGCATATCTGTCGACCTGCTTGCAGATCATCTTTGTAGGTATTTGTACAGAATAAAGTACAGTTTTCTAGATAGGATGCTTTCAACAACTTCTTGACAGTTAATCACTGCTACTGAGGAGAAAACAGAAATAGGTACACGCATTTTTAGTTATAAATGTTTGTTATGTTGTTATCATTTTGTTATTATTTATGAATTTTTCCTATATCTAGTTCTAATTGTTTGTTTGATCGTTATAGCTCCTTTATTATTTTTGAAATTGTCAATATGTGTATTATATATTAATTTAAAAAATCAGTGTTATTGATACACACACACATTGCTGTTTTAATATTTGATATACAAATATGGTATCGATGATCATACTAATCGATATAAAAACCGAGTCACCTTATCGTACTCTACCCAAATGTTTTGACTTATTGATGGTGGATCGCAATAAAACTAATACATATAAAATAATAGACTATAATGCATGTTTTGACGTTGTATTAAATCTGAGAGACCAATCAGGAGTTGAAGGTGTTAGATAGTTGTGATATAGGCTTACCTCACAACTATCAAAATATCTTGTCTGGTGAGTAATGAAGAAATCAAACTCAAAGTATGATAAGTATAATATCCTAGCTATTTAAAAAATAACATTTTTAATGATTGTAATTTAGTACTTTGTTTGTAAAACATTACAGAAAAAACTTACCAGTGCATATAGGCTATTTATGTTGTACTATTATGTAGTCTACAATGTGTAGAATATCTCTGAATTATAATTTGCAATAAAGTAACCTTGGCCTACAAGTTCTTTAGCCCCATTCAGTAAACTCAACGTCTAGTAAATCCTCTTCTTTCATGCATTGCATGGATACTGGTAGACTACTGTTATTGGAAAGCGAGCTCTGACATACCAGATTTGGCTTATCAGATTTGCTTGTATTGATTTCTATCAGTGGTACATTATTTTTGAGTCTACGTTTATTTAACCACTCATCTAATGATGCATTTACTATATGTGCATATGAAATCTTTTTCTTTTCATCTTCATCAATTTGATTTTTTATTGCGGTTAGGTCTTCCTTTGAGAAATGGCTATGATTACAATTCTCATCAAATTGACAAGTGCCAGTGTTTTTGAATCTTCGGCATTCTTCCTTAGACTTCTCTTCAAGATAAATAGTTTTCAGATCTCTATACTGTTTATAATGATTATTTCTACTTCGTATATGACTTATTCCTTGTATATGTTTTCTGCGTGACTCAGGGTCATCCACAAACGATCTATCACAATATTCACAATAGTACCTTTTTCCCATAACAATGATTTTTAGTGACAAAGCTTTCAAGAACCTATGTAGATTCTCTAATGAAAATCTTATATCTTACACATAACCTATATGCTAGGTCAACGATTGGTCACAGTAAGAATTTATTGTTCAGTATTAAACAACTGTAAACGCAACTGAGTCAAAATTATTCTTTCACAAATCTAATGACGCATTAAATTCTACAACTTCCAAGTTATTAACCAAACACATACAAATACATTATAGATAAGTATAAGTTCACCAAACAACTATCGAGCACAAGATTTTACTTGAGCAATCGAGCAACTACATGAGGAGCTCGCTGGACTGACATGGATGATGGAACTGGACTGGATGTGGCTGTTATGTTGGCTAGCCTGGCTCGACATCACAGTGTTGCCAGCTGTAACGGGGCAACAACAAAAACTGTCCACTCCCGAGCTTAAAATTACCCACAAGCTAACAATATCAAACGTACATAGCTCTTGCATGTTAAAACATAAAATGATATTGTAAAATATCTTTAGTACTGTATTTAAGTAATACTCAATGGTTTCACTATGGAGAAATTAAAATCTTACTTGAATAAAAAAAGTTTTATCTTGTTAATTGAATAAAACATTTCTCCATCAACAGTATACAGAACCCAATTTAAAAACTCTTAATTACAAAACCTTTTATTAAATTTGAAAATTTCAAACAAAGAGAGGTTATTTACAAAATCTTCTACGTTAGTGAATAATATATATATATATATATATATATATATATATATATATATATATATATATATATATATATATATATATATATATATATATATATATATATATATGAAGCTGTGAGATTAAAAAGGAAAACATTCCAGTTTTTTGACAAATTGAGTTGAAATAGCCATTTTGTTTTTCAGACCTAAATGCTTCTAATGAGATAAATAAAGAAAACATTCCTTTATATTTAGTAGCCATGGCAACCCATTTGACTCTAGACTGAGATTAAGAAAGAAAACATTCCAGGAATGTTTTCCTTTTTAACCTCAGTGACGAGTAGTTCGTTTGTTTGGCCAGTAGAGTGCATTGTGTGTAATATTGGTTTATTATTGCTAATACACTAACCTGTAAGTAGTTAAAGTTGTAAGGTTATGAGAGTATTTAACACTATTTATTTTCAGTAATTGTGCTATTACCCCTGTAAGTTAAGTGAGTTCTAATCATTTTGATGATCAAAAAACTATGTCTGAAGCATCAGAAAATGAAGAAAGCCCTGCTAAGAAAAGGAGAGGCGTAGGAAATGCTGTAAGTAAAATGAAAGTTGCTAGGCTGAAAGGAGAAGAGTTTGTAACAACTTCTGGAGTATTAGTTGAACAAAAGACTACAGGTCCTAAATGTGACTGTAGGAACAAATGTACCTCTAATTTTACTGAGGAACAAAAACTTAAAATAGTTAGTACGGTTTTACAGTGGTAGGCCTAAGAATGAACGGGACACTTATTTGATAGGTTTGATTGACCGCTGTGATGTTCAAAGGCACAGATCTATTAGTCCACATTCAAAACAGCTTTCCTCATCTTTTAAATATAACACCGTAGATGATGGTAAAAAGTTTGAAGTGTGCCGTAAGGCTTACTTAAGCTTACATGCAGTAACTAGCAAGGTTGTTTTTCGTTTGACATCTATTTTAACCAAAGGAGAGCAGCCTATGGATATGAGAGGTAGACATGGTAATCATTCAAAAATTCCAAAATGAAGTTTTAATTAAGTTGAATGAGCATATCGAATCATATCCAAAAAAAAAACCTCTCATTACTCATCCATCGAAGTAACTTACCTAGAGGCTGGCCTTACATGCAAAAATTATGCATGATATGTTCATTGAAAAACATCCTGATCTTAGCAAAACAATTAAATATGAATACTTCCTTAATTACTACAAAGAAAAATATGGATACCGATTCGGTAGGCCACAAGTTGATGTGTGTTCTACATGCGAAAATCTTAATACTAAAATTAAATCTACAAATCTGACTGATAGTGCAAAGAAAACATCTGCAGTGGAGTTAATGATCCATAAAAGGAGAGCATGTAAATTTTACAAAAAGATTGAAAGAGATCACTGAAATTTGCAAAAATAGGGATATGTTCATGCAGTGTGTTTTGATTTTATGCAAAACCTCCCTTTACCTTGCATGCCTGTGCAGGAGATGTTTTATCTCCGAAAATTATGGCATTATGTGTTTTGTGTCCACAGCTTAAGTGATGACAAGGCTACAATGTATACATACCATGAAGGAGTTGCAAAAAAAAGGTGTGCTAACGATGTGTGTTCCTTATTGAATGACTACATCAAAAACAGTGTTAATGAACAAGTAAAAACTCTTTATGTTATTTAGTGATGCATGCCCAGGGCAAAATCGTAACCAAACAATGGTTAGGTATTTTTTTTATCATTAACTCTTATGAAGCGGTTTCATGAAATTCAAGTTTTTTTCCCAACTAGAGGGCACAGTTTTTTACCTTGTGACCGGGATTTTTGGGGTCCATCAAGAGGGTAATTCGTCGCCATGACAGAGTTTATTCCCCTGAGCAATACAACAAAATGATACAAAGTGCAAAAAAACTGGAGCCTAAGTTCATAGTAAAAAGTGTTAAAAATCATGACATACTTGATTTTAACCAGTGGTGGCCTGAATATTTTCAAAAAAACCTGTCAAAGTGTAAGAACTAAGGAACCTTTCAAAGTCAGTACATACAGCCATCTTACTTTTTTCTGCAGCAAAAAGGGGATACGTGACTGCACGTCGATTCATTGATGGATTGAACAGTGATAGTATTTTCAAACTTTACAAAGGTGGTGAAGTTATCCTTCCAAAGTGAAAGAGCCTACCTATTGGAAAAGTTCCAATTAAGGTAGCTAAACTTAATGATGTAATCTAAAATAATACATTATGTGCCAGATCAATATAGACTTTTTTATGAGAACATATTGGAGTGGCCTTCAACTACTGATAACCAAGAAGAACGGTGTGATGACTAAAAATACCTACTGAAAATCCAAGCTAAAAGCAACATTTTACATTGTAACTCCTTTTTTTCTATAGTAATTATTGCAATTTCATATTTTGAGACAATTAAAACTCTATAAACTATGATTTGATAAAAGCTGAGGGTTTTAATAGTTTTTCCACCTTCTTCCTGTGTTGAGATAAAAAAGGAAAATATTCCATCAGTTTTATTTGTCTCTCAGGATAAAACTATTGGTTATATTTAAAAAAAGTATTTACACAAAATATTACCTTAAATGTAATAAACAAATTTGTAATTGTTCATTTTACTCTCTTAATAATGCTAATGAAGGTTGTTATGGAGTTTTTATTGTTTCCTGTAAAATTAGGGTTACTGGAATGTTTTCCTTTTTAATCTCACCGCTTCATATATTTATATATATATATATATATATATATATATATATATATATATATATATATATATATAATTCCATATATTTAATAGTCGAGCAGCATTTTTACTATGAATTATGCAATATTGAACCAAGTGATATTATTCTTAAAGTGGGCGTACAACGGTCTAAATTTTCAATTTAACTGAATTTAATGAAATTTTAATCGCAATTCACATTTAATATGAAAACTCCTAACTAATACCCAATATTTCGTATAATGCGTTGTTATGGTGAATGGGCAAAATTCAATTACAAATTTGTTTAGTGAAATACCAATTTTATAGTAAGAAATAAATTAAACCGACGGGAAATGATTATAGTACGAGTATAAAGGGCAGAAACTGTAAACGAGAATTAGTTTTTTACGTTGATGAGTTGTATTGCAACCATTAGATTAGAATTGGGGAATGCTAATTTTTAATTGTTATGGTTTCAATACAACTCATCAACTAATTTTCGTTTACAGCTTCTGTCCTTTATACTATAATCATCAATTTTTTATAGAAAGTTCCTAAAGATTTAAAACATAATACTAGACTTAGGTTCTTCTTGGTCCGTTCATCTGCAACAATTCTTTCGTTACAATCCTTTGGTACTCTGTTGTATCCGTTAGTTCTCAAATAAGTTCGTGCATCATGTTTGTTGCAAAATATGTTGGATTTGTGATGTGTAAATTTCAAGCGATTTCTTGTTTTTTTTCTGACTTAGGTGTTAGGTTTCAGCTTCTTGATATTTAACATACAACCTTTTCGTTGCCAACTTTGACTTGTGTATTCTTCGGGATGTCTGCTTGGGATTAATTATTTCTTTCATATAATCTTACTTAGTAGGATCCGATACCTGAAGAAGAAGGTACAAACTGAAAAATGTCGTGTTTCTATTGTAACATATAACGATGAAAATTTGCCGTAATTCTGTTATCTCTTAATATTTATAACAAATCTATTTAATTCATGAACTCTTCACTGCTCAGTATTAATTCTAATTACAGGTTATGACTATTCATAGTCTTCGAACAAGAAATTTGGTCACTAATGAGTTCTGAGATATGTTAACCAGAGAAAATAGAATTAAATATTTTTATAAAGTTATCGTTCATAACTTGAGGGGCCTCTGGTGGCAGTGCTTTACATTCACCGTCAAGTAAAAGTTTAATATGTGTAATAAAAACTGTACAACATAATATTTTTGCAATAATTAGTATTTCCGCTAAACTTTTGAACTTCTTACATTGTGCATACAATACTTACAACACTATCCGTTCTTGTTGAAACAAACATTTTGAGTTTTTATGTAGCCTGCATGCTCAACAGCATTTTTAATAACATCAAATAATTATTTAAAGTTACCTGGTTGCCGAATACACCGATAGAGCATGCCGAAGAAACTTCATTGGGGCCGAACCAGGTTGCAGCTAAGGGGGCTGGCACACTGAGCACAAAGATTTGCGATAGGGCGACCACCGATTGACCGAGAAATGTGACGTAGAATCGGTCTTGGCCCACGGATAGCACTTTGATCCAAGCTCCACCACAAGTTCCAAAAGCACCCAGGATGACGGCCACTCGGAGACCCTACGGACAATGTCAAGAGTGGAGAAACTTCGTAACATTTCATATTATTGGCTGCAAATCTGCCAATAATATTAAACAAAGAAGAAATCCCGTGAAGGTTTAAGTTACAGGTATAATTAAATGTCGTGTTTAATCTTTTATTTCTGAGTAAACATCTAAGAAATACTGAATAATTACAACTTAATTGAGACGTATAACAGACGTACATAACAGTACACTTTGGCAGCTGTTAAAATATATCTGAACAGCTTCTACAGTTAATCCAATGATTATTTCTTAAGCAAATTGAATTCGTAAAGAATTATTATATTCTATTTAAGAAGCTTTGGTTGCTCTAAAAACAACTAGTCAAGAGTTTACTTCTACACAGGACTTATATTGAATAATGACAGGTGTGACAGTGGTAATAAAAGCGCGAAACTACTGTAAATCCTTGAGTGTATTAATTTACATAGTGCTTTTGACGCATAACCATTAAAACAACGACATAGGGTTGTCAGACCTGTTCTTTTAGGAAGCTACAACAGTCAGGAGATTAGGGAAATTTTAAGTAATTAAGATTGTTATTTTCAATGACTGTGTAAATAAGTTGGGGGCGAACGAGACGTGCAATAATTGTTTTTACTACAGTTGCGTTACCTTCTTATTCTATGATTGTGAAAGAAACGTATAGTTGTAGTATGTCAAAATAAATATATCTATTAAAAATTGCACAAAAAAGATCAACCCAACAAATAAACTATGCGCATAGGCATATTTATTTTTGGACAAATTTGTTGGGGCTTCCAGCCACGCACCTTTTTTGCGAATCAGATGAAGGTCAATCCTAGGTGGGTATTCACGTCTATAAACTTTAAGATACTTTGATTGTTTTAAAGTTAGTATTACTAGTTTAATTCAATTACTTACAAAGACATATTATTGAACTGTAATAGCTGTAATATTTCCGATGATTCTGTCACTTCCGATAATCATACTCATGTAAAAAGATATGTTTCGTTGAAAAGTTGGATAAATTAAAGCTTTTACTAAAGTCCAAAGTGACGCTCGACAAGGGTACAGCCAGATAAACACTAGTAACGTCACGAGGTCCCTCTGTTTAGTTGTGATCCAAATGTCAGTCGAGGTCAGAGACTATCGCTCTGTGCCTTACTGAGCATTATCGGTATGTTTACCAAATATAGATCACACGTGGTTTGAATATAGTCAAGAAATGTAGGTTGCAGTGTCACGACAAACAGCACAATGTCAACTCACCAGTTTGTCGATGAGCCAAGAGGCGGGGAAGATGAAGGGGATGTAGGTGACCATATATATCATGGAGGTCCAGTCGATGTAGCTGTTGGGCACCTGGTAGTACTTCTGCACCACGTTGGCGATGATGGAGTACTCGATCCACTGCATGGAATTGGACATCGAGTAGAGCACGAACAGGGCAAGAACGAACCATCGCTTCTTGTAGGTCCGGCACTCTGTGGAGTCATGAGTCGGGATCATTTCAGAGTTAGGCAACACGCCGGCGTACAACGTCGTTTTCTCTGTTGAGATCATGTTTGAGATTCACATACGGAGTGCCTAAGTGGCAAGGAGGATTGTCACATCACTTTTTGTCAAAGGTGGTTAACGTATGATCTCACTATTTGAAGGAAAAGAGTTCCTTTTTAACTGTATAGTCTAAGAAGTTTGAAGCATTGCGTCTGGTATACGGACTTCTTTCTGTCTACCCAAATACACATTTTAAAAGATTAACAGGATAATGACGAATATTATGCCTACGGGCAGTTGTATTTTTATTACAACAAGTTAAACATGGTAAAATAATATGTACGTACAACAAAATCAAGTAATAAAAGTTAAAAACAACCAACTTAAGACAAAATATAGTGCCCGGAGAAGTCACTTCACAATTTATCACGATGCAGCCCGTGGCTATATCTCACGGTGGGTAGCCTACTGAGTAGCTCAAATGAGTTTCTCTTTGTTGCAAAATGCAGAAGTTATTTTCGTAGCTATTTTCCTTCTGCAACCATAAGGGGTCTTTAAGACTTTCTATTATAAAATATTTTATTTCTTTAAGGAATGTTTATATAAATTGTAAAGCATGTTCCTCAAAATTACTTTTTATGTTTATTATACTGCATTTCACCCTATTCAAATATAACATAATTATTGTCAGCGTTAAACCTGGCTCAGATTTCCTAAATTAAAATAAGTGTATTGTACCTACATGTAAACCAAAAAAGTTACACCAGTTTTGTAGGGTGACGAGCTTATTCAGTCTCATGATTGAATATTTTAAAGCAAATTTTTATTTTAGACGACAGAGATAAAAAGGAAATAAAGCATACTTGTTCTGACCAGTCAGTGTACCAGCATAGAGAAATAATATTCGAGCTACAACAAGCAACCAATAGATACACCGACGATAAATAGAATATTCGAATAAAATCACAATTAAATATCTGATTTGAGAACACAGTTCCATTCACTTTCCACATTTAATATTGTCCTCCTCCGTAGACTAATGGGTAAAGTCTCGGTTCTCTAATTGAGAGATCACGGGTTCAAATCCCGGAGAGGTCCAATCATGTAAAGACACGAAAAATGGTGCACTTATCTAATGGATAATCAGTGTATATCGAAGTCGGCATATATAACGCTGAGGCTTAAAAGAGAATAAAAGATTTAATATTGGCATAGAAAATGAATTTTGTCCCAAGCAATAAATACAAATAATATAGAATTTGACGAGTCAGTGTTTTTCTGAAGGTAATTATAATAATATGAAATTGAAGTTATGAAACTAACTTACGGAATTTATTTTATGAACGTATTACTTAGTATGGTCTGAGAATAATTTGTTAGTATACAATTCGTCTATCCAGTTACAGTATCATTAAAGTATTCGTTAAAATAATAATATAAACGCTAAGTGACACTTTTTCTAACCTACAAACTGAGTTTCCCTTGAATTTAGTTTGACCTAAGGATCCTGTAAGTACTGGATTGAATTTATAATTTTTGCACTTTTTATTTCCTTAAAAGTGTAATTTTAACATAGTTTTGACTGCAATTACAAACTGAGTTGCTTCCACGCTCGTTTATTTATTTTGTTTGTAATTTTGTGTGTCCTATATCGAAGTATATAATAATTACTAAATGCAATTTATGTCTATTTATAAAGGGTGATTTTTTTATTGGTGTGGTTTTTAAGTTGGCACCACTATTAAACACAACAATTAAATTTGAATAAAACAGCTGATCTTTGTTTATTATCTTATGTCATTTCGATATTTGTATTGTCTAGTGCGTATTATTGTATAGTAACCATGAACAGACTTACAAAAGAAGAGCGTTTGCGAATAGTGCAAATTTATTTTGAAAACCGCAGTTCAGTTCGGGCAACTTACCGAGCTCTTCGTCCGATTTACGGACCTCATAATCGTCCATCAGAGTCAGGTATTCGAGCTTTGGTTAATCGTTTTCGTAATACCCACACTCTTGTTGACAAGCATCGGCAGAGACGCCGCACAGTAAGGACCGAAGAGGCTGTTGATGCTGTTGCTCATAGTGTTGAAGAGGATCCAAGTGTGTCGATTCGTCATCGTGCGCAGCAATTAGCGATCTGCTACTCAACTCTATGGAATATTTTACGGAAGGATCTACGCCTATATCCATACAAGATTCAGTTGGTGCAAGAACTGAAACGATTAGACTATCGCAAGCGTCTTGATTTCGTTGAATGGGCTCAACATAAGATAACACGTGACCCAGCTTTCGCAGGCAAGATTTTTTTCAGTGATGAGGCTCATTTCTGGTTATGCGGCTTTGTCAACAAACAGAATTGTCGGATTTGGAGTGATGAAAACCCAAAAGAATTTGTTGGTATGCCCCTTCATCCACAAATACTTACCGTTTGGTGCGCCATTTGGGTAGGTGGTGTTATTAGCCCTTATTTTTTTAAAGACAATGCTGGCCAGACTGTTACGGTAAATGGTCAACGCTATCGGGCAATGTTACGGGACTTTTTATTTCCTCAGCTAAACGAACTTGAAGTGGATTTAGAAAATGTCTGGTTCCAACAAGACGGCGCGACTTGCCACACGGCAAACGACACAATTGGCCTCTTGGCAGAAACATTTGGTGAACGTATCATCTCATTTAGAGGTAGTGTCAACTGGCCCCCACGGTCGTGTGATATCACGCCAACAGACTACTTTCTGTGGGGATATGTTAAGTCTCAAGTATACGCTGACAAGCCACAAACTTTAAATGACTTGGAAGCTAACATTCGTCGAGTTATTGGCGGAATTCAACCACAGCTGCTGGAAAGAGTATTCGAAAATTGGACTTCTCGATTGGGCTTTCTACGCGAACGAAATGGAGCCCATATGAAAGAAATCATTTTTAAACGTTAATGTCATGACACTGTAGTTCAAATAAATGCATTTTTATGTCAATGCAGGCTGTTTTTCATTTTTTTATTTAGTTTTAAAATCCGCACCAATAAAAAATCACCTTTTTTACTAGTAGGCCTATGACATAGCCTAATCCATAAAATCACACAGGGTATGTTTTATAAGTTGATAACGGTACCTCATTTTTTGAAATCGCTCAAGAAATAAAAAAGTTATGGCATTTTTCTTAACCTAGTAACATATCACATTTACAAGTTTTTTTCTTGTTTCAAAAAACTACAGTAGCCTACAATTGTTTAGAACATTCAACAAAAATATCTCATATTAAACAAAAATATCTCACATTAAACAAAAGAGTTTTAAGCTGTCATTATTAAGAAATACGGAATAACTTAACAGAGCAACATTTATTTCAAAATATTAGGAAAAAATAAGGTACCGTTAGTTTTATAAATAAATTTATATTTTTTTTATATTCTAGTAAATTTTTTATACAGGAAGTAGTTTTTGAGAAATTCACCATCAAAGATTTTAACTAGCCGCCATTTTGAATTTTGTTGAGTAAAAAATTTTCAATTTTTTTAAAATTGACAATCTTTACTAGATTAGCATATGTTGAAAAGTTTAACTTTGTACCTTTAATGGTTGTTTAGAAAAAAAATTTAATGTAATAAACACAAACAGACGGACAGACGGAAAACGATACATTTTAGGACATACATTTATAGGAACTTTTTGGTTCGTTTTGACCTCAGGAACAACCTCCTAAAGTTTGTCGGTGTATTTCAGTTACACCCTGTATAAGGTATATTCAAAATCGAGTATCACGATATACGACAATGATTTATTCGTGGAAGATCTATTAATAATCACATTATCTTGATGTAATTTGACAAATGTATACAGGTTGTTTTATATAAAGTGTATTCAAAATCGATCACGATATACGACAATGATTTATTCGTATCAATACTCACACCATCTTAGTGTAATTTCACAAATTTATGCCTTTACGGTGGTTTTATATAAGGTGTATCCAAAATCGAGTATCAGGTTATATGACAAAATTTGTTAGTGGAAGATCTATTAATAAATCACATTATCTTAATGTAATGTCACAAATGTATACAGGTTGTTTTGTATAAGTAAGATGTATCAAGTCGCTGTATAAGAAGGGATTATCTTCGAATAGTGAACTAAACGGTTTTTCCCATAAAACTAACGCTCGAGAACAGTTTAAAAATATTCTCAAAAACTCACTATAGACTGAAATTTTGCACGTAACTTCATTTCTACATTAGCAACACCGAGTTCGATTACGAGTGTATGTCACTTCATTAGATTTGGCTAAGCATTAGTAAACATTTTTACTTTGGTCTTATATGTAACTATGATGGGTAAGTAAATTGAGTACAGTCACAATGACATTTTAACACTATCAGAATGAAATGAGCTGTTATAGACTTCAAATTGTGCACGCAATCTCAGTAAAGCTTCTTACGCAACACGAGGGTGACGAACCGCTGCCGTAATATTGTAAGTGAACAATCACGAATACGTAGTCTAACAATCCAGTAATCTTTATTGTATTAGAGTGAAAATTTGTGCTAATGTACACTGTTTTGAAGACATCTGTTAGCCAACACGTATTTTTGGTTGAAACACAACTTAATCAACCTTTTCGTTATAAAATTGAACTGAAAAAGTGAAGAATGTAAAATTTTGTCTGACACACCGTACGACTGTAGATGTGATATATTTTTATTTTCATATTCATTTTTACAATTACCTTAGGGTTATTTTGGAATTTGAAACAATAATATTACAGTGAAATCCTTTTTGGCTCCAAGTCCAAAATTTAAAAACACAAATCCTCATATTTCACTAATTTTAAATGCTAATATAAGACCATATACGTAACATAGTAGTCAAAGTACTTGCAAAATAAATAACTTTAAAATCTGAAATTGAATTTAAACTATTAAATTTGAATAAAACATACGTTTTAAGTGGCATTTTAACACGTTGTTCATTATAAAATAAAATAGTAACAGAGTTAATTTTTTTAGAATGCAGCTAAAATTGTTCAAACTAAAAATAAATGTTTAAATTTTAATATTGAACTTTTAGAATAATATTTGCATTATTCCAATCAAACATTGATTATTAAATTTTTACCACTGTAAGTAAATAATACATCTTTGTTTTTATGTAACTGTTTGAATATAAATAATTTGTTTTGTTAAAATCAGCTATTTATATAGTAACAATTTTGATTAGTTCAATTGAAATTGAATCCAGTTATACAAATCAATTTCTAAATTATTATTTAAGAAACGTGTTTTATTCGTATTAATTATGTAACAGGTGTTAAACTACTGTACTTCAGTTTTTCCAGCTGTAACAATATAAAACATTAATTTTAGAGCTAATTTTCAGTTTATCTGTTCCAAAATGGTAGCCAAACCTATATCACGCCCGACTACCAATACATTGCATTTAAAACATATGTAAACTGATCTAATTATCAAAAACATAATTAATTTGTATGATCGAAGAATAAGTTTACGTTTAATATAAGACAAGTATTTTTTAAATATTTTACGTACGGTAATAATAAAAACTTCGACAATACACATTTGTTTTTAAATTTGTACTTATTTTTACATTATTTCAAGTACGTCACTTTGAACTGAGAGACGTGGTATAGTTATTATATTTATTATATTATATTATATAGTTAAGTTATAGTTTCGCTTAGTACATATCTTAAACACGAGTAAATATTTTCGTATTGTCTCGAAGTAACAAAACATTAGCCTACTTGACATAACTTAGTAGTATTGCTACTTTTGAAAGTATGTACTAGTATTATGTTGCAGAAGGGAAAGAAAGTGTATTAAACTTTAGTAGGATACAACAAGGCAGACAAATTCCTGTGATATGGAATGTCTAAAAGTAATATCAAGAAAGGAATTCCGATCTCGTTTAGTCTGGCTCGTGGGAGCAAATAATTGTTTCCTTGTTCTGCGCCCAAGGAATTTCTTTCGTGCTTAAATTCTTCCACTATCGATGTGGTATTCCGCGCTTTGATTTAAAACGTTACCTTCACACTTAATTTAATAAAACCTAACTCTAATATTTTCTTTGAAATAAAGTATGCACATGAATCATCGAGTGAGTTTTTTGTTGAAAGATATATCAAAGATTAAAACAAATACCATTGCGTGTCTTCAATATTTAATTATGAAAAATGTAGTAAAGTATTATTAATCTACGTTGGTTTTAAATATTTATTTAAAAATAAAGAAGTACGGGTCACCAAAGGCCGATTTCTGGACCAGACCCGGTTCGCAATGCTTTCTCATGTTCTATCATCTGTTATTCTATTATATGTGAGCATTATTTCAAAATTTGTTACATACTTAAAGGCTAGTGCGAAACTTTTATTTTTTAGCGTCACAAAGATTTGAAACAAAGAATTTAAAGATGCAGGCGGCGGCTTACTTAGGGTGGTTCGGTGACAGGGGGGGGGCGGTCACTTGATACATATTGAGAAATATAATGAAATCACTAGAAAGGTTATACTTCAGCTAATTTCGTTATCCATAATTAAATTCAAATTTGATTTAAGAACTCAAATTTAAACAAATATTGATACATCGATGGTTCCTACCCCAGCTGAGGCCAGAACAAAACACGGGTGGACTCGCGCTCAAACTGTAATATTTAATTTTGGAAGCTACAATTTGGTAGTCGTAATTTGTACTTCTTAATTAAATTATCCACTCAGAACACCCTTCTTGTTGCAATAAAGATCTCTTTAGATACCATAGATATCTGCGGAGATAAAATTGGACATGTACAATAAAGCTATAGTGTAGCACGATCTCGACACACTAGCGGTCCGGGTCGGGCGCAGCATGTCTAGAATTCAGTGTTGGGACTGTCGCTTGATCTGCACTCTCACTTAAAGGTATAGGCAGTCAGCAATAAATAATGCATGATTTATAAATAAATACAAGTCTAATGAGAATAGATGCAAATCAATAATCACATCCATTACGCATAGCATCATACGATATTTTCAAAATCTAAAAATGATAGCTAATAACCGATTTCGTAAGGATTTACAAACAAATTGATTACACCTTTAATATTAACTTAGAACTCTCAATTTTTAGTATGTTGTTCTTAACAATACTATATAATAATATTTTTCCTGTCATTATTATTTGAATAATAAGTAATTAAAGTGGAGAAAGCTTAATTTTTAAACAGAAAACCGAGTTTTCGCCATACTCTTTTTATTAAAATCCACAAAACACAAATAATCATATATGATATTTTTCATCCACTCTAATACATGGGTGAATACTACTAAAACCGTTTTCCGAGCTAATATAGGTGTATATTTTAATGTGATAGACGTTTGAAGTGAGATGTTTATTGTATGAGAGAGGTCGCCGGGACCCGCCAGGTATCTTCTTCAGAAAAACAAACTATAGTTAGTTCACGTTATCCATTACAGCCATTAGATATGAATATAGTTTCATGTATGTTGCTAATTAGACTGTAGAGAACGAGGGCGAGATATAATAATGGCAGAATATTCTTTTTGTGTAATCAGTTACATTGAACTTTCTTTAAATCATAATATTAAAAACAGCTGATGTCGATCTAAATTCTCTTGAAATATCAGTTGATGGGTTTGGACTCCTTAACTAAAATTCTGCATATGCCGCCACTGGTTGGATTTATCATTTAAACTTATAAGATTTCTGATTAAACCATAGTATTAGGCTATACAGCTGTTCGATTGGCAGTTGTTAAAATTAAGTATACTCTTAAAACTCAAATACTTGAATTGAGCCCATTTCATCAAATATAAAAGAAAAGATTAATTAAGTGATTTTGTGACACATTGTGGCTAAAAAGCGTAATAATATGTGTCAATGTGGATTTCTTAGTGAAATTAATAACCTTAAAAATGGTTAGTCATAGTTTAGATTAGATTATATGTATTCTAGAGTCAGCCTTTATAGAAGTGAAAGATGGATTTGCAGTCAGACAATGTAAACAATCGATTTAAAACTAGCATTACAGTTTTAAATTGACAGTGCAAAGTTTTTTTACACGGACTATTTCTATCGTAAAGTCAATATATTTATTGTAAATTTAAACTTTATGACGAACATAAAAATAAAATCAACCTTGCAACAAACAAGCTTATGCCTAATTACATTTAAATACAAGTTCAGTCGCGACGTCAGAACGAATATGTAAAGGATTTTACGCAACAAATGTTGACACAAAACAGGTAACATTAGTGACAACTGCTTAGCTTCACTTGCCAATGATTTTTCCATTTGGCATGTACCCAGTGCAGGAAGTAGACATACGGTGTTTATAAACCGAAAATACTGAAGTAATCAGGAGTTTAGGTGAACATAAGAAATGACAGATTCACCGAGGAAAATGAGTGAAATTGTTGAAAGACCTGCGGCTAAAAGCATGTAGTCAATACTCGGGGTTTCTACAGACATGGATATTCAGCGTCCGTGCATTGTTCTCCCCCATTCACTCGCTACGAGCAGCTCGGCGTCTTATAATTTCTTCCCTTTTAGACTGTATTCAAGTTTTCTCTGAATGTTTAGTGATCATATCTACCACACTCATTGCACTTTAAAGAGAGAGAAATGTCATAATAAAAGTACGAATAGAAACCTGCATATTCTAAAGTTAACTGGACATTTGACTCGTAATAATGTTTAAGTCTAACCTCTGGATGTGTAGAGACTGTGTTACTGTACAAATCTCTGTACACATTTAATATATAATTAGAATTTTGCCCTTAACACTTGAAACATCGATATGGATATATTCCTAAATATGATATCGGTATGCACGTTCTATGCTAAGTGATAAATTCTAACTTGTTGAGGCCAAGGAGGCAGAACTCTTTAATCAAAATTGAGCAAGTATACGTTATAGAAAAACCTTTAATCGAGAAAATGTATGAAACAATATTTAGAAATAAGTATTGAGGAGCGAAGCTTATGGAATAGAGCTTTAGAACTAAAAATGTTTTTCATGTCTAATGGATGTATAGTTTTAATCAATACTCCCACTAACGAATGTCTATGGAACACATGTAAAACGAGGATTAGTTATTAAGAGCCATAAGGACCAATAACGGAGCAGAATTTCTGGATGTATTTAGACTGTATTACTACTGGCATGGGTTTCTATGAATGCGTGAGTTTTTACTAAAACTGCCGTGGCCACTTCATGGAACAATAGTCAATCTGAGGGATAAATGTTGAGTGTTTTGGTCCAGAGAGGAAGGAATTTTAGGACATAAATAAATTTTAGATAAACTGGTCAAGACGTGTTATATAGGCTACAAATTCTTAGCAAAGTACGAATGCCGGGCCGGGGACTGTTAGAAACATATTCATATATGTCGTACAGGTAGGTTAGTATCTAAGCTTCTAAATTCCTAGTGCACACAAGAACTTCTAAAGACCTATGAAGGCTCAATAAAAATAAGCGGGCTTTCCTGAAGGCCAAGTGGTATCTGAAAGGAGAGGCCTGGAAGGCTAAACAGTTTTATAAATTATTTGGTTTTTTTTTATTACATATAAAGTGTTTTACAAATATCTAGAAATAATAAAAATATATAAAAAACAGCAAACAAAATTATTTTGATAGAATTATAAATTGATACATTTTAATATATTTAAAATTTAATATACATATACATTTTAAATTTAGTTATTTATAGAAAGTAACAAAGTAAATGGGTTTCATAAATTCTTAATTGAGTAAATTGTTTATTCTGAATGTTTCTTGTTGCCTTCATGGTTACCTATAACAAAGATGTAAAGGTTTTATTCTTGCAATGAAGGAGGAGGAGCTCTTCTTATTGGAATATCAATTTTCTATTATTTTACAAAAGAAAACTCACAATTCTCCAATAATTTGTGTAACTCCAATTTTATTCTTGGTTTGTTTTATATATATATATATATATATATATATATATATATATATATATATATATATAAAAAACAGAAGCACATATATATATACACACACACACACACACACACACACACACACACACACACACACACACACACACACACACACATATATATATATATATATATATATATATATACCTTTTTATTAGATGGGTTTTCTTTGCTCTTACTTTAAATATACTTTTTTCAGTATAAGCAAACACACATCACCATCCAGTTCTGAGTTATGTTCAAAGGTTTAAATGTCTTCGCAAAGTTGGTTAAAGTAAATAGCCAAATTGAGTGCTTATTTAAGAGATAGCCAAGAAAGCGATTCAATAAAAACGTTTTATGAAATAAGGAGAGTTTGAGGACAAAGCAAAAAAACATTAATTTATCAAACACATATAGTTAAAGTTAAGAAAGTATTAAAAAAACTTAATCAAATTATAACACTGTATGACATATTTAAAAGTTTTCCAGGATGACGCGAAAGCACGAAATATAACCGCAGCTGGCAGACAAAGATTGCATCAGTTTGGATAATTAAGCCACACTTGTGTATGACTACGTTATAATATAACAACCAGACGACATTACTTTATTGGAAGATTTACACTGTCCAATTATCATGACAACATGGCGTGCAATAAACTCAAAATATTATGTCAGAAATCAAGCATCAGTGGGATAAATGGTGTAAATTCGATTAGGTTCTAACAGACGTAACAGCCAGACCAGACCACCATAGTAGCCATTGAGGCCGCGACCACTATGTACGCATATCAATAAAATCAAATTGTCGTTTTATGTCTATAAATGAAAGTATTTAACTTAAAACGTAAATTATTTATATAGCCGTTCTAAAATAAAATATAACATTATCACACTTGAACAAGACTATTCTCTTAACTCAATTATAATTCAATTACATTGACGTTGTATTAAAAGGCTACAACTTGATGACCATGACTAATTTAATAAACTTTGGTTTTATGATCTTACTTTTAATTGTTAAATGTGCATGTAAATATTAGACAAATGGAGCCAACTAAAAATGGAATAACAAAATAGTATAGGTGATTCTTACATGAATATCAGTTTTAACATAATACTGAATGTTAGTTATTAGTAAAACGATTTTCCTTGAAATTTTGTTGACGATATTTTTTCTCAGATAATTTATTTTTAGATTGAAACACTTGAAAGTGACCGTTAGACACAACTTATAGTAATATAACCGCCAGAAGAGATAAAGACGCTAAAAGTGACCAAATAGTTGGTTTGTATATTTGGCTGACGTTGATTTAACATTTATATGCGTGTCTGACAGTTGGTTTTAAGTGTATCAAGTCGAGAAAAAAATTGTCATTTTTTAACCCTTTTGATACCTTTCCATGTCGAGCTCCACGAAAACTAGCGTGGGTAATGATCGATTTCAATATATAGGGGGAAATTCCTCTAGAGATATCCAGAACAGCCAAGTTGTATGCTTATGCTAGTACAATGCAAATTGGAACTAGGCTCCTACACTATAACCAGAAACTAGATAAAATATGTCTTTACACACAAATTTTAGGAATTATGTTTATTTAATTTTCCTGCCTCATTCAACTTTCCTGCCTCATTCAACTTAATAACATGAATGAAGAGGTTACGACACACGCTCTTGCTAATTAAACATAAACTATTAACGTTAAAAATTGTAAAAGGCTCGAAGTAAAATATAGTTTAATATTAATATGAACGCCTTCCAGAGATAACATATACTTCAAAAATACATAAAGCTTATGCAGTAATAGATATTTATGCTAGATAATGGTGAAAGTCGATGGAATCGACATATCTGTGGATCTATTTAAGGACCATCTATTGTCTTACCAATCTCGATATAATTATTGAAAATTGATACTTATTATTATCGAATTATTATAAGTGAATTAATAGTGACAGAATGTGTAGTCTAAGTATTTAAAAAACGTATCACGTACATTCAAGTAACACGGACAATCGAGTATCACGTACAATCAAGCACACGTAAAGTCAAGTACACGTATCAAGCAAGTATCGCGAACAGTCTAGTATACGTACACACATTCAAGTATCACGAACAGTCTAATATACGTACAGTAAAGAATCACGAACAGTCTATAGTACACGTACGGTCAAGTATCACGAACAGTCAAGTGTTACGAACAGCCTATTACACGTACAGTCAAGTATCACGTACACTCAAGTGAGTTGGAGTGCTGTATAAAATGGTTTGCACGCTGCACTGCTAAGACGACCAAAATCATGACGAATAATTTTTCTTCATCAGAAATATAATGTAGACGCCAGTGACAATCAGGCACGTAACGATCATTTGCATCGAACGTCTCAATGCTCGAGTTTTGAGAGATGCTACTGTACAAGTACGGTCCAGTATGGATACATTTCGTTCGGGTTAGAACAGCGATTTCGCTTGGGGAAGTTAGTGGCTGCAGCCCAAGCGACAGTCACACAGCTGGTGAGCGGTGAGCGGTCCTTGACGGCAGGGCTGGCGTCCGACCGGAAGAACGTATGATGACGAATAGTTCAAGAAACCGCCACTATGCGGCGCTGCGATACCAGCTCCTGGTGATAGTACTCTCTCGTCAATTTGGTTGTGAAACGTTCATTATGAGTCGGCATACGATCGTTCGATTTTTCGTTGATTTGAGGACCGAATCAGCGGGTAACAATAAAACCAGCTGCTAAAAATAATTATTCTTCAGAAAAAGATTGTTATATAAATTTTCAAGTATAAAAATAATTACTAATACAAGATATTATAATATTTAATGTAATATAAATAGGCCCATACAACATTTAGTTGAAATTATATTTTTTTTTCTACGTCGGATGATCTTACACTTTTATTAGGTTTGTTTGACGCGTGTTGGCACTGTTGACTTGAAATGGGTGTTACTTATTTAATGCTATCTATATATTATGTTACCATTCGTAAAATTGAAAATTAATGTCTTAATACTATTGTAATACAATCATATCTGTGACTCGATTGGTTTAGTTATCTCTTTCAGTTCTCGTTTCTCACTATTAGGAGTTGACTTTCGTTTAAATTTTTACCAGGTTAATTAATTTAAGTTATTAAACATTGTTTAAATATATCCCTTACGTTGGTGATTAATAATATTAAAATGAAGACAGAGTAGTTTTCTGCATCCTCTGTGGAAACACGTTTTCACGAAATCATCTGCAACACTACCGATGACTAAATTAAATAAATATTAAGTGTGTGGTTAAATCTATGTTGAAATAGCACTTTTAATAGTTATGAAAAACTAATAGTAATTACAAAAAAAATGGTAAGGCAGTGAATAGTATGATACAATTATTACTTCACGCGTGATGGGAAAGAAAGGACACGTTATAAAACATATATGTCTAATAAATTATTGATCACTTTAAATATAGAAAGTAAAAACTGCATTTTCGAAGGAGTTTAGATTGTATGACTTCGTCATAAATTCTAGGAATTTACCAACAAAGTATTTTTTAGATGGTGCAAGATTGGACATTTTATCTAGAGCTCTGCAGTTTAAAACATTGCCATAGAGTTGTTCTAAGCGGTTTGGCTGCTAGTGGTGGAACTGCTTGTGGAGAGGGGTGAAGGGGGAGCCTAAATCAATGCAGTTTTGAGATCTGTTGAGCCGAACCAGCTTTACTAGTTGCTTGTTGCCGAGTAGGTAGCGTGTCAGTTTACCGCCCGGGGAACCGTGTTCCAATTCTGGTACTGGGATGCAATATTTACGTATACGCTGTCACATACTCATTTGAGGTTAGTCATGAGAATTTAACAAAGGATTCCAAACTAGATTAGTCAGATCACTTTCCACAAGTAACTGTCTGAGTCGTGATGCATGTTATCAATCGATTTCTATGTTGTCTCATCTGAAGTTAGTCATGGGAATTTCACAAAGGATTCCAGACTAGATTAGTCAGATCACTTTCTACAAGTACTGTATGCCTCGTGATATATGTGATAAATTGATTTCTATATTATCACATAATAATCTGAGGTTACCCTTAGGAATTTCACAAAGGATTCCAGACTAGATTAGTCAGATCACTTTCCACAAGTAACTGTCTGACTCGTGATGTATGTTATCAATCGATTTCTATGTTGTCTCATCTGAAGTTAGTCATGGGAATTTCACAAAGGATTCCAGACTAGATTAGTCAGATCACTTTCCACAAGTAACTGTCTTGAGTCGTGATGTATGTTATCAATCGATTTCTATGTTGTCTCATCTGAAGTTAGTCATGGGAATTTCACAAAGGATTCCAGACTAGATTAGTCAGATCACTTTCCACAAGTAACTGTCTGATTCGTGATGTATGTTATCAATCGATTTCTATGTTGGAATTTCACAAAGGATTCCAGACTAGATTAGTCAGATCACTTTCCACAAGTAACTGTCTGACTCGTGATGTATGTTATCAATCGATTTCTATGTTGTCTCATCTGAAGTTAGTCATGGGAATTTCACAAAGGATTCCAGACTAGATTAGTCAGATCACTTTCCACAAGTACTGTATGCCTCGTGATATATGTGATAAATCGATTTTTATGTTGTCATATAATCGTTTGAGGTTAGTCATGGGAGTCACAAAGGATTCAAGACTAGATTAGTCAGATCACTTTCCACAAGTAATGTTCGTCTCGTGATATATGTGATAAATTTATATCGTTCTTGCCTATTACAACATACTATCCATAAGACTGGTGTTTCGGTCAAAATTTCTTGCTTAAACATTAACTTCAAATTGGATTATCGTTCTACAATGATAAAAAATCTAAACAATTCTTTTCGATGACGAAAAATGAACCTTCCTTATAATAAGAAACGTGTCTTTGAAAACACACAATTCCAATGCCCACTAGAATGTATTGGGTGTAGTAACATTTGTAGGCCTAATTGGTATTTTATGTCTTATGTCATATGTTGCCAAGCCACGAGACAATGTGGTATTTTACATTTTCTATAATTATTAAACTCTTTAGCAATCTACAGACTAAAATTTAGAAACTCTGGGCAAATGTTCTTCAGGTTTACTGATTAAAAATATTAATGTTAGTTTAATGGTCAAACTATAACACGTTTGTTTAAAACTAAAACAACATTTGAAGGTGCCAAAAATCAAAATAAATTTATTACGTTTCAAATATACATGAAAATATCATGACATGCTAAGGAAAATTATAAAATAGGCCTTGGCAGCCTAATTCTGTTTATTGTCATCAAACTATTAAAATAATAAATAATATTCTTATGAAATTATGAACCAAAATTAAATACATTACAGTCAGCCAAATAATCATATTAACTGGTTCTAATAATCGTGTTTGTTAAATATTAAAATAATATTTTTACTAAATCCTTTTATTCTTTACATTAGTCTAAATCCAAAGCAAGTGTCAATTAGTTAGGTTTGTTTTCATAATAGAATTTTCATTATCAATAAAACTTTCTTGAGACATCTGAGAGTATGTCTTTTTCAGAAGACAAATCACTATAGTTCGAGGTTTTATGTAAGACAATGGGTTGTTTAACGACTATGCTCATCACTGTAATGCCGAGCGGGTAGAGATAACCGATTCAGCTGTATCGATTTTGTTTTTCATCTGTTCGTGTGTAACGCAGTTACGGTCACGTTATTGAATATTCATGAAATTTCCATGCAAGTTCCTTTTACATTAGACGACATACATGTAAATCCTCCTCTCATATAAGAACCTTTTTCAAAATAATGGTGGCGATTATAATTTAAAACCATTACAAATGTAATAGTTTAGTTTAATTTGTCCTATTGTGAGTGTTAACCGATCATACATTCTGATAAATATCCGATAATATTTTGTTATAAAGGTTAATGAATAACGTATAGAAACTATTTGGATTTCAAAAATATCATAAAAACCTTTTTTGTAGCCATTATTACGATTTACAATTACAAAAAAAAACTGTTTTTAAAAGCTCTCTTTAATACATTCGTAGAGTTGTAGTCCCTATTCTGAGAAGACTGTTACAAGGGCAAGAATCTTAACTTTTAATATGATCTTCCTGAAATATAATAATTATTGATATGTAAATAAGATTTTCTTCACAAAGCGATATTGTTTGTTGTGATTGCAAAACCTGTAATTGTTTGTATGCAGTGATAATTAGATTGTATTCTTTGTAATATTTAATTTAAATCTACTTTTTCATGAATTTTAGACATTGAAAAATGCATCTACTATATATATCACTTGTAAGACTTGGGTAAATCTTTACGACAGCATAACAACATTGTTATTGACCATGTAAGTTAGTGTTGTTTTGCTGTTAGGGGCAAATTGGTTACAGAGAGAAAAAATTAAAAATCAATTTAAAGTTTATACACATAAATATATAACAAAAATATCAAACACTTTGAGATAACCCCTAGTAGCTCAAAAATCACACAAAAACTGTTATAAACATTCAAAAAGAGGACAATAATAACTTTTCAAACGGATTCAGTAGATAACAATAGCAGCACACAATATCAATATTCAAGATAACACATCTGCGACATAACAAAGGTTATTAAGCTGCATCTACTGTATGTATAAAATAAACTCAGATAGTGTAAAAATTCCCAGTGTTAATTGTATTGCTGTTATATGAACAAACACAAATAGTCTTATTGTACGAATGGTGTTTGATATTTTAATTTTAGTACAGATTGTTGTTTATTACGAAGTCATTGTCTCGTATTAATGAATAATTGTACATGTTATATTGATTTAAGGCAGAAATATCTTTCGATTTCCTATAAAATAATCAATTAAGAGGTAATGTTAATATTAAAATTCTAGGTTACGGTTCAGATATTAACATAGCAGGGGAAGTAAATACAACCAGTGCTCTCCCAATTAAGTTACACTTGTATTTCAAATATTGACTTCCTCATCTTAAAGTGTTCTCTTTTTGATCTTTCTAAGATTTCATGTAAAAAAGTAAACGAGGTGCGCTGAACATTTATGAGAGGAAACTAGGAAATGGAATGTTTTAACTTTATGTACAGTTAGCGAGTTTTATTCCAATGTTGACTAAATATACAGTGTTCATATACACTTTAGTCCGGTTCATGCATATCACTCACGCACCTGTATTTGTGTGTGTGTGTGTGTGTGTGCATGTGTGTGTGTGAAGACATATGATAGTAAATTGAATATAATTTTTTTATTAAAACGCCGTTATTAGTGCTCTGCAAGCGCGAATATGGAACTTACTTATTTGGGAATTATGTCAAAATGCATATTTTTAAGCTCCACGTAGATTGTCTATTAAATTTAAATACACTTAAATTGGACATTGAAATTGAGTGGCAACAAAAGTCCTTAGCTTTTTGTGACGCTGGTGTATTAATGTAACCCGCACGAAAGTAGTCTGATACGGTGTTGCCATATCGCTACTGACTACCAGCTTCCCGCTATGTTGTGGTTATGGTCACATACTGGTTTAATTTACATGTCCTGTGCAAAGTAGGTAAATGAAATCAAACGTACGTATAGCCTATATTTCGTATCAACCGATGATATTGTTTATTGTAACAGAATGATGTTGAGATGAATCAAATCAGTAATTTCATACAATATGTAAAACTGGCAACAGAGTTAGAGGCGGTGTGTGGAGGGGGGGATTCACACGCACTAGCCACCATCGGAATATTTTCGTGCGTGCTACTCTAGTAATAATCTTAAACTCATTATACGTTATGGCAAAGAAGTCATATCAAGAAACAGCTGCCCCGACTTAATCATTTCTGAAGAATTGTGACGTTTTCAGGCAAGCAGTCGCAGATGTCTATTATATACTTGAGCTCGTGATTCAAAGTTTGTAGTCTGGTGAGTGGGCGTTAACAGAGGAGCAATAGCCAGAGCTAGGCCTAATAATAACTAGAACGTCGCAACGTCCATTCTCCAGCGATACCTTCCAAGTAGCAATGAAGCGTCTTCTGTCGTTACAGTGGCAATAGACGAGAATTCAGATGTCATGTAGCTGATGCGAGGCTTAAAATATGAGTCCCAAAAACTCTAGCGCCAATTCCATTGGCTATCAGAAATAAGCTTTTACGCTATTTATCTAAATTAACCCTAGTTATAAAGTAAAAGTAAATTTAATTTCTTAGCGTTTCCATAGTAATATTTTCTTCAGAGTTGATTTGAAATGAGAATACATCATTATCTCATCTAATTCTGGTTGGTGTACGGTTACAATACTAACTACTAATAGTAATTAATGGTTAGTACCGTGCAGGACTGAGTATAATACTTCGCAGTCGCATCTCTGCATGTAAAGGAGTGTTTGAAGTACTGTCTGTACACAATTCTCTGTATACTCGGATTGGACGAAGCTTCCAGCAAACCCTTTGTTCCATTTTACTACTGTCAACACAGAATGCATGGATTTCACAGACGACGGATAGCCTGTTACCTCCGCACTCCCAACAGAACGGTTTAATAGTTTTATATTTTCACTTACGAATTTATTTAAAATATTTTTAACGATGGGTGTTTTGAAAGGGGATCTGGATTTCGAACATTATGCATTACAAAGGTATAATACTAAATTTCGAAACTTTAATCTACTCACTTCTTCAGGTGTACAAGAAAATGAAGACATTACGTTATGCAACACAAATCAATATATGTAATATTAAATAACATCGCCAATATAAAACTTAACAGAAATGGGAGTTGAGGACAAATTTGTGTGGGAACAATTTAGTCAAAAGTATATGTTTTAACATATAACGATGGCTTATGTCCGAAATCCTTTTGTTAAAATTACATTAGTTTAAAATGCAACTGCAATGAAACAAAAATATTTATTTAGAAATCATAGATTTTTATTTGTTACTCACACAACAAAGAGATTGGGACGAAAAACTCAAAGACAGTCTGTTCAGCAAATGCTTTTAGTTTAATATTCATTAAAGCTGGAACCCAAATCGGAGTTATTTCTAGGGAAAACGGAGACTTTTATAAGGTTAGTGAACGTAAATTTGTAGGTTAGCTCGAATTAATCATACGAATATAATATATATGAACATACCTTTATGGACTTTGCTAAGTAGATGACGAGTAGGGCACATAATGGTAGAAGCAAGTTTTTGTATAATCAATGTAAAAAATATATTTATCCTTTTCTCAATGCTTTGACTTTTTTAATATCCTTTACTTATAATGCAATCTAAAAAGATGAAAAGGTCCATCTATCTCTGGATATCTTAGCAAAACAAGGGATCCATAAAACATGTATGTCTTTTGAATAAACAATACTGAAATTAAAGAGAAAACTTTCAAATAAGAAGAAAAGAGGAAAATGAAAAGTGAAGGGAATAAAGTGATTTTTCAGATCCTCCTGGATCTGAAGCTGTGTTAACATTTGGATAAACCAGCAATGATTTACTTTCATAAGCGGTTTCGTCTTCTTAATGTAAAAACTGTTCTAAATCTTAAATGTAATGATTTCTCAACATGTAATTTATAAGCAGTTAATAATAAACTAATTGCAGTTTAGTACTTTGATGAAGACAGTAATGTGGCAATTAGTTAATGATTAATCAATCAATTAAATGATCAATCGATCAATTAAATGATAATATGTTTAAAACGACTAAAAACATATTTACAGCTTGTGCATTTCGGGTGTCCCATCATTTTTAAAAAGGTCATAATGTAATAGTAATAGTACAAAACTGTTTCAATAAAGTAACATCAATAATTTATTCATACAATTTTATTCCAATTTATAACAGTCCTATTCATTTAAAAATTGCACAGGCTAGTGTATTTTATTCTACGTAAGTACAATTAACATTATATTATAGTTTCTTTTCTCATTTAGACAGTTTATAAGCTATTTAGTCAATTCAATTTTTACAGTATGGCAAGGCAGTAAATGTTGAAAAATTAATCTTTGAGGCTGAGAAATACTTTCCCCAATTTTAAAACCCAAATAAGATTTTCCCAAAGGCTAACATGGCAAGGGATGGTTGTTAGGTTGTAAATCCTGCTAAAGCCCCGTGAACACTTGGGTACCATGCATATGCAATAGCGTACAAGTTCTGATTAAGTTTCAATTTAAGTTAGTGCACCATATGACCACCAACTCCCCTGTGACATTTATTGGTCGGTTGGACGATGTATTATGACTAAACTCTTGTAATTAACAGTCCTTGTAGAGCAAATAATTAATTTCACTCCCTGCGGAATAACGACATTTGAGTCGTAACTGTGAAAATTAATCATTTTTGGAATCTGAGTAATAATTGTATTGGCTTCAACCGGATCTTTTGGAATTTGTCTCTTTTTGATATCATTTCGATTGTAGTGATTTTTGTAATGATTTATATTGCACTGTAAGAAGCGGTAAAACAGATACAATACAAATCATATCCAGCCGTTCACAGTTTTGTTGAAAAGGTGTACATTAGTCTCGTTCGTAAATATAATAAAGAAGAAGTATGTGGCTTAAAATTGATTAAAGTTGGATTGTATATATAATCCGATACCAGTTTGGTCATGCATAGGTTTTTTAGACATCTTCCAATGAATTTTTCAAACTTTATAATTATTTTAAGACTTTATCAAATCAGAGAATAACACTTCTGAAGCTACAATGAGCTACGGTTTCGATCTAAAATTTTCATTGTACTAAAAGTTATGTTTGGGAAAAACAATATTTTATTACTGTTACACGAGTAGTAAACCGTCATCTCAATTAGTGATGAACGGGACTATAAAGTACGTAAACAAAATACCACTATCACTATTTTGCTATCGAATTATACGTACGACGAGTGGTAGACTACGGTAACTTTCCGTACTTTGACACAACATACTGGAAACAATAACTAATTTAAAATACGTTATAGAAATGTAGCATATGTCTATTATCTAATTTAATGAGATGAATTGAAAAATCTCTTTATTAAATAGGCGGAGTTACGGCCCTCACTACCACTTAACCTTAAATAATCTATCTTATTATTTTGCGAAAAAAAGAAAAAAAATGGCAAATTTGATGAGATTAATGCTCGCGTTCAGAAGATCAAAATGAAAAGGGACTTACGGCCAATTTTAAATCATATGCAAGATACAAGGTTACGGGCATTTGCCACATTCATTGAATTATAACTCAATATGACGTTTCGAGATCTGTTATCCGCTCTTTTCTTCAAGTGTAAAATTCTAAAACATGTTAAGCATGCAACCTTGTTTTAGGCTTTCAGAAAGGATACTATTCATAGACACGATGTATCCCGAGTTGAAGCACAGTTAGTTTTTAATAAATTTAATAAATTAATAAATTTTTAAAAGATAATTATAGTTCCATATGAAATAGATGCCACTACTGTAGAACCTTTACATTTTTATAATGTTTTTATGGGTCAAACGCGCAGAAAATAGTTTTCTACGAACTATAGTGTTGAATGGTTGTGCTATGTTCAGTAACACACAGATTATAATTAATTGAATAGTGGTGACATAATAGAATGGTGGTGACATGTTCCTTAACACAAAGATTATAATTAATAGAATGGTGGTGACGTGTTCCTTAACACAAAGATTATTATAATTTGAATGGTGTTGACATGTCCGTAACACAAAGATTATAATTAGTAGAATGGTGGTGACGTGTTCCTTAACACAAAGATTATTATAATTTGAATGGTGTTGACATGTCCGTAACACAAAGATTATAATTAATAG
Source organism: Homalodisca vitripennis (assembly GCF_021130785.1). Classification (NCBI taxonomy): domain Eukaryota; kingdom Metazoa; phylum Arthropoda; class Insecta; order Hemiptera; family Cicadellidae; genus Homalodisca; species Homalodisca vitripennis. The sequence goes on from NC_060208.1 coordinate 163,231,486, forward strand.
AATGGTGATGACGTGTTCCTTAACACAAAGATTATTATAAATTTGAATGGTGTTGACATGTCCGTAACACAAAGATTATAATTAAGTAGAATGGTGGTGACGTGTTCCATAACACAAAGATTATTATAATTTGAATGGTGTTGACATGTCCGTAACACAAAGATTATAATTAAGTAGAATGGTGATGACGTGTTCCTTAACACAAAGATTATTATAAATTGAACGGTGTTGACATGTCTGTAACACAAAGATTATAATTAATAGAATGGTGATGACGTGTTCCTTAACACAAAGATTATTATAATTTGAATGGTGTTGACATGTCCGTAACACAAAGATTATAATTAATAGAATGGTGGTGACGTGTTCCTTAACACAAAGATTATTATAATTTGAATGGTGTTGACATGTCCGTAACACAAAGATTATAATTAATAGAATGGTGGTGACGTGTTCCTTAACACAAAGATTATTATAATTTGAATGGTGTTGACATGTCCGTAACACAAAGATTATAATTAATAGAATGGTGGTGACGTGTTCCTTAACACAAAGATTATTATAAATTGAATGGTGTTGACATGTCCGTAACACAAAGATTATAATTAGTAGAATGGTGGTGACGTGTTCCTTAACACAAAGATTATTATAATTTGAATGGTGTTGACATGTCCGTAACACAAAGATTATAATTAATAGAATGGTGGTGACGTGTTCCTTAACACAAAGATTATTATAATTTGAATGGTGTTGACATGTCCGTAACACAAAGATTATAATTAGTAGAATGGTGGTGACGTGTTCCATAACACAAAGATTATTATAATTTGAATGGTGTTGACATGTCCGTAACACAAAGATTATAATTAGTAGAATGGTGGTGACGTGTTCCATAACACAAAGATTATTATAATTTGAATGGTGTTGACATGTCCGTAACACAAAGATTATAATTAGTAGAATGGTGGTGACGTGTTCCATAACACAAAGATTATTATAAATTGAACGGTGTTGACATGTCTGTAACACAAAGATTATAATTAATAGAATGGTGGTGACGTGTTCCTTAACACAAAGATTATTATAATTTGAATGGTGTTGACATGTCCGTAACACAACGTGTTCCTTAACACAAAGATTATTATAAATTGAATGGTGTTGACATGTCCGTAACACAAAGATTATAATTAATAGAATGGTGGTGACGTGTTCCATAACACAAAGATTATTATAAATTGAACGGTGTTGACATGTCTGTAACACAAAGATTATAATTAATAGAATGGAGGTGATAGTTCCGTAACACAAATGTTATTATGAATTTTGTACATCGCCTCAGATACTTTTCCATAAACACATGGATATTGCATTTACCACATTGCATGCATTTACAATTTAGATTTTTACTGAGCATTTTAATTAAGGGGCTCTAGAATAAATTTAGGAACGTAATATTTAACACTAACTTGCTTTCGTAAAGTTGCCAGTTGGCTGACCAATAAAAGTTTACATTTTATAGGTTTCCTTATAAACATAAAGTTCAAACTCTTTGGAGTAATTATATCGCAAATCAGAATATGAGGAAAATCTGAGGCCCGTGACACTCCAAACTTTTATACTGTGCCAAGAACAGTACTCAACTTCGTCTGAAGTTTTAATGAACCTTATTGTCTCAAAGGGATTCATGCCGTCATATTGTCTTCAGACACCTATATGTGTCATACGAGAAATAACAAGATATTGTTACTTCTTTGTATAAAGCAAGAAAACTAATGTTATTCTGAAATCGTAGTACAACAATCGTGGGTACAAAGGCTCAATATTAATATCAATATTATAACAGTTTGTAATAGAACTAAATATTTAGTTAGAAATTCTGTTAGTAGCAAATCTCAAAATATTAACTCAATAATGACAGAATATTGTGGTATAAAGGTTATTGTTTTACTTCCCTGATTTATTTAGCTCATAGCAATTTTAAATACTTTATAGCTTTTGAATTAAAACTTTATAATCGATTTTAGTATGAATCTACCATTTTAACATGTGTTCTCGTTTTATGACTAAAATTCCTCATTTCTCAATTGAACACTGTACAATTTATTACTCACGAAAATATAGTACTACACAAAACACGACACACTCAACTGCACGATTCACAACACCACGTGTAGCACAGACGCGGGCGCGCTGCTTACTGTTCTGTCTAGTCTAGGAACAGGGCGCGATAGTAGCGCCATCTGTCAGATTTCTCAGTTATCACCCTCCCCCCCTCCACAACCTCACTACAGTCCTGTCGTGTGCTGTTCTTTATCACTTCCCGGCTTCCGTTTTCAATGATAAAGCAAAAATCTGAAATATCGTGTGTTTTTGATTTGACGTAAAGAAATATTTACGTTTTTACGTTTCAAATGTAAACACTGATTACATTTTCAGTTTCATTCGTTATAGTTATTTATGCAGTTATTACTAAATACATGGATTTAATGACAGTACGAATATAGACAGAACATATCAGTGTCAGAAACCTAATATAACAAAGCCATAAAATAATTGTATTTGAATTATTGTACATTGTTTTCAGTATTGCAATTTAATAATGGCTCGAAACAACCTAATGTATTAATAGTAGGCGGCCCAATGCTTAGTGTATTCGCGAAGAATTATGTATCAAATTGTTTTTGGAAGAAATACAATAAAAACGAAATGTTAAATGAAAATACCAATATAATCGGCTTCGGTTCCTTTGAATTGGGGTTTTCTTTATAGTAGTAACAGTTTGCTTTATAATGGGCAAAACGAGATTTATTATTTCAACGGTATTATAACTATTGCATTTCACGAAAACATAAATACATTATAGATTTGGAATTAAATAGAGTATATTCTATCCTGATTATAATCAAAGACGTCCACGTCAAAAATAAAAAGCTACCAAGTGGTTTCAGATATTATTTTACTTGCGAAAATTCAACGTTGATGTTTATAACAAAGAAAGGAATATTACGAGTGACATTAATTCATAGTAGATTTTGTAGATAAAGTATATAAACCGTTATTTCACAAGTACTGCTTGTAAATCGTGCTTTAGTATGTACTGTAGTTTATTTTTATATAATTATTTCTGATAGTGTTATAAATGTAGAGAATAGTACATAGAAACAATTACATTTTGCACAAAAACGCTTTCTTTAAAAATTAAGATGGGTTTGTTTATAGAAAACACTCCGTTATTTTATAGCTGAAATAAAATTAATATATAGAATTAAATCCCCTAATTTTGAGTGGTTCACAATTGTAAAATAGTAAAATTCTTGAAATAGTAGTATAACTAAATAATAATCCAGCTGTACAAAAATCGTTTATATTACAATATCAATGATATGTTCTGAAAGAGTGTAAACAATGTCTATGTCTCAAGGAGGAGGAGAAAGTGGTATGGAAAACTGCGCTTAGTGTGTAGTGGGTTATTCCTACTACAGTACATAAAATCACTTTGAACATTTCGATTGCTAACAATAGTGTTTCATCCGAGTGAGATTTTCAAAAATTAATTTGTTTTGAAAACCAACAATTCTTGTGAGTTATATAGTCATGCTATCGTTGGTAGCACCTACAACTCACAAAATGTAAGCTAAAATTACTTGAATATGTTTATACAATTTTTGCACAAAAAACATTATTTAATTATTTTAAATTAGTGTATATTAAGTATAATGGAAAATGTAGAAAATGAAATGGAATTTGTTTTAAACAACTGCTTATTGAATCATTTACATAAAGCTGCTTACTGGAATATTCTCATACTAACTAACTGTCTATCATTTCAAATAATGCGAATATTCGACATTGACCTGAGGTTTGCCTCAAAACCATCAACTTCCTTCCTTTTTTCCTTTGGTGAATATTATTGCTCAATCAAACTACGTAAGGAAAAATCAGAAAATTGTTCTTCTACATTTCCTTGTTTAGCCATCCTGAGTATTTTCTGTAATTATGTTTTTATTATTACGAAACAAGTCGCTGATTCAATTTTATCACTTCACCCTCTACACACCAATGAGATCCTGCGTTTGGGTCCATAAATCTTAGACACAGATTTTTCACTATCACCATGCCGTAAAAATCATTGATTCCAACTGAAACACATATTAATATTTAAAATTTTTACAGTGGAAAACTATACTAGACATGAAATAAAAACTACGTTATTTTCGAGAAAACTTTGGTTCTACAAGGAAGCAGTGTGCAACGACATAACGGATCATTCGTTATTTTATGCCTGTGTAAAAATTATGGATTTTGAAAGAATTGAACTGATTAGATACAAGGAGCTGATAAATTAACTCAGCAGATCTCGGGCAATCTTTGAGCGACCAGGAGAGGAGAGGAAGCGAGATCGCTAATCGCTACAACAAAAGCAGAGTGAATGATCTGAAACAATGGCGGGTCCTGAGGATGACGTGAACCTTGATAGAGCAAGATATAACATCTTTCCATTCTACGGCCATATTAAAGCAGATTCTCCGGTATGAGCAACATTTTTACAAACATAGTTATTATTCATAAAATTCATAAAGAATATTATTCATAAAGAATTCATAAGAAGTTTACTTGTGCGATGATGTTGTGCTTTTTGTATGCCCGTCTGGCATAAACGTCCAGCCAATCACAAGGGAAGTAAGGCAACAATAATTTAATTTCCTATAAAATGCTGTTTCTTTCAAGAGGAAATTCGTAGCTGTGTGAAATAACCCAGAAGAATAAAGTTTATGAGTTATTTCTTGACAGTATTAAAATACAGCGGTGTGAAAAGACTAGATACAAGGAGCAGATAAATTAACTCAACAGAGTTCGGGCAACCTTTGGGCGACCAGGAGGGGGGAGGAGAGGAGAGGAAGCAAATATCGCTAATAGCTACAAGAAAGTCTGGGTGGATGATTGTTTCAAATGGTGGGTAGTGAAAACTTTAACTAATGTGTCCTAGTAACGTGATCTCTGATAGGATAAATGATAAAATATCTTTCCATTCTATGGTCATTAGACCTACAATTTCACGACTAAATTAACTCGATTACTCATGGACCTGTGTTATAAATATTTTACGATCTACTAGTTCGTCTCTCAAGAAACGAATTGAAGAAGATATTTCCAAAAAACCTATACAACTAGAAACATCACAATTAACCAACTACCCTGTTAAAATAACTAAGGTATTGAAGATATTGATTTGATGAGATTGAGCTATTGATGTGACAATTCTCTAAAGATGTTAGAAAGAACCAATGATATCTAGGACAAAAATGCACGCAGTTTATCACTGCAAGTTAAATAGAATAATTAGTATGCGCGATTTAGATGAAGATTTTGTTTTTGTCTCACTTTAATTTTGCTAATTCACATTATGTTTGTAGTTATTCATTCAGGTTAAGTGTAAGAAAGGACCATAAGCCCTTATCTTGGTCTATTAGAGTAAGAATTTATTTATTCATACCCAGTTAAATGCGAAACTTTGTGGAAGGCCAGTAAGTCAATACTGATTGATTATACATTACATCTGACTTGTAGTCCTTTCTTTTTATAGGCAACCATCTGGCTCATAAATGCCGAAGTTAAATACATTTTGTCACTTGTAAATTGCCTCAAACTGAAGTTTAGGCAGGTGTTGTATTCTTTAAATAGTTTTGCACGCTGTTCGCTCCATAGATAAGCAATGTTGGTTTGGTGGTAATTTCAGGTTGACGCCAATAAGTACATTTTTTATTAAAGTAAAAAATAACTCTTGGAACTTTTAAGCACTATTTTAAAGATTAGACAGAGAACAGATTTTTTCCAAATTAAATCAAATAATTGTAAACTTTACTAATTGTAAAAAAGGTTGCTCTGCAGTTCAAATATAGCTTTATTAGAAATACAATTTAACTGCAATATTTCTCACTGGCTTGCAAAAGTTGCTAGTTAGCTGACCGATAAAACTTTACTTTCATTTGGTTGAAATATAAACATAAAGACTGAATAAACTCTGTGAAGCAATTATATTCTAAACCAGAATATTGTTTTTTGGAGCTAAACAATGGCAGTCTGAGGCACGAGACGCTTCAAAGTTTTATACTCTAGAAGAGTACTCAACTTCCAACTATAGTTTTAATTAAGCTTATTGTCCCAAGGGTTCTGTGGCGTAATACCTACGTCTTAAATATGATGAGAAACAACAAGATACATATTGTTAACTTTAGAACAAAACGTTTTGGCAGACCGAATGAAACAAATTGGTGTGTATTCTGAAGGTATAGTGCAACAGTTCTGGGTTCACAAACTAATAGTATTTTTATAACTGCGCATGTAGAAGTTTTCTTTATGAGAACTCTCATAGTGTGATCTCGACAAGAACAGACTACTGTGGTGTAATAACTACGTCTTAAATATGATGAGAAACAACAAGATACATATTGTTAACTTTAGAACAAAACGTTTTGGCAGACTGAATGAAACAAATTGGTGAGTATTCTGAAGGTATAGTGCAACAGTTCTGGGTTCACAAACTAATAGTTTTTTTATAACTGCTGCGCATGTAGAAGTTTTCTTTATGAGAACTCTCATAGTGTGATCTCGACAACAACAGACTACTGTGGTGTAAATAACTACGTCTCTTAAATATGATGAGAAACAACAAGATACATATTGTTAACTTTAGAACAAAACGTTTTGGCAGACTGAATGAAACAAATTGTGTGTGTATTCTGAAGGTATAGTGCAACAGTTTCTGGGTTCACAAACTAATAGTATTTTTATAACTGCGCATGTAGAAGTTTTTCTTTATGAGAACTCTCATAGTGTGATCTCGACAAGAACAGACTACTGTGGTGTAATACCTACGTCTTAAAATATGATGAGAAACAACAAGATACATATTGTTAACTTTAGAACAAAACGTTTTGGCAGACTGAATGAAACAAATTGGTGTGTATTCTGAAGGTATAGTGCAACAGTTCTGGGTTCACAAACTAATAGTATTTTTATAACTGCGCATGTAGAAGTTTTTTCTTTATGAGAACTCTCATAGTGTGATCTCGACAAGAACAGACTACTGTGGTGTAATACCTACGTCTTAAATATGATGAGAAACAACAAGATACATATTGTTAACTTTAGAACAAAAACGTTTTGGCAGACCGAATGAAACAAATTGGTGAGTATTCTGAAGGTATAGTGCAACAGTTTCTGGGTTCACAAACTAATAGTATTTTTATAACTGCGCATGTAGAAGTTTTCTTTATGAGAACTCTCATAGTGTGATCTCGACAAGAACAGACTACTGTGGTGTAATACCTACGTCTTAAATAATGATGAGAAACAACAAGATACATATTGTTAACTTTAGAACAAAACGTTTTGGCAGACCGAATGAAACAAATTGGTGTGTATTCTGAAGGTATAGTGCAACAGTTCTGGGTTCACAAACTAATAGTATTTTTATAACTGCGCATGTAGAAGTTTTTCTTTATGAGAACTCTCATAGTGTGATCTCGACAAGAACAGACTACTGTGGTGTAATAACTACGTCTTAAATATGATGAGAAACAACAAGATACATATTGTTAACTTTAGAACAAAACGTTTTGGCAGACTGAATGAAACAAATTGGTGAGTATTCTGAAGGTATAGTGCAACAGTTCTGGGTTCACAAACTAATAGTTTTTTTTATAACTGCGCGCATGTAGAAGTTTTTCTTTATGAGAACTCTCATAGTGTGATCTCGACAAACAACAGACTACTGTGGTGTAATAACTACGTCTTAAATATGATGAGAAACAACAAGATACATATTGTTTAACTTTAGAACAAAACGTTTTGGCAGACTGAAATGAAACAAATTGGTGTGTATTCTGAAGGTATAGTGCAACAGTTCTGGGTTCACAAACTAATAGTATTTTTATAACTGCGCATGTAGAAGTTTTCTTTATGAGAACTCTCATAGTGTGATCTCGACAAGAACAGACTACTGTGGTGTAATACCTACGTCTTAAATATGATGAGAAACAACAAGATACATATTGTTAACTTTAGAACAAAAACGTTTTGGCAGACTGAATGAAACAAATTGGTGTGTATTCTGAAAGGTATAGTGCAACAGTTCTGGGTTCACAAACTAATAGTATTTTTATAACTGCGCATGTAGAAGTTTTCTTTATGAGAACTCTCATAGTGTGATCTCGACAAGAACAGACTACTGTGGTGTAATACCTACGTCTTAAATATGATGAGAAACAACAAGATACATATTGTTAACTTTAGAACAAAACGTTTTGGCAGACTGAATGAAACAAATTGGTGAGTATTCTGAAGGTATAGTGCAACAGATTCTGGGTTTCACAAACTAATAGTATTTTTATAACTGCGCATGTAGAAGTTTTCTTTATGAGACTCTCATAGTGTGATCTCGACAAGAACAGACTACTGTGGTGTAATACCTACGTCTTAAATATGATGAGAAACAAACAAGATACATATTGTTAACTTAGAACAAAACGTTTTGGCAGACTGAATGAAACAAATTGGTGAGTATTCTGAAGGTATAGTGCAACAGTTCTGGGTTCACAAACTAATAGTATTTTTATAACTGCGCATGTAGAAGTTTTCTTTATGAGAACTCTCATAGTGTGATCTCGACAAGAACAGACTACTGTGGTGTAATACCTACGTCTTAAATATGATGAGAAACAACAAGATACATATTGTTAACTTTAGAACAAAACGTTTTGGCAGACTGAATGAAACAAATTGGTGAGTATTCTGAAGGTATAGTGCAACAGTTCTGGGTTCACAAACTAATAGTATTTTTATAACTGCGCATGTAGAAGTTTTCTTTATGAGAACTCTCATAGTGTGATCTCGACAAGAACAGACTACTGTGGTGTAATACCTACGTCTTAAATATGATGAGAAACAACAAGATACATATTGTTAACTTTAGAACAAAACGTTTTGGCAGACCGAATGAAACAAATTGGTGTGTATTCTGAAGGTATAGTGCAACAGTTCTGGGTTCACAAACTAATAGTAGTATTTTTATAACTGCGCATGTAGAAGTTTTCTTTATGAGAACTCTCATAGTGTGATCTCGACAAGAACAGACTACTGTGGTGTAATAACTACGTCTTAAATATGATGAGAAACAACAAGATACATATTGTTAACTTTAGAACAAAACGTTTTGGCAGACCGAATGAAACAAATTGGTGAGTATTCTGAAGGTATAGTGCAACAGTTCTGGGTTCACAAACTAATAGTATTTTTATAACTGCGCATGTAGAAGTTTTCTTTATGAGAACTCTCATAGTGTGATCTCGACAAGAACAGACTACTGTGGTGTAATAACTACGTCTTAAATATGATGAGAAACAACAAGATACATATTGTTAACTTTAGAACAAAACGTTTTGGCAGACCGAATGAAACAAATTGGTGTGTATTCTGAAGGTATAGTGCAACAGTTCTGGGTTCACAAACTAATAGTATTTTTATAACTGCGCATGTAGAAGTTTTCTTTATGAGAACTCTCATAGTGTGATCTCGACAAGAACAGACTACTGTGGTGTAATAAGTAGTAGTGGATTATCCTAATGTATATAGTATTTTACCAAATTTACAATACTCGATATACAGAGTGCTTTACGAGAGGAAAGCACAGGAAATGTTATTGTATACAAAAACAAGTAACAATTTTTCATACAACCTATGTAATATCTCGCTTCAATTAGTTCCAGTCTGCGATACCGAATAACTGTAATATTTGATAGTAAGATAAACAATATTAATGAATCCTTCTTTTTACGTGGCTGAGGTAGACACCCATTTCCGGTGTGATCCGTTAGATAAATTGGGCTGTCTCAGCCACGAAACCAAATTCCTAGAGCGATGTCCGAAAATATTAATTTTTCGTGTAATGTAGATAGTTATTAAGCCGAGAACTTCTTTTAAATATTAATATTAAAGAACTTAAAATTAAATAAAAAGTAATTCAGATATTTTTTGTTTTTAATGATTAAGGCCAATAGTGCTGTTGCATGTGCCACTCTGTTCAGGCAGACATTAACTATTAATATCTCTGCTTAAAGCTAATTAATTTGGGGATGTTTTAGGCGGGTTCGTGGTAAGGATTTCGTGGTTAACATTTGTGCAGCATTCATTTCGTAGTCAAAATTTCGAAGTTACCAACTTGCATTATCATCAGTATACAATAGAGTTAAGTTATAAAGGACATGTTTTATTATGAAATTATTTTGGAGCATTGCGTTAGTATAATTCGAAGTGAATTGAAGTGGTCAGGGCTATATAGGACTATGTTTTGTTTTTAAAGACTTTATAACTATTAATTCAGTCAGCGATTCGTCCCATACTAGTGTCAGTTTATAGTGTCATGCAGAGCGTTAAAATAAATGATTGTCAGATCTGAAGGCTACAATTTATTTACTGGTTTACACCCCATGTTGAATGAATGATCACATTTCTAAAACTGTTGTGCGAATACCTGAGGTTAATGCCAAGTTCCAAATGTAAGTCAGCAATATTTCATTATGGAATGTGTGGTATATAGAAAAATGTGCATGATGGGAAGCATTCCCGCCATTGTGACGAAGCTCATTTTCACAAAGTAGCGGGGCACAATAGAGAGGACTCAGTCACTATGCAAAGAGCTCGACTGCTGACAATAATGTTTCTTCCGGATAAAGAACTTAATAACATTACAATGCATATGGTTTTGTTTATAACTTTAAAATTAATTTCATGCCAGTAAGTAAATTTTATTTAAATAAACAAATAAGACTTTTAAACTTCTCAATAGTTTTTACTATTAAATAAATGTAATGTTCATTTTTCTCGCAGTGCTCATCATAGTTAATTAAAGTTAAGCACTTTCTATTCCGTTTTTTTTTAATCAAGCTTTTCCTCAAAGATTTAACACCCACCCATTTATTTCCATGTAACCAAAACGTTTTCAATTAGAAAGACACAAGATTTCTTTTGCGTTTCCTGATTAAAACAATGTTTAATTAATTTCAAGATCGCTAAGCATTATAAAAATATCGAATTAACGCTAAAATTCTACCTTCTTCATAAATATTATTGTGGCTTCGCACCGCGAAAGTGGTTAGATCAAAATGGATACAATAGAAAGTTGCAAAGGAAATAAGGGAACAATAATTTCATTTTCTAAAAGATGCTGTTTCTTTCAAGAGAGTATTGGTATTTGTGTGAAATAATCCAGAAGAATACGGTTTTTGAATTATTTCTTCACAATAACAAAAATACAGCATGAGATCTGAAAGGACTGAACTGATTAAAATAAAAGGAGCTGATAAATTAACGCAACAGAGTTCGGCCTGTCTTTGAGCGACGAGGAGAGGAGAGGAGCGAGATCGCTAATCGCTACAACAAAAGCAGAGTGAATGATCTGAAACAATAGCGGGTACTGAGGATGACGTGACCTTGATAGAACATGATATAACATCTTTCCATTCTTCGGTTACTTTATCTTTATCTTTGTACTTTAATCTTGTCCACTACAGATTCCCCAATGTTAAGTAAGGTTTTCACAAACATAATTATTATTCTAGAATTGAAAAAGATGTTACTTACACGATGATTTTGCGCTTTATTTGTCTGCCCAGTTATACATAAACTTACATAAAAAAGGCTACATTAGGTATTTCCGTTCTTGCAAGTGCTTAAACATTTAAAAGGTAATCAATTAAACAGCTGAAAATACAACTCATGTTCCATTTTTTACACGATTATATATTATTTAATTCTGTAATTAATTATTATTTAAATATAATCCAAAAACTACATAAAAGCTACTAATAAATATTCTTAATTTTGTGAACATTGCGTTTTTACAAATTAAATATTTATTCTGTTGCAGTAGTAAGAAAGGTAAATTTCATATGTGGCTGTCATCTTGAAATATAAAATAAAAATGTATTATTTGTTTTGAGGGTTTGGCGAACGCTGAATGTCCATGCATATGATGGCACGTTATATTGTGCTTTCACAAACATGGATGCTGTAATAGGTTAAGGTGGGATATTGTGGCTTAAATGTAAGATTAATGAAGTAGGTCAAATTGCACCCGCAAGACAAAACGTAATGACACTTATGATGATTAGACAGAGGTGTGCTTCAGAAAAGCTGACCAGACCTATCCTGTATATACATACATGAAAAAAATTTCTAACGGCTTTCAGTCTGTTCCTGACGAAGAAGATACAAAAAACAATGGATAAACAAAGGTACTAATTATAAGAAAGATTTGTTACGGATTACAAACTAAAGGGTACTCGAAATACATTTGAGAGTAATATCTCTCACTGGGTTGCTAAAGTTACTAGTGATATGACCAATAAAACTATATTTCATTTCGTTGTAATACGAAGATAAAATCAATATAAAATCTGTGGAGTGGTTACATTCCCAATGAGAGAAATATTTTAAGAAAACGTAATACTGAAAGTCTGAGGCTCGGGACGCTACAATTCTTATACGAAGAACAGTAGTCAACTTCAACTGGAGTTCCAATAAAGTAGAATTGCTTTTCAGAAAAGTTCCAATTCCACAAACAATTCAAATAACGAAGGAAATAAAATCTCAGGAATAAGCGGAATAGGCAGAAATAAACCTTTAATCAACTTATTTATATTTGTTGACGTTAATTTATATGAGTAAACTGACGGAATGTCAATGAAGTCACAATTGTCACCTGTAGCAGCAAAACTATGCATAAGCAACTTTACGAAAATTGGTTTGGAAGGAGCGCAGAAGAAGTCAAAGTTATGGATTGGCTACATAGACTATATGTATGAGCAGTTTGGCTTCAAGGTAAAAACAGCTTAGATTAATTTATACAACATATTAATACCATCAACCTAACATAAAGTTTACCGTAGAAGTTGAAAGCAACAAGAGTTCACCAATTTTGGAAGTAATGAGAACTAGGAAACACGATGGGAATACAGTGCATTGAGTACACAGGAAGCCAACTCATACCAGTAGATAGAAGATGAACACTGATTCTCATCATCATCCAGCTCAGAAGTTCGGAGTGTTGAATACATAATCAATCAGACGATCTGTCTATCAGATGAAGATTGTTGGAATAAAGAAACACTACAGGAGAATGGGTACAATACTACACAAATAAATAAAGGCACAAATTAAAAAACAAACTACGAAAGTAGCATGTCAAAATGTACCACGTATAGATTAAAGTCAAAATAACGTCCAAAATAGCCTATCTTCCATACATTCAAGGAACGACCAACAAAATAGGAAGGATATTAAAGAGAAATAATTAGTGATTATAGAAGTTCAAGAACGGTTTGAGACCATGGAAGGACAATATGCCACTGTGGATGTCGGGAGCCAACGAAACTCCATGTAACGGTGGGTAAGGCTACATTGGAGAGGCAAACCATCCACACGGGGAGTGAACACATTAGACACACAAAACGTCAAGTTACGGAATAATCGGCATAGTTTCAAGACCAAACGTGCAATAGGGTTCGACAAAACCAAAGTACTTGCAAAAATTTCCTAGTATTATACAAATTTAATGATGTCAATTTTGGAAAATATTCAAGGACTAAACTAATAAAGAAGGTAGCGTAAAATTGTCTAAAGGCAGAAACCAATTACAATTAAATTTTATTATTGGTATCTACTACATGTTGGCAGCCAACAGATAAAGAAGATTGATCATAACTGATCGGTGGTTCATTAGCTTCACGGAATCTCGACACAGCTCCGCTCCTTCAGCTCGCCAGTGCAGACAACTACTAATTATTGGCAGTTCGGTATAGCATCTACTGACTGAAATATGGGTAGCATTTAGACTGTAGGGCGTTAGCACCATTATCAGAGGGCAATAGGTCCAAAAGAACCTGTAGTGCGTCTTTTGGGGTACTAGTAAAAGATCCTGTTAATGTTGAAGCACGCCAGCCAGCCTCTGATGGCTGATAAACCTGAGACCTGTGTCTGTTTGGAATTACTCTGCCCAACATACTAGCGCTCCGTATGTGATTTGTTGCCCGATGATTGCAGTTTAGATCCATTTGATTATACCTGGCTTCAAACCCTAAGAATAGCCAATTAGGCACTTTGCGACCATCAGCTCCTATTTTGGTCTGTCAGGTACGTAAATGATACCAGTATGAACATCATTAAGCTGATAACTGTCAGTTGCATCTGCCCACAGGGAAGAAGCTCCTTATAAATGATGCCTAACAAACTGGCCAGCATGCTCAACCGGGAATCTGAAACTGAATATAAAACCTTGTGTAATATCCATCATACGGTGTCGCACAAAGAGAGTAAGATGTGGTTTGAACACTTGGTGGAGAAGTTCTATTTATGAATGATTAATTAAGATGTCTCATTCTTGTTGACATATTGAATTGCGAGCTCTCCTTCATTGGTAATTTCATGCGCACCATCCAGTAAGATATTGGTGGGTGAAAGGGATTGTCTAAATTCAGAAGCTTGTTAAAGCTCAAAACCATGTATTTGGTCCTTGTTTCCAGTTATAGTTACATCGCCTATTTTACTGTTACCCAGTTACTGTCACAAGAATCCCTTTAGGAAAACGTCTGTAGAATACAAAATCGTCATAACACAGCGATTATTTCAATGTTCCTCTAAGTAATTATAGTTATCTTTCTATCGAAACTAAGTTGGGATGATACCCTTGGAAGGTGTTTACGGAATACTTATCAATGCATTAAACTTCAGACGTTTACTCAAAGTGAGCCACAATGCGCTACGATGAATTTCTGCATATTAAGAAGTGCAGCACCCGTTATGATCAAAAGCTTTACTTTCTTAAAGAGAGTATTACGGTTGACAACAGAATACTCAATTACTCCGGCCCAACAATTTCAGTTTTCTTCCCAAGACCCACCTAAACAATTAGTTGAATTATACACAACTTGATACAGCCTTTTGTAAACTATTCTGAGAGTATGAACTAGCTTCGTCATATTGTTGTTTAGCGCTTTAAGGATTAATACTCGTAATGCAGCTAATGGTATATTCTCAGTTAATCATGGGAACGTTATATGCAAACTACTCGGATATGAATAATATAAACCGGCTTAAACTACAGCTTATTGTTCCTTAGTCCTCTAAAGCTAAGAACAATTAAAATGATTTGGATATCTTTATACTCCAAGTAATTTATACAATCATAGTAATTGATATTATTTAACATTGGATTATTTTTAGTCAGATCTCTTGATATATTAATTCTACATTCAACGTGGCACTCAAGCCCAGTGAGCTAAACAGACTAAATAAAAATTATATTGGAAAATGTTGTATTTGTTTATACTACTGATAGTACAATAAACCTTTTTTCCAATGCTCCAAGATTCTATATTCAACGTGGCACTCAAGCCCAGTGAGCTAAACAGACTAAATATTAATTCTTTGTATTTATTTTAATTGAGTGGTATTGACATAATTGACTAAGCTTTGGTGTACCTCCAAAAGTCTTTTAAAAATAATACAAGTAAATACTTAAAAAAATACTCTCGTAATTTTACTATTCTTCTAACTGAAAAGTTGTGGGGAATAAAATAAGCAGGAACCTGAGGAATAAAAAAGATACAACAAATTGTATGTCTTTCAAGAGTTTTTAAATATGAATACAAGAATGTAAGAGAGTAAGAGGTACTAAAGAAAATGAGAAATTAGAAAGAAAAGAGAACGATATAAGTATATGGATCCCCAGCAAAAGTAAAATTTAGTATTACTTTCCTAAATAGTAAAATCTTAATTATGCTCAATGAAATGGACTCCACGTCACGAAGTGTGGTGGTTTATTTGCAATTTGTATTATAATGACAATAATGTTCTATTAAGGCCCTGCCATTGATAATAAATAAATAAATACACAGTACTGTACGTCATGTTTTCAAATATTATTACTGATAACACTTCGAGTTACTAATAATTCTTATTGAGTTTATTACGTAAATTAATAAAAAAACTGTTTAAATAAACTGTTTAAACATTATTATATGGCATCGAATTTTATTAAGTTTTTTTTTTTTTAATTTGTAAGTACATACATGTAAGACATGTAATTCGTTGTTTTACTCTGCAAATATTACATTTTTTATATTCCTTTATTTCCTAATTGAATATTAGGTCAGCTAATTCGAAAACTATAAGAGGAAAACTGCAGAAAGTGTTATTTACATTAATTTTTAGGCTGAAAAATACCGTTTAATGTTTGTCAAAAGCATAAATATCCATTAACATTTACGAAGATTAAAATGATAGGGGTTGATCGTTAGGTTGTATGTAAAGGCATGACCTGATGATCACGGTGGGGGGGGGGGGTGGTATCATACATATGGAACAGCGTACAAGTTCTAATTAGTTTCAGTAACAATTCGAGAACTATATAACCACCAATACCACAGCCACAGCTATCATTTAGATTGATGGTCAATCGGAATGTTTGTTTGACCAAAACTATTATAATTAACAGGTGGTTTTTAGCCAACAATTAATTTGAAACCCAGTGGAATTAATCTTTGCGAGTTTAGTGAATCTATCTTGTATATTGTGAGTTTAGACAGCCTTTTAAAATGTATGTTTATACATTTATTTGTTGTAACTCATTATTTTATAGTTGCTTTCCTTGTGTGAAATTTATAGACTACGTGTGTAGAAAGATTACTAAAGCTTTAGTAATTTATGTTTTGGCTAATTGACTTAAATTCTTTTTGAATAGAATATGGTCCATATAATTTTTTATTGTATACTTTTTTTACATGACTGCTTTGAATTTTGAACAATAATGTAAGTTTTCTTTAAGTAGTTTATATCACACTTAAAAAAATATAACCAATTATATTAAACAACATACGTCACTGACATTCTCGTTCAAAAGTGATACGGGATTGTACGTTGCTGTAGAATATATAACTCTTATCTTGAATAAAAATAAAATAATGGCAAAACTATAGTCAAATCTTATAGTGGAATTCGGCTTATGGGTAAAACTTGCCTGATAAATTCTAACTTTTGGAAATTATTTGATAATTAATAAACCAACGGAATGCCAATTTTGGATTCAACAATTTTTCCGTTCTTACAATTTACGGAAGGAAACGAATACTATATTAAAATAAAATATATTATAATATTATTTAATACAATATATTATATAATATACTTATTTTATATAATATACTTATTGTGTGTGTGTGTGTGTGTGTGTGTGTGTGTGTGTGTGTGTGTGTGTGTGTGTGTGTGTGTGTGTGTGTGTGTGTGTGTGTGTGTGTGTGTGTGTGTGTGTAACATAATAAATATTCGTCAAAGTCACCACAATAATTAATGGTAGTGGAATAATACAACTAACCCGCTATAGCTGTTAGAGGGCCATTTCCGTTTGTTAAATCTTAGAACGTCAATATATATCTGTCCGGAAACAGTGGCGCCTGAAGAATTACGGACTCTTGACGACCTCACGCGCGCGGTCAGTTTTACTAATTGTTATTTTGTTATACAGGGTACATGTGTATGTAATGAACTGAGTTTAATTTGATTCCAATATATGAGTGCTATTGAAGTAGTAATGTATGGGGTTACATTAAAATAATCATTCTCCTGCTTTATCACAAGTGCCTTATGGTTTACAAATGCATTTGTTTTATTGAATTCTATTGTGTGTTTTATTTTGTAACTATGTTCCGTCGCTATTTGTCACTATGATTTGTAATTTGTCAATAACTGCTGTGAATGTAAAGTTTTGTTTTTCAATATAGTCTTAGCCAAAACCAGATGTGTTTAATGTAGTAGACTCTAGGTTTACAAAATGAAATCCTTCACAGGTTCCAAATGGTCCTTCAACGTATTGGGAGTGTCATATTTTCTGTACTTCAAATATTTTTATTTGGTATGTGGATAACACGATTTAACCAATGCATGTTTTAACTTCGTCGTTCAGATATCCATACATACGTATGTTTTTCCCTGTTGAAGAATATCCTCTGATCCTGTCTAACAGCCTCATTGATATTACATCTAAAAATAATAAACATCTGTTGCCTCAATTTATTTTAAATTTATAGCATAAGTTTGGATGTATGGTATTTACGTCTTTTACGAATGTATCTATGACATTTGTGAGCTATCTTTACCGTGCTCTAATATGATGGATGATGGGTGAAATTTGAAGGGACTGAACTGATTAGATACAAGGAGCTGATAAATTAACCAAGCAAGCCTCAAGCTGCTCGTACAACCTAGTGTCATGAGATGAGACGAGGAAGAGATCATAACGTTGATATTTTATCTTGTTCATAAATATTAATATCATGGATACGCACCTCTAAAATGATTATATGAATTGGTAAAATTAATTAGAAGTCATAAATCGTTCCTTACATTACGGTGTGAAAAGTAATTTATTAAAGTTAATTTATTATTAACATTTATGAATTGTACAATAGAAAGATGGAAGGGCAATAAGGCAACCATAATTTCATTTGATAGAAAATGCTGTTTCTTCTAAGAGTAAATTGGTATCTGTGTAAATGTGTGGATCCAGAAGAATCAAGTTCATTTTTTAATTGTGGACAGTGAGAAAAGTAAAGTACGGGCTATGAAAGGACTGAACTGATTAGATACAAGGAGCTGATAAATTAACTCAACAGAGACGGGCAACCTTTGAGGGACCAGCTGAAGAGAGGAGAGGAGGTGAGATCGCTAATTACTACAACAAAAGCAGAGTGCAACATCTGAAACAAAGGCAAGTAAGTAGTGAGAATGACGTGGACCTTGATAGAGCAAGATACAGTACACGTCCATTGTACAGTCACTGCATTATTTTTAGACTTTAAACTTTCTCATTTTTACGCATTTGTTTACAGATATTCTTTATAGTGATTAACAATATTGATAGATAAGCATTATACCCATTTTCTAAATTACAATGCAGCTAATTAGTCTTACCTGTCGAATGTGGCAATTCCAGTACGCTAATGATGGATAAAGCTTAAAGCTTTCGTAATAGGACAGACTAAATATATTTCTATATTGAAATATCTTTAATCTGTTGTAATAGTAAACTAATATCTATATCGATATGAGGCATTATAACCACTGCGTAAACATTTATTATTAGCCTATTTTTCTGGCGGTAATGTAAATCCTAAGTTTGAATAATAGGGTACAAAGTTTCAATACAAATGGAAAATTGTACATTTCATAATATTGCATCGTTTGTTCACGAGACAGAAATTCATTCACAAAAAATATAATGTAATGTTGCACATATTTAGTGATTTATATTCGTAAAATACGTATCTTTATTCATGAATAATAAGGATAGGTTATTGTACAGTGAGCCTGTTTCCATTATTAAACTGCTCCGAAAATACTTCTCACCTAGTAGCATATTTTGATGTTCACTGTTGTTTTGTACAGTATAATTAAAATATATTGCAAGTAACTTCCTTGGGAGATGTTTCCCTTTATCACACTGAGATTCCGTCCTAGACTTAGGCTCACCACAATACACGTTCGGCAAACACACAGCGATCGTTTTTGTTTCAATAAAATGCAATTTTTTTATTGCCAAGTTAGTTATTATATCATTGTGATAATTTGGGCAACATGTATTATTAGATTTTAAACCATGTAGAGAATTTGCATGACAACATCAAACAATAAAAGAATTCAATAATAGCGACTGCTCACTTAGAAAAACACGTTTAAAAAAATTAAAATTGTAATAATGATTTTTAAAATTTCATTAAATATTTGTATGTGGATTATTAGCACCTCTCCATAATTTACTTGGATAATTGAGGTATATAGAAATTACAACAAACATAAACTCTGATATTATTTACATATTTAAAAAATCATAGAAGGGAAGTAGTACAATTAATGTGCTTGCGAGTGGTTAGTTTCCTTTTATTACACATCCGATGAATATACATATAAGTACAGATTATGAAAACATGGCGGTGCAAAAATAGCGTTAAGTTTTTGTATACGAAGTGTTACAAAATCATGAAAATTGCTTAAAACAACTGTTTACATCACGAAGATTGAATGTATTATATAAAAAATCTTAGTATGTACTACAAATGCTTGGTACAATTTACGCGTTAGTTACTCTTTAAATATCCGAGCGAGTTAAAGAATTGCGCAATCGTGTTTTTAAAAACAAGGCAAAGCCGAAGATATGATTAAGCGCCTAATACAGTTTTGCTCCGTGTGGTGAACAACGGATATTACCATACGTAAAACAAAATTAAAAGTTTTTGTTTAGTTTTCATTACATAATAACTCAAAATAGTAATATTGTCAAGTTAACACATAAAAACAGCCGTGTTTGTGTATTTACTTCTACTAAAATAATAACAAGTTTGAAGTTAGCGTATTGAAACAACTTGAGTTGTGCGCCACCTGCTGTTTTTAGATCTATGTTATAAGGTAACGAAAAGAGCAGATATATTTCTCACTGACTGGGTAAATTTTCCTATTAAGATGGCTAGTATATCTAAACTTCATTTCATTGTAATACAAACATAAAAACTAAATAAACTGTGAATTTATTATTCTGATGTGCATTTCACATCAGAGTATTGTTTTTAGGAAACTGAACAATGGAAGTGTGAGGCCCGGGACGCTTCAAAACTTTTATTCTGTGCGAAGTAAGCACTCAACTTGAACTGGACTTTTAATGAAGCTTGTTGTCCTAAGGGTTTCTATGCCGTCATATTGTTTTCCAGACACCTACGTGTCGTACAAAATACATATTGTTATCTTTTAGGACAAAGCTCTCTAAGCTACTTAATTATTCCACGCAATCAGCACGATTAATATGCAACTAAACAATAAAATGTTTGCTATTCATTTTAACATATATCAGCAAGTTTTAAATTGATAGTTTTTATCATGTGAATGGTTTATATTATTTCAATTATAAACTGAACAATCTGTACTCTCTAAAAAACTAATACTTTGTAAAACACACGAAGTTTGTAGGATGTAAACTCTCAAATCATTAAAGTTTTGTTACCCGACTTTAAAGTTAACCACAAACTAACAAAAAAAGCTAAAATAACGGGAGTTACACTATTTATTTCTGCGTTCAGAAATAGAAAGCAAATGATTTACAAACAGTAACTTCCAGTTTTTATAATGATAACAACGTGTCGGTTTTTTGGCGCTTTTCAATTAAGCTGCTTTGAAAATTCATGACTCGGAAACTTGCACGAGTGT
The DNA here is from genome assembly GCF_021130785.1 of Homalodisca vitripennis. Classification (NCBI taxonomy): domain Eukaryota; kingdom Metazoa; phylum Arthropoda; class Insecta; order Hemiptera; family Cicadellidae; genus Homalodisca; species Homalodisca vitripennis. The sequence goes on from NC_060208.1 coordinate 163,252,792, forward strand.
TCTCTTTCCAAAGGGAGATTGTTTTGGAGTTTTGGAATTATATAAACAAGTCAATTAATATATTAACTTTTAGTATTGAACAGTGTAAAATAGGAAAATATATATAATTTGTTTTTAAGATGTACTTTACGAGCTCCACAACGACACCAAAACCTAATATTTTGGACCACCCGCGCCCGGTCAGTTATAAACGTTAAGGCATATAGTAATATGTAGTAATATATTTTTTAATATAATTTCAACTTGCACACACCTGGATTTTCGTTAAATCGATAGACGAATATTTAGATAATTTATTTTTCCAGCATGGCATATTTAAAACTGAGCGTTATCATAAACACGAACAATAGCACAAAGAGACTGAATTCGCTAGCGTCAGACAAGCAGTCGTTATTTTATATGGTTATCTGACGCGCATTGAAGATTGAAGAGCTAGCAGAACCGACGAAACGTGCCCTCTTGTTCCAGGAGCATCAGTCAGCAGCATTAGACAGATGATGTATACATGCTCCTGAATTCCTACATGATCTTCCATTTCTGTGTGTCATGTTTTACGGTGTTTATGTTCCAATTATAAACACTGTCAACTTTTCACGAAAGTAAGGTCTTGTTGCCGTTAACGTTTGTTATACAGCTATAATTGAAAGAACGACAGAAAGAAACAAAAGTTTTAATAAAGCTTGATTATTATACTACATTTAGAATATATGTAAAACTTTTCAATAGTGAGAATATATTGCTATAATTTAGTAAGACCTATTTTAATTTAGTATTGAATTTAGTAGTATTTGACTGATTAAAGAAGCTCAATAAGAATTATTTTCCAATCGAAAATATCTATAGGTTTATTTAGAATGTACAGTACACTTCTTAAGGGTTCGCTATCAAATTTATATTGGAAGGAAAAGAATCCAATTAAAACGAGATCTTTAATGTTACCTAATGACAATAACATTGCCATCCGTTTCCTGAGAGGGGTTCTGTTGTAAAGCTTTTCTTTCGTAAACCGTTTCTTTTATTGTTCCGAATAAGAGACTGGTTGTTAGGGTGTTCAAATATTACGTCAAAATAGCAGAAATGGTATCTTATTGTGAGCAATAGCAGCAATTGTTATAACAAATGTACTTAATTTGAACACAAAAAATTGTAGGTCCTTAGTAGTTGCAGTTTTCAACCCATCCTGAGATGAAAGCAATCCTTTATATAGCAATAGAATAATTCCAACGAATTATATCAATTAGTAGACATTAAAATAGCTTTACTAAATAATTCTAGTTCTTTGTAGAAGTCGTTCTTAACACAGGAAAATTAGAAAATATATTTTATTAATGCTGAGATTGTTGACATAAATAAGTTTATAGAGATAAATTTTATTTAATCCTCTATTTAAACAAAAAACGCTCACAAGAATTCAACTCAGTTCCCATTCCTATTGTGATTTTTACATTATTGATGTAGCTAAGACTGCACAGTGGGAAATCTATTTTTCACGATAACACTTTCCTTTATATTAATAATTGACCTGTAACTATAAGTTTAGATCTCTAAAGTAAAGTTACGGTTACTACAATACATTTAATATTAAAAAGTATTATTCCAAAATAACAATACTTTTAATAATATTTTCCAATTGGTAAAACGGTTAAAATATTTGTTTATATAACTATTAATAATATAACTAATTATAACTGAACACAATAAATGTTTTATAAAAACACATTCTATGTTATCAAAGAATTTATCTGTGTGATTTATCTGTATAATGAATCACATTGAGGTCCCAGATGAAAGCCAGAAATATTTAATTACGGAGTATCTGGTGTATAAAAATGTGTATGATGTGAAGAGACATGGAGACGAAATTTGGCTTGGTAAAGTAGAGCATGAAAGCGTGGAGTCACAATAGAGCGGTCTAGAGCTTCACTATACAAAGAGCTCGACTGCTGACAATGATGTTTCATGCGGGTCGAGATTTAAAAGGGGTATTGTTCTGAAAACGTACAATTCATATTTTCGATATTCTTGATTAAATTACAGCTCCATCGGAGTAAATAAAAATAACTTTGCTTTTAAAACTCAACTAACAATAAAACACTAACTATGTAGCTGCAAATTAACTTTATGTGTGAAAGTAAAGTATAATTTTACATAAGATTAATATGAACACAACATTCACTTTTCTGACAATATTTAGCGTTACAATATATAAAATAATGTACTCACTATTCGATTTATATTCGTATTATACGATATCTTTCTTATCTCTTTGAAGAACGATTATTGTTGCATACATCCCCACGTTTTGATTTGTTATGATTAAACCCACGTCTTAATCAAAATTACATTTTTAACAGTCTTTACTCATATTTCTACATGAAAAAAACACATATAACCCTCTTATTTCTCTTTATAATACATGACATCATATGTACCGGGCACCCAAATTTTAAATCCACCTCGCAGTGGATATAAAGGTTATCGATTCCCTTCATGAAAACTCTTGTTTTAGAAGGAAATCGTGGAAATAATCCAGCCAAAATTGGGTTAAGAGTTTTTTCTGACAGTGGCTTAAATAGGATGAAATTTAAGAGGAATTACACACAAAAAGCGGATAATATAACGTAGCAGAGTGTGATCAACTTTGGTGCTACTTGGCGATGTGAGAAAGAGGAGATTTTTTAATCGCTAAACTAAAATTGGAATAAATTTAGTTTAGAACCAGCTAAGAATATTCACGACCTTAAATATTCACGGAAGGAGCAGTGGCGTATATACGATTAGATCATTATTTTCAAGGGGCGTGACAGGGGCCCTGAAAACAGGGACTCAGGATCTTCCCTCAGGAAATTATTAACCTTAAAGACCATAAAATATGTTCCATATTTGAACGTATATTTTAAAGAAATGTTTGCAAAAAAGTCTGGAGCGCCGTCATACTGTCAGTACTTGAAGCCAGTCAGTACTTGTTTGGGTGTTGCGTGATAAGGGAGTACTTTACATAAAAATTACGAAAAGTGATATATCAAATCCAAACTAATAAGTACTATCAGAGACTTTCAATGGTAACCTTTAATATACGCGTTTAAAAAAATAAGTTTTGAAATAAATTTTTAAAATTACTACTATTGTGAATTTTGAGTGAGAATATAAAAATGCAACATATTGGCCACGTTTATAACAGCCTTTTTGCAAATCTATTATTTATATTCATAACAAATACGTTTACTGTCTAAATTCACTATGCTCTTGTTCGTAGTGAAGTTTAAATCGCAAGTATCTAAATATAATACATTATACGATATACAAAATGTGAGCTTTGCTTTTAAAAACAATCTTTAAAAGCAATTTGACAGAAAAAAACATAAATAATTGTACTATACTATTTGTGTGAAGATAAAAAGTATCTGATTCATTTATGCAGAACTATAGAGTGTTATGAGGTACTGTAATGTACAATAATAGCAATTGTAAAATAGAAATACATGTGATATTTCTGAAAAATAACACATGTGTTTAAAAATATCAGCACTATTTAAATTAACATGTTTAGATGTAATACTGAACTATTACTTTTTAAGGTAGACTGTACTGCTGAGATAAACCAGGTAGTAAAGGAAGAAGGTTACGCCAAAAACTCATAAAGGGAGACTCAAGTTCCCTGAGTTTGCCTTTATATACGCCTATGGGAAAGAGTGAAAGTAGAATATCGATAATTTCAATAAAGATTGATTAATATAAAAATACTCACCATAGTCAAACTAATATGTTATCGAACGAACACATGCCTGTCAAATGAATTGAATATTCATTTCATGGCGATAAGCCAGTTGAAATTTATTTAAAAAAGTACTTATCCCAGGAATATCAAAATTCGCGTTTCCGACTGTAATACAGAAGGCTTGTTTTAGCCGTTTCTTTAATTGGTAACGTCAGAGCTGGTAAAGGTTCAGAGGCTTTTGACAGAGGTAAAGCGGGGAAAGCTTTAGGATTTAAGTGCACTCCGTTTGAAATGTTGGCGTTTTACGCTGAAGGGGTTCGAATGTAGTGAGTGAGTTTGGTAAAATCCCTCATGATTTGTACCGTTGCTTAAATTAATCCAATATTGTTAAAATAAAATCAACCAAATTATTTTACAATATCAGTTTTTGTGAAAATTTTAACATTTTAACAAATAAACTTTGTCGAAAATAGCATATGCGTTAAATGCAACGTAAGAAAATTCTTAAAACCCTTAACTGTAATTACGACCTTAATAACAGTATGAATGTATGTAAATTAATTAGTGGGACCATTTCAAGAATAGAATTGCAAGGTAGTCATTACTATTTAATTAATTTTGCAAGGCTATAAATAAGGATCTCTGCTTTTTTCAAATCCCAATTGCTTTTCCCAAAAGTATCCAAATATTAACTTGGAAAGGATTGGTAGTTGTGTCATATATACCACTTACACGTTCTAATTAATTTTTAATACCAAGAACTAAATACTGCGAACGTTTGTGAAATTTATGTTAGCCAGTAATTACTGTTGACAGAAGTACTAGCATGTAGGCTATAAACACACAACCAGGTTGTTATTGAAATCGATATACAAATTTTCTATAAGCAAGACATTAATCGTCAGCCGCGGAAATTTTTGTGTAGGTCGACACTGGATAGTATCAAAAGGATAAACAAAATAATCGATAATGTTTTTCTCAGATCAAAATCTTTTTTCGCTTGTAAAACTTCAAACCACCCATCAGCCACGTAAACCAATGTTAAATCAGCGACAGCTAACTACTTACAGACTTAAAGTGGCGACTTTCAGTATCTTTATCAAGCTGTATAACGGATATATAACTATTATTTATGGGTCTGACAGTCGTTTTAAATGTATCAAGTTAGAAAAATATAATCTGAGAAAAGATTATCATTTTTAAATATATTTTAGCACTTTCGATACCCTACCTTTTCTCAACCTTCGCCAAAATTTGCGTTGCTGACATTCGATTTCTTTCTTAGAAAATAATTCTCTATCGATATGGAAAAAATTATATTTTGTGCTCATACCGCACAAATTGGCTCTCGGCTCCTAGATTATAATATTTATTGTTTTCCAGATTAGTAGCACCACACTATGTAATCTACCGTTTTTACAAATGTACATGTTTTACGTAGACACAAATATACTAAATTAATACTCTTTAAAAAGGACACTAATATCCTATTAAGACCTTTAAGATATTTAATTTGCAATAGATAAATACATGCCAAGCTTATACCTCCCCGAACTTAATTTTATTGATAGTATCACCAAATGTATCACCATTATTACTAATATTTACGTAAATTAATTAGGAGGTGTTTTTGTCAAGCAAATACTATGGTTGTAAATAATTGTCTTTTAAAACGGTTTTACAAATATACTCATATCCAAATTTGTAAATTACATTGTAAGTATGTAAAATTCAACCATTACCTTAAGATATAGAATATCTAATACAATCAATTCGTGTATTTTGCAACAATGTTATAGTACGGCCAAATTTCTCATTTAGAGTAAACTCAAGTTTATTAGACAACATTGCGTGGTTAATAAGGTAAGTGTTGTTTAAATTATCTGTCTTAAGCCGAGAAATTATGTTCCTGTCTCACAAAGGCTTATAATTTCCCAACAACGTTTACGAAAATTAACAAGGGGGATGACGGTGTCTGATTATATTGGTTTAGCCCTGTGGACGCTTGGGTATTATACATATGCAGTAGCGAACAGGTTCTAATTAAATTTCAATTTCAAGTTGGATAACTAGATTACCAGTGCCCCAGATTGAGTTATAGTTGTAATTATTTGTCGGTAGGACTGCATTTTAAACCAAATTAACGCAGAATTGCCTATGGAATTAACAATCAAAATTTAACATGAAAATCTATAATACGGTATTGTGGAATGGTTATAGGGACAAAGGTGAGACTACTTACATTGTTATACTTTCGCTTTAAGCTCTTTTACTTTCTCCTTAGTAACGGAAATAAGACACTTTATTTCATAAATAAACTTATATGCGTTTTATCAATAACCTCTAATTATTTAGACTATATATGCAGTTACTCTACATGGCAAGCAAAAATATTAATATTTATTAATGCAATTTTATTTATGGTGATATTATATTTTAGTAAAAGAGTGTATTAATTTTGTCACGACTCAATTATTTATATAGATATTTAGCATGAATCGAAATGTTAAATATTCTAGATGTATCTCAAATAAAACACATCCGACAGTAGGGTTCTGAGTTGGATTAAATTTAGCTTTTAGCAGATCAAAATGGAAAGTGACTAGTAATTAATTTGATATAACACATGAGTTAAGTATAAAATTAGCTTTTATGGAAATTGACTAAAAACTAATTTTATATATCACCTGAGTTAAAACTACAGATAATAGCAAATATCATTAAACACTGATAGGTTCAAATTGGTTACGAATAATTATTATAATGGACTTCATTATACATAACAGTACTATTGTTTATTCAAAGTATTGTTACTAAAATAACCAAACTTACTTTTTTAAATAAGTTTGGTTATAGGATTAGTTTAAAGTTCAAATTTTAAAACTCAAAATGCCAGTAAAAGGCTTTAGTACTTCTCGAGTTCTATTTTAGATATTAGAGAAGGAACATACTTTGACGTTTTCAAACTTAACTCAACTAATTTTTAATTTTACTCAATATAAAAAAGTGAGTAGCTCATTTAAAGCGGTATTATAAATACATTTGAGAGCAGAAATATTTTTCATTAACTTGTTAGAGTTGCAAGTAAGCTGACCAACAAAACTTATCTTCATTTCAATGTAATACAAACATAAAGACTAATAAACTCTGTGGAGTTTACTATATGATATTTCAGACCAGAGTATTGTTTTTAGGAAACTAAGGCCCGGGACGCTTCAAACTTTTATTCTGTGCGAAGAACAGCACTCAACTTGAACTGGAGTTTTAACGAAGCTTGTTGCCCTAAGGGTTTCTATGCCGTCATATTGTTTCCAGACACCTACGTATCGTACAAAAATGTCTAATACATTGTTGCCTTTTAGAACAAAATGTTTAGAATAGTTTGAAAAAACCAAACGTTGTGTATTCGAAAGTCCTAATATACATAATGCTAAGACATTCATTTAGAGTGTTGTTTTTGAGAAATCTCATAATGTTAGTTTGGATACACACGGATTACTGTAATCTAAATATTATTAATTTGCTTCCCTAAACTCATTCAAAAATTTTTCCAAATGCAACATACTTGATATGTAATTCAATATAAAAATTCTAAGTAACAAATTTGTTACAAATTTATAAATTTAACATATGCGCTTATTTTGTAACCAACTCCATTTCTCTCAGTAGTACATAAAACAGTATATTACTTATGAATGCACTAGTCTAATATTTCATAAAACACGCAACACTTGACAACACGATGTACACTCGCGTTCACCACAAGTAGTACCGACGCGATGCGGCCGCACTGCTGACTGATCTGGCTTGGTATCAACGCGCGATAGTAGCGCCATCTGTCACATTTCTCAGTTATCACTCCCCCCCCTCATCATCGCAACTTTCCTGATGTTTGCCGCTCTTTATCATTTCCTGGTTCCGGCTCCAATCTTCAATCTGGTCTTCAGTGCGTGTATTATGCAGTGTATCAATTAATGTACTTTAGTACTTCTCGAGTTCCAATTTCGATGTAGAAAATGAACATACTTTGGCGTTTTAAATTTAACTGAACTAATTTTTAATTTTACTCAATATAATAAAGTTTATGGCTGTTTAATCTAATTCGGCATTGCAAATACATTTGAGAGCAGTAGTATTTCTCATTGGCTTGTTAGAGTTGCAAGTAAGCTGACCTACTATACTTAACTTAATTTAGTTGTAGGCTAATACAAACATAAAGACTAATAAACTCCGTGGAGTTTTACTATCTGATATTTCGTATCAGAGTATTGCTTTAGGAAGCTAAGGCCCAAGAAGCTTCAAACTTTTATTTTATTTCAATTTTAAACACTGATTTCATTTTTCAGAATTAAGGCCATCTTGCCCATTTTTTTTTGGTATACAGCTATATCTATAGAAACAATAAAATCAACAACAGTTATAGGGAAGTTTGCATTTGGGCTTGAACGTTAGCCAAGCGTGGCCAAAACGTTTTTGTCTGTCGATACAGGTATATTAGTCTGGCTGCCCTCAGGATATCCGAGAACGAATTTAGCTATAGATTTGAAATTTTGCATGAATATTTTTCCTACGTAGGTAAGATCGAGTTGATAGTGCATATTCCTCTATAGGATGTTTTTATCCTGCCCTTAGCGCCGTATGTTACGCGGTAAGAGGTTTTGTGTACGTTATCTAGTTGTACTGGATTTACTAGTAGTAGAAACAGACAGTATATCTGAGTATAGAAAATAAATTTTACAAAGCAATATAATGGAAAATTAATTAAAAAGGAATTATTTTTCATTTGAAAACATCCAAACTCTTGTTGTGTTCAGTAAATTTCCTAAATCCTACGTATTAAATTCCTATTTGAAGGAAATAAATTAAAATGAGATCTTGAGTAAATTAGATTAACACTAGCATTGGTCTCCTGAGCGGGATTTTGTGTAAAGAAGCAGCTCCTACTGATTAATACGTTTACTGATTAATTGCTTGGGTTACTCTTTAGACGCCAATTACAGTGACAACTTTTTAATTTTATTTTAAGTGATAGCTGACATTTTTATAACATTACCTGATTATCAGATTTCACTTAATCATGATCCACTTATCAATCACAAGTATTTGTTGGTTATTTAGTGCTTAGTGCCAACATACAATAAAATGTTATCAATTGTCCCTAAAAAAATTAATTTACCAAAGTTTAAACATATAACTTTAGAGCAGACATTAAATAAATCTAAAGTTCTAGGCATAGTTTAATTCTTAGTTATAAACTAGATAATTCTTTATTTTACAAAAAAGTTGTTTGTAAACACGTTTGCTTGTTTGTAGTTGAATCTTTCTTTTAATATTGGTTGTTTAATTGTAACAATGTTAATTTATAACGAAGGCTGTACAGTAAAATCAATTTCCAATGAAAATACATTCCATTAAGATAAGAAAGGAGCTGTGACTATAAAACGTGTTTATTGTCATAATAAAATTAATATAAAAAAGGATTATTCAAAAATCTGAACTTACATGAATTTAAGATAAAACGATCGTAAAAAGGGTAATAATCAAGCGACGCGATCATCCGAAGTTGAGACCAATCCTATTCCGCATAATCAAAATTTAAGATACGGCACACGCCTATAAAAATTCTGCTTCCGGTTATTATTAATATTTAAAACTGTGAGGTACAATCTCGCAATAATACGCCCTAACAGAGAGGCTCAGCGCTCGTTTATGTAGTCTTAGAATGTAATAAGTATTAAACAGGGAGCTAATAGGAAATAGCAAAACGTACAGAACTAAGTCTAACTTTGGTATGGAGAACAGTTTAAAAAATATGACATGTATTTTGTTAAAACGCAACAATATTCCGGCACCTGCACGGAAATATCGCTGCAGTCGACAAACACTCTAGCAGTAGGCCTAGTTATTTATGACTTGTTCACTGTCGTAAAACCTCAAAGACATGCCGCAGTCAAACAGTATCATTTTCATGCTGTAGTAATGAATTCATAACAGTTTCATTCCAGTAACACTTTTAAAATTTATGCCTCTGTAGATTCGATTAAGAAAATATTAATTCTTATAATATACTTATTACTTAATATACATAAGATAATCATATGCAGGATAATTGAGTCCCTAGTATATGATTAGTGTCCAATTATATGAGTTGGACAGAAGTATATTTAAAAATATAACTTCATTATCTTCTTAGAGAATGAATGGAAAATACTAATGAATAACCACGGGAGTCACAAACTGAATATTTATTAATGAATAATGTGTGGCATAGAAAATGTGCTTCATTTGAAGCTCGTCTCGCCATTGTGACGAAGCTCGGTTTTGATAAAGTGGCGGGTAAATGTTTGCACGCACAATGAAACAAACTAGAGCGTTCATAAAGCCAGCTTCATTGTATTAAGAGCTCGACTGTGACAATGATATTTCATGAGGGTCGTGATTTAAAGGTTTCACTTGTTCTGAAAACGTATAATTGATATTTTCGATATCGATGATGGAACTGCGGATGTAGTAGTGTAGCCTACATTAAAGTCACATTATTTCTTTAAAATTTAATTCACGCTGAAACACAAATATTATTTAATTAAAATTTAATTATAGGTAATACAGTAAAGTACATGTTTAACGAATTCAAAAGTGTGTTTTAATCGCTCACGATATATGCTTCAAATGGGCACTTTTTCTCATACCAACCACTCGTCAATAGGCAATTTAAAACAAGTTACACTTTAATAATTTGTATTTATAGTTGAGATTTTCTTAATAATGTACAGTAACTAGCTGTATTATAGTCAGTTATACTTCTAGCTCTCTCCTTTCTACAAAGAGACATATTACTTTTAAATAAATAAAGAGAGAATTTTTTTAATATAGAAAAATTCTGTTTTTATACTTTTTTGTATGAAACAATACTATTCTGACTTTTTCAGGAGTTTTATATGTATTGTTCTTGACAAAAGAGGCTGACAGCTATCTCCATCCTCTTCATAAAATATGGGTTTGAGCCCAAAATGTTTAATCCGAGTTTCTTAGATGACATTATGATATGTGAATCATAAAAGCCATTATTATTTATTATAATGATGATTTTTTCAGAGCAAGATACTCGGGAAATAAGTCAACGATAATGTTATTTTCTATGAGACGTTAATTTTAGAACGAGGCTGTATGAACAGGTAACAAGTAAGATACAGACTAAGAGTTATTTCTTGACAGTGACAAAAATATAGCTCGATAACTGAAAGGAATGAGCTGATTAGAGATAAGGAGCTGATAAATTAACTCAACAGAGCTCGGGCAACCTTTGAGCAACCAGGAGAGGGAGGAGAGGAGAGGAAGCGAGATCGCTAATCGCTACAACAAAAGCAGAGTGAATGCTCTGAAACAATGGCGGGTCCTGAGGATGACATGTACTGTGATAGAACATGATACAATAAACGTCCATTCTACGACCACTTTATACCTTGAACTATGTATTTTAATACAAATTCTCCAATATTCAGCGATGGTTATAAAAAGATCTCTTATAATAATATAAGTAATGATACAAAACATTATTATCAATTACATTACCTAACTCAATTAATGTTAGACCTGACGAATTCAGCAACGCCATTAGTCCTAACGAGGAATGAACCCTTAACGCTTTCGTAATAGTAACACAATATCTAGGTCGGAAGTCTCCTCAATAAGTTACCATCAGGTAATAGCCTATTTAAATCCAAAAAGAGCAATTATTAACAAACAAAAATAGTATAGAACGATTATGTAATAAAATATAACCTTTAAGTTTAAATAATAGAACATTTTCATACGAAATAAAAATATTTTTCGCAATTTTTGTCCCTTTTTGATAGAACTGAAAGGAATTTGTTAAACATCTGGGATCTGTTTAAATACTTTTGTGATATGAGTTCTGAAAGTGTTGTTATTTATCACAAATTAATTAACTGACAAGAATAATTATATATTAAATACGTTTTTTATTCTACTTTGAAAGTCCTCAACTAGAATTTTATAATGAAGCCCTATTAAATTTAATATATATGAAACAATATTTGTTTTAAATTTATGTATTTCAATTGAATACAAATCGTATAAAACTAGCGACGTCCCTGTTTTATACAATATAATGAAAAACATCAACTTACTCGCTACAAATATATTTACCCTTACTCGATTTGAATCCGTACTCGCTTTTTATTTAGTAATATTGTAAAATTGGTTTGTACTTTATACTTCAACTTGGATAAAAAACATTTAATTCCTTACTCCTTCCCATATTATTTCAATTTCGATTAATTATTTCTAATGGCAACAACGGCCTGCATTTCTTTATAAATAAAATAATTTGTTCAACAAATATAAAAGGGGAAAACACTAAAATGCATAATGAAACTGGAAAAGTTTGCAATAACATCAGTTGATGATAAACTACGGTTGTACGAGTATGTCAATACAGATTGAATGTGTAAACACATATTGTGTACAGATTTCATCTATCGGGTGGCAAGTTTGGAATTGTGATACCTTTGGTTACATTTTATTTATTACCTTTTTTTAGACAATGCATATGACAGTCCAATTTCAACGCGCATCAGTATTAATACGGTGACAGGTGTTACAATGGTAAAATCATAGTAAAAATGTTATTCACAATTTTTATTTATATACTCTCAGTTACCTAAATAAAATCATGCAAATTTGTAAGTAACTAGTAAAATAAGTATTTTGAGCATTTAAATTGTATACGTTGTTAAATTAATGCACGATTCTTCGAGGTAGTTTTATACGACTTTTAACGAATATGTTTAGTTACGGCTTTGTAATGCTCTTAACATTGTTTTAACCATACAACTGTTTAAGAGCTTACAACTATTGTTAACTTTTAATAGTAATATTAGTACAGTTTTTTTTAAATAGGCTATTTGTTGGAGATTTATATCGGTAGGTTTTAAGACACTGAGTAGTTAACATAAAGTACTGTAATTTTAAAACATTTTATAATATAACAACCATATCAATAAATTAATAGTTTACAAACTTGATAAAATTTCAATATTTACAGTTCTTTTAAATGTACGCTATCGTATTACATAAGCCATAGATTTTGCTTTTGGTCCTATCCTAAAATACGTTTGGCTACATATATAAATCACATGAAAATGAGTGTTATTAAGAATTGGGAAATAAATAATTAACTCTAGAATAGAGAAAATCATATTTACTGCATTGGGAAGTACTAAATGTTGAATTATATGAATACTGTATTTATGAGTAAATATTTTAGTGTACAAGGCAAAAACAGAGGAAAGTTCAAAGAATATTTAACCTGAATACATTTTTTTTAAATTTAAATTACATACAATTCAGCATACAAATTATACAGGAAATATCCTACGGGTACATATAAATGTTGAATTATATGTATACTGTATTTATGAGTAAATATTATAGTGTACAAGGCAAAAACAGAGGAAAGTTCAAAGAATATTTAACCTGAATACATTTTTTAAACATTTAAATTACATACAATGCAGCATACAAATTATACAGGAAATATCCTACGGGCACTGCTAGTTACATATAGTATTTACGTATATACAGAAGTAATGGTTCCCCAAATATGATTATTATTCATGCACGGAGTACATACACCACTTAGAACAAAATCTGATATAAAATACGTGAGATGAGATTTGAAGGGGATGGGGTAGCTAATATTGTAATTTTTATCTAAGCATGGCTATGTGATATGTAGTCCATAAAACTGCCAAAAAGGGCATACATTTGTAAAAAGTTGTGTGTGTGTGTGTGTGTGTGTGTGTGTGTGTGTGTGTGTGTGTGTGTGTGTGTGTGTGTGTGTGTAAAATGTGTTGTTTTGTATTATAAGCAGCACTTGTTGTTGTAAACCTCTGTAATTGTCCAAAGAAATTTGTATTACCACAAGCGCATACATTTGTTTACATTCCGACTAAAGTGAGTTTTTACCAAACTCGCTCACGCCATTCGCACACTTTCAGCATAAAACGCTGACATTTCAAACGGAGTGCACTTAAATCCTAAAGCTTTCCCCACTTTACCTCCGTCAAAAGCCATCAGAACCTGTACCAGCTATGACGTCACTAAATTAGAAACAGCTGAATACAAGGATTCAGGATTAAAACTTTAAGTATTGTTTTTAACGTGAAAACGATGCACGGATGTTTGATTTTGATGTGCTTGAAGTAAGAACGCTTTTAAAATCAGTCTTTACCAAGTTTGCTTACTATCAAACTTGCATATTGCTATTGCATTTTTAAACTTTAATTAATACTATAAACAATTTTATAATTATCTGGTTTTCGTATTATACCTGCTACAATGAGTAGTTTTGATGAACTTCATTAAACTTCTCTCTTATTTAAGTTTGTTTTTGACGATGGAAGGGTTTTGAAATAAACAGAATTTTCCGGACATTTGCAATCGTTCAGTGATAAAAACATCAGTAACGCTACGTTTCGATATCTTCAATCCGATCTCTTCTTCAAGTAAATAACTAATCTAACACATAATATTACAAACTAGGTTAAAATAACAAATCGTACCAGAGCGATTAAACAACTGGAGAATACAGTTCACAATAGGTCTACATTCACCGACCAACCACCTACGGCACCTACGACTGCACATAGCCCAATAGTAAAGCAATAGGTTAGTTATTTACCTGAAGAAGAGATCAGATTGAAGATATCGAAACGTAGCGTTATTGCAGATCTCTAAATATAGTGTTACTATGTTTTTTGTATCACGGAATGACGGCAAATGTCCGGAAAAATCCTGTTCCTTAATCAAACTATCGAGGATATCTATTCACTCTATCCATAAATGCTCAGACCTTTGTCTGACCCGATGTCGTTTGTCTGGAAATCTGCGTAACAACAGTATGCACCTAGAGCCATTCTTCCAAATTGAAGGCATGAAGTAATCCTCTATGAGACATGCAAACTGACCTCGAATATTCTAGATGGCATATCCGTCTTAAAACAGTTGATAAGTTCTGGACTGCATTAAAAATGAGGATCTTAATTTAAAAAGAAGATGTATTTTATCCTAATTTCACTGATTCGTTTATCTGAATCTGAAAGGTCTTTCACTAAACACAAAGTAAAAAAAAATCACACTGCATTGACATTTTTTGGGACTCAGCCAGCATTCCGTATTATTGCTTTCTAATTGTCTATCAGCGCATTGGGAATTAAAAATTACATTTTAACACATGTTTTGTTTACAGAAGGAGAATCAAAGAAAGAGGTATGTTGGACGTTCTACTGGTTTTCGGTCGAAAATCTGTATATCCATTTTAGTAAAAGTACCAAAAACGCTGTAGAGAAAGCAAACTATCAGATGTGTGGCTGAAAATAAAGTAGTTTAAATAAAGGAAACTTTTGATAGTGTTATTTAGGTTTTGAAAATACGTGTTTTGAAGCGGATATGTAAATTAATACAAAACTCGATCTTACGTTATCAATCATCACAATCTGACCTCATTGAGTCCACCGAAGTCCGATAATAATGGGAATAGACGAATTACAAAAGCATAAATACGCATACTGAATTTATATGTAAACTATACCAAAATATAGTTTCAGTATATCATGCAGACAATGATGGTATTTTAGAAGCACGAGATCTAAACTACCCTAAAAAAAATCTGTAACGAATTAATGCTAAGAGGGTCATCATAAAGCAAAAGTGTATAAAGCTTTCTTTTGTTATGTAATTGTGGGAATCCTTAAAATCTATAAGGATTTAAGTCACGAAATTTATTTTGTGTTGTTAGCAGAGAAGGATTACCATTTGACCGAGATGAGTTTTGGTATCTACCGTACTGGTTTTGAAAACTGTTCTGTTATGGCTTGATCGTGTTATGGGACTTTTAAAAAGCGTTCATATTTAGCATCTTATTGTTAATAGGCTGAATCCAGTGGAAGACGACCCTCTTTAAGGTGTTCCCGGCATAAAATGCCGCTAAGGCTTAAGGTTTACATTTTAAAAAGGTACGTTCTTCAAAAAAAAAGGAATTCTGTGATCGTGACACTTCTTCTCTTTTTTTATATGCTGATGTTTTTTGGGTTTTAAATCTAGCTATCATCAGAGACTGGCGTTTATTTGTAGGAACTCTGGAAGTTGCAAAGCAACCGTGAAGTCAAGTACATTGAGAAATACCTCTTCTCCAAACACCCATCATATCTTTCTGCACAGCTATGACACGTTTTCAAAAGATTGTTATGTGGCATACTTACTTACACGCCCGACGATACTTTTCTAAGCTTTCCTGAGGTTGGTTAGAACAGCTTCAATCTGCGCAACAAATCCGGCCTTTCTAATTATTGTACTTGAGGCCGATATATACAGCCCTTACCGTCATTTCTTTATGTGACAACTTTGGTAGATTATACAGGGTGTTTACGAATTCTCCCACAATATTATTGGAATTTATTCATTCTTTAACATTCATTAAAGAATTAGTCATTGTGTTCATGTTTGCGGATTCATTAACTGTGCATTACAACCGTTAAAACTTATATATACATTATTTGCTACATGATTGTTATGATCCACGTTTCAAAAAGTTGTAAACACGTATATTGTGCCTACAGGAACATCCCACTCAGTGTCTAATATCTAAGGTAGGATTTGACCTAACTGCGTATACAAATGCATCATACAAATATACAAACAATTATTATAGCAATGAGTACGGTGGAAAAATTAGATTAATTCATTCCAAATCAATACTAAAAAAGTGGAAGGAACAGCAATATTGCTATTATTTTTATCAGTTCGCCATAAATAAAATGGTACCCATCCGAATTACTTATATATGTAAGTATATATTTAAACTACTATTTCAGAATTGGATATACACTACACTAAAAAGTTTCAATAATTATTGTATATACACTAGCTTGTAAGTAATTTTATGCTTCTACAACATGAACCACAATTTGGTTTACTAATTAATTTAGTATCCCAATTAGTCTATACCATAGGGTAATACTGCATTACCCCCCGGAGAGCTGACTGGAGAGGACACGTGTGATCTATGTAGATAACATAGTGTAACAGAAGTTTATTATCTTAAACTATAATTTTTCATCTTGAAAAGAACAAGTAGGATAATTCCCAACATGGAAACCTGAATTTATGAAATGTTTCAAGGTTGTAATCAAGGGTTGTGACATAAACTGATATTGTGTGTTCGGTGCGGGACAGATGAGTCTTGTAAATGTTTATGTTTGTACTTTTGCACCTGCAGTATAATAATCAAACATAAATATTTTTTTAAATTTTAATTACTTTGTACTTGTACTCATTACGCTTTGTTAAATTTCTAATGTAAATCCCATTACAACAATCCCTTCCATAAAAACATGTTTTATAAACAATAAACAAACGATTCACAATGTTAATTTTAACGTTTAAATGGTGTTTCCTGCAATAAGTCAAGACAGTCAAGGCTTTGCCTACTGAAGTAGTAGATGTGAAGCAACAGTAATACCAACGAGTAGTAACATTACATCACGCTGTGGCAGGACGATCTGTCACATTATTTCTCTGTTATCACCCCCTCCCATCACGCTATCTCTAATTCCTAACTGTTCAGCTCCTTATCATTTCCGACTAGAGTGAATCTTTACTAATCTGACCTCTTGATTGTGATTTAAATCTATTTATTACGTGTATTACAACAGGATTTCATTAATTAATTAACGTGGCAAAATAGTGAGTGACATCTATTGACCTTCAATAAATCCGACATGCTGGCAGAATTAAGGTAGAATTTGAAGTTTGTAAACCCACGGTTATAGCGAAGGGGAATTCAAGAATAAAATTTCTTGAATAATTTGTGACTGAACTTTATGACGATATCGTTAAATTAAATAATGTTAATATTAATCATTCGTAAATGTAATATTAATAAATAAAGATCACCCAACAACAGAGTATAAATAAAATCTAGCTTTTTCATATAAAATAAACTTTAAAAACTACAGATGAACTTTCACCTAAGATTGGTCTCTTGGCTTTTTACACAACCTGACACTGTACTACGCACTTAGAAGTTATTTTACCTTCTTTTTTTAACTTTTGCAGCCACTCTTGGTAAAAAAGCGGTATACCGCTGTAAGATAGATTGCCTTAAAAAAATGTTAGGATGTAAAATGTTTTTATTTTTTGAAAGGAAAAGAATTGTTTACTGTTTCTGTTGGTGCTCGTTAATTATCTGTTAAAGAAACTTAATGTCAATGTTTTGATTTTGTTTTCTTGAAAAGAGATCTCCAATATGAACGATGAGATGTTTTAAAATCAGTCCCTAATGCTGTCTTTCTAAGTTTAAAAACAAACTCTGTACAGCTAATTTTACTACTCTAATTACATCAGCATAGGATACATTCGTTACAGGTATCCCGATACGCATCCTAGGTCACTAGAGATTTTCCTACGCTGAAAAGTTTCCAAACTACGAAAATACACAACTGAAATGTTTACATACGGTATAAATGTTTTCATTGTAGTTCAGCCTGAAGACATGCTGAGAAACTAGGTTGGTTTCTCTTAAAGTGAATGAGTTAGTAATACATAATGGGAGTGAATAGGTAAAGGTACTCGTTACTCGTATAATTAGCATCTCTGCTGTGCTGTCAATCTCCTGAGACAAAGTTTGAAGCTCTCGAGTGTATCTCTCTTCCAACAAACTAGTTTAGAGAAACTGCTTTCTCTCACAACAAATACCATTGGAAACAATAGCGGTACCTGTTTGTTGAATGATCTGCCATGGATAGAACGTTTCGTAAGAGAATCAAGTTGAGTTCTATTGTTGGTTTGATTTGGAACACAAACAGTTTAAATTCTATACATCTGCATTACACCATTTATAGGTCCACATTTACCGGTTCCTTGTCATATATCAAGCATTTATTTCACATTAACAATACACTTATGGACATTTCATGTTTAACATGTAAATTACTAAATATAAATACATCAAATAACAAATCGAATCAAATAAATTTTCCATTTCGCTTGTGTTTAAGGTAAGCAATCTTGTTTAAACTAAAACCTTTTTACTCAACGGAATTGGGATGTATTCGACCGACCAAGAATTCAGGAATATCCACAGAGTCCATTTAAAGATTTTTATTTTTATCCCTAAAGCTTCTTTAACCATGCCTATTTGTATAAGCATGGTTAAAGAAGCTTTATGGATAAAAATAAAAATCTTTAAATGGACTTGTGGATATTCCTGAATTCTTGGTTGGTCGAATGCATCGCAATTCCGTTAACAATACACTGGGCATGGAATATAATGTTGAATAATAAAAAAGAAATAAAATAATGGTATTAATAAAAAAAAATATCTTTCCAACTCATAGTCTGTTGTAGGTCAATAATGAAAACTAAAACAAAATATTCGTGTTTATAGTGTATGACCTACCTTGTACTGAGGAGCGCTCGTGAATAAGACGCTATTGTTATATTATTATTTATTTATGGGTGTACTATTCCGTTGATATTTATTTCTAATTTCCGTTTTATCGAGCTTGAGTGATTTTTAATAGTGAACAGTCTATAATTTGTTTCGGGATTTCACATATATAAGTTATTCAGCAAAAGTAGTATTCGTAAACAATAACGAAAGTAAGCATTTTGCACCAAGCACAGAATTTATTATTAATAAATAATGCACAATATTTTATATTTTCTGTATTACCACCAGATACTGTTTTATACTCAGTCTGATTTAATAAACTTTCTAAGGGCATGCCAAATCAAATAACGATTGGGGTCCAATTAAAATGCGACTTTTAAAGTGAATGACAATAATATCGGCATAGGCTCCCCGATTGGATGGTTTTATAATGCAGAGTATTCTCTCATTAGTGAAAAGCCTATTGTTTATATTTCCAATTAAGGTAGGCCATTAAACCAAGGTTTAAGCCAAGAGAGTCAGAAGCAATTAAATTTCATGCATAATCAAAAGGTTATTTTGGCAAATAGCGACTATTTACCAAAATACTACCAAGCCGTGAAGGCTTGCTTAGTAAGAGCTTTAAGCAATTTGCTTAATCTGGTCATTGAAATTTATGAAAAACAAGAATATAATTGAATTGTAAAATTCTTTAACCATTGGTGTTCAAATTTAAACTAAAAATCTATTATTAATATTGATTACTAGCATTGTCATTTAGTTGCAGTACAGGGCTGAACTTTGAGAGTACATGAAATATTAGCTACGAAACACAATACGTTAGAATTTACCAATAAAAAGTATATATTTTAAATAAAATTGAAAACCATTTCACATTTTTTAATTACGAAACCGTTTGTGTTTTGAATCTTCACACTTTGCCCTGAAATTGTCTAATAGTCATAAAACAACCTTAATTTTTTAAGTGATTTGAAAATCATTCCAAAACAAATTACTCACAAATGTATCGAACTAAATTAGAGTAAAATTTCCATAATAATTCAATATGGACAAGATACACACAACTCTAAAAAAGGCAGATAAAAATAACCCATAGTAAACGTAACAAGTGACTAGTCCCTCGCCTAAAGGCAGCACTTGATACAGTAGTCTTCGCTATAATTATCTCTCGTTTGTTCGTCCTGGCAAGTACAAAGTTCAGAAATTTACTATGTGTACCCGAGCCGAAGGATATTACACAATGTTTACTGTACAAAGATTTACTGTCTATATACTCTACTGCAGCTCAGCGCGATGAGCCTGAGACGTGACTTTAATAAACGGTGTTTCACGTTTACATACATAATTTACGTGTTAAAATCATGAACTTCCAATTTACATGCCGCCGCCTGGCCACACAAGATTTCATGCTGAAGTTTCTTTACCTGTGGAAGGGATTTGTAGTCATTTCTGGAAAGTCTGTAGCTAGGCATGTTATGAAATGTATATTGTATGTTTAGGATGTAAATTTTCATGTAAATTTTAAAGTATTTTTTTCTTTGACAAAAAAAATCACAATATATTTTTTGAAAAAGGAAAAATCGTTAATAACATGTTTTAGATTATATCTTAAATAAAAAATAATTTTGTAGCAGTGTTTTGTGTATATGTATTAACGTTATTTAAGGGTTTAATAACGTTTAAATAGTTTCATATATTAAATATTGTACTTCTTATATAATTAGTATTAATGTTGAATAACCTTCTAAAGTATGTATTCGTCATGTAGTTTAAATTCACTGAAATCAATCTGCTCGTAAACATTGAAATAGCTCAGCTCAAATAACTAATTATAATTATATTAATTTACGACATTTAATATTTTTATTAAAATTTAATCAAATTCCTAGGCTCTTGGAATTCATAGGCCTAATGTTAATTGAATTAAATAATGTATTTAATTTTCATTGAAGTATACAAACTTTGACTCCAGCAACGACTATTTTGAGCAACTATTTTTTGACCGCGAACATATTGTTGCATAATATTATTTAAATAAATATGCTTTTTAGCATGGACTACCAAGTTCAAGCAAACATTTAACAATTATTATTGATATTTCTAACGTCGGTTGTTCACAAGTCAGCCTGTATGTGTGTAAAAATTGTCTACGTATATTAGTATTAGATATTTAAATGCCAAGTTACGAGATGTTCTTTTTAAAGCACGGCAGTATTCCTGTAAGAACCCGACTGTTGTATAATGGTTTCACAAAGTCTATTATGTAAAATATTTGATCTGACTCCAATTAACAGAGTTCTAAAAAGTTTTCTTATTATAAAATAAGGCTGAACAGTAAGTAAATTTGATCAATTAATAAAGTATATTTCGCAATTATAAAATATAAAATGAACAATTAACAAGATCAGATCTAAATTGTGACACATCAAACCGCCTGGCTCTCTCAGGTTAGCCTGTTATATTCCAGTCCAGGTTAGGAATGTTTATGAACTTTTAATATTTGTATTTATTTCAGATAATTTTGAAATGTATACCACACAGCTCTAATGTATTATGTATATGTTGTGAAAAACTCCTTCGTTCAAACAATATAATCAATATTTATGAATTGAATATGAGTTTTATTCAAATTTATATTCTTACGAATGGGCACACAGTGGTAGAACTGGAACGTTAAGACACTGCGCTATGTTTTCTATTTAAGGGTATACAACTATTATTTATTTTAACACGGTTATTCGTTCAATTTATAAGGAAAAGGAAATATCAGTGTATAGAGGTCAAGTTATAATCACTATTACGCAAGTGATTAGATAAATTAAGATCCCCATACAGTACCGTGAACGTTAAATAATTGCTTTATGTTGCATAGTGTCATACACCTTATATCTTCCGGTTGAACCTACACTGGTACAGCAAAAACCGATGTGTCACTTATTTCTAAGCAACCCAACGGATGTACAGAAGCGGCACATCACTAACCATAAATGTCGAGATATTGAAGTGGAAGGGTGGATCGATACTTAAGTAGACTTACTGTGTATGAAGTAGATGGAACTCCCTTAGTGTTAAAGGCTGTTGCTATCCTGTACATGAGGGAGTACTATCCCCTGCCCGCTTTGACTGAAGATGCTGTAACAGAGTTAGCCTTTCCTCCTTCGAAACTTAACGACCAAGATATAGCCGGCTATTCTTCTTCATAGGATCTCGACAGGAGGCGGCCATACCTCCAAAATAACTCATCCTGTATGTCCTGTCACTCCAGAAGCAACCGCAACGTTCCTTTTAGGACTAAGGGCAATGGGAGGTTTCCTAGCTTTTTGGCCTGAACGAACAAAAAAAACACTAGGACCATTTTACAGAATTTGCAAGTCAATTTCTCTAAAAGGAATGGCTTAGTTAGTCTGTTGAAAATCCGCAACAAAACTTACAAAACTAATCAAAGATTACATTTTTGGGATTGCTGTTGTTGTAAACTTAAATTAAGAAAACATTTCGAAACCGATGATTGAAAGTGTTTGATTTATTTAATTGCCCTAGGGATAAAAGGACTTGGAGACTTATTGTCTTAAAGAGCTAGAACAAACTAAAACGCTTTTCTTTCGAGAATCTTCCAATTTCTTTTTATGTAAAAACCTTATGTGCAAGCTTAACTTCATCTTAAAGTTTTTAATATTGAAGAAGACGTCGGACAAAATTGCTTGAAACGTAGAATTCCAGTCTGTGTTAAACATAAAGGTGGGAAAAAAACACGTTAACCCTTAATATTATTCATTGTCAATTATACGCTAGAAACAAAGAATTTGCCTAAGGGATGCACACCAAAGATTAACATCAGCAGTGTTTATTGTTTCAGTTTTTCGATTAAATTTTATATAATTGAGTAACAGACGAATTATAAACAGAGACTAAGAGTGTCTGGTGGGCCATCTGATTCAGTCAGCTGCAGAGCTCGACCTGCTTGTGAGATCTCAGAAACAAAGGCGCGAGTGAAAGATCTCCTGGAACAATGGCGGATTGCGGATTGTGAGGATGACGCAGGATTTTAATAACTCGCGTTTTCACAAATGGTTTTTCACCCGAGCCTCGGGAAATCTCTTTCTTATCTTAAGACGGTGGTTCTGTTGTTGGTACCTGTGCTAACAACCTTTCACTTAGTCATAATTGTTGTAAGACGTTTTGTTTCATATTTCGTCGCTCGTGAAATATAACTACGTAAGTAGCACTATCGCGAGTAGACTTAGCTATTGTAATAGAGGTGCACAGAATTATGCAAAGTGTCTGAACATCACACGTCGAGTTTTAGCATCGACTAAGTTTTACCATCATAGAAGATGGACATTTCCAAGAATTTCGTTTTATAAATTTTGGAGGAAGCCATGCTATTTGTCAATAGCAAAAACTTTCAGAAATGTTCTAAAGGGTCATGTTGTCAACGTATTAAAATAACCTATAATCATTAATTTGTATTATTATTTGAACTGAGTCAAAATTTGCTATTGCTAGTTGAAAGATCTTTGTACTCAAACAACATTTGCTATTGCTAGTTGAAAGATCTTTGTACTGAAACAACATTTTATATTGCTAGTTGAACGATTTTGGATGATCTAGCAAATCCTCTCTCAGTGATTTAATTGAGGTCGTATTTTTTCCATTTTTCTTTTTGAATTTCAATTATTGACGATGGACTCGAGACAATCTTAGAATAAAGCTAGATTATCTTCATATAAAACAACCCTGGCAGATTGTTTCTAAAAATTTCAAGATTATTAGTTTATCTTGTGGTTTATAACTTAAACCGAGTATCGAAGGATCCGCAGAACGCAACGAATCTTACAAACCAATGCAAAAAAGGAACTTCATCATTTGTTACTACATCATTTCATTGTGTATTTAAAAATTTAATACTGACTTTCTCGCTGCCATTGTGGTTACCCATTTGTGGACACACATTTTGGGTTTAATTTTTACTTTTTTACCCCACAATTAATAGAGTTCTTCCTTGGAGGAAGAAAAACCTGTATACCAAGTTTAAAGTATGTAGAACTATCAAGTGCTATCGCATGGACGGACAGACAGACAGACAGCAAACATATTTGTACAACCCCTTCGGGTCCATAGTAATGCAACTAATTTTATTTATTCTGACTGGGTTACATTAAATACGAATATTAATAATCATGTGAGCATTAACAAAAGCTTGCTTTTGTGATTTAAATATTTTTACATCAGGTTTTTAATTATTGGAATTAATATTTTAAATCTGGTGATGGGTGTAAAGTGCCAACGAAGAACGGTTTAACTAACGAAATTTAAATTTGAAAGTTAAATAATTTTTGAAGCACAATTTGAGTCTCAGCTCTTCTTTTTTACACCTCAGCCCAATTTTGGCCCCACTACAGTGTGGGTTAATGGTATGCGTACTCAAGTGCCCTACAGCGGATTGTGCTGAGAGAAGGTAAAGTACAAGATGCGTTAAAGAACTTTAACCGGGGATCAATAAAATTTGAATTTGTTGACTCAGCAATATTGGGTACTCATTTGCTGTTTCGACAAGACCGTCCAAAATTATGCAGATCAATGAAATACTTATAAATATCCATAGCTGGATTCTTTTACACATTGAGGCAATGCACGTTGCCATTCTTATTGGACATCTTACGGTACTAGATGGTCAGCAGACATGAGCATGTAACAAGTCAGCTGTTATAGCCCTTTGCCGGAACTATTTAGTTCTAAGCAGTGTAAAAGAGGACCTTTAATTTCTCCGAAATTCAAGATTCAGTTGTGATAGGAATTTTACAGAATATTCATCTCCTGATAGTTCAATAGGTTCACTAATGGATGTTAAACTGCCAAACAGTTATTAAATGTATATAATGACTATTATACTGTAGACAAGCTGAAGAAGAACTGAATGGTACTGTCAGTAACGTTATATGTATTTCTGACCGCATCAATTCAGGCATTGACTGTACCAATCGATGTACGAGTATAATAGTCGGGTTATATACATCGATGTACGAGTATAATAGTCGGGTTATACACATCGATGTACGAGTATAATAGTCGGGTTATACACATCGATGTACGAGTATAATAGTCAGGTTATACACATCGATGTACGAGTATAATAGTCGGGTTATACACATCGATGTACGAGTATAATAGTCGGGTTATACACATCGATGATTGTTCCTGGTTCATTAACAACGACGGATTCAAAACTAATTTTAGAAATATGCTATGGAAGAAACAAATTATTTACATGTTGAGTAATGTCGTGCCTCTTCTGGTTCAGGGCTATTAGGCCTATTGAAACTACAAAATTATTTAGTAATCTAACTCAAAAATATCGGTCAAATTAATCAAACGCAGAAAGGCGTTAAATCCAACAACTGGAAATATTACTACCCTTAAGATATCATCCTGTTAGAAAAATAGACATTAAGGGCATTTCCGTAAAACGAGGGAGACAGAGGGGAGTTTTGTGGTCTTATTCTGCCCATGCTCCAAATACTCCAAATAGTATTTTTTCCGGACATTTGCCATCGTTCAGTGAAACAAGAAATCAGTAACACTACGTTTCGAGATCTGCAATCTGATCTCTTCTTCAGGTAAAGAACTAAACTAATACATAATTACAAACTAGGTTAAAATAAACAAATCTTACCAAAGCGTTGTGGCACGCCTTAGTCAGGAATCACAACTTACATGTTGTTTGTCATATTCACTAACTCTATAAACATCCACTTAATAAAAACCTACACAAAACACTAATCATTAAAACTGAACTACCGAATACAGGTCACAATACGTCTTCACTCGTCTACTAGTAGTCAGTCGTAGGTGGTTAGTAGACGAGTGAAGACGTATTTCCTGTTTCCTTCACAATCCTTCCATCGTCAAAAATAACCTTCAAACAAAGTACTCCAAATAGATCGCCCGGGAAACTCTCCAAGCAGAGTTTAAGAAGAGTGTGTACAGTATGCATTGGACAGTATTGATCAAAAGTGCATCGGTCATGTCAGGGGAGGATTTGAACATCGCTGTTAATAATTCAGACTAAAAGCCGAGACCGCACGGAAACGGCTCTTCCACAAACTTTCTGCCACAAATAAATCCATGTTAACTTTTCATACGTGAAGTTTCAAAATGTTTCGGGAAAACACTCTGTACTAGTGAGTATTTCATAGCTTCCGCAGTTATCAGCCTGTCACA
Source organism: Homalodisca vitripennis (assembly GCF_021130785.1). NCBI lineage: Eukaryota > Metazoa > Arthropoda > Insecta > Hemiptera > Cicadellidae > Homalodisca > Homalodisca vitripennis. Next base: position 163,279,206 of record NC_060208.1, read on the forward strand.
AAACTTACATATACCAACACAAGACTTGGATTTGATAAATTTCTGGACGCGTTTACTACATATCAGTTGTCTTCTGTAAACATTGCAGCACTTGTTCTTCGTGGAAAAGTAGTAAATTACGCCATAAGAGAACTTCTCTCTGTTTGCTAAGATAAGGATCCTTAGATTATACAAAATCACACAATTGTTTGTGTAATGAATCGGGGGCATGTTGTATATTACGTGAACAAACCTAAATTCTTAAATAAATAAATTAGCACTTATAATTGTAAACAAACAGTTATATTAAAATGATATTACAATTCTTTATGCGTTGTTATTGTTTTGGAATGCAAATGGCTTGAAGAGGATGGGTACAGACAATCCTATGTAGGTTCGAGCATGTTAAGTTATTTCACTGTAAAAGATTCTCGATATCAAGACCTTTACCGTAGGGTCTCTATAGGTCCATAGTTGCGGTTCTCTAACCTAGGGTTCGATTATCGATAAGGTCAATATAAATTTGAGTATTGGTTTTCGACTATCTTCCCTTTAAAACCCGTTTCGTGCAATCAATAAAAATGCTGTTGGTAAAAAAGAACCATATTAAAAACAGTCGATGTAACATGCGTAAGCTAATTAGAGGAGTGTTTATGTGGACGTGGCTGTCTTAACCATTCGAATAGCGTTAAAGTTTAGTTAGATTCATAAGAATTGGGAGCGCATATTACTAGTTTTTGTAGAATATCAATTATTATAAACTATTATATATATACAATATTTTATGTGCAGGAGTTTGGTTTTTGTCGGAAAAGGAAAGGTGGCTAAGTAAATCCTCAGTCAACTTTCCCTCCGCGTGACCTTGAACAGTATTACTCGCTGGCTGGCAGCAGCGGGGCGTGCAGTTCCTTCCTCATCTAAACATTACCCCGACCGTGAGTAATTTGCTAGTTGCTTTTTTACCATTAGCAATGTGACCATAGCATGCAGTTATTGCGTAATTCCTTTTCTAATTTAACACTGGAGTGTGAATGTTGCATTTAGCTTTATTTCACCTTTCTCATAGTGCAGCGTCTGGAATCTGACGCTGTCACATACTTGACTCCTGGAATATGGAATCATGTTCGTCTGGAGGGATCCAAGAAAGTCGGCGACGAAGAAGCTCACTCTGTAACAGCGTCATATTCCAATCGCTGCACTAAGAGGAAGGTGAACTGGAGCTAAGCTCAATATTCACACTAATCAACCCTTCCAACCATAGTTCTGGCGTAGTTCAGAAGTATATTATAGTGCGCATCTTATTGTAGACCTTTTTTAGTTTGTCTCAAGAAAGTAAAATATCCCTGCATCAATAGCAAATATTCAGAGAGAGGCGGCAATTTGCTAACGATGCATGCCACGGCGCGGCGTAGTAAAATAAAACTTGATTTTACACGATGCTAAGAGAACATTTATAAAAAAATATGGTTGCCTGTAAAGTCAGTTTTACGGGCGAAGATTTTACGTGACAACGTCTTTTTCTCGGTAGAATATTTATTGATATGAATATTATTAAATTGCACAATAGGAACAAGGAATTGAATGAAAATAAGAATTGCACAAATTCTAACTATAGAAATATATTTTGTTTACTAAAACATTGTACATAATTTGAAATTAATTAAAATTTGTTATTGTAAATGGTAAAGTTGAATAAAACATTTACTAAAATTGGAATTTGAAATTCTTGCTAAACACAGTTAAATTCTAACTCCGCGCGTGGTGATTGGTCGGTTTAGTTCGTTTGTTTGGTCGCACTGTTATGACAGGTTAGAGGTTATAATTTGTTATTTTTAATGTTTGACTAGCAATACGCGCTGTTTCTTCTCAATCGAATGAATTACGATTGATTGCAGAGTGATTTAAACTAATAATTTACTTAACACTATTAACATTTGTCAATAGTATGACATAACCTATATAAACTCAGTTTCTCAACTTTTGTGTAAATCTAACAATTAATCAATCAATCATAGTTTACGATAATGAAATATCAGTGTACAATTATTTACCTTTATTGTTGTAGTTGTTGTAAATGACGAATCTAAGCACTCCACATTTTCACGAATAAACATAGTTATCTGCTTTATCCCGTGCGGCGGACCCACAGTTATCTGCTTTATCCCGTGCGGATCCCGTGCGACGGACCCACTGGACGGGCATCGTAACGTTACCGGGCGTTACACTTTTTCATGAGTGACTCCGAGCCGCAACCTAATTTAAGACGTTGTCACGTCAATAATATTTAAAGAATATTTCTGAATAATATCAACAGTTGTATTAAAGAAAAATACGAAACAATACTAAAATGTATTATTATATTAAAATATTAATATTGTGAGGGTGAGAGACAATCCTACAAGAAGTGAGCAAATAGCTGCAGTGTGTGCTATCGCGGATTACATAACCGCATGTTAATCTCCTTTATATCCGCCAAGTGCATTATCGATAAGATCATTCAATATACGTCGTAACATTTGGCTTAATAAGGATAACTTTAAAATGTAACTGCGGCCCGAAAATACATGTTCTAAAACCGTCACATAAACCATTAGTTTAGTCAATATAGAGGTGGTTTACTATCACTGGTAAATGAATACAAAATTACCCAATATTAATTTTTTATTAAGCAATATTCACATTCAATACAGAGGCGAATATTACTTAATATTCTGCCTAACGAAGGAAGCCGAGGGAGTAGTGTAATTTAATCATTCAATATCGGCAGGGCAGGGACTCCTACAGTATATTACAGTTTGTTGTTTCTGTTGATTTCATATTTGCTGATACTAGTAAACAAATTCTCTCCAAAATTATTTCAAACACGATTTCTGTTACTAACACCATTTAGGAGATGGGTTCTTTTATCATTTTTTTTCTCAACTCTTGGGAATTATAAGAGGAGTTCGTCCATTCTCCATGTCATGACACCGCATTTAAATGACAATACAAAACATCTATAAATTAATCAGAAGAACAACTTAGTGACAATATAAGTGAACTTGCTGTTACCAACAGCTTCATGCGCAATTTTGTACAGTTTTACATAAGCATATCCTTTTGAAAGCCATGCCAAACACTCCTGAGATAAGTAATGGTCATGGACGATATTTTAATATCCGGATTTACTTTCAAATAATTGGAATTTATAATTGCAAAAATTACGGGATATTTGGTTGAATAGCCTCTAAGATTTTACTAGTCGCTATTATATAATTATTAATTTTTAAAGCCAGTATAAAAAGCTCTGAAGTTGGAGCCCTTATGGTGTCATATAATGGATGGAGCTTAGTTTAAAAAGGAAACATGCATATTTAAAGTAAAAAAATTATTTTAGTATTTGTAAAATTTCATCAAAATCGCACATAGCAGTTTTTACTTCACAAGTATAAACATCGTAAACTTGCAGACTGTTTAAGGCAAGGTTGAATATTACGTCTTACGATACGACGTTTCGTGAAACGTTTTAATTCTCTCCCAAGGTATTTTCCCAAAGACCTAAAAATAAACAAAAGTATTCCCTTGCTTAAAATGGTTTTAATACATTTGATGTAAACTCGAATAGACCATTCTCTATTCTCCAATCTGTGCTAAAATATTCTAAAAGAATGTCCATGTCAAGCTTTTTATACTTTCTTAGAGAGAAATGATGTTTTAACACCTTTTCAATTTTAATTCATGCCAAAGACAAAAGAGGGCATATCGTCTAGGTCATGAACAGCGGGACAGTTGTAGGGAGCATTTCCTATATATACCAAAACCCACGAAAAACAAGATATTGGATATCCTTACGATTTCTTGGACTCATATTCTAACATACAAAATGTCCAATGAAAATACACATTATTTGGGATACCTTCATGGGACTTGGCTGAGAGTTAGTGATCTATCACTATATAGCTCATTTCACTCTCGAGATGTCTTGCGGAGATATACAGTCGGACAGTGATGCAGAAAAGAAATTTGTACTTTTTTCCGGAAGGCAAAAGAGTAATTATGTCAGCATATTGATTGACACAATGACCCCCCAGCCAAATCCCAAATTCCATGATGATGCGTGTCACTTCATGAGATTTAGATGGGTTATGGCAAATATTTTTAGATTGGTCTTATGGATAACGATGATATCAACGAGAAAATATCAGAACAAATTAATTTGTAAACAAACTCAATACACGTAAATAGAGTTTAACATGTGACATATTAACACATGTAACCTAACTGTCCCAACACATGCAAAGTTATTGTAGGTGACTTGGTGTGTGACTGATTTAATTAACAAACTTCACATTTTGCATAAAACTTCACGTCCCACAGAAAAGAATGAGTTCAGGTAATGGTGCATGTTCAATCATGGAATTTGGTTGAGAATCATTAAAGCTATAACCCGTTTGGCTGACACAATTTCCCGTTTGTTTGCCGAGGGATATAAAAATTTCTTTCCTGCACGATTTTCTGTCGTTCTATTTGTCAATAATGAAATGAGCTGTGTACATGAAAGTTTTCTTTAAACCGCAGCAAATACCGATACACGCTATATGGTATTGAGCTCTCTCCTACCTTCTAATATGATTGTCCAAACTATTATTTTTTTCTTTTTACTGTGTTTTGTTGTTTTTTCTGTGTTTTTTGTGTGTGTGTTTTTTTCTGTGTATCTTCTACATATGTTAATATATCAAATGTTCAAATCGCATATGTTTTTAGTCAGCTTGTTTACAAATTAATTTATTCTGCTATTTTCTCGCCGCCGTAATGGTTACCCATAAGAAAAAAATAACTGCAACACTCAGCCAATTAGGATGGATCTCTAAAACGCCGTAGGAGAGTTACGGGGCAATCTCGGCTCACTGTTGTACTTTGTACTCGTCTTTTGTTCTTGGAAAGAATGCACAATCTCTATGCAAACGTAAAGCATCTCCTTGTTTTCCGATTCATGTTCGCTATATTCTCTTACTTCCCTGGCTTTAGCCTAGGATTGTATCGACTTACCCACAATATCGTAACCACAAGACTACAAGAAGTCCGTGTTTCTTGTATTTGACAATGTATATTATTTCTTTATTGCTTGCATTTTGAACATGCCTTACAATGGTTTTTCTTTTGCTCTATCACATTAAAACTAATCCTCTTTATTTATTGAGAAAATATTCCAGTATTAAAAGTGATTTGCATGGTTACTAAATTTTTATACATATCCAATATACTGTACGTATGTTAGTAAACAATGCCTAAACATTTCTCTTAGCTAAATGGAAGCGGTGAACACATATAGTCATCTAGAACCCAAAAATAATTTATACGAATAACTAAATTACAATTAATAATATGAGAAAGAATATATATAATTTTGAAAAATATATGTTTTTAACCAAAAGCAGCCAAACTGGAATATTCCGAGTACATAGATGTATTCTGAAAGCTCACTGCAGCTTCAGCCGTGCGCTCGTCTCAATACTGTGAGGAGACAGAATTAGATTGCTTAATCTTATTTTACAGGTTGAGTGCTTCCTGATAGAAGTTCCAATGCGTGAATAAACTCAGAAAAGGCTTCTAGAAGCCAAGGATAAATTTAAAGGATTGAAATAAATTTTATTCTTATCCACAATATTGGTTTTTCGTACCCTTATTAGAACAATACTTCAAACTTAAATGTTATATTTGAACCCGTTGTTCTAAGGACAAACATCCAATTTCGGTTTTTTTGGTAACAACATAAAATTTGTTTAGGCAGTTTTGTAACATATTTCTCTATTATTTGTAGGATTCACCATGCCTCCATAAAAATAATGCCTATATTATTTTGTTATTATGTTAATTCTTACATGTGCGCAACAATGCGTCTCATCTGAGCTTTCCAGATCACAGCGCGTCGACAATTTGCGAACACAATATCAAAATCTTGTAATCTTCCAGCTCTCAGTAAAACACGTCTTATTATCATGTGTTATACTAGGCGAGCCCAAAATACATCACAAATTTAATTCTGTTAGCAAATTTTTGACGCGACGTGAACCGAAATATTTACATGATAGTCATTTATCAATAGTATTGTTTTCACTCAATGCTTAGCAATAAATTATTTCTAGAACCATGGATGTGTTTTTTTAAACACCAACATACAATGGGTATTATGTACACTGAATGTTTACCTATATTTTGTCACTATTCAATTTAAGGTGAATGATGTATTTTCAAGTTTAAAAATCAACTTTATTGCATAGTCTTATGCAAAAGTTTAGATATAAAAAGTAATATATTTATTTTGAATTTTTTAAGTACTGAATTTATAGTGATTTACATATTTAATAATTGGTTTAATACTATTTGAATTGGTGCATTTTGGTGCAAGAAACGTTCGCACTATCAATGCTCAGATGCCTCAGATGATATTGCAAATTTTGCAAGTTCGTAGCAAACATAAAAATAAGACTTCCGCTCTTTGCTAAAAAGTAGGACACAACTCGACGTACTATAGGACTCAAAAGAAAAATGTTACCAGAACTACAGAGTACACTCACGTCCTGACACAACTAGAGCCGGCTACTTACTGTGTGAGTTCAACTACGGTAATGGAAATGGACCCAGAGCTACAATAGAAGATAAGAGCGCCATATATCATCATTCTCCGTTATCAACTTCTTCCCCTTCCAAACACTATGCCTCCCCTCCTAGAGCTATTTTACCCCCGTATTAATTACTACGACCTAATATACAATATGGCTGTTTTAACAGTGTTGTAAACATGTAATCAATATCAGAAATATGAAAAATCCTGTCAAACCACCTCAAAATATTAAGAACTCGGTGAACTAAGTTAAGAAGTTAAGATATAACTTTTATTGATTACTTTTTGTAAAAATCAATACATTTTAAAACCATAAAAACCAATACGTGAAACTGTTTTTATTTTGTAATATTTTTCAATATGTAGGCTTCATCCAAATACCGCATTCACCAGACACTTCATAAACTAATAAAACTTTAAGACGATGTTTAAAAACTATTTTGTTGCGATAAATATTCCAAATCTCGGTTAAAAAAACAAGTATTATTTTTCTGTCAAAATGATTTTCCATTCTTAGTGTTATTATGTTTATAAATAAAAATATCTTATTCCATGTGGAGAATTTATTTAATTATTATTAATTCATTAACTACATGAATAAGTAAACGAAGTATTGAAATTGCTACTAACTACAGGGTGTAAAATTTTCATTCCTTGTTTTATATTTACTGAAATAGGAGGGATTTTCGACAATTAAATACAATTTTAAATTTAGCTTTGTATGCTGAAAAACTTTTTCTTCAAGTGATTGGTCTGAAACCCAAATTCATAAATAAGTTATGTTGTATAAGCATAGTGCGTGTGCCCATTTATTTTAGTTAATTAAGTTCACTTGACCCTTCAGAAACGTTTCACCAAATCACTATTTACAGCTGACTCGGTATGTATTATAGCATAGTGGACAGTGGAATCAGCATATCTAAAAATTAACGTGGCACGCGCTTTTTTAAATTTTTGTTTCGATTTTTGTAATTAGGAATATGTGACGTGTGGTCATTATACGAAACAAGCAAAAACTAAAGCAAAACAACCCTGTTCTTTCTCAGAAACCGAACATGGCCCAGCATTAGACCATTTATGAGCCGTTTAGAACACATAGCCAGCCTCATAAATTTGATTGTACCTCTCATTATAATTTACGTCTACTGTTTATGTACTGCCGTGATGGTAGGTTACTTGTCCTGGACGTATTACAATCCTGATCCACCAGTCTTGGAATGGATAAGAGCTCGCTACCGTTCTTCTTTGATCATAAAACCCTGACAAGAAGAAAATAAAACCATTTGAAAAACATACCTACACTGAAATAAAATCTTTTTGCGTTTTAAACATAAAGTCAAATGTCAAATTTTACCAAAGAAGCTAAGTTGATTTCAAACATACTGTATCTTGCGATATTTACTTCTTATAAATGTTTCCAAAGATTATGGTAGGTGAATATCGACTTTTACTAAGTTTAAAACAACAAAAGATATTTATGGTGTACATTATTCATCATTTGCACTCCAACTATGGATAACCAAAGTGAATGGAAGGATGGATAACTAATAAAAAATAATAATAGATCAGTGTACAGTAGACGGATACAAAAATGTATAGATATGTTAAAAAAAATCATGTATGAAACAGTAATTTGAATTAAAGTATATATATGACCTTTTACTAAACAAAAAATACCATAATTACTTTAAAAAACTGTAAATTTAATATTTTTCTTTGTGAAATACTGAGACCACTTCAGTACACTACGAGTAAAGGAGTGGACAAATAAACTAACAATGCAAAGAAGCTCTTTTGTGCAGCAGTCTGCTCAGAGAGAATTGGTAATTGTCCTGTTCCAGAGACTTAACTGTGCTCCATAACAAAATATATTGTTAATTTTATTGTAAAATACTATTTATTGTTTCCCCTGCATTTAAAAATCTTAAAACCGTAGACCACCATTGACCCCAATCAGTCGCGCACCGCAATCGCGCTTAAATATCAGCCTAAATGTGAATACAGTGGGAAAAACTAACAACATCATGCAGTTATTTCTTTTCTGCATTGGGTTTAATTTTTTATTTATTTATATTACTAATATGCTAACACCAAACTAGCAATAGATAAAGTTTTGTTAGAAGTTATTGCCTCTACAGTCATTTATGGTGTATACTATTGTGTCCATATGGCTACACTGGGTTACACAATTAGTATACTAGATGGTTTAAAATTTCTCAAAAACATCCTAAATTGATATTATAAACAGTCAGAGGTACTTTTGAAACGTACAGCATTACATTGGTCTGGGATATGAATTCTAAATTATTATGTTTTTTATTATATTATTTTGATCCAAAGTTTAGAATTGTTGTCCATTATTTCCTTACAATAGACATTAATTGTAAGGAAATAATTGGCTGAGCGTTAGCGAAGCATATCACTAGTTAGGTTGGAAACATTTATTTTATGCATGTCAGACCACACAATTGTATATCTCTGACCTATGGACTTTGGAATTTTGCATGAAGCTTAATTTATATATTGAACACAATGAGTTAGTTCGATGACAGTGGGATTTGGTTGATCGTTAGCAAATATCTTCACATTTCTATTATGGGTAACCATGATGTCAACGAGAAAATTGCAGAATAGATGAGTCAAGCTCAGTATAACCACGTAGTCCATATACATGTGACCTACTAATTAATGTAGAGAATTCATACTGTACAAAGAAGAATCAATAGTGTAAAAGTCAATGTTAACAGTCGGTGACACAATCTGATTTCTTGCATTGGAGTACCCTCCATACCTCACTAGCTCTTTCACTATTTAAACTGAGGGTTATTTTAGTTAGTTTAAAGTTTGCTATGAAACATAACTCAATGAACAAAAAGTGAATGTATCACGTGGTAAGATACCACGATAAAGATCATCTGCGGACTATTAATTTTGTATGAAACTTGCCTTGTATACACAGAAGAATGATACACTTTGTAATGATTCATGACCAACCATTGATTGCTTTTTCTGTACTTGTCATGTCCATCCATGAGATTTGCCTGAGCGCCATTGAAGCCTTTGAATTAATACATTGATACAATTTCTTTCTTTTTTTTGCCTCTCGGGGGATGTAAAAATATCTTTCCTGTATGGTGTATATCTAATCGCAGGACATCTCGAGAATGAAACGAGAGTTTGCTTGAAATGTTTCAAGCAAAGTCAGCGAAGCCTGCGTGGCAACACGTTTCCCCTTGAACTGTTGTTCAGGCTTCTATACTGAAAGGGTTCCGCAATAACAATGCCACAACAACAGAGTGTATTAGAAATACAGTTCATGCACACATTACTTTTGCATTTGGTCTCCAAAATGGACCAGCTATTATGTAAACTTTAATCCATACATAGTCTTACCTTTTTTAGCGTCTTTTGAAATGGTGGCGTCATTGTCAAAGATATAAAATTGGGATAGTCAGTGGTAAGAGCACTATTACAACCACAATGGCTGTAGATAGCGTAGTCAGGTTCGACATGAAGACCCTGGAAGTCTGACAAGGTCACATTTTACAAAGTACATATCAGTGCTCACATGGTAAATCTTATTATTCCTTTTAAATTTCTTGCTTTTATTTTCTTGAATAGACCTTCTCTAATATTACAGAAAGTATATTATACTGGTACTGGTAATAAATACTGGTACGTTTAGAACGATCAACAGTGAAACAAATTGTTCTATTTCATTACCATTTATCTCTTGGTAGACTGCATTTAAAGTCTACAAATCTTTGTAAGCAGTTTGAATTTCTATTACTCTTAAATTGAGAGCTGACTATAGAGAAATGACGATGTTCTTATCTCATTTTTTATTTTTGTATTGGTTACACAAAACATTTCAAAACTTTTGTGCACTTTTTTTAATAATTAACTTTTTTAAATATTTAAAAAAATTAATCTTCTCAACAAATACCACTATGCGTTTGGATATGTATTAATAAAATCTAAAGATAAGAGCATATTCCATAACGTTTTATATGTTTACAATTACATAACTTCCAAAATTTTACGGTCAAAAATAAGGGCGTAAAAGTTTATAACTTTAACATTGTTGCTACAAGGTAAAATTCAAGGTCGTTCCACTCAAGCCGGCTGTCAATTCATGCGTAACATAGTTTCAAACTGCTTTCCAAAAACTTGTACTCGTTACATATAGACGACCAAATAACTGTAAGGCATTTACATTTTATCTGGAACTTTATGTGCAGCATTCATGACAAATAGGGTAAACATTTATCTAAAAGTGAAGTAGTTATTCTACATGTAGTGTAATATAATACTTTGAACCTTATTTTACAAACTGTCAATTAAATAATCGATTTCTGGTATTTGTGCATTCAAAATTAGTAATGAGTTTAGATCGCTCACTCTAGAAACGAATTAGAAGCATTTTATAGTAGCACACAAATAGAAATGACAGCACAAATGTGCCCGTACACCATAGCGCGAGCGAAGTAAATGAAGGGTGACCTGTTATCAGTCGCTGTGGTGCATGCAGTGACACAGGTGGGCTCAAGGTCACACCAAGGCTGCTGGCTTATCTACAGCTACCGCCACCGTAACCTACATCTGTGAGTCAGTGGGCTTGTGTACACAGTTGTGTTCCTAACCAAAACTGTGCAACAGCATTAGTTATTGTTCCGGTTAGTTACCGCGGTTCTACCGCTACAGTGATAGTAACAGTAAGTACATAGTATTGTTATTGTTCTGTTAATTCCACTCAAGGAAATTTTAATCAGCTGGGTCTTTATGAAAAGTAGTGTTGCCATAAATGTTGCAGTAGTTTTCTTAATTGTTTGATTCGATTCTTTTTCTTATCGAACAGTTCGTAACGATATTTAAAAACACTTCTAAAACCAACTTTGTACTTTTAGGTTCAAGGTACAACATTTATTATTAATCTACAGTTTGGGTCTTTTTCGTTTAAGGGCCAGCACAAAAGACCCTAGCTTGCCTATTCAAAACTCAGATCACGCGATGCTTGCCCGCTGCGCAGCGCTTTGCGCTGCTTGCTCTTAAAAAAAAAAAAATTAACTCGAGCTTGCAATGTCCAAGCCCAGATCAACTCACCACGCTAAAACTCTGACAGAACTAATGCAGGTTACATTACAGGCAAAAGATAAGCGGCGCGCGTTTATCACTGATGAGATAAGACGAGTTTATATTAGAAGTAGTACCTGGATTACTACCATGCGAACTAATAACACCAAAAAAAAAACTATTAAATGCACTGTCAGTTAGGTATAGTATGTTTGTAAGGTGCTGGCCCTTAAACGAAAAAGACCCGACAGTTTTTTTTAGTTTTGCTAATTTCTTCTATTAATATGAACCACAGTGACAGTATTCGAACATAACAAGAAATAGACACTTTGTGGTCTTACACTATTTCATAAGTTCACTAAAACTGCTAAAAAAAGAAACTGTACAATTTAGAAACTACTTTAGATGCTGATCGAGTAGAAATTCAATTGTTATATTGAGACAATAACATTCTAAGCTATAGTTCAGGGACGAAGCTGATTCCGAATTGCTTTAATTTGCTTGCTGTTCTAATTTATCGTTCAGGGTCGCAACTGAAGTTGACTAGTGAAGGCCCAGGCCGTATCGCTTGATGACATGATTGAGAGGTCCTGCGCCCAGAGGAAGGTCACATATGACCCACGCCCGCCCCGGGTTCAGGCCAGGATGTACTCATTGTTTAGGTCGGGACGTGGTTTGAATTGTGCATGAGCCTCATATTCACTTACTCATTCCACAGTAAATCCATTACCTGATTCAAAGTTGTTTTGTTTCGTGCCGTTACAATAATTTTCTGTTCACGACGTTAGCTGTATCTTTTTGTATGGGTTTTGAGAACAGCAAACATTGAAAAACATAGGTTTATATATTTAATAGTTGCCCGTATAGAATAGTTCATTATTGATAGTCAGGTGACGGTTTAACAATACAGATAGTGTTCTTCTGTCACACAGATCAGCCATAACAGGCTGAAAGGGTCAAGAGCCAGATATACAGGCGTTTATCCTGAATTCCCATAACAACAAAGTTAAACTTAACAAACTTTGACGCTCTCAGTTTTAGTCTGACTATAAAGCGTTTGGGTGTGTAAAGTATGCCCACAAAGTCATGTTATACTTTTAAATTTCTATATTTACAAGAGTATATAAATTGAAAGAATAAGATAAACATACGATTAAAGAGTAATTTAAATTTAAACCTTTTGAAGTAAGTTTTAATGAACTTGACCATGATCTGAGCAAGTCCAAGTGAGCTTTGATCTTCCCATATCTTGATCAGGATTTATGGTGTAACTGATTCAATTCGCAACTCAGATTCGTTGTTTTAAGCGTCAATATTTCCAATATATTCACTATAAGCTTAAATTTTAAAACAGCTCTATAAATTGAAATTTAATTGGATAAAATCAAGTTAACGTGATGGGCAAGCTTTCCACACACCTCTACCTATCCAGCTTCCAGGCAATTTCTCGTTCAAAAACTTTGGAACAATTTTGTCATACTGGGAAGATGCTCTAGGGTGTTAAAAAAATCAAATTTCTATTTGATGAGCATAGTGATCTAGCATATCTGCAATCTGTTAATAGTGTTTTAGCATGAAAAATGTTCCAATAACACGGTCTCGGGACAGAGCACACCAAAGATTTATTTTAGGTGAACTGCGCTGGTGTTACCAGACAATACTACATAACTACAGTTGTGACCTAATTAAGTGAAAACAATACTTTATAAACAGGTGTTATAATTTACACCTGCTTCACGCAACGAATTCGTTGGTTTCACGAATTTATTATAAATAATAAAGTAGTTGTATTCAGTTAAAAATGTGACTTTATGAACACACTGCATTAATCGTATATTTCAAATAAGACATATCCTACGATCACAAATAAGGGCTTGAATATGTTCGAAAATATCATTGTTCTTACGGGTTGAAGTTCAAGGTCGTTTCACTGCAGCCGACTCGCTTGTGCCTAGTCAGGCATTGCGTGATGTATTGAAATTTGACTGTATTGAAATTTACCTCTTAAGAGAGAATGACTTGAACAGAAACTGTACCATATCTCGTAAATTGAAAATATTGAATATTTAATAGATTTAACAGGTTTTATATTTTAACAACAATATAAGGAAGAATTATAAATCATTATGACGCGTATTAACCATTCCCCGTCACTGTAACACCAAAAAGTGATATGCGGATAAAATGACGATGGCAACTAGTATAGCCGTATCATAACTATTTCACTGAAGATTTGCTATCGTTAATAAATCATGGAACCGAAATCTATTCGTTTGGTTACACTTTTTACTGCTGTAAATAGTAACAGTACATTCTTTATGCAGATATTTACTTGTTCTAAGAACTTATTTTATACATATAGATTCGTTTAACGACTACGTGGTTTAACAGCCGACGAAGCCCATTAAAAACTAATGGCTCGCAGAGTTTTACCTGTACAAATATATATATATATATATATATATATATATATATATATATATATATATATATATATATATATATATATATCTACTTTGATCTAGTGTGTAAATGATTTGTTAAATATAATAAAAATATATTGAACGTGATTGTAGTAAAGTGAAATCTCACAGTCTATAGTTCAGAATTAGTTTTAACAGCAGTTCATTCATTAACAGCTTATTCATTAATTAGTTACAGTATTTTAAGAAATCTGTAACTAATTAATTTTGTAATTTAATATTAATTACAATTAATATCACTTTCAGATTTAACACAAATTGTTGTATAATAACTGATTCTTTACATCTCTCTGTGAGCGTAATGATTGGCAGTTGCAAATATCCCCGGGAATGAACCACAGAGCGCGTTGAAGTGGTCTGTCCATATGGTGTAACTGTCCATATGGTGGTCAATTGCAACTGTGCAACTGTGCCAGCATTCGTATGTCAAAACGACTGACTACATTTACAGAAAATTTTAAATGGGGGAATCTACCTACAGTTTAGTGGAAATTGAAAATACGAGTTTAGAATCAAATTTTTGTCACCATTTTTCAATATGGCGTTTTGATGGGTTTAAGAATCGTCTTCGGTTATGGTGGTCATTATTTCCGAATTATTCGATTTTTATACTCATGTTGGCAATTTATTAATTATAATTAATTTATTACTGAGCCTGTAAACGATAGTAACAGTCGACGTAACAATTACGTGATATTCCCTGTTGTATTACGTTTCAGATTACGCACACAACAACTTGTAATTTTTTAAACTTTAATAGGTTGCATCTACTAAATGACTTAGTTTTAGAGAAAACAGCTAAGAATAAAAACGTTTGAAAGTTTTTCATACCCAAGCCTTAAGAAAATATAAGAGGTTAAATATGGAATTGTACAATAAAAAATGGAAATGAAAATGTGAAATTCTAAATTAGTATTTTACTTTAAGCAAACTACTTATATTTTATTTTAACTTAAGTCTCCCATTTAAACTTTAATGTAAATTTTGTGGTTTTTGACAAATCAATTATGGCACGGTTAAAATGGACACCCTGTGTAGGAGGCATATATCCCTGTTGTACATACAGGTTCGTTGAAATATGTTATGCTTAAGTTTAATATTTTAAACTTAATCATTAAATGGATCAGCCATACTACTTTAATTTCAATCATTATAAGAGAAGGAAAATTAGAGATTATTCATTGATAAATACGTTGTAATGGATTTAAGTAATTTAATCCTGTTGAGAGAAAAGAATTAAAGTGCATGAAAAAGACTGTTAATCGATAAAACTCACAACCTGTATTTCGTACTTGTTTATCTCCATTACCACTACTTTTACATTTGTACATATATGCATTTTCTTTGTCTTTTATGTTTATCATTGGCCGACATGAACTAATTCTTTTTGTATTAATACAGTAAGAGGAAATTTCTTCATTGTAAAGAGTAGTGTTTACATCATGATATAATTAAACTCATGAATTAATTCGTCTTTAGGTCCTTCAGGAAAATTGTTTTGTTATGCAACAAGGTAGGAGTACGCCAATCTATATGTTGCGGACAGACTTAGACAAGACATTTTCACAGCCTTTAGCTTGGAGAAGAGAAATATTGTCTGCCTAGTGAGCGATAGGCTTCAATGTTCCTCAGCCAAATCTTATAGATGGACCTGACAAGCACATATAAAACAATCTGGTGAATCTATTGAAACATTTGCTATAAACGGTTCGTTTCAAAGAAGAAAGACGTTATATTGCATAAGTTGGTTCGTTAAACTCAACTTTAAACTATCATTAAACATGGATTAGTATGTTTCGGAATTATACGATAAGACAGCTTACATTAATAACAATAATCTTCATTGTCATAAACACTGTTACAGTTACTGACAGTCAGTATTGCGAACCTGTCACACCCAGGCGCTCTTCAAATACAGCCAACATATTAATTAATTGTTAAATCTCCATAAACATACGATTTTTTTTCTTATTTTCTATACTTTTAGTATAGTTAATTTAAGGACGTCTTGTATTTATTAATTAACTGTATTATTATTCATTTAGTATATATTTTTTAGTAAAAAAAAATATATAAACCATCTACATCAATTAGTTATTTATTTTTTATGAACACTCTAATTTCAATACTCATTAAATTGAGAACTATGCAATAAATTAAAATGTAAGCTTAAACTAAACTAATTAATATTTTAGGGAATCCGGATTAACAAGACAGCCGGTAGTGTACTGGCAGATATCTTTTTTTAGTTATATAAGAAAATTGTTAACCTCAAATAATGTTATTCCTTTAGTTTTGTTCATTAGGTTATGGGAAATGTCTCGTTTTAAAGATGTGATTAATACGCATAAAAACGTTTTCAAATTGTTTGATATTTATATTGTCGTTATACTGCATCTTTAAACTTACTGTTTCAGAATTCTAAAGTTATAGACTGAGTCAAAACAAATTAATAGTATTTGAGGTTACCATCGTTCTTATAAGGTAAAATTAAGATAGCCTAGATTTATTACAGTAGGTTCCTTATAACTCGTATTTTTATTTTTAACTTACAAAATAAATATTTTCACTGTTCAAAAATATTAGGATACATCTCAATATTACAATGAATATTTTCTGACTTAATTAAGAGATTTAATATACTTTAAATTGACTTTTAATTAATTTGGTTTTAGATATAGTCTCAATATATATTTAATCCAGTGATTTCAATATGATATTATACTTAATATTTAATGTGAATGTTGGGTTGCTCCAGTTCACCGTTCTCTTAGTGTACTTTGAAAGCTCTTTGAAATCTCAGGAGAAAGTTAATATTTAAACTAAAATTCTGTTTTCTAAGTGTACAGTAATTATTCTGTTAAAGTTTTCAAATAGTATTGTTGCGTGGTGTGTTATCGAGTTACATAATCATATTCAAAACAGATGATACGATTTTAGCATATCTTAATGTATTGCATAACTCCCACTATTTTTCTATCAACATATTTTATCGCTTAGAACAATTAAACCTTTTACAAAGTATTATTTAAATTAGTAATAACTACTATCGCATAGAAAACGAAATTACCAACTATATTGATATAACCCTCCTCATTATTTATTTATCAATTAAATATTATTTTTTAACTGGAATGATATTCGTTGTATGAAAACAGTACAGCAAAATGTACTTAAAATATGTAAATAAATTCATTTGAAAACTGTAGTGATTGGCGTCTTATTAAAAACTACTCACCCATTTGTTTAGAGATACCACGAGTTTATGGTTAAATTGATGAAAATTGTAATTTCTGTAAATATAGTTTTCACTGGTGTTTTATGTATATTTACTTAAATTTTAACTACGATTTTTCTGTTCTTATAAGTTATACCGATAGTCATAACATTATTGTATAAATATGTAATGATGTTTAAACTTTATTTATACAGAATATTAAGCCTTTTTATAAGATAGCTAAAGATACCTGTAGCTTGAATAAACCAAACTAGTACAAAAGTTTTAACTTTTATGGCCACCAAAAACCTATAAATTATCTGTATATAGTTTAATATACAGTATGTTCTGAATTTCACACGTTATTTACATTTCCATTTGTACATAGAAAAGTTAAGTTAATTATTATATTCTTTATACAAGATTAGGTTGTCTCATGATTTTTATTTTTACGGGATCATAAATATGATATAATTTGATATAATATGATATGATATAACTAATATCATATTGTGCTATTTAATCACAAAAATATCAGTAACAGTCATTTTTAAACAACTTGTCATATACACTTTCTATATTTAACTAAACAGCTGATTACAACACTAGATGCAGTGAAATATCAGTCACGTTAGCTAAACCATCCGCATAGTATAACAAAAATTCCCTTCAAATAACCATAAAAAATAGGGTTTTAAGAATTATTGTTCGTCGTAAACCAAAAGGTTAGTATAACATATATAGTGTTTTCAAGATCAGTAAGAAATCTACTTTCTTTTGATTAAGTAATAATTGTATCATTGCATTTATAAACATTTAATGGAACCCTACGGCTTAGTCTTGGTGGTCCTGAAACTTTTTGTTTTATCGTATTTATTAATAACTAGAAGAAATATCATTCAGATTTATTTTAAAAACGTTCCATTATAGTTAATAAAAATAGAGTGTACAAGACAAAAAAATAGTTTTTGGAGCGCAGTGAGAGAACGACGCAGCCAATAATTTACTTAAATAATTTAGTTAGGCTTGCTTTTTCGCTCAATTTTGTTTATTTAAGCTTTGCTGTAACTCTTATAGTTTCCAAGGTCTCTTCAGTGTACATAACATTTGGAACACGCAGTATATGATCAACTGGTGACATAGGTGCATATTGTATTAATGACCAAACCAAATGAATTTTAATAAGATTTTTATATTTTAAAATTAATATATCGTATTGTAGGCTACCTTCCAAATTTACTGTCTAATGCTAGTTTTTACTTATTTTACTACGGGCTATTTTTACGGAAATTTTTACTACGAATGTAACTAAAATATTAACAAATAAATTTAATTTGTTTAAAGTATGATGCCTTACTCACATTATAACTTTTTAATAACACTAAAAGAGAATCCAACATTGGTCAGTATCCAACTACGAAATTACACCATAGATTGTCCAAGAACTTAATGAATAGCTTTGGATTATTTCCAAAATCAATGAAAAAAAAGTTTCCCAGAGATATGTTAAGATAAAATTTCATCAAAATAACATGCTCTCGTAAATAGTGCGTGTAAATTACAAGTACTACAAAAAAAACTCAAAATAATAATTTAAATAATAGTTGTGCCAATAAATTATATTGTAAGTGTAAATAACTTAATGTTACAGAACGTAAATCTGTTCTTTCACGTAACAGTATCTGACAGTTGTTTTCTGTACACTTTATCAAAATTATATTTAACATAAATAGTTTATATAAAAGTCAATTTACCTTATCTAGCGATTAAGTTAATACTTATATTATTTCGCTCTGTAGTCTATTACAATCGTGCCTGTTAATCTTCGTATGAATTAATTATGCCTTCAGCCTTTCACAGTATAGAGGATACTTGACATATGAGCAATGGAAACTTAACAGCGGAAGATAAAATACGGACTAGGAAAGTTACTGAGTTTTAGTCCAGTGTAGTGGCAAGCCTGATCACATTCACTACGGTGACAATCCCTGCATGTTGTTTTGCACACTGTTACTAGTAAAATAAACAAAAAAGATTTTTATTTTATTTTAACTAAATTTTAAAATTGTTAGAACAATATTTTAATTTTATATGGATATTATAAGAGCAAATCACTTAACGTCGTACACACATAAAATATATATTATATTATGACTTGATGAAATATTGTTGTATTTGAAAAGTTTCACAGTCTAAGTAAGATTTGTGACACAAACAACTTCACAAATACAAGGAAGCCTCTTCACAATACTGCCTAATTAGTTCTAATTGCAACTGAGACAAGCAACTACAAAGTGCTGTGATTTATCGTCCTTAAAGCGTAATCCTGGGTTCATATGATGTCATCAAATTGGTAATTGATAATTGAAATGTGTACTTGAGATTATCAATGTTAAAACCAGCTCTGAGTCTAGACAATATAGCAATAAACATTATTATTAAAGAGGTTTATAATATATACTAAGTTGTAGTTTGGCTCTGTGTTAGTGTTATCGCACAACCAAAATCCCCTCTTCCTTTGTGGTTTAAGTGGTGGAATTACTAGTAATAATGATACGTATTTAATTATAAATAACAATGAGTGTATAAAGTCCCATTGTAAAGTTCGCTCTTTTCGTTGCTGATTTTAGGAAAACGAAAATGAATAAGCTTTAACTACATTTGATAACTTTTCCAGGGCTACTTCATCCACAACCAACGAGAACATTATACCTATACGATCTATTACGCACCCTATTATGCATTAAATTTCGATTAGAGACTCTGCGCGACCTTAATGCCGAGTATCATTGTTATAGTTTATATTTGATATTTCTCAAGAGTAAAAAGGAAAACCAAAGTATACATATATTATTGTGATCCTGACACAAAAAGTAGATTTCATTGTTACGGTCAATAAATATAAAATCAATTGACAATTAAGAATAGCCAATTAGTTTATTCGCTAATGACCGACAGTGTAAGAATTAACCCCCTGAGTAAGCGTTGTGTTAGATGTGGATCAGACGTGATAATGTTGTAGTGAGCAACATGGAATATCAATCACACTGATATTGACAAACACTACCTGATCTTTCCATCAATGTTTTACCAACGGCTGATTAAAATAATATATGTTAGAATATACCTTATGAAATTGACGTGGCCAGTTAAATTATCCTATAACACGCTGCGTTACAAATACCAATTATATTACAAAGATGTTAAAAAAAAATAAAATAATCTTTGAAAATTAATATATCTAGACCCTATATATATATACAGACTTCAATTCACCGTTAGTATGGATCGTTAGCAATTGATCTTAAAAAGCTTTAAATAGGGCTACATGTTCGTTAATTTATACTTTTATTGTTGTTAACTGCTATGTTAGGTTTATTTACGTCACAAAACAACATCAATCTAGTGTGTGTAATGGTAAACCGTTGAAATAAATAAATACGTAATTCCGAACATTAAATATTAGTAGATACAGAACTGTTTACAGTGTGACACCCACGCCATGGCTATAGTACGACGTATAACACAAAGTGGGCGAATGAAAAATCAAGGCGGTTACAATTGATTTGCCACGGTCCTGTGTCATATCTAAGCGACAATGGGGAGACGAATTGTTAGGATGACTTGCTCAGCTCAATGAGGTTTACCGACCGGTACTGCAAAACCTCTTCCCCATGGTAGACACAGGAGTGGGGATCCAATACTGGAAACCGGTTTCCCTTTCGGTATTGACCAGAGCGTCATACTCGTACCTCGACCAGTAAGGCATTGCGAAACAGCGGTGGTCTTTCCTCGTTGTTCAGAAGTAATTTCGAAATGTTCAAGAAAGTGTGCTTACTCACCAGCAAATTTATTTTTATTTTGCAGATTATCGATAGAGCATTTTGAGGAACATGTTTCAGGTCAATCACCTACATTGAGTCGTGGATTAAAATAATAGAATCAAATGCATCTGGAATACTATTTAAAATTTCTGATTCTAATAATGTCACAACCGGGCCTGAGTCCTCTCTTAATCAAGATTATCTAAAATGCGATTAGGTTTATGTATAACGTATGTAAAAATTAATATAAAAAAGTATGTATAAACCAGAACTTAATTATTGGCAAGCGGTTTCTGCGGTGTTGGCAGGATGCAGCGGTAAATAATTCATCACGTTACGACATGATATGCAGCGCCATGGAGGAAATTTTACGATCTAATTTAGTCTACACGCGCAGCTTTGCACAGGAAAACACGTTTTATGGGGTTATACATAAAGGGTGTTTTTTTTATTTTCACAACCATTCTTTGAGACTAGTCCGATATAAAAATAGAATAAAAATGTACAACGTTTTACCGAGTTAAGAGTTTCCCAATAAACGCTCTCCCACTCTGTGGAACTCGTCCCGAAGAAAGCTTAGGGCGGAGATGCTGGAATTATCCTGAAATAATCCTTCTTTCTCCCGGAGCATTCGGGATTAAATCGATCTCCAGAAAGAATAATAAAGTTCCACAGTCGACTTTATAGCTGGTGGATATCATAAATCCATTTCACTGAGCAGTTTTTGCAATCACCACACAATGCCCACTAATGCGTTATTGTTTTACCAAAGTTTATTTCAATCTATATTTTATGGCTTACACGCTTTTGTCGTAGTTCTAGAGCAATAAAACTGTTCAAACGTATTGATAAAATTCTTCTATAGTTCATTAAGGGAAATTCTGTTCAATGTTGGGATATATAATTAATTCATCATGATGTACGATTAGCAGAATATCACAACAACGCACTTATTTGTAATTTAAAATAATAATTTAAGTAAAAAATGTAAAATAACTATCACAGCTTTAACGATCTTTTAAATATTCCTGATGCATAGATTACTAATGTAAGTAACATATTATTAAATATGTAATAAGTACTGACATAAGTAACATTTTTGTGCGGGAAGTAGACAATAGGAAATAATGATAATAACAGTAAAATCACGACCAAACCAGGGCCTCTGTGACAACAACATACCTGGTGGGGGAACATCAGATGGGGCAACCTTGGTCATGGTCGCTAGCCGCTGGAACCTCTGTCACTGTCAGTCACCGACTGGCCAGCCGCTAGCTGCTAGCCGCTCTCCCCTCACCTCTATGTCAGCGCTACCCGCAATTACATGATTACCGTGTTATCTGCCACCTCCACTGTGAGCCAGGATTGTGTTATCAGTGCAAGTGATTGCGTGCCAAGGTTTGGATTTGGCAGTCGTACTAAAGTAGGTCTTCAGCAACTTTCCCAGACTAGTGGAGTTGATAGCGATACATGGAGAGGCAATAAATAATAAAACTTGAGAAATAAAAGTGAGATTATAAACTCTTATCCAAAGCAGTAAAGGTTATGTGTATATAGGTGGGCAATGACAGCTTTAGCAATAAATAAGTCAAGTACATTTAGTTTCAACGTACTAGCTTATTCTGAGGATGTCACTAATTAGGATAAGAGGCGTACCCAGAATTTGACTTAGGAGAATCCAAATCCATCAACTCATATTTCATTTGAGGTGATGATTATAAACTGATCTCATCTTATCCTGAATAATATGGCTTAGGCACATATGTTTGAAAAATGTGGACCGAATAATTAGCGGTTAAATGGGTTTAAAAAAATATTCGTCGTAACATGTACTCATTATTTATTTTGTAACGTAGAAGCTATGTCCTTGTTTCTCATATCACGGTGGATAACGTGAAGAAACTAGCGAATTTACTTCCCTAATATGTTTTAAAGTGTGGGCGGTTCCTTCCGGGTTCTACACACAGTAAACATGCGTATACATAGTTCATGCAAGGAACATTAACCGCTCAAGCAATGAGTGATTGCAGATAAAATTGTTTATAATTTAATATCCGCAGGTTTTCATGCTCTTTCTAAATTATTTATAACCAGACGAAATGGAATTCTGGGCAAATAATTAAACTGTACGAATATAAATTAGGAGTTGTCTTGATATTAATATTGGGTGGAAACAATTAACGCAGATTTATTGACCCATCGTTAGTGAACCCTATTACTCAGTGGCCTTTCAAATCTTTCCATCTGTCAATTTGTATGGATATATCTGTATGACGATGACGGATACTTGTCTGTAGGATGTATCTCGAGAAAAAGTTAACTGTATGTATTGCATTTTGCACGAAATTTTATATTATTCCTATGTAGACAAGATCAAGTTCAATCATGGTGCTTATCCCCCTTGGGATGTCCCTCATCTCCATAGGATGCGGGCAAGGATATGTGCGTCACCTCCGACAACAGAGGTTCAGGGGATAGGAATTCCCCTGGCATGATAAAACGTCAATAAAAAGCCCATAGTCTCGAAACTGAGCGGAATATATTGCGCGACCAGTGGTCTGGCGCACTCTTACCTTATTATTATTAAATAAATATGTGGGTGTTATTTAATTCCTCAACACTACTCATTGTTACGTAAATGAACAATTGTTTTAATGCTAAAGTTATTAGTAAAGTACTGTTGTCAAAGATTTTTAATTTTTGATGGTTTGAGGAAGAACAATCCACCAGAAAGTCACACTGATACGTCAAGTCGACATGTTGCTTAAAATCGAAAACTATAGATGACAACGCAAGTATCAGCTTGCAGTGTTATTTAGGGTAGAGTAAATCCTATTATATATTATCGGAGACCATTAACGCAAAGCCATTAACACGCTGTTCTCGCCGGTCTCGAATTAAACGATATGATTAATAGTCTACTTGTATTTATGGTCTCTGATATTACCAGTCGTAGTTTTAATCCAAATTCCAATTTATGTTGCTTCCGTTTCCTCCAATTGTTATTGCTTACAAGAAATGTCTTCAATTCAAACCATATATATATATATATATATATATATACATATATAACATATATACATATATACAAAACAAACTTTGATCTGTTCAACAATATGTATAAAATTTAACTGTAAAAAAGCTTGTCAGATGTGACGATATTGTGTTTTAAACCACAATCTTCGAAAGCCTTGATTGTGTTCCCCTCATGCTTCCATCATAAACTTGACTATTCTCTGTCTATTCCATTCATATTTATTTGTTAAAACTTCACGAGTTTTTCCTTTCATAAATTTTGTTTATTATGAAGGGATTATAAGTCTATAGTATTTTAATTAGTTGTATTAAACGTTAAGAAAAACTATGTAAACCATTTTTCAAACGTTTAGATCCCCCCCGGAATGAACGTATTGGAAAGCTCCGCAACGCTCCGACCCAGTATGATTCCTGTTATCCACTGCAAGTCTCTTTGTTGACTCCATCTTATATTCTTCAGTGCGTGTTTGGTGTTCATTAAATGTATAGACTGTGATTTCAATAAGAGTATAAAAGAACAATCCACAAAAAGCAGTCACTCTTGCTACGAGCCACACTTTTATTATTTAATTACGCACCTCGATATTCACTCACAGGCTACGCTCCTGTGGAGACAATTTTCTGTGTTTTGTACACTCTATTATCTGTATTCACACTAGGAAATACATACTCATTCATTGATTAATTTTTAGTGAACGATATTACTGGAACACATTGCAATTGAATTAACAACCGCCCTTTAAAAACATTTCGTATTTTTTCCATCTATGTCTTTTTATTTCTTTGTTTTTTCTCATTATTTAGTAAAATTAATAAATACATGAGTTTTATAATACATTGTGACAGAATTTGGTAAGTATTAAATTATAAAAAGGAATATTAAAAATAGTTGTACGTAAACCCTTACTAAACATTTTTCACTTATAATGCTTGTGTTTTCCTTGTACTTTGTGGACACTAGCTCACGGATTGTTGAGGCTCCGAGAGGTTCTTCGTGTCGCAAACTCTTGATAGAAAGGTCCTCGAGACTTGAAACTTGCTGCATAAGTTTCTCTTGGTCCAACGAAGAACTCTATTGAATTTGGGGCCAAAAAGTTAAAAGGAAGGACGTTCATGTGTATGTTTGTCTGTCCAATAACTTTTTGTTACATTTAGACAAAGGGAGAGGCGGATCCTCTCTTAAGCCTAATTCTGCCCATTCTGTTCGAGGAGGACTGTGCCGCTGGCCTGTGTCAGGATCTTATCAAACGGAATACTGGAGAGAGTCGATATACAACAAGGTCGATGGCACTGATAAAAAGTTCAACGGTCACAGCTTATCTGTACCTTAGACCGAAAGTGCGACGTCATAGATCCCGTTGCAATCGGTACAACTAACCCAGCTAGGCGCGGTCCATCGTTTATTCTGTTCGGTCCTTCAATAATTCGTGAACTCGACCACTGAACCAGAATATCGGTTTAGTGGTCCACCTTAGGCCAGGCGTTTCCACAATTCCCTTGTCACACACTCTTACCACATTACTTCACGCACTCTTTGTCTCGAAAGAAGCACATTGCTTATCTGTTTAGGTTAAACTAAGTTTTTAATATAACTTTAAAAAATTAAATATTATTTGGACCCAAAATATGGAGCCACCTCTCATTATCCGTTTTGCGGAACTTGTGATCTGCGTTTGGAACAGTGTTTATTACTTTGAGCGCGTTATCCTGTTCAGGATTTTTTACCATTATTTTCCTTTTTGATGTCCGTCCAACAAAGATGGATCACATCTGTTTGTACAGTTGTTTGTCTAATTCTATTTAAAAGTACACTACTGCCACACGTAAGCACTTTTTACCAAATCAATATTATGAAATAATCATTAATAATATCCAAATCTGTTTTTTTGTTTGACTCTGCTTACAGCAATGACTATGAAGTATGCAATAGTGTTATTGTTTCTAAAATTATAAAAGTAAAGATATTTTAGTAAATGTGTATATTTTAGGCATTCCCATTTAATTAACATAGAACTTGACGTAAAAATCGGCCTAAGAAACACGATTTTGAAAAGTGTTAACGCCATGTATAACTTTGAGCAGTGCAACTGTTTTAGTGAAGCGGTTAATTTTTGGAATAGGGACAAAAGTAAAGTAGAAGTTCTCTGAAGAAAACGTGTTAGGTAAGATTGCTATCGATTCGGAAACAAATAGTACGAGCTATTCATACTTAAGTTTTCATAATTTTTTTCATGTGGATGGCAACCTGATGCCTCTCATAACAGTCAAAATCCATACACGACTGTTGAATATTTAAGTACACCAATCAGTTATGAAACCTAGGTTATATGGTTCCTAAATACTGTAATACTAAGTAAAAATAATACTAAAATTTAAAATATTAATTAGTCTCACATTTTTATTCACAGTAAAAAGGTTAAACTGCGTGTAATAATGACATGATTGATAATATCATCATATCCACTAGGGATATGTGATCTCGGAAAAAAGGATACTACCTGAAATGTTTGGGTACCTATATACAGTAGTGTGTCCATAAAGTATGGAATTGCGAAAAATCTTAATAGTAAAGATATTTATCATACAAAAATGGAATTTGATGATAACGATCACCTAAAAGTATATTAAGGGTACATTTTTCTCTATATGAATCATGTAAGAAACATGTTAAAGTTATTTTATTTTGGTAGTTATTGTTACGGGTTTACTTACTTAAATACTCGGTGAATATGGAGTCTACTAAATATTTATTAAAATTACAAATACATAAATATAATATATATTTAAAACTAGGCTGGTTTTACATAAAGTACCTGTTTACAAAACTAACTGTCACTAATTTATTCTGACACAATCCACTATTAACTTAATTGAGTATCTAATTACACACGAGTCTATTTAACACTGACACAGTCAATAATAATTAACACAAATCCATCTGTCACCATCACGAGTATTACCACTAATTCTGTCACTTGACGAGTTCACTTCTGGAGCTCAACTCAACTCGCTGCGTCACGACAACTTCTTATAAGGTTATTGGTGCTTTCAGAATATTTAAGTTCTAGAACTTGTTATACCAGTGGAGAAGGGTCACAGTGCCCACCCTCCGCTCATGTAAGGAGGGGCGACGGTTTAGATAAATTGCTCCAACCCACGGTGCGCTCTTTTACCAACAACTCTATTCGTATATTATCCCTTTTGTTATTTTCAGAGTTTTTTAGTGTTCGGTCACATTCTCTTTGCATCGGAGGCTGATCCGTTTAGCTGGAACATTCTCCCACATTATCTTAGTAAAATCAAACTAATCTCAACATAAATATGGCGAGGAACAGGTTTCAGAATCGAATGTACATTGTAATTAAAAACAATCTCTATAATTTCAGGTTTTAACCACTAAACTTGCCCAAAAACCAATTGCAAATTGTATAGTACATGTTTAAATTAACTGAAACTAATACTTAGATTTTATGTGTATATACTAAAAATCAACTAGTAACGTTATTATAGAATTCAGATTTTTCTTTTAAGGACACACTGTGTCTATAGACATTGTATTAGTCCATTCTGCTCAAAAATAACAAAACTAAAAATATGGAATCCCAACTTACACTTCACTTCTTTTCTATTAAGAGTGTTGTTCAACAAGCACGGTTTAGAGAGTGTTAAATACTTATAAATAACTGGATCTATTGCTCTGTTACAGTGTCTCTGACTGATGAAGAATGCTGCCAGATCGCTGCCGTGTTGGAGAGAGACGCGGAGTTGCGCATGCGTGAACAACGACGTATTTGGTTAGTTTTGGTTTTCATATTGTTATTATTATAATTTAGATTTTTCCTGATCGTGAAGAATGTGAAATTGTGTATTTCTGTGGAGGATCGAAAATAACACTTGTGCCTTCCTTTTGTGGGCATAAATGATTACTGGTTCGTTACTTCCAAAGGCGACAATTCAGACAGTCCGGTGTTGTTTGTTATCGTTGTACTGATTTTTTTTACTTGTCTTGTTTTGCGAGTTTCCTAGAGCTCTGTGTAGGAAAACTAGCTTACATGATAATTTGGTTACGTAAAAAATGCCATTTGCCCAATCCGAGATTCGAACCCGGGTCGGTGGGGTGATAAGCTGGCACGCAAACCACAGAACTACTGTCGACGAGTGTAGTTGCTGCAGGTTGGTAATGTCTACATAGCGGCTTATTGGAGTGAATTGAAACAGTTACAGGCATTACAGACGTAAGTGGCGAGACATCGCTTACTCTCCGCGCATGCGCAGTGCCTACTTCACTTCTGCTAGCTACAATGGTTCGCAACAATGTAAATACTGAACACAAGGAGCGTTGATAATTTCTAGCGGAACTACCACTTTACAGTTACATGTATTTACTTATCTATTTCACAAGATCTCTTGGTTTAACAAGACTATTTTCAAGACAACTAATAACAGCGTATGAAGAAAGACATCGGCAGGACAGCGGTTAGCATGACGGTAAAGAAATACACATTTTGCAAGTATAATACAGTTACAACTGACCCATTCCAATTTTGATTCGTTTGAAATAGTGACATCAATAAATTTAGTTAGAAAGTCTGTTAATTTTAGTAGAGTGATAATTTTTTTAATCCTGTGGATGAAGTAACTATCGACAATTGCAACATTATGCTATCTACAATGCACGGACGGTAATTAGGATATTTAGTTTTCAACAAGACGCGTTGTGACGTATGACATGATAGTTCTAAAATGACAAAGGTAAGGATATGAACGTTTTACAGTATGTATACAACATATGGATGAAGTAACTATCGACAATTACAACATTATGCTATCTACAATGCACGGACGGTAATTAGGATATTTAGTTTTCAACAAGACGCGTTGTGACGTATAACATGATAGTTCTAAAATGACAAAGGTAAGGATATGAACGTTTTACAGTATGTATACAACATATGGATGAAGTAACTATCGACAACTGCAACATTATGCTATCTACAACGCACAAACGGTAATTAGGATATTTAGTTTTCAACAAGACGCGTTGTGACGTATGACATGATAGTTCTAAAATGACAAAGGTAAGGATATGAACGTTTTACAGTATGTATACAACATATGGATGAAGTAACTATCGACAATTACAACATTATGCTATCTACAATGCACGGACGGTAATTAGGATATTTAGTTTTCAACAAGACGCGTTGTGACGTATGACATGATAGTTCTAAAATGACAAAGGTAAGGATATGAACGTTTTACAGTATGTATACAACATATGGATGAAGTAAGTATCGACAACTGCAACATTATGCTATCTACAACGCACAAACGGTAATTAGGATATTTAGTTTTCAACAAGACGCGTTGTGACGTATGACATGATAGTTCTAAAATGACAAAGGTAAGGATATGAACGTTTTACAGTATGTATACAACATATGGATGAAGTAAGTATCGACAACTGCAACATTATGCTATCTACAATGCACGGACGGTAATTAGGATATTTAGTTTTCAACAAGACGCGTTGTGACGTATGACATGATAGTTCTAAAATGACAAAGGTAAGGATATGAACGTTTTACAGTATGTATACAACATATGGATGAAGTAAGTATCGACAACTGCAACATTATGCTATCTACAATGCACGGACGGTAATTAGGATATTTAGTTTTCTACAAGACGCGTTGTGACGTATGACATGATAGTTCTAAAATGACAAAGGTAAGGATATGAACGTTTTACAGTATGTATACAACATATGGATGAAGTAAGTATCGACAACTGCAACATTATGCTATCTACAATGCACGGACGGTAATTAGGATATTTAGTTTTCAACAAGACGCGTTGTGACGTATGACATGATAGTTCTAAAATGACAAAGGTAAGGATATGAACGTTTTACAGTATGTATACAACATATGGATGAAGTAAGTATCGACAATTACAACATTATGCTATCTACAATGCACAGACGGTAATTAGGATATTTAGTTTTCAACAAGACGCGTTGTGACGTATAACATGATAGTTCTAAAATGACAAAGGTAAGGATATGAACGTTTTACAGTATGTATACAACATATGGATGAAGAAATAACAAGTTTTTATTAACAATAATATAAAATACGTATAATATAATAAATAAAATATCAGAGGTTTTTATAGTTTTTAATAAAAACATGTAATATTCTTAAATTAAATTTAATTGAAATATGTTAATTCCTAAGGTTATAAATCTTTAAAAAATTTAATTTTCTGAAGTCATAACTTGTATATTTCACAAATTTCACGTTCTTATCTTTAGCTGTTCTTCACTCGTATTTATGCGTTTAGACATCACAGGCGTGCTCAAAGAGCGTTATCTAATCACTTTCAAATAGTTTTAAAAGCATTTGTTATCATGACAATTACAGTTCAATATTTTATATATCACTAAGGTCATGTACTTAATTGGTATTTAATCCTTTAATTAAAAACTATTCATTCACAATTATGAAGAGGTCGCAAAGTTGTATTAATATTTAAGTTTATAATAATCGGTATCGTAAGAGAAATTTTACTTGTCTAATATTAATTGTGATTAGCTGCGTGAAAAACCTATTTGGCTACTGTTAAACAATATTTAACTGGCAAGTCACTGTTGTTTTATAGTTGTGAAGTTTTAGAAAATATATTTTAATTAGTTTTATACAGCTAATTTATAAAACATTATACTACGGTTGGAGATGAATTAAGATACATAACTAGCACTTTATATCAGAACACATAGTATAGTAGCAGTTTACGACAGTCGCATCGTAACCTCGAGTGCGTTGTTTATCGTAAAGTCTGCGTAAAGTGCCAATTCTAATTTAAATGTTGAACTGTTAGGATTATATGCATAAAACTGCCTCAACACCTCGATGGACAAGTAGGGAGAGTAAGCATGGTGTTTTGAGAACTATTATAATAAATTCAAAACCTTTTCGACAGGGTTTCAGGTTATTTTTATAAACTCTTAACCCAATCTATTAAAATCTTTTGGATTTGCCCATACCGGTACAACCCTTCTTACCATAACTTGCTAAAGGCTAATTATTTGTTTTAACAATCTGCATCAAGGGTTTCTTCCAAATATATAAAGTTGTCCAGGTGTTTTTGCAATAATATAATTATATTTATCTTGAATTCCAATCAATAGTAAATCAGACACGATTACACCCTTGTTGTTGACTACAAATATGGGAGCTTGTTATTTTAAAGATATCATTGACACGAGAATTTCAGTATTACTAAATAAATATTGGTTAATTTGTTTTAAAAAATCTCCTTACTTTATTGTTTAAATATTTAAGAAGTGTACTCTATTGTTCAAGAAAAACAAAATGGATTAGTATTGATTGAATAATAAAAAATTAAACATTTACTTTAATAAGGTGTACGAGTGTTAATCATTCATTAATTGAAATATTAAGACAGGTGAATAAATCATAGACAATATAGTCGTATTTTTACTGTATTTGTCACAATCCCACACAAGATAATTACTTCTACATTTTACAATGTAAATTATATCTACGACAAATAACAGTGAACGTTCCTCTCTTAATAGATAGACTAACATTATATAATGAAAATAATTATCAGAATTATAGATATGCTATATCCTTTATTTAAGCAAACTAATTTTTAAATACGATTACAGTATGTACCGAAAAAATATTTGTAAAATAGACGAGTAGGCCTACTTCAGACTGTTTTCTGATAGACTATTATTTTGTAAAAAAAGGTTGAGAATGCAGGTCAGGATGTGAAAGAAGTCTTTAATTTTTATTTACTCAAACATATAAACAAACAGTTAAATGAATGAACAATTAATAATATTAATGGTTATGTTACGAAGCCTACACGTATATTATATTATTGCAATGAACTGGAGAACAGCGAATACAGAGCACAGTTTGAGCAGTGCTGCCATCTCTACACAAGAAGATAAAACTACTTACATGTTGTTGCTACTTGCAGTACGTTGTGATTGTCGATCGTAGATGGCGCGAATATGAATTAAGTACAAAACTATTACAATACGATTTAATATCAAACCTATCTGGTTCTAAAAACTTCAGGAACGCCAAATTTATTTTATTATTTTTATAAAAAAACATAATATTTTAGGTTTAATATAACGGCATCACGTGCTTTATTTGTCTGTGGATATCGAAATGTACAGTAATTAAAAAAATATTACTCATCAAAAATTACTAACACGTTCTTTTTCGCAATAAAAGTTTTATTTTGGCTCTATATAATGTTTAATTATCATATTAGCTTATCATTAAATGATTTAAACCAAGCTTACATCATAAAATTACCTGAAGCACATATTTGAAACCTTATCTAAAACAACGACTACTTTTACAGTTATATTTACAACGTAAGATACTGATATTTTATTGTTTGAAGTTTCTTTAACTACTTGTCATTAGTTTAAGTATTAATTTCTTATTTTTGATTGGATGTACGTTTGTTAACTAGTTTATATCGACTCAATACTAAATCCAAGTATTTGCTACAAGTGAAAGAAAAAATAATAATAGTAGATAACAAAGTTTATGGAGATATCAGAAAATTAACTCACTAATAGTAGGAATCACAGTCTAGAATTGATATAAAGGTGTGCACTATATATAAGAAAAGTAGGTATTTACGCCATATAAGGTGTTTAAGTGAAACCTTCCACTCATTTCTAACAACTTCAAAATATAATACGCATGTTTGTTTATTAAAAAG
Organism: Homalodisca vitripennis; assembly: GCF_021130785.1. Taxonomy (NCBI): domain Eukaryota; kingdom Metazoa; phylum Arthropoda; class Insecta; order Hemiptera; family Cicadellidae; genus Homalodisca; species Homalodisca vitripennis. The sequence goes on from NC_060208.1 coordinate 163,312,203, forward strand.
TAAAAAATATTGCTTTACTTGGAATCGTTCGGGAATTATCAAGCCCGTACGGGACTTTTTTACACCCTTTATATGCCTAAAAAATAAAACAAATACAAGCAAGTGTGTACAAGTACGCCCCTAATTGTCAATTTTTATAATACGTTGGAGTCTTTTAAATGTTCGGAGTCCAATCGGATTGATACTCGGACTTTTACTTTCCATATTATTTATACCGAAGAAATCTGCTTCAACTAGATCCTGTATTAAATAAAATATTTGTTTGTTATTTATGAATTTTACTTAAAGGATGAATTTACGGACCAAAAATAGCTTTCTCTAAACAATTCATATCGCCTTTATAATCTTAATTAACTTATATTTGGTGCTTTAATTTATGTTATATTAGTTTTTTTTACAATCATACTACTTTAATATACTGATGGAGTATAATATTATATTAATAATATATAACATCCTTATATTTCTCTTTCATTATTGTAATAGTTCAGTGCTTTATTAGTTATTATAATTTGATTCAGTGTTTGTAACATTTATTTAGCTTAATAACATGAAATAGTATTTAATTTGCAGTATTTAACCTGTACTAACGATTTATTCATTTATTGGGTTAATATGATTATTTGTACTCAATGTTTTTCAAAGCAATATGAAATTTGTAATAGATAATATCACAGCAGTAGGTAATCATATCATAGTATAATAATTATTAAATTAAATTACGTTTATTATGATTAGGCCTGACATGAATTCTAAAATTTAGAAAAACGTGCATTATTAAAAAATACCGCAGCGTAATAGTCTGACCCAATAACATTTGGAAAAGGATAAGACATTGCTTGTACGCAAAAATACGTTTTAATGAGGATCAGAAATTTTTATTTATTATTCATGTTTCTCAATTGATCAGTTCATACTCAAAAGATCGCGTTTACTGTCCACACAGTACATCCCAATAACATTTGGAAAAGGATAAGACATTGCTTGTACGCAAAAATACGTTTTAATGAGGATCAGAAATTTTTATTTATTATTCATGTTTCTCAATTGATCAGTTCATACTCAAAAGATCGCGTTTACTGTCCACACAGTACATCCCAATAACATTTGGAAAAGGATAAGACATTGCTTGTACGCAAAAATACGTTTTAATGAGGATCAGAAATTTTTATTTATTATTCATGTTTCTCAATTGATCAGTTCATACTCAAAAGATCGCGTTTACTGTCCACACAGTACATCCCAATAACATTTGGAAAAGGATAAGACATTGCTTGTACGCAAAAATACGTTTTAATGAGGATCAGAAATTTTTATTTATTATTCATGTTTCTCAATTGATCAGTTCATACTCAAAAGATCGCGTTTACTGTCCACACAGTACATCCCAATAACATTTGGAAAAGGATAAGACATTGCTTGTACGCAAAAATACGTTTTAATGAGGATCAGAAAATTTTTATTTATTATTCATGTTTCTCAATTGATCAGTTCATACTCAAAAGATCGCGTTTACTGTCCACACAGTACATCCCAATAACATTTGGAAAAGGATAAGACATTGCTTGTACGCAAAAATACGTTTTAATGAGGATCAGAAATTTTTATTTATTATTCATGTTTCTCAATTGATCAGTTCATACTCAAAAGATCGCGTTTACTGTCCACACAGTACATCCCAATAACATTTGGAAAAGGATAAGACATTGCTTGTACGCAAAAATACGTTTTAATGAGGATCAGAAATTTTTATTTATTATTCATGTTTCTCAATTGATCAGTTCATACTCAAAAGATCGCGTTTACTGTCCACACAGTACATCCCAATAACATTTGGAAAAGGATAAGACATTGCTTGTACGCAAAAATACGTTTTAATGAGGATCAGAAATTTTTATTTATTATTCATGTTTCTCAATTGATCAGTTCATACTCAAAAGATCGCGTTTACTGTCCACACAGTACATCCCAATAACATTTGGAAAAGGATAAGACATTGCTTGTACGCAAAAATACGTTTTAATGAGGATCAGAAATTTTTATTTATTATTCATGTTTCTCAATTGATCAGTTCATACTCAAAAGATCGCGTTTACTGTCCACACAGTACATCCCAATAACATTTGGAAAAGGATAAGACATTGCTTGTACGCAAAAATACGTTTTAATGAGGATCAGAAATTTTTATTTATTATTCATGTTTCTCAATTGATCAGTTCATACTCAAAAGATCGCGTTTACTGTCCACACAGTACATCCCAATAACATTTGGAAAAGGATAAGACATTGCTTGTACGCAAAAATACGTTTTAATGAGGATCAGAAATTTTTATTTATTATTCATGTTTCTCAATTGATCAGTTCATACTCAAAAGATCGCGTTTACTGTCCACACAGTACATCCCAATAATTATTTTATTGCTTATATATTTTTCATGATTTACTTACTTAATCTTAATTTGTTCAAAACTGATTTAATAACCCATAGAGGAAGATAGATTATTCGGTTGCACCTTCCATATACAATAAACAAAGTCGTTATACAAATTCATATATTCGGAGGTTTTAGAGTTTTAGATCGTTATCGGCGAGTATATGAATATATTTCTTAAAAAAGCTAATAAGTGGGTGATTAAAAATTTTTTTAATACGTGAGTGGAAGGCGGAAAGTATCTTCAAGAAGTTAAGGTGGTGTCTCTGATGGTGGCGCTAGTTCCTGGCGAGGACTTTCTACAGTATCCTGGCGATGTCTCTGTAAATACGGACTATTGGCTCAGAACGACCGTGTTTATTGTACATTGTTACTCGCCCAACTGTTGGTAGAAAGCTCGGTTTCAGGAAGTCACCAACAGTTTGTCTACTAGCCGATGTCTCGCTTTTAAGAGAAAGCTTCAGACCTAACCTGCCCTTTCCTATTCTGTCTCGAGATCATAAAATTAAAAAATACCTCAGGATCTATCTGCCATAGACTTGTTGCATTTTAGGAGACTTGAAGCATTCAGTATTTTCAGGTTTGTTCCCAGGAAAAATTTGAGATTCCATTATCAGATTTGTCCGTACTAAAAAGCTCTAGTAAAAATAATAAGTTATAAGTTAAATAAAACTTATAAATAAAAAAAGTTATATTTATATAATTTCAAGATAGTCTATTATTTATACTGCTTTAAGTATTATATTATTTTGTCTTCCAACGTTTATTACTTGATTTATACAGTTATTATTGTTTAATTTATGGAATTAAATTGAAGTAAACTGTCATTAAACCTTGTAAATTGGATCTATGTGGTTTGGAATTAAATGAGTCCGACGAAAAGAGCTCATTTTGTAAAATACAAATAGTACCCGATCCATTTAAAAGACAATTGCCATTTATTACATAAAAAATTTACTGACGCTACACCATTCTGTTCCAAGAAGTTGTATTTGCATTCATATAAATACTATGTATAAGTATTATTTGGATTACTTTATAATCATATAACACTTTAGTGTATACAATGTTCATATTAAAAAAAATTATTGTTAGCTGTACCAACATATTTACTTGTTTTATAAAACATTTATTTAAATTCAGATTAATTAAAATAAATAACTATTAAAGTTATTTCTGGGTAATTGGAAACAATCCACTTTGAATTTCACTTAACCTGTTGAATCCATAATTAATAACATGTGCTATTATATAAAGGTCCGTCATTTATTATCTTATGTATATACGACTCGAATCCAGATTCCTCAATTGCAGGGAGAGTATGCTACGTTATCACTACGGTTCCTCTCAATATTTTTAATTTACGCATTTAAATTGATTTAACATCACAAGTCACTGGACAGGTATTTGGTCTCTGTTCACATTATAGTTTGTTTATTTAAATACATGTGTAATGAAGCTATAAAAAAAAACAAAATAATCAAATCATAAAAATTGAGGGACATAGAAAAGAAGAGCCAGAGCCTAGCTCACAACGCGATCCGACGACCATCCGACCTCATAACTACCATTGGCGGAATATCACTAGTGAGTTGTGTTAGCTGGAACCTAGCTGTAAACCTCAGTAAGACGTTTGGGTGTGGATTATCTCTAGTGAGGGCTCGGTGGTGAAGTAGGTAGCTCACCTGGTAAGTAGGAAATCGGGTTCTAATCCCGGCGGAGAAAATCTTTTGGAATACATTTCAATAAATTCAATGACGCAAACGTTCCAATCATAAATGAAAGTTTTTTGTGACCATACGAATATTTGTTAAACTATTTTAGAAGTACAAGCTCATAGCTGTGTAAATATTGTCTCTAGACGTTTATTATCAGTTTTTAATATTGTGATATTTTCAAAAGATAGTATTCCAACTTTAAATGTAAATTTTGTACTCAAACTCAACTCCTCATTATATGCATTTGGCAACTCTGTAACATTTATAAGTTTTTTAGATACCAGCAGCAGATTTTGCGTTTTGCATCTAAAAAGCGTCAAGTCGAAGCATCCTAATGGAGTTTTACGGGTTAGTAGAGATCAGAACACTGAAGTATATAGGGAGCTGATGTAACCACTACTTGGTTATGCAGTTGTAACCTTGTAATGCAGTCTTTGCCAATTTCATTCTGACTCATTTTAAATGACGCTGTTTTTTCTGGCAGTCTTCATTAGATTTAGAAACGGATATTATATTTAAAACTGACAATGCATACTTTCTTTTTTATTTGGGTGTTTTATATCCATGGCACCGATCTATGTAACAATGAAGATTTAAATCTCTTTTTCTGGTATGTTCCGAATCTTCTGTTTCTAGCAAATTTTACTTATTTTCAATTAAACTTCGTATTTCTTTGCTGAGCTCATCCGTAACTGTTTTGCATATTTTGACCTCAGAATGAAATTTATTCTTTAGTAACAATATCCTTTGCCATTTGCAATACGAATAACACTTTCCAGGACTTCAAATTCTTCATGGAATTTTTTCTTTGCCAGATTTATTGTCCAAACTGTGTGTCAAAGATTTTAAGTTTTCTCGCTGTATGGCACTATTATATGATAAAATCCATATTTTAGCTCCTACTTACTAAATATGTTTAAACGTGGAGAAAGCTCTTCTAAGGTTGGCATTTACTAGTAATATTGTGTAATAGATTTGTTTTATTGCTCTGATTCTGTCTGTACGCTGAGTGAGGCTCCATTGTTTATTGTTGCTTTATTAATCGATTTATATCCACAAGGAAAACTAATATGGGCTCGGAATCACATAAGTACTGGACTGACTGTATTTGCTTAATGCCGTAGTCGAAACTAAATTCTCAAGTTATCTCAATTACCAATGACGTCTCTAACGATCCCGGACTCCGGAATTTTCTTGTAGCCCATGTTGGATTGTAACTGCAATTGGAAATGCCAGCAACGCGAGAATACTGACTTCGAATCCCACCGTCCCAAATTTCCCAAGCATCTGGTTTCCAAGTAATTTTAGTAAAGGAGTAAATATGATCTCAAAGCCATTTTCTGATCTGATTTTTTAACAAATTTCTGTTTTCTTAGGCATAAGTAAACATTAGCAACAATCATTGCTTTATAGTTCATACTGTATGTCATTTTCACGTTATGTAAAATCTATCCAAAATGATTATCAACAAAATCAGCGTTAAAAAAACATGTTACTCTATGGTTAAAAATGGTTTGCTGGCATCGCATATAATGTATTAAACTTTCTGAGTGGCTACAAACCAACGAAGCTCTTATACAATAGCTATTCCCACCATTCTCAAAAACCATCCATTACAATTTAAAGTAATCGTTATATCTTCTCCGATCATTAATTATATCTTCTAATGATATCTTAACCAAGAGTACTCTGAAGATTGATTGAAGAAGGTTGAGACACATGCACAGTATTGAAAGAGCAGCAAACAAGTGGGTAGAAGCTGGATTGAGTGGTTTCCTTTCACAACGCTCCGGATACTTCCAGAACGTACAAGACAGTTTTTCCACTACATCTCTTCAGTTCAGCTGTGATTGCTACATCTTGATGGCATTAAAGCTTGTATAAAATAACCAAAGGGGTTATTTTTTTTTAAAAAAAGGTGATGAGGAAGCTTATAAAACCCCTTTGAAAATCTGACTTAATAAGACAGTATCTAATTGATCTCGTTGGCCGAATGCAGAGTGTAATCGCTAAAATGACGAAAAGATTGCGGCACCAAATAGATCTCATAAAACCACGCTAGAGTGGAACAACAAAGTAAACAAAACCTTTAAACAATAATTAGAAACAATACCGAACGCTGTAGTATGATACTAGGAATATAAATAGGTTAATTTTGTGTGGTTCCTCTTTGGAATCATCTTAACTACTACAAAAATGGTCAAAAATATGACGTAAATAATCTTTAACTGAGAAACGGCGAAAACTACGATATCAGACATACTCTTTGGTCAAGGGATTTTAGGATATTAATGACTAGACAGTGTCGGTAAGAGAAAATGTCAATGTTTGATTAACTGCTGTTATCAGACATTTTCACCATGTTATGTCCGTCATACCTTTTATTATTATTTACAGATTGATACAGGGGGTTGAGCACCCTCCACTTCGAGCAGAGCGTAGTGACGTCATCAACACCGATAGCTGTGGCCGAGGAGGAATCTTTCCAAACTCGATTAACACATTTCCACAGGTGGTTTGTGGTTAACTCAATGTCACTCTCGACCTCCTAGCGTCTTCTACAACGATACAGTTCCACTATTACGCTTCTTCTAATGCCCCAAAAAGCCATCCAATAGTCTAAACTGAAAAATGTTCCCATGACATGAACCCCCATGGCTTGAAGAAAAATAGATTAATGAGTTGAGTACTAAAATAATATACTCAGGGAGTAGAAAATAATTACTTATTTTCATTGATATACTAATTTTATAGACATGACTGCTGATGCAAAATCCGTCGTAACAGCATAGACATTGGAACAAAGAAGCATATCAGCTTGGTTATAAGATGAGAGCTGGTGGTATAGAACCAAATAAGGTGATGGGAAGTGGAAGCATTCTGCATAAGAAGAATCTATCAGTCAACTAACACTACGAGAATGTATCGAAATGAGGATAATGCTTCATTGCATATTAAACAACACAGAAGCTCGAGTACAGGTAATCTGTAATAGTTTTAAAGGATAAAGTTTACATTCTGCTTATGGAAGTTCCACGAAATGGTATGAGATATTCAAATAACTCATTTCAAAAGGACATTTATTATATTTTTGGAGTAAAATTACACCCGAAAGAAAGGAAACAGTTATCTCAGCGATATCCTGCAACATTAAAATCAGCCACCGACAAAATGTAGTATTTCAAAAAGTTTAGCTTTTTTAAAAGTGTTTTAGTGCAAGTGTCGAGGATACAGGTATTAAGATAAACTGAGAGGGGAGATTGAAAAAAAAAACAAAATATATATATATACATATATATTATATATAATATATATATATATATATATATATATATATATATATATATATATATATAATTATACATTATGTGTGTGTGGGGTTTTTTTTAGAGTTTTAGAGTATATGTAGTATAGGCGTCTCCTGATACGCGAATTTCAGATCATATTTTCCGTGAAACCTTCACATTATCATACTTTAAGAAACTAAGTATTTTGGTAAGTAAGCACGATCTTCCTCATGGATCTCGATTAATAGGCGGTCCTACCCTCTAACCCAGGGGTGCCCAACCGTTTTTACTCAAGGGCCACATTGTAAACGCTTTATGGACAGGCGGGCCAACATTCCAGGGGATTTGGAACCCCAAACATAACGTATTGCCTGGGGTTTGTTCCAGAAATCTTGTGCAAAATATGAGTTTTAAGGTTATTTGGCCCTTGTTTCCTGATTATTGTAATTTCTTATTATTTATTAGTTGTTAGGTAAAGGTTTATAATATATTATGTTTTTAGGTTCTTTTAGTAGAAATAAATATAAACCCAGACTTTTGGATGTTTGCTCTAATTCTGAGGGAACAATAAAAAAGTCACCAATAAATTGAATACATTGATTTAAATTAATCCTACTAGGATACTAGGACATACAAATTACGTGGCGAGTGCTTTACGCGCGCTCTATTCGCCAGCCGGCAGCCACCACCGTAGTCAGTGAAATCTGTCTGCAACTACTTTACTTCTTTCAACACTCATACTCCAACAAATGAATACGGCTCGTTCTACGTGAAATCGGCTGGACTGCTTGGTTCTCAAAATTTGTATTTATTTAATATTTCAAATGCTTGTAAACAAATTTGGTTGTTTTGGCAACAAGGCGGGCCACATAATACTGACTCGCGGGCCGGATTCGGCCCGCGGGCCGTAGGTTGGGCAGCCCTGCTCTAACCTACCCATCCTCAATATCCTGTCACTCCGGAAGCAGCGCTAAGGTTTTCATAGGACTAAGTGCAATGTATAATTTTTTTTCTTCTAAGAGAACAAAAAAAACAAGATCTCCTCTTTAGTGCTATAATTGCCATCTATTCCTGTCACTTCTGTAGACAATGGATTTATCTGAGATGGGGAAGTCTGAGACGTAGTCAGATGACAACCATGTTTCGGACAAAGCAGCAATGCTTGAGATTGGAGCTATTCAAGGATGACAGGATCTAATTAGGAACGATTGGATTTGGTCCGAAGACCACGTACATTCTCGTAGAGAATAGTGAAGTCTAATAATGTTTTTTCGCGTAGAAATACTCTTCTACGGTGCTATAGGGTGAAATTTGTGATTATTTTTACATATTTCTCTAAACCGACGCATTTAAAGACAATTCGGTAAAAACTCTAGTTATAAAAATCAAGACTTTTTAAATACAGTTCCAGCCGATACGAAGAAGAAAATATTAGTATGCATGACACCAAAGTCTTTGTCAGTGCTAGATACTGTTTCATCGGTGACTCTAATGTCCAAACCTAAACAGAATACTCAATTTGTATTTTTGCTACTCCACAACAAATTGTGGAATTGCACTACTGAACAGCCGTTCATAAAATTTTAAAGATGTGTCAACAGAGACATCTGACGGAATTAAGACAAACTGGAGATTAAATATTAAGGGGCTCAAGGACCTTAGGTATGTCTTTATAGACGATCCTCGAAATACTCAAATTAACCAAGTCAATGCCTGAACTTTAAAATTAAAAAAATCTTTTGGATGAAAATTAATTTTGAATTTTGTAACTTATTTGGTTTCTAATTTGTAACTATTTTTATTTGACAGCATACACAATATTTTAGACTATATTAGAATCATCCACCTTTTCAGTTTCGCACGTTGCAATGTCACCACTGACAAGTAGGCCTGGTTATGTAGTGTACAGTGTACTGATTAATAAGTATCCTATGTAATACTTAAGTCATTACCACTCGGAAATCTGGTATTCGCACGCCATCTAGAGACCAATTACAGAAATGCATGTTAGGACGTTACATTAGCGTATTCTAACATTATGTAACACGAAATTGTCGGTTATTGTATTAATGACAACAAAACTACTACACATTATTTCTTCTCTGTAATCCATTTTAGATTATGTATTTCTAGAATCGACACGATAATTAATAGTACAAATTTTTACCATAGGAATTTGCCTAAGAGTCGCTCTCTGTTCAAAGAATAAATTGGAAGCGGGTGTAGAACCATAAATGGATGCCTATAATCCACCTCCAGTAATAAGAACGCCTTCTTTATTCCGTAATCGTAATGTAGTTTATACGCAGCCTAACTTTCTTTACGCCAATACTGGAAGGTTTATCTTTTTCCAAGACAGCGACCCTTCTAAAATCTTGAACAAAAAGCCGAAGTACATGTAACTTTGTTTTGGTATAAATAACTTCCATTTTCTCTCTTTGCTGTATATCATTGAAGCGGACGATTTAAAATGGCAGATATATTATTGTCATCATTATTTTTATACTTGTAGGCCTATTATCTATTTTATAGAAACGAAACAAAGCTTTCAAGAAATAATTTTTGCTCTTTTCTCGGATAAAGACCTTACATGATATGTGAAGTCGGCCGACACAAAACAAGTACTTAAATTCTTAGATATTAAACTTGCAGGCCCTGAAACAGACGAATGGAAGGCTGACTAGTTACCACTGGTAAGCCTAACCAATCATCCTAAACCCTAATTCCAAATGTTGAGGCTTTGTGTGTCAATTAAGTAGTGTATCATGTTGTATTTTGTAATTTAATAGCATAGAAAAGTAAGGTTAAAATATATAATTTGGAATTATATATCTCGTAATTTGGAAAATACGGGTTTTAAGCAACAGGGGTTTTAGCAGAAACAACTAGATGTTCAAAGACACACATCCACATCTGATAATCTTTATGGCATATAATACACTTTAATTGTATCTATAATAATCTCATAATTAATTATATATCAACTATATGATCAGTAGTTTTCATTAAATTTCAAATAATGGCTAAGAAGTGGCTAAGATAATCACTCCAGAGGTAAAGAACACCATGTCACAAAACTAATTTTTCAGGAGAGCACTTTTTCTAAAATTGATAACTAAATTTTCATAACACTTGTTGATAATTAGAAATTTAATTATAGAGATTCTACATATTGATGTTGGTAGTCTATATTATACAAAATGTGTATCATATAACTATGTCAACATGGTGTTTTCTATACCTCTTAAATATTTAGAAGTATACAACACTATGTCCACAAGGTGTTGCTTACCTGCCAAATAAAGTACACATGTTGTTATTTCCTACTGCATATTTACGCTATTACTAAATGACTGGATATAATGTTCTATACCACTATAAAAAGTGATAAATGTTTACCATGGACATAATGTTAACCCAATTTTTGTAAAAATAAATTTACATCGTATTCTTTACCTCTGGGGTACAGTATTAAACTCATCAATATATGGTTATACAGTATGAAGACTATACATAGTGTTAATTTGATTGTAATCATTCCACGTATAACTTTGATCATGTATGAACAAAGAGATTTCAAATTTCAAATTGAAATTTCACTCAAATAACTTTAATTTGTATAATAAGACATTATTCTAAATGAAGAATATTATGTGAAACTGAAAATGGAGCCTTAAAACGTAATTAAAACGGTGCGATTAGCTAAACCTCAGTTCTAATTAACTCGTGGGATTATCGTGAGGAACATCGCTGGGCCAAAACTGGATCCTTGCGGACGCCGCACTGCCGTTTTCTCCACAGCGAGGTGCGGCAGTGATAGCAGAGTTGTAGCGAGCGATTAGCAGCGGCCCGAGCCAACCAGATAGCAGACGACCTCGTGCCGTCAGTGCGCGCCAAGCTCTCATGGTAACCGCTCACCGCGTAGCTCAGTGATAGTGATGCCGACCGTGAGTACTGTGTTGTCGGGCGTAGTGAGTTTCGGGGTTCTGGCAGGTGTGCTGACCGGCGTCTGCTACTTGCTGGTGTCAGGACTGCGCTGGGCGGGGTGAGTTGTGAGTTGTCTAAAGTTAGGTTAGATATGTCAACAAACATCCTCTTATAGCGTTTGGTGAAATAGCTGTTAGTTTGGATGATTAGATATGATAAGCAGACATTTCTTTGTTGAAGAAACTCTAATGTAATAATTTGTATTTCATGTTGTGCATGTGTTCGTAAAGATTGAATGAATGAATGTATACATATCTCATATCGTACAATTACCTTATCATACACTATAGAAAAGTCTTCATGGAACTACCACTAGGATACTTCTTATTAATCTCTCTGGCTAATTTTGTTTTTAGTATATGACATCTCATTGCTCTAATTTCTACAAGGTAAATGTAGGTAGTACATTAATAGTCGCATGTAATGAACACCAGTAGCCTATCCCATTTTTAGGTAACTGTTTCCTACAAGCAGACGTTTCCCGATCAGATAGGAACTGAATGGGAATTGATTTAGGTGTAATGTGACTACGCTATCTCTAGATCGAGGAGGTTAGCTTGATTTGATAACAGATATTAAATTACGTTATATTTACACATTCCTAAATTGTAAAATCTATGTAGGCAGTCTACGGAAGAGATTCGAAGGCCTACCGTCAAGTGAGCTGTCACAGGATTTATGTTCACGCGGTGGATTTGCTTTTGGACTGACCGATCTGCAAAATCGATCAACCAACCTTTAAAACTTTATGGATATTTTTGTACTGCGTTTTGATATGCTGCATTTAAAAAGTTAGATGGGTGAATTAAACCTTCAAGACAAGTATATAAACAATTTTCTCGTACTTTATACACAACAGGAGATTTGTTATAATTTTTATAATTGACATAGGGATTGGATTTTATCGAATTGCTGTGGATACAATGGATACATTTTTTAATAATTAAAATAAATGTTTTCTCAACCAAAGGTAATTATTTACTTTCGATACACAGTTTGCAACAAATTAACAATTTCTTTATTTTTCGTGAAATGTATAGGCTACTTTCAGCCAGAAATTATTATTAAAGTTACAATATAGTTTGTATTTTTGAGCTATGTTGGTATATTTTCAGTTTTGGGAACATAGAGAAAAGAATAAATATTTCAAAACTATTTACACAATTTAAAACTGATTATTTTCTCGTTTGAAAATGTAGCGTTTTAAAGCTTAGTTATTTATAGTTATGATAGTTTAGAAACACAATCTAAAAGATGGTGACGTTAAGCCACACGTGTAAAGATATTATGTTATAGTAATTAAATTCCCTGTATACATCAGTATACACCAAGGTTAAGTTAGGTAATCATACATCACAGTATATAGCCCAATTTAATAAGACACGACTACTGTATCATACGCAATGTTTAACTTTAGGCGCCCGAATTTCAGTTTTATCTATAAGACGAAGTTGTTACCTGTTATCAACAACAGATAACATAGTAATTTTAGTCCTACTTAAAGATATTGATATTCGTAGTACGCTATATGAAGAATGTATGATATCGGATATTGATGTTAAGAGTTTTCGTAGAAATATAATTATACTCGTAATCTCCACTTGAATATTCACTTTATTGTATAAGAAAAAAGTCCAGATTTACTAGAGTGACGATACAACAGTTGAGATGTCAGTAAACATCATTCTACATATCCGGCAAACATGCCTGAGGTCATAGCAGGATAATTAGTTCTGCCGATGAGCTACTCATGCTGACGTAATCTCGTGGCGTAGTGGACGTCATTGAGCAAGGATCAGGAGGGTCAGGAGCTTGACTGGTGAGTTGTCCTGCTCTCCTGGTAGATTCTATGAATTCTTCACATGCTCGTAGGATTACGTTGATCAATAAACCAGTTGATTAATCAGCACAAAGATATTCTTTCTTTATAAAGTATGCGTACAATATTGAATGAGCTTTAGTTTCTTTGATAGTTTTGCTCATGTAATTTTAGTATCATATTAATTAATCGTAAAATCAAGCAAAAACTCAATTTCCAGCTACACAGGTAGTCGATAAGAGAAATTGTTGATCGGTATATTTTTGCAACTGTCCAAATAATATCGACAACTTTAAATCTGGTCCATTTCCGTAGGAAAATATTACAATGGTCCTTCTACGCTTGCCGACTGAAAGGGCAGAAATATTTAACTACAATATATATTTGTGTTCAATGTATTTGTTAGCCACCATTTAAATTTATTACTTGGATGGTAGCATACATTTTCGTATATACGTTTTGTGTTATTTTATCCCATTAATAAAAACTATTAACTATTAGAAGGCTTGTTTCGTAGCATAATGATTAAAGCTGACCCGTATCCATTGCAAAGTTATTAATATACTCGTATATTGCAATTTAAAACAAATGAAAATCGTACAGAGCCTGTGCTCTAAGAGCTAGGACTTTAAAGGTTCTTCTATAAATAGATACAAGGCAGTTTATGGACAGTTCCATCTGTAAGGTATCTAGGATGAAGATAGTTTATACAATCCGTACTGGTAGGTAACGTACAGAATGTAGTAGGAAGCGCGTGGTAGGAAATTGTACAGCAGTGATGAAATGCGGCGACCACTCAAGCGTCAAAGATGGGCTGGCATAGCATCACCCGATATTAGTGTAAACAGCTGTTACGTCGATGCTAACAATGGTATCAGCCAATGTTCTGGTATGAATGGAGAGTCTAGCAATGGCAATTTTGCATTTCATTGTCTGAATCGTGTTCGGTAGGACAAAACTGCGCGCTCATTGTACGGAATGAATCCTTTTGTTGTCAATAAATTGTTGGCTAATGCGTAGTGCAATCGGTTTAGCGATGGTTTCACTCGTTCAGGCCAACGGACTGTTGAGATTGCATTAGTTATGGTAGCCAAGTGCAGCGATGGCGGTTATTTTAATTGGTGCGTCATAATTAACAGATTTCACTTTCTTCGATGATACAAGATAACGTTGCAGTTTCCGCTTCATGAGGTGTTAGGTACACTTGGTCACGCAAGATTTAAACGCCCGTTAGAAATGTAATTTGGATGAAAGTGGTCCTTTCCTTGGTCCATTTTGCCTCGATCGCCATACAATCTTAATGCTTTTTATTGGCGTTTTTTTTATTTACCAAGACTGGTCTTACCACTTTTGCCATTTGTATTACATGTAAACTTGTGCTGCATAATAAGAACATAATGAATTATTTATATTTAGTTACAGAATTGGAATTTTTCCAAAGATACTCTGAACGAGTTTCAATTACGTCACATATTCCTGTTAGTTAACAGACTAAACAATCCATCTTCTGAAAATGTCGTGACATATTCATACAAGTTAAAAAAGTGTATACGTTGGTATTTAAAAATCAATATCAGGTTATAAATCAGGTTAGGTTTCCCGGATAATCAATATAAAAAATAAACAAATAACGGCAGATTATACTAGATAATACTAGTACTAGTACATATTGATCAAACCTTTTAAACTGAGCACGATTGAACGATAATAACTGCTGAATCACTCTTAACAAGAGACACAAGATTATTCCGTGTCACGGTAACTCAGGGAAATAGAAATACATTAGAAATTAAAAGAGGGACACTTCTGGTATCCACAGTATTTAACCTTTACAAATTAATGGACTTTCACTTATGGGAGAGATGGATGGTAGACCTGTCACCGAATAGGCCTCACAGGCCCGGATGATTTCGTATTCGTCCAATAGAAGGTCATGTGGCAACCTCGTAGAATATAATCGTGATTCCCTTACCAGACGAGATTTAATGCTTTTTACCAAGAACTCGAACTTCTGAGACAAGTATTTGTTCAAACTTGTAGACAAAGTTTATGGCCCCAGCAATACACTTTTAGGATAGGTGCATTCTTACTGCATAGGACGAATGTTTCTGCAAATGTACCATTTTAATTTGTTGTTACCTTCCACATGGATGTCAGTGTAACATGGTAGGTACATCTCTTCGCATATCCATCTTTCGGAACTGCGTTCCTCAGCAGTGTTCATCATCTTCTGTTCCAAATCCAATCATGATCGTATAACACCAGTCTCTGTGCTGTATGTAATATAGTGGCGTTTCATATGGTCCCCGTGACGTCGTACTGTCTACGTCTGTATCTGCCTGTCTCAATACTGGAAATCCAAAAACGACATTATCCGTATTTTCTTCGTTCTTGTTGGTAGTTAATTAAACATGACCAACAACTGTTGTGTAACTGCTTATCATTTGATACCTCAAGTTAAATCATCTTGATGGAATGAAACGAAAATCGTTGAAATCCATATTTATTTGTGTTAGTATCATAAGATTTTTAAATGTCACGTGACGATAATTGGGTTAAACGTTTTAATATACTTTTTTTGGAATTATCAGATCATTCAGGATAGGGTTGTCAATATTGTTCCAGACATTAAACATATGAAATCGGTGTCAAAACTATCATGTAATTTGCCCGGTTCACACCGTGACTGGGTTTCGGTTTAAAATGTGCTGACAGAACATGGTTTTCGACAGCTAGGCCGAAATATGTCAAGAATGTCAATTATTGTGTAAACAGTGTTTACGCGGTGAGAACCAGAAAACTTAAATAACAGCTATGTTCAAATTTCAAATCATAGTACGTTCTCCCTACATTGAAAAACATGTAGTTTTCATATACATATTTGTCTTAAATGTTTTGCGATTAATTGTTATGCTTTATGAAGGGAAGAAAGTAATCAAGTTAAATAATTTTGAACATCTTTCTTGTGTTAAAGAGTTCTTCTTATCCCTTACCTTCGCGTGGTAAAATAAGACGTACTTTGTTCATATGTTAAATTGTACAAGACAATAAGAGGCCCAGAGTTTATAAGCACGCCTCCCGTGTTCGTCTATGAACAACCACCGGAAATAAAATCCAATCCCAGCTGGGAACAATCCGTAGCTAACTTTTGAGGAAGGTCGAAAATAATATGATGGGTAAAGTGGGATCTCTGTAAAGTGGGTCCAAAGGTTATCTATAAACAGCAATATCATCGTCAGCCGTTCTTTAAAAATACTGCCCTTATCAGCAATCTAGAAATTCTCAAAGCCATCCTCATCCTACCGGGCTGGACAAAGGACTGCCTTGCCAGAGTAAGGACTTTCAATATCGTTATGCCTTCATCTCATTAGTCAGGTTGCCAAAAGTTTCCCTGCCAGTGGTAGCAAGTCAATATCCGGTTAAAGTCCTTTAAATACATCTTTTCTCTGTACATCCAGGAGGAAAAAGCGGCTCTTTATAGTACATACTCTACACCATCCAGGGAACATTGAGGGGATCCGATAGTAAGAATGGATCTTAATCTTAATCTTTTACTGCATTTCAGAGTATGATTGATCTAGATCTAGAATATAGATACTTCAATTAAAAAGAAGGAATAATCATAATTAATAGAGTGTAATTGAAATCCGTTTAAAAGAATATGAAGTTATAAAATAACTTAATTTGCAATATTTATGGTTAGTTACGACATACATTGAAACCAAATTTTATTTAATTCTGATCTACCAAACCAGAGATAGTGAAAGCTACGAGTAGATGGGTGATACCACAGTCGCGCATTGCAGAGTGAAAGAATCCTTTAGGTACATGCTTTGATAGCCGCAGCCATCTCCAACTGATATGCAGAACTGGACACTGTAACATGCAGCATGTAGAGCTCCAAACCAGAGATATTTATGGGTGATGCCATCGTCGCACAGCCATCACTAAATTAAAGTACAAAATGTTACCAAACTTTCCTGACGTTATTGCACCGAGCACAAAACTATGATAAACATAGGTAGGAGCAATTAGCCGAATTTTTCAAGGACTGCTGGTGTTTATTACAACTCCTAGCTATCCGATCTGAGTGTTCAATGCTGTGGCCATCATACTGTGTTGGAACAGGTGCCTCGCCACTGATCCAGGCCACTCGACCCGCATGTGCTCTGCTGTTCTGTTCTATGTTACAACTAGAACTTTTGTTCTTACACTGGTTTCGTACAAGATATCATATCTCGATACGTCTACTTGATTGAAGGATCATAAAGCTTTCATCGATACGTGAATACATTTAGCTTTATTATGTTCATTGAAACTGGGGCCTGATAAGATGAATTGGTATAAGTTCAAGGAAGGTAAAATTTAATATTGCAATGCTACCTAAGAGTTGCAAACATAAAACTTAAAGATTTCCATAATTTCATTTTTGTAACCCAACAACAACAAAGTCCTGAAATTTGAAGAGTTTAACAAGTACCAGAGGACAAATCAATGCTTGGAAGACAGGGTGCATTTGCCACGGCCCATAAAATGCAACCTAATAGTCAACGCCATGCCTATACAGACCATGTGTCAAACATGGATCCAACAGTTATCCCTATTAAAACGGTGATTAAGAACCATTCTATGGAAAAGAACTCGTCATTGGGTTTTACGCACGCTGCCAAGCCATGTATGGCGATCGTCTTGGGTCAATCCAAGAATGTGGAAGAAGAATTATGTTCCTTTCTCGGTTTAGGTTCTTTTTTTGTAGTTGAACTTTAGGCGCTCACTTCTACTTGTTGCTAATATCGACTATCGGCATGCCGACCACTTTTTTTGTTACAGTTGAACAATGCTATTGCAATAATTTGGTCTTATTGTCCTCGGTGTTTTTCAGAATTCCGGTCCGTCGTCGTATGAATTCTTCAGAAGTAGACGCGATCACCTTAAATCTGACAGCGATAAATCTCGTCTTGCTCTCCATATCTGTCTATTCTCATGAATGGCCATTTTAATCATTTCGCAGAATTACAGTATGATCCGATCACAACATTTGTATCAGTTATCTCAGTTAATCCCCAAGCAAACAAATGGCTAGACCTTCGTACTTAGCTTGCTAAGAAGTTGACAATACGGGTCAAAGTAATTACCTTCTAATTTCTTTATTCCGCGTTTTTCTTGCTACCAACATTGTTACCCATAAATTAAATATAATTACAGAGTTCTCGTATTATTATTATTATTATAAAATATAGAGCTACATGTGGTAAATCATCGTTATTTTAATTGATTTTTGTGGCCAATAACTGTTTTTCTAAAGCTTAAGCAAAACCCTTCCAATGATTTTAGCGACAGATTTGGCCAAATTATCTCGTATGAGATTAGACAAATATCAGTACTGTTCAGCAACTGGCAAGGTCTAAGTTGTAAAACTCAATTTGTTTTCCGACTGATTAATTTGTATTAAATTAAAACTTCAACTATACTTTTTTGTATGCATTCGCATGTAAATAAACTTCAAACTCCGCATAATCTTAGTTTCGTGATGCTATTTCAAAACATAGTTGCAACTTTTTACTTTTTTGGTAAAGCGGTATTGCGAGTAAATACAGTATTGCAATAATCTCTACTACATAAGTTACAGTTTTGGATGGACACAACAAAAACATAAAAGATGTTAAACAATATTTTTAGGTTTAGATGAATACATTAATGGAAAAGTTCATAAACTTGGCGGATAAAATTAAAACTTTTAGTTGATTTAGGTTTTAAGGAAATTATTTTGTTGAACTTAAAAACTTATCAATGCATGTTTGAAGTAAATTGATATTTTCTTTTTGCTTACATATACGTTTCTCATAATCCTAGTCTAAATCTGAATAAATGAAACTGAGAACCTTTTCATTTTTGTAGGAACTAAGGTTTATGCAATCAGATTAAATCGAACCAAGCTGTTGTTGACGTAATAATCGGATAAAATATCAAATTTCTTTCAAGAAAGTGAGGAGTCGTTCTTGATGAAAGGGAACGTACTTGAAGCATGTGAGTTGTGAAAATTATTAGATATTTTCAGGAGAGAAGTAGTTGTTTGAATACCATGCCCTTAAGAGGAATGGTGTCAGCGTCGTCAAGTTTTCCAAATTACTGAGATTAGAATTACAGTAACGAGATTGTGATGAACCGTGACTAATCACTCACGGGGAAAGTGTCCATGTGGCCTGCCGACCAGGATGGAAGTCCTTCCTGTTCAAAGGATGTCCTGGAAACCATCTCGTATGTCGAACCTTTGCGTCCAGCCTTAACACACTGTCACTGTTCTAACCTCAATCGTGTTGCCTATACACAGCATCTAGAGTACCTTGTTTGTGTACAAACCAGTCCACGGTCAATTCCGGACTTCCTGTTCGCTCTTCAGACGTTTTCCTTCTGAAACTATTTTATGACGACATTGCATGGCGAGTTGCGAAACGCTTTTTACCGATTCACACTTTCTAGTTCATTTTTGGAATTCTCCATCATATTTTTTGAACTGTTTAGGTATGCAATTTTTCTGAGAATGTAAGATGGTATTATTTACCAACTTGTACATAGACTGTGCAGTGGCGGATCCAGGGGGGTTCCATAGGGGTCATGGCCCACTCTAATATTTAAAAAAAGAATTAAAAAAGACTTAATTACTCTCATACTCACTCTCACTATACAAAAAATTTACTTATCATTATGAACTCAACTTTCAGTATAAGCAGATTTCTCTCTAAAAATTTTATTTTTTCTTGTACAAAATGCATAACTACCTGACACAGTAATGGTAATAGTGAACTAAAATTCACGTGCCCCTTCAAAAAATCAGGCCTGGATCCGCTCTTGCAGTATATTTCAGTAAATACATCTACAGACCTCAGGGCTCATCACAATCAATTTGCCACGCCTTTTTATCTTGTACGCCCTGGTTCTTTTTAGCCTTTTCTTTAAACGTCTCAGTAATTATTCTTCTATTTTCACTTAAAAGAGTAATATTTCTTTTGTATCCATGTTTAAGTTTTAAATTTCAGTACATCGTAATGTAGTATGTACGCCTAATCCACTCATATTTTCCATTGAAATCATCCTCGTTTGCTTGAAATCACTACTGTATTTGAAAATAGGTATTCTGGTAGAATTCTATATTAAAATTAAAGGTTACAGCTCTTTTCACTTTCGATTCTTGTTTGTTTTATCAATCCTTCACCACAGAACTACTCGATCACCTGACGATATTATTTATGTATTAAATATAAATATTTAACCCTAAACCCAGAATATGTACGTTTCAATATATTTTATTTCAATTTGAATCTAAATAAAAGATTACTTTTGTTATATGGTAGGTCTTAATAATATATGTTTTTGTCATCAGTAAACTAAATATATTCCTATATACACCTGTTTACTTTCCAGCCTTTTACTTTCATTCTGATACGACGGAATTGATGATTTATTTTGTCGATGTTACACTACGGCAATCACTAAGTATAGAGGTGTAAGTGATAGTAATCGGAGATTACCAAATAAGTCGACGAGAAAGTTAATTGGATTTTGATGAACAATAATTCCACTAAATTACTTCCAATATTAAAATCTCATCTAAAAGATAACCAACGTATTACACTTAATGAAAGAAATATAATGAACATTATCGGCTGGTCTATGACTACTAGTGATAAATATACTTTGTGGATACTTATGTGAGAGATTTCTAATAAATAAGTTTATCAATGATTTCAATAGTTGATTTCAATTAAAACAGTCAAATTATTTTATTTATCATTTTAAACAATTTGTAGTTATATTCATAGATACATATTATTGACAAAAACTTTGTGTTTTGAGTAATTATATATTTCGCATTTAAACTTATTTTTGAGTCCGTTTGGGCCGACTAAGTGTTGCCAAAACACAAACATATATTTTTGGTCGTAACAATTGCAGTTTGAACGTTAAGCTTTGTAAGATATTTGTGCTCTTACGAATGTTTCTCCAGAACAGTGTTATTGTGACTGTTTCCATACTCACACTCTGTAAGACCTCGCCTACTTGAGTCACGGCTGGTATCTTATCAGGTGTAACTTGCATCACCTCTATCATGAGTGTGAGGAGCGGGACTTCGCCCAATCCTGGGTCGAACACTCTAAATTAGTGAACTGTCAAACGTAACACGTATGCTTTGCTATTATTTCAGAAGTTTGTTTATTATTTATTTTTAAAGCGTGGATTTAAATCAACTTTATCAATCGCTTTAATAACTTTTCCCAAAGTAGCAATTGTTCATCATTCAAAAATTTCAGTTTGGTTCTCACGATATTTCGAAAGTTTAATCATTAATATACTGTATGGTCTTTCCCTTCTAAGTGCCTCATTATTGTCGTGTAACGTTATGGCTACATTATGTTACGTAGAATAAAATAATGTATTGTGTTCATACAATAACTCTGATTGAAATTAAACTAAATAATGCACTGCAACCTTCTAGAAATCCTGAATAATCTTTTGAACATTTTTTAAAGAAATTATAAAAATTAAAAACAACTATATACGTACTTTACGTTTACTGATAATGTGTTTAAGTCTTTGTTGAATCTGTCTTACGTACTCCACTTTCAAGGTACAGAATTTCAAGAAATAGTGTTAAGAATTCACAAAGTAATAATACGAGTATTATAACATTTACGAAATCTCAGAACTATTCGTGGCTCGTTCAGACGATTATAAATCTTCATTCAGATTGAACAGCTGTATATTGCTGTAGATCTTAAGAAATTTAAATACATAAATAGTTCAAATTTCAATTGAATTTGCAACCACGAGATTTTCAATCCGTGTTTGTTACAAAATGTTAAGATCATTTATAAACAGTTCGATTCAAAGTCGAACGAAGTAAAATCAACGACGAAAGTAAGAGTAGACAGTCAAGTTCATCCACGGAGTAGGTCCTCTCAAGGCCGACAAAACCTGTTATCCAGGGGCTGTACTATGTTAGGTTGTAGTTCCACATCCAGTCTGAACACGTGTAAAGTACTTGTTTACTTCAGATTAGAGATATGTATAAATTTTTGTGCTGTAGGATAAACATTGATTCACCAACATGGCCGAATACAACACTCATGGTTTTTAAATAATATGACAGTTTTATATACTAAGTAAGATAGAGAGATACACCTGACAAATCATGAGGTGAAGTTAGGTCGAGTAATTTATGGACACCCCGTATGTACCCTAATTGCAGAACTATTACAGTTGTTACAACATAGTTGTTACAAAGACTAAATAATTTGGTGACCAATTCAATAATCATTTCTTTCAATAATCATTGTGACTAAAATTATCTCCATAATTGACATTTCTTTTTCACTTCAATACAACAAAAATCATCGCATATACATATAAATGTATATGTATATAAATATTTATTATTTCTTAAAATTACCCTCTGTAACTTTCTTAACCATTGATCACTAATCACTATATATGTGTCTGATGGGAGTGGAAGTTCTCATAACATTCTTGATCAATTCTTAAAGCCTTTAGCTATCGGGTGGTAAGGAGACAGTAAAGATGCTGGCCGCACCCAAGAGTACGAGTGTAGAGTCAGTCGAACAGGGCGTGGAGAAGAAAGTACTTGCGTTGCTGAAACTGCAAGTTATCTGAGAAAGCCGGGTCTGCAGCATACAAGACAAGGTCGTTCCTTAAGCGATTCTTCCAGTCTGCGACACACTTGTAGTAAGTAATTGGTGGTTAGCCCTTCACTACACCAGCTGGATACTACGATAAATACCTGGGACTGCAGAATACAAGACAAGGTCGTTGCCAGAGCGATCCTTTCAGTCTGCGACACACTTGTAGTAATTGGTGGTTAGCCCTTCACCACGCCAGCTGGATACTACGTTAAATACCTGGGACTGCAGAATACAAGACAAGATCGTTGTCTGAGCGATCCATCCAGTCTGCGACACGCTTGTAGTGATTGGTGGTTAGCCCTTCACTACACCAGCTGGATACTACAATAAATACCTGGGACTGCAGAATACAAGACAAGGTCGTTGCCAGAGCGATCATTTGGTGGTTAGCCCTTCACTACACCAGCTGGATACTACAATAAATACCTGGGACTGCAGAATACAAGACAAGGTCGTTGCCAGAGCGATCCTTTCAGTCTGCGACACACTTGTAGTAATTGGTGGTTAGTCCTTCACTACACCAGCTGGATACTACGATAAATACCTGGGACTGCAGCATACAAGACAAGGTCGTTGCCTGAGCGATCCATCCAGTCTGCGACACACTTGTAGTAATTGGTGGTTAGCCCTTCACTACACCAATTGGATACTACGATAAATACCTGGGACTGCAGCATACAAGACAAGGTCGTTGCCAGAGCGATCCTTTCAGTCTGCGACACACTTGTAGTAATTGGTGGTTAGTCCTTCACTACACCAACTGGATACTACGATAAATACCTGGGACTGCAGCATACAAGACAAGGTCGTTGCCTGAGCGATCCTTCCAGTCTGTGACACACTTGTAGTAATTGGTGGTTAGCACTTCACTGCACCTGCTGGATACTGTGAGGAGGGGCTATGACTCGTAGAAGTTATAACTACAATAATTCATGTTGAAAGTAAATAAACATGACTAGGAATTAAGATATATGATGTTAGTAATTATAATATAATTTGTTAAGGGTTGTGTTGAAGAAAGTTCTTGGGTAACAAATACACTTACAAACTGTTAGGGGTAATCTATCTCGATCATTCGAATAAATGACTAGGAATTATGTAATAATTTAGATATGCTTCTCTAGCAATCTAACTGTAGTATTGAAGAGATATATCGGTCCCTAAAAAATTGGCATTGGCCACAATTTCCGCCGTACTTCTGGCCCAGGAAGCAGCCAGTGCTCACCTGTTGTTGTCATCACCAAAATCTCTTTTGAAATATCTTTTATTTGTGGAATGGAGTAAAATGTAATTACAACGAATCCTTATCAGCACTCACGACCAATATGTACAGTATTATACAGTATTTTCAAAACATCAAAATAACAACTAATAACCGATTTCGTAAGGTTTTACGAAAAATTAACTACGCCTTTAATTATTAACTTAGAACCTAGAAAACCTGGTTTTCTCCTTATTTTTTGGCTATCATAATCTACAATAACACAAAGAATACGTTTCTTTTACTCGAATACATGGTCGAATACTACCCAATCAGTAAAAATTATTTCCGTGGTAATATAGTTGTATATTTCAATGTGGGAGAGATTAGAAGTGATATGTTTAGCGCGTGAGAGAGGTCGCCAGGACCCGGCTCTGCCAGGGATCTTCTTTAGACAAACAAACTGTAAACAATAATCAGACAACAGAGGGACAGTCCAGTTGATTGTTTGTGATGCTGAACCGAATTAGGCACTATAGTTTGCTTCTAATACCAGATCGGATCTAAGGAGGTGAAGCCTGGCCAGATAGACCTAGTAGACTACGCTTGTATAACTCGGGTCAACTTCTGTATTATGTATGCCGGTCTACTAATTGATTATGCAAGCACCAACAGTTAGTTATGGCGATTGAACTAACAATTGATTCTAATGCTTTCAAAACGTTTGCATCATTTGTTACAGTGGACTACTTCCCGGCCGGTGGCATTTGTCGGATTTTGCTGGTAGCAGATTGGAAAATAATCTCTATCTCTAACTATTGTTATGCTGTAATGAACAAATTTATGCTGGAGGAAACAGGATTTTTTCCGGACATTTGCCATCGGTCCGTGATGCAAAAAATCAGTAACACTACGTTTCGAAATCTGTAATCTGATATCTTCCTCGGGCGAATAACTATCTAACACAAATATCCGGACAAAAAAGCCTGTTTCATCCACAATCCTTGCATTGTCAAAAACAAATTTCAAAAAAATAAAATTTGTGCTATCCTATCCTTAAGGTAGTGCTGATGCAAAATTAAGGAAGTTCATATTAAGATTAAAATATTTTACATTAAATATATATTCAAACGTTCCAGAAGTCCACTGTTGTACTTTTGATATAAACCACAAATATTGAGAACGTTTGTGAATGTTAATGCAATCACCCTGTGTATAGCAAGAAATTAATATTGATGAAAACCGTACTAATTTCAAAGGAAGTTAATAGATATATAATATAGACATGTCTGATTTTATTATTGTTTCTTCCATTACGGTGTTAATTTGTTACTTTAGTTTTTATAAGAAATAATAAGGTAGTAAAACTTGCTAGAAAACCGACTTAATATCGAGGTACAATGTAAATTTATTCAATTTTAATGATCTGCTTTAAAAAAACAAAGGACTGTCTTGTTCCCAATTAAATCGAAATTCGTTAACAGATTTAGATTGTGTATTTTCTTCCACTTAAAAACGAAAAAGCCTACATTATCATCCAGCTAAGGTATAGGCTTCATAACCTTCGTCAGGTGAATAGCATACATTGTTGGACAAGGTAGAAATTGGGCTGGATATTAAGGTAGGAATCTAACGCGAACTGACACGAATAGTTGGTGCTCTTCATGCTGTTTTCCTTGAAAGTTAGAGTTGAGGAAGGGTTTTTTCAACCCAAAGATAAACATCTACGCTGCAGTGTATTCAAGGCAGTCATAGTTATTGACCTTAGTTGTTTCCGATAATTTCAGCATTCAACCGCCCTCTGACAAGTCTAAATGGTAATGTGGATTTTTCATTCACTCTCAAGAACTAGCTTTAACACAAACTCAAAAGTCTGACCACAATAGATTGTGCGACAACCCGGGACTCCCAAACTTTGGAATGTAGTTGTACATATTAAGTTTTAATAACAAATGCAACTCGCACCATTAGTGTTGTACATGGTGTTTATCTGTCCCGTTGCTCCCCAATTGGATTTTAAAATGTCTATCCAGCAGTTGCACAGCACCCTTCTTTCCTTGTGACGCGTATAATGTATTCCATAAAATGAAGTATTGGGATTTCAGAATCTTACGATTTGGATTACTCTGGAATAGCATTGGTCTATTATTTCTTTGTCCTTTGACAAAGTATCAACTTAGTTATGTATATACTTAATTCATATCCCTGAATCCTATATATAGCAGCTGAGCACGAATCTGTTGCAGGATAGCTATGTTCTGTCTAAAGCATAATCTCGTTGAGAGCAATTCCCAACGACACAATATATTTACGACACAAACCGCAACCGAAGACAACACAGCCGTGGCGATTATCTCGGCGTGACATTTGCGCCGTTACCATACCCGTCCTTGAGCACCTGTCCTGTTAGCTATTACACTGTTGAGGAATCTGCTGGATCTCCTCGTTTCCCAGAGCTCTAAATCCCAGGCGATATTGTTAAAATATCAGTTCTTTCCAACATGTTGGTGGAAGTAATGGTGCGAACATCAGAAAACGTGCGAATTACTTTATCTTGGAGACTTTATGAACTTTAAATGAATTGTAGATACATATCATGCGGTGAACCCAAAAGTATCACAGACCATTAGAATATTCTACAACACAACTACAATATAATACTTATTAAATTGCTTCTTGATGTGATTGAGGTAGACACTTTGGAAATTGAGCTTCAAAAGAAGAAAGGTGAACCGTAGCTTTTCAAAGGTTCTGAACCGTGGCCGCCAAAGCAAATTAATCACGCCGCTTTTTGCTAGAGGTGATTTGCCTGGTCGATTCCAGTTCCCCAACCTTCACAATGGAAGTCTGACCCTCTAACAGCCTTGCAAATAATTATGGTCAATTTCCTCTCTTTCCACGAACTCTTCTCAAGTATAGTCCTGTCTCGTAGATCACTGTTGACTGTTGACGCTCTTCCTGAACTGTAATCGTTAACTTAAAATGTATATTTTTATTTGATTTCATAAATGGGCTTAGACGTCATTATAATGATAAATTTTTTTTTTACTATCCTGAAAGTAAATAGTAAACTAGTTGAAACTTGTATATCCCTGCCTTACTTTACGTATAAAGTGTTAAATAAAGTCAACATTCCGCTTTAAAGGGTATGTGATTTTCGAAATAATGAACTTTAAAATGGAGACAAAACCTAGTAAAAAATTAAGTTGTTTTAGCTTTGAAATGTGTGGAATACAAATACGAGTATTTTGTAAATATGTGGAAAACCAATGCCACTTTCAAAATTTACTAGGTCACTAGCTTTTACATATTACTTTTCCTAGGATGCTTATAAAACTTTGAGGACAAAAATCTGAAATTATATGTAAGATGGAATTATTTAGAAAGTATAAACAAAAACTAATTTCTTAAGATTTAGTAATGGATTGGAATACGAGGAGCAGTTGCGTGCTGTTGTCAGTGAGTGTGCATAATTGATTACTAAATAAAGTAACAGAAGAGAAGTAGTAATTACCAGTCAGTGACGGCGTCTAAGATAACCATCTCGTATATTGTTGTAGTTAATGCTTTCAATTGTATGATGTAAATTCTTTAGCAACTAAATTTTAAACAATTAAGTACAAATTAATTTTCTTAGATTTGTGTCAACTGAATATTTTCTTCTAAGATTATCTACAACCATATATCACATTTCAAGAATTGGAGGTTCTTTGAAGTGCTAGAAAATCTAGAGTTGCAATGCTGCAACTAGATAGGCACGTCACACATTTTTGTTCAACCTTTGAACAAAGCATTCTTCAGTTCGTTAAAAGGTTATTACCTGCAGGCAGTTGGAAAGTGGTTGCGGACGAACTATGGTTTGAGTAACACAATATCGAGTGGACGGATTACTTTCAGATGGATATGGTAAAGCAGTCAACAGTGAGAGTTCAATTATTGAGTATGATGTCAGCGGCATTGGACCTGCTCATCTTACAGTCTTTAACACAGCTGCTGTTGTGCTGCGAGATTTAAACCAACATGAAATGCCTTTCTGAAGAGACTGACGAGACTGATAACAAAATTAAAATGAAACATTCAGTAACAAAAAGTTACTTGGTCGAAATTTCACGTTACGTTACTCGAATCAGAAAACAATAATAATAATAATATCGTTTATTGTGAAAAGACAATATAAAAATGTATCACAAGCATCCTAAATCTAACCTGACCACTCTCCCTGACAATGACCCCCTCAAACATAGACGACCTCATTCAACTTCTCTCTTATACTTTACAGATTTTGTGAATGTTTGTGCTTAATTGTGTCAGTGATCATAAACTCGTCAACAGAATAAAATGCCTTTGACACCAACACGGTTGTCAACTGATCTTTTAAATTTTTTAATTTTGTCGTTTAATACCGTAAGGGAGACTGTTGATTAGTCTGACAACAACTAGAGAAGGCAAATTTCTGATAGTATTTGTTATGTGATGTTGGAATTGAAAGTTGTCCCACCCTCTAGGCTCATGATGGCGAACATCCCCGCGTCGAACTAAAGCGCTCTTTGATCTAAAGTAAATGATGTCTGAATAGTCAGGGCAAGGCCAGTAAGGCCCAGCTCCCTAAAAGCATCTCTGCACGACTCTCTGGCTTTCAAACCCAAAAGGACTCCCACAGCTCTTTTTTGGAGTCTAAAGACCCGTTCCAACTTGTGTTTTGCACAGCTACCCCAGAGTCTAATTCTATATCCCTGATGAGACGTACTTAACTCTGAACATTCTATTGCACAAAACATTTCTGCTATTTTCTCAAATTTAAAATCTCAATCAGGTTGATCTATTCTAAAATCGTATCTAAATTTTAAGGAGGAACACTTGAAAATCAGTCGTTCTGATTGGAAGTCCCTAGGAACACCATATCCAGATGGAATACTTCGGAAAGTATGAAAACCCCAAATAATTTAGATCTTGTATTTTTGTGAATTTGCGGTCACCATAGATAGCGGGCCTCAGTCTGAGAGCATTAAGGTGGAGTGCATAATTATAAAGATGGTAATAATTTTAAAGAGATATTTCATGATTAAGATTTGGAAAGCATGGAAATATGCTCCGATATTAATATATAAAACCTCCTAGGTTACGTTTAAGTACCATCTCACACTTAGCAAAATTTTAGTTCCCATAAAGCTAATTTTAGTTCTCAGTCTTTTGACAGATTCTTGTTTATAAAAGTTGTTCTCATTTCCGATTCCTTCCATGTTTAACCGAGAAGAATTAATATTAAAATACACAATAAAGTAATTTGTTTTCAATCCAAGTGTCTTTTTTCTTCTTATGACAAGAAGCTCATACATTGCATTTAGTCCTATAAGAACCTTAGCGCTGCTTCCGGAGTGACAGGATATTCAGGATGGGTTACGATAGGGAGTAGGGGTCCACCTCCTATCGAGATCCATGAGGAAGAATTAGGGCACTAAATTTCAAAGTCATGTCTCCCCGGAAGAAGGGAGGCCAGCTCTGAACTAGCCTCTCCAGTCAAAGTAGGCAGGGGGTAGCACATCCTTGTTGAGGCTAACAAGAACCTCTGAGGTTAGGGAACAAACCCACCAACTCCAACAGTCATCGCCCGCAGTAGATTAGACCTATAAAATTGCCCTTGAACCCCAGAATCTCGACATTTGCGGTTAGTGATGTGCCGCTACTGGACATCAATAAGGTTGCCCAGATTTAAGTTTAGACACATCGGTTTTTGCTGTGCCCAGTGGTAGGTTCAACTGGAAGGTATAAACCAGCCAGAAGTGATCCCTGCTGGGTTCAATCCAAGTGTTACGTCCTTTATAAAGATCTTCTTCCTGAAGATCTTCCTTCATAAAAACGACAAATAATAAAAATCGTGAAGAATTGGCGATGGCTCTGAGAGAGGGTAAACCTTGTAGTTGTCTACTGCTGTCAGTTTAGCGCGGTTATCATACAAGTGTTAGTGTTACCGTCTGACCGCGTCCTTCAGGTCCGAGTTAGCGTATGTCTTCAATACTCGATTGTCTATCGATAGTATCGTTACCGCTGGCAGATCGGACACTTCGGAGAGTCGATACCAGGGCGTGTTGCGGCCAATGGAATTTTACAGGTAATCATGTAGCGTAACACGTTCGATGCATTAATTTCAACAAAAGATTTATAACTATTCCAATCGCTTGACAAATTATGCAAGTATATCAAACCGCAATATTTGGTGACGGAATAAATTACCCGCTTTACAAAAATTACCTTAAAATCGATTTTAAGAAAATAGTTAGTAACTTGCTACATTTATATTGACATTTAATGTTTCAAATCCATTTAAAAATGAGTAAACACCCTCAGCCTTTCTTGATTATTATTTTACCAACGATTATTTTATAATCCAAGCAGTGTGAACTTCAATATGTTTATTAAAAACTACAGTCTAATGCTCAGACGGTTGTAGTGCCCTTGATATTTATGTAAATGTATTCGTTGCAGTTGTATTTCTACAATATTTTATAAAATATAAATTTAGAATAATCCAGATGAAACAAGCAATCTTTCTCAATCATTTGGAAGAAAACTGTTACATATTTTGTACAGTCCTCCCGCGCCTCCGTTTGCTCTAATCCTACGGTTTGAGAAGAGTTTATTTAAAATTGTCCAAGTCATAGATAGTCAGCATAAGAATAGAATTTCACACTCAAACTGGATATTATTGGCCAATAACCTCGTGGCTAGGATCCTATGTTAAACGCGTAGGATCTGCTTGGCATGGTGCTTAATCACTCTTACTAAGAAACAGTTGATCTAGGTTTGTGAAAATGTTGCCATACCCTTTCATTATATGTAACAGATGTTAGAAAACGCCGTCGTTTGAAACAAATTAATATTTCTTAATATCGGGGATAGGATTTGTGAACAATTAGACCAACACGATAAATCTCAACAGAACTTTTTCCCTTGATTTGTAGATAAAACAAGGCTCCCAACATGTTTTGCAATGAAATGTGGTTCTTCGTTACAATAATACTTTACATTAGTTGTAAATCTTTAAGAACTACTAACGCTCATTTATTCATCACATTATGAATTAGTAAGATATCGTAAAACAATTTAACCAGAATAAACATCTTGGGCGAATGAAATATCACTTGATACAGGTGGTAAAACAAAGAGAGAAATGTGTGTCACTTCCTCGTCATTCAACACATACAACACTGAAGACTACATGAGAACACGTTATGTAACAATGTGAAGTCTTATCTGTTACCTTCGCTGCGTGAGGCAATCCTTTCCACGGTCGTGTAAAAGCTGTCTTTCTCTAACATTGTGGATCAGATTGTCGCAGTTTGTCTTTGTACAGGAGGAGTGTTTCCGTACAAAGGAGTCATAAGATGTTGCCACTGAAACGGTCTTTTAACTTACAAACAATACAGTGATATTCAAATTCCACTAATGCGTTTACAGTTATTTATTAAATCAAAAGTTTTTCATGATTCGTAAAACTTAGTTCGTTGTTCTGTATGAGTTTCTCCATTTTATAATTGGGACATAACTATTGGCTTAGCTTAATTTTTTGTTTTCCTGCAATAAACCCAAGTATGTCTATACGGTTTTAACGGATTTGTATTAGTTCGATCCAGCTCACTTTCAGACTTATTGAAAATTTATCTCGACAATTAAAATGGTAAAATTGTATTAGTTGGCCACTAATCCACAATCAACTTTTCTTTTAGGAAAAGATTTATGTAAATCAGTATTTAATTTGATAGCTCTTCAATCATTTTTAATCTCCAAAATTTTACTCTGTTACGTAGTACGTATGTCTCGGGCGGTATTTTCTTTCGACTGTATGTCCTGAGGCATTAGTGTCACACTGTTCAAAGACTATAAATACTTTCTAATCTTGTTCAAACAATCATAAAGACTGATTTCTTTGGTGTGCTGCATAAATTCTCAACTGTTGGGAGAGCATAATCTACGACTTATATTCTTTACATTAACAATTTAGTGACACATCTTAAGAAAGTCATATGTCAAAAGTATCTTTTGGCATGTGAAATGTATAAATTCACCTGTTCATAAGGTCTCACAAATTGTTGAATATCCATCCATAAACTATTACCTTTAATGTATGGATAGACTAGGCTTACACACACATTTCACATTCATGGGGAAGACAGCTCAAACAATGTAAACCGTTTTGTTCTTAATATCAGCTCTTGTGAAAGTAGAATACAACCGAGATGCGATTTTTATTTTGGGGAAATGACTAATACTGGCAGTGGTTATATGGACACATCAATGAGCCAACTCCTCTCGACTTCATTATGTCTTGATGCTTCGAGGTTGACTTATGTGGAAATTAGGAGTGATGATTCTGCATGACATTTGCAAAGTGAGATCGCCTCAGGAGCACCGACAATCTCTGGAGATGACGACTGGAGAGATGGGGAAGGAGAGGAGGGGCAAGGTTCAAGGTGGACCGGTGGATCTGCCGAACACAAACACTCCACGGCCGTAGATGACGTAACATTAGCCTGAGAGGCAATTAAGTGAAACTGCAAAACATCGGCGCCACTTTTGTCCAAAAAGTAAAGCTGTAAATATATTATATGTACTAAACAACCTTCAGCTCCAGCAAAGAACAATTTAACTACTGCATAAAAATTCATTTGAATTTTGGAAAGAAGCACGTTCCGTTACATCATTATAGTTAGGGAATTTATAACGTGGACCGCCTCTAGCTGCTAGACGATATCACAGTTGTCGTTATCAGACGCTATGATAACACAGATAACAGCTAGTGATTGTCAACTCCCAGAAGATTAAATGTGTATATCGTTACAGAAACATATTAATAACTTAGATATAAATTATATATAATAGTCATACCTAATTCTTCAATGTACTAAGAATGTTTGGAAGTGGAGTGTGGACATAAATATATCCTTTCTCTTATGTTGGGATAGATGTAGAAATTTCGTGTATTACAATACTTTTATTTCATAAACGGTCTTCCCCCGGGCTTTTCATTCTAAGGTGAAAGATTGAAATGTATTTCAAGAATAGATACCAAACAAAAGTCTCAGATGAATAGGTCTACAGCATCATTATCTATTAGGATTAGGGATTACCTTGGAGATCCAGTGGCTGTGTCTGAGCATTCGTTTAATCCTAGATCGAAATCTAATTTTAAGCACACAACAAATTTCATGAAAGTAATAAACGGTAGGCAACGAAGTCAGTGACGATAATATTTAAAATTGGGAAGTAAAAAAAGTAGTTACATAGTTTCACGTTTTGCTTAGAAGTTGTATTACACAATCTTTATAAGACAACTTTATGAAGGTCTAAAATAAAATAGGAAACAATTTGTACTTTTAGACAACAATATTGGACCTTATTGGACGGTTAGAACTGAGTTAGTCTCAAAGATTTTATCTACTAGATATTTAGCACTTTCATTCTGTGCTAGGTGCTCCATTTGAATCTGGGCGTCAAGACAAATGAATAGTGTTCTGTTTTGCTGATACCGCTTTGCTTCTAATTTAAGAGAAAGTTTTCAGTTCATTATTGCTCTTCTTAGAAAAAAAAACTATAGATGTTATAACGCCGGATTCCACCAGTTTGTAAGACGACGTCAAGTGCCACTACACCAGTAACGGTTGCTCTACCAGAGCACACGACCTCGGCAAGGCCGTTAGTGGAATCTACTCTCACGGCGCGGCGAGGTCCTCTCTCCCAGTAAGGCAGTATCGGGCCAGGTCGGGTATGGGGAAAGCGTCGGCTCTGAAGGCACGTGCATAACCGCCCTCAGGCCACATGCGCGAGGTTTCCCCGCGAGCTGGAGTTGGCCTTTCGGGAATGGTGGAGAAAAGAATTAATATAATACGAACATGAACAAACATTTCTTTTAGTGAATCACTGACTGAACTGTACAATACACGACAATCGAAGAATCTTACAACTGATACAAACATATTTTCTTTCAATTAGTGACAGTTATCGTTGTAGTTTGCGTTCTTCTTAGTGAGCTTGGTCTGACATCTGCAATTGTAGAGCGTTGACAGGTAGTCCATTAAAGTAGCCTGTTTGTTGGAGTAAGATAAATTTAAACACTGTCGGCACCAGCACTTTACTGTCAGATCCTTCCTATCCTACCTTTTACCCGTGTTCTGTTTGTGTGTCTGTCATTGTGTAGAATAATCGTAGCCTACAAGTGACTATTATTCTTGTCAAGAATTTGTACTTAGTGAAGTGGAACAATCTACGATGTTTTGGGGCAGTAATCCGTTTAGACATTATTTGAACGGAAGGGATAGACATTTCGGCTCTGATATTCTTATATCTCGTAGTATGTAATACGTATAGTATATTTTGCGAGTTAATTAAATTACCTATTAGTGTTATTCCAACACTAAACAATATCACTTTCAGATACATTTTAACACACGCTTTCTCATATATTCATTTTACTAAATTGTTTTTTGTCAAGACTGTAGCTGTATTGGCGTTACATATTGAAATATATTGTACTCTTCAATGTATTGTGAATAAAAAAACAACAATACCCAGCATTTTGGTTTTATCGACTGAGTTTTCCTCAGGATACGTATAGTACTTTCTTCTGTTTCTAGACACGACACAACACAGTACCCTCTTACGATGCTCCTTCACTACCGTGGCATGATATAAATAACTCATACTAATTATCATTCAAATTAAAAACCACTCTCGTAAACAGAAATGGCAGGTTTAACCTTGTAATTTGAATTCAGTGTTTGGCAAAAGGAAAACGTAACCCAGATCAGCTCGTGCGGCTAATCGTAGACATATGAGCGCTTCCAGTAACAACCCTGTGCGTGTTGGCCTTGTGAGCAATAGTCTCAGCCTGTAGAACCTGTTAATCTGTTAACCGTGCTCTCTCATTTACATGACAATGTGTCTTGGGAACTGTATTATAATGGGTTAAATTATAGTGGTACAAAGTTTATGAACCCACTAATTAGTATGTAAGTAACACAAATCCTGTTATGCTATGAAATATAAGTTAGGCTTTTTCTTTATATTTGTATTATTCTATTCTATTGATGAATGACAGTACGCTTACTCAAGTTTAGAAAAAGTGCAGAAAATTTAACAAGAAACACACCTGATTAAATCCATAATTGTCCAAATTTAAAGAAAGATGAGTTGAGGTAAAATATAATTGAATTTTATCAAATCTTACACAGACGATGCAAACATCGTAAAAATTTTCAAAACAAATATTGTATATACATTATTTCCGCCAGTTTATAAATTTGAAAATAAATTAATTGCAAGTTGTAACTGTTTTCATGAGACGATATCAGCGTAATTATTTGAAAGTTCCCGCCACGTGTACGTTGATAAAATATCTGCTAAATTCAAGATAACAAAGCGGTGTCGCTGTTTTTCTTTGGTTTATACGTTTGGTCTAAAATTTACATAAGACCAGTGGAGTATATAATATATGAGAAATTATAAAAAATAATGGCATGAACCAAGGCACCTATTTGAGGTTATTACCTGGAGAAGTAAACAGAATTCACTACCATTGCGCTAATTGCTGTAAATTGTAGTTTCTATGTCTGGCCACAGGATGGCGCTGTGAACTGTGTCCAGTCAGATTTCTTTGGTTTACGTGTTCTGTGCCACGACGTCCCGTGGAGGCGCGGCGCGGCGCTTGTCTGCATGGCGAGACGGTTCGCCGAGACCTCAGGTACTCGTACATAATGGGCTATAAACCCGGTTCCAGTTCTCACGGCTGCGAAGTTCCTTCATGACAGAACCGGTGTGACCGTGACCTTGAAACCGTGACGTCATCACTGGATATATGTAGATATGACATTCAGAAGGATGAGGAGGAGGAGGAGGTAGATGGGTAGTTCATATCATTGCTTATAAATCTTCAATTTTACAGACATGTTTTAATAGGGTACGAAACCAGCTAGTTTCATTACAGGACCAAAAATTTACGAACACGTTGATACGATGATTAAAACACACAATAAAATATTTTAAAGCGATATATTCTGGACTCATTAGCAGAACGTTGAATTCACTCAGATAGGCTACATCTCTATTTTCCTCTGGGCGAAGTAACAGCTCAGAGACCACATACTCGCATACAGAGAAGTCTGTCCCTAGTGCATTCGTACGTCACTCCAACGCAGTGGGTTAGGGTACGAATACACAGATAGCAACACGACACGATTTTATTCCAGATGATCACTGTATTTCATATTTCACGTCGCATCGCATCGCATCGTGTCGTCTCGCTGTCTATGTATTCGTGCCCTTAGCCTTGTGGTATCGAGATCGCATTAGTAACTACTACTCA
The DNA here is from genome assembly GCF_021130785.1 of Homalodisca vitripennis. Taxonomy (NCBI): domain Eukaryota; kingdom Metazoa; phylum Arthropoda; class Insecta; order Hemiptera; family Cicadellidae; genus Homalodisca; species Homalodisca vitripennis. Next base: position 163,348,699 of record NC_060208.1, read on the forward strand.
TAAGTAGTCAACTCCTACTCAACGCCGCTAGAGTTCGGTAGTAAAGTACGTCATATAAGAATGTCTTCTCTATACAGGGTGAGTTTTAAGTCCCCTTCCCCCCTATCTTTTTTTTAAACCGTATAAGTTAGGAGGTTTTAAACTCCGTACATATTCGTTAGACCTAAATATCTTGTTTTTCATGGGTTCATTGACTCTCCACCTCCAATGGGGGACGGTCCACGAGGAGTAAGCCGAGATTCTTAAATGTAAGCATAGGTTGATATGCACATCAAATTAAAGGTCTCTGTAAGTAGAATACAATGCGCAAACCGGACCCTCAAAAGGTTCATCCTAATAAAAATTACAGGGTGTTAAAATGTACAAAATAGTAATGTGCTATTATCTGCGTTTTTATCGCGCAACTTTTTAAAAGTTCATTTCCAAACAATTTTTCTATTGCTGTTTATTCTTTAAAAGAAAACTTTATTTTGTTGTGTTTAATGATTTTAAGGGATCACTGGAAGTCCGAGATCTAGGAGTTAACTAAAGGATTTAATAAGACGTCGATCATGTGTTGTGTTGTGTCGCCTTGTAAGTATTTTATTTAAAGAATTGTTGTCTTACAAAGGTTTTAGACCCATTTATTTTTATTTCAACAGCGATTCCGGTTCTAATATTGTACGATTCCGATACTACTAGGTTGTGACTTTACCCTTTTATTGTAGTAGATGCTCAAACTGATTGCCTGTTTACTTCCTGACAGTAGTATAGTCTGTTAACAAATTCACTCCTTACACGGGTTAGGATTTCTGGTGTTACCTTCCTGCAGGCCTCAGTAATTCTGTTCCGAAGAACTTCCACACATGCGACTGGTGTACAATAAAATCACAGACTTCGAGTGTCCCCACAAAAAAAAAATCCAGTGGGTTCAAGTCAGGGGACCGTGCCGGCCATTCTATTGCCCCGCGTCGTTCTATCCACTTCTCACGAAAATGTACATTAAGGTAACCACGAACATTAACATCGTAGTGTGGAGGGAGCACCGTCCTGCTGGAACCTTACTTCTTCTCGATTAAACTCCCCACCATTAGTGCGAATTGTATTTTCTATTAATGGATGAATATTATTTTGGAGCATATAAATAACTTTCTCCATTGAAATTTCCGTCCCATAAACAGTGGTCCAATCACGTGGTTACAAAAGAGACCTGCCCAAACATTTACTTTCTGGGGATACTGGGTATGATGTTCTCTGTGAACATGGGGAATAGAGTTATAACCAGTATCGGCAGTTGTGTCTATTCACTAAACCATTTACGTAAAATGTACTCTCATCACTAAAGCAGATATTATTTACGGTTGTTGGATTTGCTATAATTAGTCTATCCATAGTTTTCACAGAACTGCAATCTTCTGTCCGGGTCATCTTCATTTAATGCCGTGATGTAGCATAATTTTGTATGGATGAAATTTGTGCTTCTTTCAGGGTAGTTATTGCTTTGCGTTGTGATACCCCGATATTGTCTGCTATTTGTCTCGAAGAGGTTTGAGGATTTTCCACAACTGTACAAAGAACCTCAAAATCAACTTCTTCTGACAAAGGAGGACGGCCTGAACGTTTTGCATCAGTAACGCTACCAGTCTCTCTATATTTTGTTATTAACTGCCTTAAATAGGTTCTGCTAAACAGATCTTTCTGGATGGTTTTCATGCAGACCACAGATTCTGTACAAAATTATTATTAACAAAATTACGAATTATCCTTTTTTTAATTCAGATTGCAAGCACCGTTTCCAGCGTTAAAAGGCAATGTTTAAACGACACATCACATGACCGACTTCTTATTAAATCCCTTTAGTTAACTCCTAGATCTCGGACTTCCAGTGATCCCTTAAAATCATTAAAACACAACAAAATAAAGTTTCTTTTAAAGAATAAACAGCAATAGAAAAATTGTTTTGAAATGAACTTTTAAAAAAGTTGCGCGATAAAACGCAGATAATAGCACATTACTATTTTGTACATTTTAACACCCTGTAATTTTTCATTAGGATGAACCTTTTGAGGTCCAGTTTGCGGCATTGTATTCTACTTACAGAGACCTTTAATTTGATGTGCATATCAACCTATGCTTTACATTTAAGAATCTCGGCTTACTCCTCGTGGACCGTCCCCCCCCATTTGGAGGTGGAGAGTCAATGAACCCATGAAAAACAAGATATTTAGGTCTAACGAATATGTACGGAGTTTTTAAACCTCCTAACTTATACGGTTTTAAAAAAAAGATAGGGGGGAAGGGACTTAAAAAAACTCACCCTGTATACGCAATACATTTGTACTTCACTAGCGAGATGTTCCTTTTTACGAATGCTTGATTAATTACTTAAATGAAGTACTGGTTTCATATTTCTGATGGATTTTAAAGCTTGCCCGGAGAATGGCATCTCATCTGCACGCCAGCGTTCGGATGGATGTTGACTGCAGAGAACATTCCAATCGAACCATGTCCACATTCTACTAAAGGGTTTCCTGTATTTATTTGGTACTTATGCACACTTACCTTTATACCCGTATGTTTTCGGTTTAAAACAACAAAACTAATTTAACCACAACTACTATCTTGTAATTGTCGGGAGTTACCTACCTCCCCTCCCCAAACTCTTAACCTCTATATCGTGCCCCATCCTACCAAGGGTAATATATTGAGCTTGAGGAAAAACGAAACATACTCAACACATAATTAATTAATTGTCACACGTATACTCCCGCCTATCCTACCAGCGGGCTGAGGACGCCCTGCTCAAACACTGCCACGTGAGGAATCGTCCGACTGACCTTTACGCGTTCAGATAAGATAACCAACACACCAATACTGTAAAAGAACAAGGAAGCATTTATTCTTTTTCAGTATATGTTTATTTTACTTGCCTACCGGGAACATAAAAAGCATCACGTGTTGTCGGTATAATCCATTAGTTACCATTGTGTATCTTTTCCAGCCCAATCCCGGTCCTTTTAATGAAAGGTCTGTGAGACAATCGTAAAAATTATAATAAGTAAAGTGCTGGAAAATCTGGAGTACTGGAAAAGTGGTAATGTTCGAATCAAAGTCATTGTATCCTCATAAAGTCATAATGACGTTAATATTTTTGAATACCATCACGTCACTAACAACTTAACAAAAGGTTCTCCCAATTTTCAGAATGGTTCAGAAACTTTACACCCTAAACGCGCAGCAGACAAGAGATCAATGCCAGAATTACCAAACTGTGCCGTATCTGACGATGGTTGTTTCGACAGCGAGAGACGACGTCATTAACGACGTTGACTAAAGGTTCTCCCAAATCTCAAAATGGTTCAGAAACTTTACACCCTGAATGCACAGCAGACAAGAGATGCAGTGACAGAATCACCAGACTGTGCCATATCTGACGATGGTTGTTTCGACAGCGAGAGACGACGTCATTAACGACGTTGACTAAAGGTTCTCCCAAATCTCAAAATGGTTCAGAAACTTTACACCCTGAATGCACAGCAGACAAGAGATGCAGTGACAGAATCACCAGACTGTGCCATATCTGACGATGGTTGTTTCGACAGCGAGAGACGACGTCATTAACGACGTTGACAAAAGGTTCTCCCAAGTCTCAGAATGGTTCTGAAACTTTACACCCTGAATGCGCAGCAGACAAGCAGACAAGAGATGCAGTGCGAGAATCACCAGACTGTGCCATATCTGACGATGGTTGTTTCGACAGCGAGAGACGACGTCATTAACGACGTTGACAAAAGGTTCTCCCAAGTCTCAGAATTGTTCAGAAACTTTACACCCTGAATGCGCAGCAGACAAGCAGACAAGAGATGCAGTGCGAGAATCACCAGACTGTGCCATATCTGACGATGGTTGTTTCGACAGCGAGAGACGACATCATTAACGACGTTGACAAAAGGTTCTCCCAAGTCTCAGAATGGTTCTGAAACTTTACACCCTGAATGCGCAGCAGACAAGCAGACAAGAGATGCAGTGCGAGAATCACCAGACTGTGCCATATCTGACGATGGTTGTTTCGACAGCGAGAGACGACATCATTAACGACGTTGACAAAAGGTTCTCCCAAGTCTCAGAATGGTTCTGAAACTTTACACCCTGAATGCGCAGCAGACAAGCAGACAAGAGATGCAGTGCGAGAATCACCAGACTGTGCCATATCTGACGATGGTTGTTTCGACAGCGAGAGATGACGTCAGTTCCACCTCGGCTCACCTTCACCTTGTATTGTCTGTCAGCACTGCACGGATCGGTTGATGTTGTGGGTGTTGTGTTTCTCAGGCGCAACGATGTACTTCCATTTACATCCAGACACATTATTTCATCATGTCTGTACGCGCATAATCGTGTCGTCCTCGCATCGAGGCCATATCAGGAGCGGTCTCTAAGTAAATAAGTATTTTGGTCGCAAAACAATCATGTTTTGGAATATTTCTTCAAGACATTAATGATATGTTTGTAAACACATTAGGATTTTCTTTTAATGACGCCGATTCGTAATATTTATTTGTCAGCTGCTATTGTGAGGGTTAAGTTGTTATGATTACAAAACAAAAGTCTGCAGTCCAAGATGTCAATAAAAGAAACCATCTTCCTCTTCAATTTCATCTATTTACTTCGAATTAAAAAGGTCCAATTTCAAGGTTCCAGTTTTACATAGAATGAGGATGAGCAAATAATGGTACATATAGAATTAAGTTAACGTTACTAGGATTATTCGATTTTCTTATTTTCTATAACTACTGTCCTATTTCTGCTAAAAGTTTGCATTTGTTTCTGATGTTTTAAAATCAATGCGGGAATAGGCGCTTCCATAAGTAAGTATATGATCAGTATCTATCTCAATTTCAGTGGTACTTTTCGTATTAGATCTGCGAAGAAAAATTAGCGTACATTTATATTTTCTAAGAGTATAAACGTCACCATTATTAATAAAATATAAAAAATGTGAATAATATGTGATTTTGGTGTTAATAGATGTAGTACTATGTAGTCTTATTTAATATCCAATATCAACTGTTTGTTTATATTAATTTATTTATAATTTATTAAAGTACAATTCTTTCAATTATCAGTTAGAACTAAGTAAAGTTCCACGTGGAATTGGAACCACGAGATATTAATCTTGATTGGATGGGTTCCCTGACTAAATCTAAGAACGAATATCAAAAGAATACTACATTCTATATAGTATCTGAAGTGATGTTGTTGACTTAATTCAGCGTGGGTTTACTTAATTTATCATGTAATTTAAAAGCTACAGACGTTCCCTTTGACGCTCTGACTTTTAAATCGGCTGAGTTCTTCCTTGGATCTAAACGAACCTATGTACCTATTACCAGTGGACAGACAGACAGACAGACATCGGCACGACGTTAAGAAGGATCTGTCGAGTTGTAAATAAATTTGTTTCATCAATTGTCTTCTCTATATGTACTTACATATTTGGGATTTGTAAACTACTATTCTATTATAAATTATATATTGTATCGGTTAACAAAAAACTATGTTGGGATGAATAATGTTTTGTGTTAGTAAATATATAAATATTCCAATATTGTACTTGTTGGAGTGAAGCTATTAAAGGTACTTAAGATATAACAACTTGTAATCAATATTTTATTTTATTTCAAATCATGTTTTAGAAAACCTTGTATTTACTGTACATTATTGCACATGAAACGTCCAATAAATAAGACATTGTAACTTAGTGCCCATGTTTCGTCAATAAAACTGTAGTTAAAACTGACTCGATAAGGTTTGAATGTCAGTATTTTCGACTATAAACGTCGGGTCATTAATATTTATTAAGGCGGCTACTCGTGCGTTGTTATGATTAACTTTACACGGTTTGCCACTTAATGCTTTGTTTTGATGTTAATGGAGGAAAAGGGTTTGTTAGTAAGTTTCCATAGGTAAATTAAGCGTCGCTCTAACCACTGTGATAAGGTAATCGATATACATTCTAGTGTCAAGAGCTTATCATTGTTTCATAATTCACCTTTATCCGGATTTCATAATTATTGTAGGTAGATTTCTAATATATCAATTATATCTATGTAAATTTAGACATATCTATGTACCTATGACTCTATATATTATTGCGATTAGTGTTTCAAGGCCTTAACGAAACCCGGAATGACGTTATGCAATAAGTGACAAGTTCGAACGTTTACTTTAGGTCAATTCATAGACAAGGGCGTAGCCAGCGAGAGCGCGCAAGGGGTCCGGACCCCCCCCTGATTTTTAATGTTTGCAATTACTTTTTTTATAAACTATTATTATTATTATTTAAAAAAAAAAAACAGTATTTCTGACATCTACTGATGAACGATCGTTCTCAAAAAAGAAACGAACTTTTTAAGTGGGTTCAGTACAGCAAAATATAATAAATGTTCAATTTTCGCTTTTTTAAATTTTCTTATTCTATTTTATTTTCTGAAAAGTCTGTTGGAAACATTATTAAAATCCGATGCGAGAATTATTTTAATTTAATTTAAAAAAAATATGCTACACATCGAACATTTTACATAACCAGGATACCTAAGTTATAGTACTACTATCATATTATAGTACTACTATTTTATCTTGCCATGCAATGATTTAGTTTTAGGAGTTTTAGGAGTAGATAAACCTGATTTGTTTGCAAGATAGCAGGACATTTTACAGTAGTTGTTGGTTAGCAGAAATGAGCGTGTTTTGTTTACACTGTACTACACACAAATTGACGGAAAAACTATAGGTGGCCGTAATAGACTGATTGAAGCTGCCATGTTATCTAGTCAAAAATACTATGGTCTAGCAATACGTAGAAATACTAGTAATGTGAGAGAGATGCAGCAAGCAGAATGGGCAGAATATCAACTTATTGTCAACGACAATACTCAACATGGGCTTTGCCCAAAAGAAAGCGTTATTTGGTGTAAGTACCAAAAGGCCATGGCTTCAAATGAACCGTACGATCACTCAAAACATTTCCATCTCTCGCCAGTCATCATGAATAAGATAAAACCTATTTTTACAGACCTGGGTTCACCTGACTTGCTTAGAAAATATTTCCATGGCAGATCGCAGAATCCAAATGAGTCTGTGAACCAAATAATTTGGTCTTCTACGTAGACATACATACTCTACACCTAGGAGCGTACGATGCCATAAATTCCTTAAACAAAGGAAATATTGCAAGATGCATGGTTTTAAAATGCCTAGGAACGATAGTTGGACATAACTTTAGTGAAAAAGAAATGAAAAAGCTGGATATTACTCGTTTACAAAAAGCCCAGCGCATGGTTTCCGATGTAGCCAAAAAAGCTAGGCAAGCTCGCTCAAGTGCTAAAATAAAGCTGGAATACCAGTGGGAAGAGTGAGAGCATCCTGATAACTCCAGTTATGGAGCAGGATGTCATTAAAGTTATGTTACAGGTTAGTAAACTCACTTATAAACCTATGCATGGTTTTTATCTGCGATTTCCCGAAATTTAACTTCTTCCCCACATATTTTTTACGTTCTTCTCTGGAACTACTCATTAGATTAGGATAAAAAATACAGTTGTGCTTTAAACTTGTACACACATTTTGAGCGCAAAACGTTTTAAAAGGATTTAAAAATTTTCTACAAATCTTTGTAGAAAACAAATTACATAGCTTTATCAAGAAATAGATATTTTAAATTTTATATTTTAAAATATTTTTTTAAACATATTTAATTTTTTCCGCTCTAACTGTTACGGAATACTCATGTGATACTGTCCTAAAATTTTATCATGATAAGCCAAGAGGTTTCTGAGAAAAAGGAACACAAAGTTTCATAAATTTGCATTAAAAGGGTAGGCCGTTAAGAAACAAAATGGAGTCTACTGTATGTTCTCTACGGGAAAATATCAGTTGTATGGACCCCCATCTCAATTTTTTCCTGGCTACGTTCTTGTGCATAGAGGTGAAGTCTCAGGGCAAAAACCGTGCTCAACATAACTACTTAACTAACAGTAATACTGCGAGTATTTCAATCTAAAATTTAGTATGAACATTCTACGGAACAGCGGTGTTAGCCGATGAAAGGTTTTTTAATACGTTAGGAAAATAAGGGCTGGATTTGCAGAACCACGAATATACTCCTCATAACTAGTCTGGATATCTTGTATTGGAACCGATATTATTGTGATATTCTACGGCATGAATGTTTAAGATTTAGAAAGACAATCTATTACCAAATTTAACAAAATGCAGTTTGCAAATTTTGTGTGTTGATTGCTAACCAAAGATCATTTAATAGCGCCTAGAAAGTCTTGTGTGCAGAAAATCGAAACTCTTTAAGTCCAAAATACTTCGTATACATTCTATTTTCGAAATACCAATATACACTGCGCCTTAAAAACCTTGGGTCTTACTTCAAATTAACTACACAATATTTGTGTAGCGTACAGACTCTATTTACTCTTTATTTTACAGTTACTTACCCTCATTCAGTGGTTGTGCAATTGGTTTACTATCTAATTACTTGGTAATCAAATATAATTTAATGTGTATAATATAACATATTTTAATGTTATTATATATTTGTCTAATACTCGAGAATACCAGTAATACGAGTGGTCTTTGTTTTATTTACATTCACAAATAAGGCAATAATAGTTTGTATGGAGTGCCTTCAATTAAAAGATGCATTTCATTCACAGTTTCGTACTGCTAGCTGTATCCTAATATTGAAGGCGAACACGATGTAAAAATATAATACGTTCTGGCAGAGATAACTTATTTAGTTTATCTATAAAATGTAATCGTTCCTTAAACTCTGATATATTGTTTATCTCGTTCTACATTTAACCTTAAATCACTATTGACGATTTTCTGAAATTGTTAAGACTTACACCATTCAAAACTAATATGACGTGATGTTTAGAGTATTATTTAAATAATTATAAGTGAAAGCATATACAGGGTGTATATTATGTCTGGAAACACCCAAATATATCCTTTAATAATTTAAATATAAATTTGAAACCTCTTACAATCGTGATAGAGATTGGGCATCTACTTTTTGGAACAATGTTTTGTTATGTCACACCAACGGGGGACGTCCCTGCCGAGGGTATCGTGAATATTCTTAATGGAAGCCTATACCTTGTGATACATAAGTTTAAACGTAATAGCTTACTGAATTGAATGCCACAAACCGCAATCTCAAGGGAATTATTCTATCAGAAAATAGAGCATTTTTAGTATTGGAAAATTTACTGATGTTCAACAATGTAATTTTAACATGGTTCTTGCCACAAAATGTGTTACACTAATTTTTTAGCATTTTTTTAAATGTTCAATTAAATAAAACAAAAATTTCATTTTAAGCTGGTTCTATTAGCAAAAATTTGCTAGTTTTTATTAACAGTACAATTATGGAAATACTTATGTTATTGATTTCTTATTACAAATAAAAAAAATAATGTATGCTGTTAGAAAAGTCTTACAACAAAACGTTTTACCTGCATTTGGTGTCCAAAGCAATTGTTCGAACTGTGTTCCTTCTACGGTTTGACAATGAGCCAATCTTGTGTAAAATGATTCGACAGAGTTGCCTAACATTTCTTCAGTTATCAAAGCAATCTCCTCTATAATCCTGTTTCTTAGGTCTTCCAAATATATGAGGCTTTCTTCTATAAACATTGGATTTTAAATGACCCCATAGGAAATAATCGATTGGTGACAAATCCGGAGATCTTGGAGGCCATTCGATTTCTCCTCTTCGGCCAATCCATTTATGAGGAAACCTTAAATCCAAATACTCTCTTACCTGTCCTCCCATAATGGGGTGGAGCACCATCCTGCTGAAACCATACATTATCAAAGTATTCTCCTGATGGCAATTTGAATAGCTGGGATTATTTCATTTTGGAGCATATTGTAGTAAAGTTCGGCATTTAAATTTCCATTGATGAAAAAAGGGTCCAACAATTTTGTTACCTAAAAATTCCACACCATACGTTCAGTTCTTGTGGTTGCTGTGAATGGGACTCAGTAATCCAATGTGGGTTTTCACTAGCCCAGTAACGGCAATTGTGCCTGTTAACATTGCCATTTAGGAAAAAAGTTGCCTCATCAGAAAATAGTATGTTGGTCCAGAAAATCTCTATTGTCATCACATTTGCGCATCACAAGTTCACAAAACTCAACTCTTCTGTCGTAATCATCCTCACTTAACTGTTGGACTAAATGAACTTTAAATGGTTTGTATTTATTAATTTTCAAAATCTTACTCACAGACATAGGGTGCATATCATGTTGCTGTGCAGCTTTTCTGAGCGATGTATGTGGGTCTTCAATAAATGTTTGCAAAACATCTAGTGCATGTTCTTCATCTGTTTGCAGATTGTATCCTACCCGACTTTGGCCGATTGCGTTACACTCCCTGTCATTTCAAAACGCTCAATAGTTTTTGATATTGTTGAAACACTTATGGGATTCCTTTCTGGGAAAGTGTCATTAAACAAATTACAAACTTCCCGATAAGATCTTTGACGATCGCCATATCCTCGCATCATCAACAGAGTAATTCGTTCTCTTTCAGACAATTCCATTAAAATGCCAAATAAAAACTGAACTACTGTAATTAGATAACTTGTTGACAAGCAATGCTTCAGAGACACTGATTAACTCGACAGGAATGATATGACCTTTGTCCATTTGTAATTCCCAAGCTTAGACCTGTCTAGTGAAAGCTCCATGCTCAACAAACTGAAACCTGTAGACCAGATGATTAATAACACAATAATGTTTCTCATAGGCTAGTGAACCTTTGTCTCTTTAAAACCTTCCTGCTGACTGGAAAACACCAAGTACAGATTCATAAGTAATCAGAGAAAGTGACTCATAAGTTTTATTCATTGTAATAAAAACTGGTAAATTTGTACTAATGAAAACCAGCTTAAAAATAAATTGTTTATTTTTATTTTAATTGAACATTTAAAAAATGCTAAAAAATTAGTGTAACACATTTTGTGGCAAGAACCATGTTAAAATTACATTGTTGAACAATCAGGTAAAATTTTCAATACTAAAAAATGCTCTATTTTCTGATAGAATAATTCCTTTGAGATGCGGTTTATGGCATTCAATTCAGTAAGCTATTACCTTTAAAATTATGTATCACAAGGTATAGGCTTCCATTAAGAATATTCACGATACCCTCGGCAGGACGTCCCCCGTTGGTGTGACATAACAAAACATTGTTCCAAAAAGTAGATGCCCAATCTCTATCACGATTTGTAAGAGGTTTCAAATTTATATTTAAATTATTAAAGGATATATTTGGTGTTTCCAGACATAATATACACCCTGTATAATTTTATTCAACATAGATAAAGACGATTATATTCAAGGTTTGTTTTTACCTGGATGGTTTTTACATTTATACTTTAAAAGATTAAAAAGATTTTCCAGTGTTGTATTTTAAATAATTTATATATTTTTTAAGAAAAAAAAATATATTTAAACACTTCTATATGTATTGCACATGAGCAGATATTGATATGAACGTAATACAACGTGCAGAGTATTCTGTTTTATCAATAGATCTAGACGATGTTATCTAAGTTAAACAATACCATACGTCAAAGGTTTCAATACATTTCAAGGAATATAAAAGTATACAAAAAACGGTTATATAAAAATAAAACCTACCAAAAATGTCATACTTGTCTTTTCGTCCAAAATTTCCAAAACTCCATAATAAAAAACACTTGTTTACATTAAATAAAGAAGCATAAAAGTTTTTCTCCTAGAATACAGTGTTAGTTTTCTATAATATATAATATAATATTCCAAATCTAATATAGACTCAGATTGTATACACTTACATTTCTAAAACATTACTTAAAAAAAAACTATAAATAAAAGTGTTGCAGTTACTACTATAAATATAAATAAGCATATTATGAGTGACGCCAACGTAAACGTCTGTGGAAATACAATAATAAGTCTACACATAAAATATAAAACTAAGATTTTTACTGAACATAACGATATATTATAATTCACTATGAAAACGTATATTATGCAATCGTAACAATGCAATAAAGAATCCGCGGCGTGATGTGTCTCAATCGTGGCACATAGAGGCTTTATAGTTGAAATTATTTTATCCGTTTATCAAAGTATAAGTTAATCGTGCAATCTCGTTATTTATTTGCAAAACATTTCACATTTATTCACAAATAAAGTGTAATAATTAGATAACAACAATTATTTAAGTTTATCTCAGTTTATCATCAAATTTCCTATACTTTCCTATACCAGCTTAATTATTGTATTTTCAATTCAAAGGTGTAACATAATTTACCATAAACTAGTTTTTTAAACCCTCCCTCTGTTATTTTAATTTGAACCCTCGGTCTAATCCAATGATTGACAATCAACTGTAACGATCTTTACCCATCACAGTTGGTTTTTTATTTACTGTAATAGATTATGATACTTTACACGTTTGTTTTTAAACATTTTCTCGGTTATCCGTAATGCTACACGTATAACATTTTGTGAGCTTCAAAATTGTTCTAAAAATAAAGTTCACATCACCAAAGTTTAAGAAGTTTAAGTTTAGAAAACCCAGCTGATATTTAAATATTGTTGACGAAGATTACTCTTGAAACAAGTAAAAAGTGTAAATAGCAACATAGCTATATAGACCATGAACCCAGATATCCAATTAACGTTGCATACGCAAAAGCAAGCACTTAAGTGTGAATAAATTTATAGTTGCGTCACTCTTCGCCACTAAGATTTAGAATATGAAACGATAAATCTATTTCTTTAGTTTGATACTTTAACTTAACCATCAGCCAACGAGATGAAGGCTGACCTACACTGTGTGACTAATAAAAGGACTTCCGGCTCTTTATCTTGTTGTCTAACACTGATATAAGCATTATTTAGTTCAAAATATAGTTAGAGTACGGCAAAACTCATTATCACTAAGTAATTTTTACACTTTTGATACGATTGTATTTTGACCTGTTCCAAAATAACGTAGCTGACGATCGTTTTATTTCTGAAGGAGAATTCCTCTTTCGATTAAAAATCAAGTCGTTTACTTATACAATGCAAATTAGCTATCGGCTCTCAAACTAACAAGCCTTTTTGTAATTTTGTAAATATTCCTAAGTTGAACACTATATAGAACTTGTTATCAAAACTTGTTCAATTAAATAATGAATTTTTAGTTAGTGACATACAAAGTTTTTAGGTTATTTCTAATGCAATACTTTTCCAATAAATTTAGGAAATAAAACAGTTTTGGTCTACAGGTTTTTATTGTATGGATGTGATACATACGTTGTTAACTCCTAACCATATAGCAACATTACTCCTGGCCTGTTAACTGAAAGTTTACAACAAAGTGACCTCTACATGTTGCATTACATCAAGAGAGCTGTACAGCGAGCACAGTTCTCGCAAGTACTGTAGCAGCATACGCAAGCACACATATAGCAACATTACTCCTGGCCTGTTAACTGAAAGTTTACAACAAAGTGACCTCTACATGTTGCATTACATCAAGAGAGCTGTACAGCGAGCACAGTTCTCGCAAGTACTGTAGCAGCATATAAACACACATATAGCAACATTACTCCTGGCCTGTTAACTGAAAGTTTACAACAAAGTGACCTGTACATGTTGCATTACATCAAGAGTGCTGTACAGCGAGCACAGTTCTCGCAAGTACTGTAGCAGCATACGCAAGCACACATAAAGCAACATTACTCCTGGCCTGTTAACTGAAAGTTTACAACAAAGTGACCTCTACATGTTGCATTACATCAAGAGTGCTGTACAGCGAGCTCAGTTCTCGCAAGTACTGTAGCAGCATATAAGCACACATATAGCAACATTACTCCTGGCCTGTTAACTGAAAGTTTACAACAAAGTGACCTCTACATGTTGCATTACATCAAGAGTGCTGTACAGCGAGCACAGTTCTCGCAAGTACTGTAGCAGCATATAAGCACACATATAGCAACATTACTCCTGGCCTGTTAACTGAAAGTTTACAACAAAGTGACCTCTACATGTTGCATTACATCAAGAGTGCTGTACAGCGAGCACAGTTCTCGCAAGTACTGTAGCAGCATATAAGCACACATATAGCAACATTACTCCTGGCCTGTTAACTGAAAGTTTACAACAAAGTGACCTGTACATGTTGCATTACATCAAGAGTGCTGTACAGCGAGCACAGTTCTCGCAAGTACTGTAGCAGCATATAAGCACACATATAGCAACATTACTCCTGGCCTGTTAACTGAAAGTTTACAACAAAGTGACCTGTACATGTTGCATTACATCAAGAGTGCTGTACAGCGAGCACAGTTCTCGCAAGTACTGTAGCAGCATATAAGCACACATATAGCAACATTACTCCTGGCCTGTTAACTGAAAGTTTACAACAAAGTGACCTGTACATGTTGCATTACATCAAGAGAGCTGTACAGCGAGCACAGTTCTCGCAAGTACTGTAGCAGCATACGCAAGCACACATATAGCAATATTACTCCTGGCCTGTTAACTGAAAGTTTACAACAAAGTGACCTCTACATGTTGCATTACATCAAGAGAGCTGTACAGCGAGCACAGTTCTCGCAAGTACTGTAGCAGCATACGCAAGCACACATATAGGAACTAAATGCCGTATAGTTAAACAAAACTGCGATATAGCACTTCCAAGCCTCACAGCAGCGTAACTGTTTGATACTAGCATTTGCCTTATTTAATAACCCAATATCCCAGGATAAATCTCCATCGAGTGTTAAACATCAAAAGTTACACCTGCACTAAAGAAGGGATCCAGGAATTCTCCAGAAAACTATAGACCAATATTTATTTCTCCCTATGTCAAGTAAAATTTATGAAATCATCATTCATCACAGAATGATTAATTTTCTTGAGTTATCTGACCAACTCAATTCAGATTTTAAGGAATGCATCTACTACTAATGACATAAATAACTTCCTTGATACTGCACTCCCAGTTCTGGTTCGGCTGAATGCACGGCAATCTGAGTCGAGCTTTTGACACTGTGAACCATCGTCTTCTACAAAAATTAGAGGGATTGGGTTTTATTTAGAGGAGTTTTACTGCAATGGTTTGGCTCCTACCTCTCTGGTAGAACCCAATATGTCGAGGTGATGAATTCTTTGGGCATATCATGTTCTAGTTTCGTTCCTGTAACCTCTGACGTTCCCAAAGGCTCTATTATAGCCTCTCTTCTGTTTCTGTTATATGCAAATGATCTTAACACCCACATGGTGAAATACGCCGATGACACAAGTGTTGTTGTGCAAGCACAGTTTACTCAATTAATTGAGACTGCGCTTCACACATTATTACTGAATCTTGGTGTGTGGTTTGAAAGTCCCAGTTTCTCTCTAAACGTAGATAAAACAAGCATGCTCTACTTTGGTCCATAGACCTTCGGCTGAGATCCTAAACTTTCTCACTGTATAATGGGGCTGCAGGTTTTGAATCTAATTACGTTCGTTTCTGGCGGTTGCACATAGATCCTGACATTACTGTACTTGGAAAAATCACATCGATGAGCTATGTAGAAAATAAAACAGCTCAATGTTTTTCTGTCAGATATTTATCTGGATTCTTTAATAAACATATTCTTAAAATAGTATATTATGGTTATTTTTTACTGGTCCCACGGTACATGGATCCGATAACCTCTTCTGGGAAACTTCATCATCATCCTATTGCAACCCGGTTTTTAGACTGCAGTAAAATGCTGTGAGGTGATTGGCGGTCTCAGGATCCGGGAGAATTGCCTGGAGGTATTCACTCTTGATCAAATCCTTACCCTTCCATCTTTATTCACATATGCAATACGTTTGTTCAGTTGCAAAACACTGTAATATTTTCCAATACACAATTCATCACCGTGAATTTACAAAAACAAAAACCACGTACCTTGGGCTGAAATATTTTAATGCTGTACCAGGCTATATCAAAACTAGTGAAATCCTTTCAATATATAAAAAAGACAAAATCATTATCTAATGAACAGACTTATACCTTAAATGAATTCTTAGGATGATTATCTCTGATGGGGTAGGTTTATTACATTGTATTTTTCAATAGTCATGTTAATTTTGTAAAGGTGTGAGTACATTTGAAACGGTACGTATAAAAATGTACTATCGTTTGTATAAATTATAAGATTAACAGAATCTTCAATGCAATTTTGTATTGTTAATTCAAAAAACAAATGTTATATTATTGTAACTTGTTAACTTTTTCTATTTGTTACATCCCAGTATATATACATTGATTCATATGCTTTCAATTATATTTTACATGGCATGATGTTACAGAATTTAATACACCCTAATCACACAAATATCCGGTAAATGGTTAGCAATATTTAGAATCATTACTACTGTACGTGTAATTTTGTACCTTCATCGTAGCAGGTACCTATCACTGTACGAAATTGAATTATAATCCCTTCTCAAAGCGATGAGAAAAAGGACGGTATCTACTTCACAGTACAAGGTTATAGTAATTTACGATTTACATCACAGAGGGACTGGAATAGCCGTTGGGCGACAGGAAATGAGAATTAGGTGTGGAGACGCCAACAATCGAACCAACGGTGGTTCCGGTTGAATGGCGCACCAATCGCGGGCCGAGCGCCGGCGGAACTGTCCGAACAGATCACGACCTCACCCGAGCATTGACGGACACAACCGAACACACACGGGGAGTTCGTGTTCGAGCCGTGCAATATCTTATTGTTGCTTGTGCCGCGAATGGAAGTGCCGATTAGATTCCCGGGTTATTTATACGGTTCACGCTCTTTCTTATCACTTCATCATCTTAATTACTGTGAGTAAAAACTAATTACTCTACTGTCTCTCTTCCTTTGTACATTTCGCGCTGAATTGTTTCATAGCCGTCGCCTTCTCACGCGTGCAATAGTGGACTTGTACAACTTTTCGGTATTTTTAATAAACATTTATAATTAGCAGTCGATCTCGAAACTCTATTTACTTAATACCTGTCTTCCAAGGACATCAGGTAGCCCACCTATATCAGTTAAAGTTGATACGTTATGTGAAAGAATAAAAGCTGAATAATATTTCTATATGTTATAAAACGAGTTAGTAAGGATAAAATAGCCGTTGTTTGTTTTTTTTTTTTATTGTTTGATTTGCGTATTGTTTAGTTAGATCTGTTATTCTAAAATTATCTGTTAAACTAAAATAAATTTTGCAAACTGTATGAATACCATTCAGTAGGCTACATTTTATAATGCTGGTTTTTATACAGATGTTAATGGTAAATTAGAAAACTAATTTTTCAAGTAATTGAGTGTTGATCAGATGTTAATATATTAAAAATTGAAAAAGTCTCCCTATAAATTAAATTTTTTAAAGTTCCTTTTTATCATAATAATTATCGAAGGTTATGTAGTTTTTCACGTTACTACGAACAAAATCTTGGTTATTTGTATAATTGTGATATTTATACACGTTGTTAAAATAATCCCCTAATTCTCGTATAAAAACAGCAAAAATATAGCAAGGCCGCCTAAGCCTTAATGGACTCACATACGAATGATTTTTGACACAATATGCAATTTCAACAAGAAATTATACCACTTGAAACCATTACATCAACAATTTTTTTATTTAAGTTTGTTATTGACAACGGAAGGTTGGAAAGGATCGTAGGTAGGACTTCAGATATTTGCTATGTGTTTTACGTTTTGTTACATATAAGGATGGCAAATGTCTGAAATCCTATTATCCTTGAAAATCTCAACAACTGAAATCAATGGTATTCACATAAGCGACACTATCTGTACAGTATCTCATTCCTGAAACTATTCCACAGAATATTCTTCAATAGTTTGTCGCCAAATTCCAATCAAAGGTGTCTAGTTTTCCCAAAGCACTCCCTACCTATCTATCTTAACCATGTTAAGAATATACCACATTCTGTCTCTCCAGCCTTGAAATATACCGGCATCAATATCTCTTAACCCATTGCGGATCAACGACGTTTATGTGACGCGGAGCGAGGCGTGGACCTAACTAAGCACAATGACGAACCTCACCCGAGTTTTACGGATGACTCATTTGTTTTGAACGCTTATCGCTGTATAACCTCGGAGATATTTATACCTAAGTTATTTTAAGACTGGCTTACCTATCTTACTCCGGTACTCGTCCACAAACACTCCCCTGTTATCGGCAGTAACGTTATTATTTTGCGACAAATTGTTTGTCTGAGCGTACAGTCGTGGCGTTAAGATTCCTTTGCCTCGTGATGCGTGTACGTAACTAAAATGGGTGACGATTTAAGACGATCATATGAGCTTAGATACACCGGTATTATTAGAAAGTGTGAGTGACGAAAGTGATATCGATAGTGTTATTGAGGATGGAGACGGTTCTATCACGCGTATTTGTCCACCGGTTTTCATAATTACGCGGATACTAATGTTGACAGTGACGAGCTGGCTAGTGACCATGATTCAGATGTTTAAGACGAACCTTATTTCAGATATTGTTCCTGGGACACCACCGGATGTGGAAACTCTATTTCAACATCATTTCAATATAAATAAAAACGCTCAAAGTAGTGCTTGAGGATATTTATGAATCAAATACTTGAATACCCTATACTTCTAGTTTTACTTGTCTAATATGATCTGTATAATGTTTATATGGCATAAATAACAACTTAAACAAACAAAACATGTATAATTAGCGAGCGCGTTGCAGGCAGATAAATCAACACTGCGGGTGCTGAGTTGTAATACGGATTAATTCGTACTCTAAGGCCCGCGCGCGCGCCGTTTTCACGATCCGCAATGGGTTTAAGCTTTACACCGGTTTAATGTATTCACTGGCTGTGATGGCAACCTAACTAACCAGTTATATTAAGACGTTGAGAATAAATCAAATCGACGGTAACCCATCCTTACCCGAGTTTTACAGCGGCTTTAAGTATTCACTGGCTGTGATGGCAACTTAACCAGTTACATTAAGACGTTACCCATATACTTGAAGATTTTTAGTTTTTCTTTTACATTCCTCATACCAAAGTTTATGATACTGAGTAGCTTCATATAAAGTATGCCGTATTTCTTCACAGTGGTACCACAAGACCAACATTTCCTAGATTCTATTTTGCCAACCATTTCCTATTTTTTGTCAGATAGTTTGAGGTTTTTTAAGCTTAACTTGTTTTGTGAGTGCGTTTTTTGTACACTTAGCTGAAATATCTCGATCAGTCCACAAGTCTGAACGAAGTTGCCGATCTGTCGCGATATTCTGCTCTTAAATTGATAAAATGCTAGAATAATTATTTATTTGAGTACTGGAAGAGTTCAGATGTAGCTTATAACGATATGAAATACTCTAGATGTCAGTACATTAAAGCCAGATAAGTTAGACGGATTATATATTGCTTGGTTATAGATTATTATCACTGGCTTCAGAGATGCTCATGGTCCGCATACACGTAGGAACCTCAATAAATCAATCAATCAAATTATCTTTATTGACGTTAACAAGTACAAATTAATTGTATGACATACGACACTAAAACTAATACCTATTCTATATTTTGTAAACATATAAATTATATATTTGTTCAGTTGTTACTTTAATAAGCTTACGCCAATAGTCAATAAAAATATAAAAGTATCTATATAACTAGTAGAAACTAAAATTATTACATCCGCACTCCCTTTAACTTCTTTAGGATTTATTATGCTCTGAGAGTTCATGCAAGGAGCAGTATGCATTTTTAATTAAATGATTTCTTAATTTGGAATTTAGTTGTTTTGGATTATTAATTGATTTTATATGTTATGGTAAGTAATTTATAAACCGGATACCCATCTGAGACGAGTGGAGACGTCTCATGGAGTTGTAGTCTATGCTGACAAATTCTATAGTTTTGTTTGGTACTTGTATCATACCCATGAACATCCCTGTCCTGCAACAGTTTGCTCTCGAAACGGCAGAACATGATCGTTTCAAGCACGTACAGGCCAGGTAATATCAGTAATTCGAGCTCCTCTGAAGGATTATTCTCTGCGTGACTCTCGGTAACCCAACTGATTGGTTATGCGATTACATTTCTTTTGCAGTATAAATTACCTTTGAAAATCTCTATTTGCACAACCATCCTACAGAATAATTCCATAGGAAATGTGGGACAATTTTCTGTATCAGAAGCAACCAAGTGAAAAAGTATCACTAAATGTTATAGCGTTGGCTATAGGTTTCTTCTAAAGATCACACAATGTTCGCTGACTTCGGCAGTTGCAAATATAATTTCTATTGTTTATTTCATCGAGTATCTTGCAAAATTCTGAGATGAGAAAGATCTTGAGAGATAACTTTAGTCAACTAGTAAATGGCTGGTGGTTCACTATACTGATCTGCAATCGAAGTAAACGGTACACGAATTCCGTGCTACTAAAAAGTTCTAATACGCTAAAACGTGAGTGAAAGTAGTTCATGTGTTTTGAGTGTAACCCATGAATTATCAAAATTTCAGGTATGCCAAAACGGTACTTGGTCACTAAAGATCTGACTCCTTTCTTCACGCTAGCCCTGTAATCTTGGTTAACCTCAGGTTAGAAAGTCTAATGTGGCCAGCACAGCGTGAGATGCAAGGACAGCCATTGGAGACCGCAAGTAGGGGTTATTTGTGGTCCTTTTTCGGTGATACATCAAAGTAACAGTTCCTTAACTCAGAAACAGTCTACTAAAAATCACCATCTATTTGTATCTTAGAGGTGTTAAGTATATACTATATATATTACTTTATTGAAATTGTACGTGAATGTACATGGAAAATGAAAATGAATGTCCGGAAATCACAGAAATACAATTAATGTACTATGATGCATGGATAAATTGCTGTGTTTAAATTGAACAACCAAAATTTTTAATCCAAAATACTTTTAGTTTGGTAAGGTTTCCTGAAATAACAATTTGGGAAATTGTTGAACAAGTTTTCGTCCTGTGTGACTTACATTGTGATAATGGTTCTAAATCAGCTGATTGACTTTAGGTAATAACCCTTAAAAATCTGCTATTAAGAGGTAATGCTTTTACTTAGTATACAGATATATAGCGTCATAATCATGGTCTTCAGCCCGATGCTGAGCTATTTTCATTCACTGGGGCTCATTTAAATGTTTAGTAGATATGCAACATTGGCAATTTTTATGAAATGTAAAATAAACACGCAGTTAGTTTCCTTTTTTATTTGTGTTTCCGATTCTATTTGTTCTGAGTGGCAATGTTAAATTTGTTTTGTTTTGGGATTATCATTATAAATGTTGCACGAAGGTAAAGTATAGATAGCCTAACCAATGCGTAACTAGGATGTCATTGCAATTTTACAGTCAACTAAACTGTATATCTTACTTTTTCTATTCTCAAATCATTACAATATTTTCCACAAGTTTTAGCAAATTGCCATGTTCTAATAGACAATCTTGTAGTGTGCAATAGATTGAGGACTGAGCAATATTATTATATGAGTAATCCTTCTTATATTTCTAATGTGATTTCCCCCAGAAAGAAGAGAAAAAAGACGTCTCCGATAGTATTGCCAAATAACATTTTAATTGAAATTTCATATTCAGACTTTAAATGTTGCATGGAATTTTATTTCTACATAGAGAAGAATCACGACAATGGTGCACGTCTGTCGATGGGATTTTAGTTGACTGTCAATAAAGCACTCAGGAGTCTGCAGGATTTTCTGTCTACTAGGGGTGGTACAATTCTTTTGTCTGGCCCTAGGACCATTTCTAATAAATGAAATGAGCTATACACTTTCAATTTCGTATACAACTCATCGAAACTTGTTGAACAACATAATTGAAGCAACTTGTTTTGTAAACTATATGCTTGGTTTACTTGAAACTCCTGTTGAGATTAGACAACGAAAAACCTCGACTGCTTCCCAAGTAGTCTAGTAGTCTAGTATATCTTCTAGTAAAAAATAAAACACTTCTCCCATAATACCATAAATGATCACGATTACAAGTCAACCAAATCTAGCGACTAGAACATGCCTTTTAGGAAATGTTTTCTAAATTATACATCTACGTGTACAGATACTGAGTTTTACTTTAGCGTAAATAATGGTGGACAGCTCGCTGTGGAACGTCTCGCTGGTGTCCAGATTTCTCCGGCGCTACGTGATGTTCAGGCTGGCCAGGACTCAGCGGCGGCGGTCAGAAAGTAAGCGAGGTTTGATAAGGTCGAACTCGGCTGCCGTCTACCGTCACGTCTGCGGTGCCGTTACCGTTACTGCCGCTGTCACGTCCCCCTGTCTCTCTTGACACCTACCCATCTGAGGCCTTCTCATGAAGTACTGTAGGCCTATGTTCGCATACAATATGCGAAAGCACCAAATCGAAAATAAAAATTGTCCCACAGTGTAAATTCGAAAGTTCTCATGGATAAAACAGATCTCTTCGGTGCTGTAGAAGAATTCGGAGTTAAAATAAATGATACGCTGAATAAATAAAATAAACGCGGATGAATCTTGTCAAGATTATATGCCCTAATACATTTAGTCTCCTATTAAAATGAGGATAATAATGCACTCGTGATTAGTATTCGTTTTGAGATTTTCTTTTGATACATGTTTCGTTTCAACCAACTTTTAAACGTGATTTTCTAGTGTCATTAGTTACTATCAATTCCAATTCTCCAGCTGCAGAAAGAGAGCCAGAATTGCTCAGAATACGTTGTTTTAACTATAGCATATCTAATATAAATGTACATTGATTGACTGGTTCATAATCTTATGAATTTAAATGGACCATGTATAGACCATGTTGAATATTCGTCAGCTTGTGAAAGTGCCTTGCCCGAACCGAAATTCAAATTTGAGTCCCTGCGGTAGACGGTAGCTATCGGGGGTGGGTTTTTCTTGATACTGTTGTGTTAACACGAAATGTAACAGAGTGTGTCAAAATAAAATTAGCCAGTTGATTTATTCCGCTCGACCATTCTTTATGTGAGGTATGACTGTGCTTATACTTAGTGTGGAGATTCAGATGTGAATCTAACCATACAACCAGTACGCGGCGTTGTCAGACAAGAAATCCTAACCTCAATTTAGTAGAACACTCCTGTGTTTTACAGATGCAATTCTGTTTCTATTGTCTTCCACTTTCACAGTACCAGTGACAACAATGACGTCACTATTCACACTACACAATGATGTATTGTTGAATTGTGGCCCAACGTTCTCCGGTCTAAACGCGCAGACGTTTTGGCCGTGTTGAAATTTTTTACTCTCGATGACGCATGAAAGCATTAATTTGTTCTTAGCATGGCTCCAGTCATTTTTTTTTCGTTATATTTCCTACTGTGTTATTATTGCGAATTCGTGTTTTACCAATTGAATTGATCATAGTTTGTTCTTCAAAACTTATTTTTTGTTTAAAGTCTATACAGAGAACCTTTAACCACGCGCATTTCTATTATATATATATATATATATATATATATATATATATATATATATATATATATATATATATATATATATAATCTAATTGATATTTCATTCTAATATATTATTGTAAGTAAAACATAAGCATTTACATTCACCAATACATGTTGTTTTTTTATTAAACATTGAAAACTTCATTAAAATTATATAATTCAGTACTCATTACTAGTTAGACGATTACACTTTAAATTTAAACAATACAATTTAAGCTGATGGTTTAAAAACTATTTAGTTACTATTTACGGTTGCCTCCGGGACATTTTCAGCTGCTGTTTTGTGTGATTCCCTGGTTTATGTACGACATAAAGAAACAAACACATAACTGGAAATGAGAAATCAATTTATATATTTTAACTAAAATTAGGCAGGATCGAGCAACAAAACTCAAACTGTTTTGGTAGAACAAGGACTTGCCCCGTAAGGATTGATTCAATAAACAACATAGTCTTCTGGGCTGAATAAAATAATACGGATAGAAATTACCTTGATAGATATCGTGCTTCTCGATAAACCCTAAAATACGTAAAATATTTATTTCATGACTAGATGTAATAATTGTCCTAGAATACTCGTCCATATGAAAACCTAGCTGAAGGGGTTGTCTGCCCATTGATGCTGCATCAACAGTAGACCAGGTGTTCCGGAAGCACAACAGTCACAAGGTGTGGCTGTGGGTCGTCACTTCCGCCACAGAATATCACAGGCTCGGAGACAATCAGTCAGCCATTGGCTCATTCGCCAAGCGGTGTCTGATTGTGGTTAATTATACTACTCTTAGCTCTTGAAATGAATCTAAAGTGATATTAGTGCCCATTTCGATCACAGACTCAACCTCCTAATCGATCAGAGTGAAAGCTTTTCCAGTTACCCTGGAAAGAGAAGACAATAGAATTGGGATAAATCCACACATTACAGTTTCCTCACGCTTGTTTAACTGGTTCGTGCTGCAGACAGGTAACGATCATCCTGTACAATCTGACTGAAAATGATCAATGCTACGATTGAAATTTGATTGTAGCGTCAACAATCTTAGGAAGTTTGAAGGAAGAGCATATTTGTAGCGTTTTTAAAGCTACATTGATTTATTTTTTTAATTAAAACTTAAGTTAAATAAAAATTTTGGGATCGAAATATTGGAATTTAATTTTAGATTAGATTGTGAAAAGTCGGGGCAAAAAATAACATGTAATCCTTTGGCAAGTTAGTACTGGTAGTTTTAAATTGTTAGGAAGGCAGGTTGACTGCCTTGAATTGATTAGAACTTGTCTTGTTGCGAGTATTGTTCTCCTGGTTTGATACAGCTGGACCAATGAGAGAACACCGCGGATGTCCTGAAAGGTTGATTGGAAAGGGAAGTATTTAAGCGCCCGCTCATAATTTTCGCCCTTCTTTTGGTTATTTTCGTGATTAAGTTGATTACAGTGGGCCGTGTTCCTTAAATTTTTTTTCCGCGAGGGATTTTAAGGTAAGCACCAAATTTATTGTACGTTTTATTCAATAGTCTTCCTTATCTGATATTAAATTAATTTTGTTGTCTTTTTTTATAGGAAAAAATTAAATTCATAGAAAACTACAGAGCAATCTGAATAACTTAATCTCGAGGAACAATAGAGCATAATAGAATCAGACAAGTTACATTTGGTTCATGCTTGCAAGAAAAGTGAATTAAAATTGAACTTTGTTAATAACTTTAATTGAGATTTGGAAAAGTAGTAATTTATTAATATTTAACTGGAACTGTTTTATTGTAAATTATTAATTGAAAATTAATTGAACATTAATAATTGTTTGAGGGAGTTGTAATGTGAATTGCGGAGACTTGAAAGTTAAGGTTCAACTAGTGGAAAGAGAAGTTTAAATTTTTATTTTGAATTTTGAGTGAACTTAGAAGTTAAAATTTTTATTTTAGTTATTTCCAAGTGGTATTTTATTTTTATTTTAAAACTTTATTATTTTATTTTAGAAGAGAGGTCTGATTTTTAGTTTGACATATTTGATTAATATTTTTATTTCTTGCCAAAGAAACTTTTAAATTTACTAAACGGTTTGTCAATTCTTTGTGAAAAATAGAGTGACAAAAATACTGAAACGTTGAACTTATTGATTTGCCAGTTTAAAATAAATCCATTATTTGTATTTAGAATTGTGATTTTTATTTTAGACAAACCAGATAATATTTAATAGTTAACAAATTTAGTAATAAACTGTACTGAATATTCACTAGGAGCTTACTAATCAAAAAATATTTTATATCGTCTTGGATGTCTCATTAATAATTTAAATATTAATACTCTGGATTATTAATATCAACAATCCAAGTCGTTGTAATATTTAAGAAAGTTGAAAATGAGGATTTAATGAGCGTTGTGTAGGTAGTCTCGTGCAATATGCTGAATACATTAGAACTAAATTAAATATTTGGTGGACATGAACAAGTATAATTTCTAAACTTCCCCAACGGCTAATGCGTTTTAACTTCATACACTTAATTTAATTTTTAATTTCATATTTCTTCTGTTTTACATTCTTATATCAATCTCCAAGCACATTTATTCAATCAATATAAAGGATGTGAAAAGCATTAATCGATTAGGACTAATGGTTATCCACGTAACAAATTGATTAACAAGGGCGACACCACATATGAGTAGGGGGTGACTCCTCCTACAAAGAAGATGAAATTTATAAAATGGTAGGTGGAACCAAAGTTTATTAATACAATTTATACTTTAACACTAGGTTGGTTATTAGATATATACAATGATGCAAATAAATATATCCACATACAAGAAAGAGTTCAAAATAGCCCTTTAAGCCTTTTACCCCCTATGTTATTTATTGCCCCTGTACAGAATTTTCTGGTAGCGCCCACGTGACTTTAATTAATCAATTTCGTTAAAATTACGTTAATTATTTTCTTAAACTACACTTAATTAAAAAAAAAATAATTTCCTTAAGCCATAAACAAAGAAAACACATATTATCCTCTGATGCTGTAACTAGTATTCATAGTGTTAAAAGTACAAAATGTTATCTTGAGCTGTTTTCATTTGAGTCTATAATTACAAAATTGCCCATATACCTGTAATTTCAAATGGAGCGATTAAAAATGTTCAATTTTTCTGCGTTTAGGGAGGTTATCTTAAAGAGCTATGAATTTAATGTACAACAAATTTTAAATCCAAAATCTATTCCACAACTTTATTCAGTTACGAGTGTACTAGGCGAGGGAAGAGGATATTTGGACTCAGCGGCTGGATTACCAGCGACTGTACTGTACGGTTATTATTTGAACGGCAGAATAAGCTAATGATACTCACGATGGATTGACACCCTTTGAATAAATTGTCTTAGAGTCTTTAAGAATGCAAACACGATGTATCTTAGCCTTAACTTAGTAATAACTGGAGATTCGTGATTCATGTTTAGCTTTATTAATCTCAGTATAAAGATTATATTCAGTTAGCGTGCTGTACTGCCTATTCGTGTACGTGAACTACTAATATGTCTTTTATTGGTATTCTCACAGTGTAAGAGCAAAATGTAACCTTCAAATGACTACATCGTTTTTGTTCAAGAGTGTACAATAGATTAACTATAAAATAACAAAACGCCCTGTTTTCTTATAGTCTTGAGTACGTTTAGTATCAAACATATTTACGTGGGATCGTTTTCAATACTGACTAGTAGTTAGTTCATTTGTCATATTTATATATATCATTTCATTTTGACAAATAAAACATATTTAAACTCTCAAAAAACGTGTACAAAATATTCAACCTTAGCACATGGTGCGTCATGGCCTCGCTGATAACTTTTCTCCACAATAATTACGTCCACAAATAACACTTAAGTATGTTAAAGTACTCGTATTCAGTTCGTCTGGGTAACGTAGCAGATCGGATAACGTGATACTCTCGCAGAAGTGTGCATGGTTGAGCAAGGTCTCGATCCCGAGTGGTGCTCCAAGTTCCGACCCACACACTCATGTCATGTCAGTGTGTGAAGGGAAAGTCGGACTGAGGGCTCTTGAGGCCGGAGCTGAGGCACGATGTGCGATGTTCAGTGACGCGGGCGTGAGCGGTCGTGATCCCTGGAGAAGTGGGAGATCCCGTTCCGGCCTGGTGGACTTGTGCTGGCCGGACACAGACGGTTGGATACCGAGGACTTTGATCAACTCCGATATATTATTTGCAAGTAGGGATTGCTTGGACTAGGAGATAGTTGCCTCGTACGCACGCCCCCCCATGCTCACGAGCGCAGTGGCGGGGCCAGCCCTTCTAACAGATGGAAATGAGGCCGGTTTCCTAATCCCTGGACATTTAACTATTTGCTAATACTATGGTTATAAATTAAAGTGTAGCAGCTCTGTCCCAAAAGTAGTCAACATAAATAACATTGTCTTTTCGCTATGTACGGCCATTTGGTAATGGATCCAATTGCCTCCGGACACAGTGTGCTGGGTAAGTTAGGTGTCACCCCTCAACTGTTTAAACTTAGAGGAATCTCCGCTAGAGATCTCTGATGCAATTATGAATGTTTCTTTATCTCGATCCTTGGGAGCTATGTAGGCCCGCGTAATTCATCATTCTCTTTCCAATGTATCCTATCGAAGTTCTTTGATTTCAAAAATCATTACCCTCAACGCCCTTCCTATTGTCCCTTTCCTTAACTTTTTGCTGTTATATTGCTGTCAAAGTATATAAAAAACAGAGTAATTCTAGAACCATATGCAAGAATATCATTAACTGATTTATAAAGTCATTCATGTACGTTATAAAAATAGTGATCTTATTGCCAAAATCCTTCCACAACAGAATTTAATTTTAATTTCATAACATTAAGTAATTAAAATAAAATTGTACGCGTAACCACTTAACTGAGTGTGCAGTTACGTGCGGATCTGTACCTTGGACAACAAAGCATTTCCTTTGATTCTTTTACATTGGTTCGTACGTCTGTAGACCGTACTAAACCCAGCCATTAATTGTGACACGATGGCCTATAGACTTGGAATTTTGCATAAAGCTTAATTTCCCAAACAACGCCGTACTTAATTCTACAGCCCTCTGTTACGTCAGCTCTAATCAATACATTAAACTAATACAATCTTTACATTGAGCACAATGTATTTTGTTTTATTAACGCCTACTTTCTACAAATTTAGGTATATTCATGAATGAAAGCGAAGATTACATTCATCCCTGGCCTAGTTAGAGGAAGAGAGCACCACTAGGTGGTCGCGAAATCAAAACTGAATCAGTCATCTGTCCAGAGAGCACCTTCTTTGCCTGTCAAAAACTTGCCGAACCAGAAAGACACCTGTGTCGCGCCCTACACAGTAGGCCAGCAGAAGAGGCAGTAGCACTGACTGGACTGACGCCATCTGCTGAACGTACCGGAACTAAATACAGTAATTACTACCGACTGCCAGACTGGGCGAATGCTGGAATGTCATTGTCATTGCTGCAAGACCTACTTTACTAAAGGCGGAACTTCTATTATTCCGGATGTTCCTCAACACTTCAATCTCGCTCAATGGTTGCCGGATGATTCATCTCATTCTCTGACGATGCCGCTTATTACTATTGGCACTCAGCATTACCCGATGGTTAGACTGATTTGCTCCAAATATACTGTAAATGTGATTGAATTTAACCAGTGGACACAGTGTCTTTTTATGGTAAGTGATTTTCTGGAGCGTATACACCCATTTATAAATACGAAAAACACAGTGACTTTGTCGATCATTTGACAATATTTCGGTCCAATAGTGATTGTTTTTAATTGTCTAAACACATGCATAATTTTGAGGGTAAACTCATACAGGTGGTAAATACTGTTAGTTAGATTTAATAAATGTACCAATGTTTCATGCAATAAAGTAGTACTGTAGTTTCTTTTGAACACAGGGAGGTAAGTATCTTACATCGAAAAAAGGGAAAAAGTATCTTATGTAACTGAAATACTGAACGACTGCAGTATACACACAAAATATATACATTGTTTCTGAAAGAGTTAAGCATAGGATTTAAATATACAACTTAGACAGAATACAGTTTTTTTATTGATTTTAAAGTAACTTGTAATCTTAAACTTAAATAATCATATGTTTGCATCTAAGGCTTAGATCACTCCAAAGTTTTGTTTCAAGCGAAGCATATGGGTTCTTGAACCCCAAGATCACATTCAGTCTTTTCAGGTTCGTGGCAAAATTATATACAGCTCAATCCTCTTATCTAAAGAGTATTTGTTTTATTGATCGTCTACCATACGCTGGAAAATTATCGATCACTGCCAACATTTATAAGCTATCATTCAGCAGTGTTTTATGGAGTGGCTGTGACAGTAGCTGATGAATATAACAGTTTGTCTGAATATTCGAGTGCCCGTAGAACGTCAGCTGTATATAATATGCGTGAAGAAGGTGTCATATCTTCAGCATAATCCTCAGTCCTGCCACTGTGGCGAAAGTGCAAGGAAAGGCGCGGCGTCCACAGAAACCCTGTAACAAGCCGTGCTAGTGGAACATGTGCTAGAGCCGGCACTATCATGTGTGAACTGTGGAAGTGTTTGTCCACCAGCACAGGAAACTGTCCGAACCGGAAGAGGTGATTGGCCGCCATGTTTTGTGTCAATGTCGTCAGCTGATCCACCGGTACGCAAGGTCACTCGAGTATAACCTCCGATAGTGCGTGAGCTACTTTTTTTCACTTCCGAACTTTCCTTCCACCTACCTATTGTCTATAAGTTGTATCCGCCAGGCGTGTTTCTTCCGTGGAATGCAATTGAGGAAAGAACAACTGTAACAACTGTAAGAAGGTTAAGGGCAAAAACGTCTATCCGGTGGACCGTGACGTGTCATCGCAGCGCAACTGGAATGCCAGCAGTAGCATTCGGCTCTCTCTGAACACCTTGGTACCAGCAGTAGCAATCGGCTCTCTCTGAACACCTTGGTCCCCAGCAGTAGCAATCTGCTCTCTCTGAACTCCTTGGTCCCAGCAGTAGCAATCGGCTCTCTCTGAACACCTTGGTCCCAGCAGTAGCAATCGGCTCTCTCTGAACACCTTGGTCCCAGCAGTAGCAATCGGCTCTCTCTCTGAACACCTTGGTACCAGCAGTTGCAACCGGCTCTCTCTGAACACCTTGGTCCCAGCAGTAGCAATCGGCTCTCTCTGAACACCTTGGTCCCAGCATTAGCAATCGGCTCTCTTTGAACACCTTGGTCCCAGCAGTAGCAATCTGCTCTCTCTGAACACCTTGGTACTAGCAGTAGCAATCGGCTCTCTCTGAACACCTTGGTACCAGCAGTTGCAATCGGCTCTCTCTGAACACCTAGGTCCCAGCAGTAGCAATCCGCTCTCTTTGAACACCCGTAGGTACCAGCAGTAGCAATCTGCTCTCACTGAACACCTTGGTCCCAGCAGTAGCAATCTGCTCTCTCTGAACACCTTGGTCCCAGCAGTAGCAATCGTTCTCTCTGAACACCTTGGTCCCAGCAGTAGCAATCGGCTCTCTCTGAACACCTTGGTCCCAGCAGTAGCAATCTGCTCTCTCTGAACACCTTGGTACCAGCAGTAGCAATCGGCTCTCTCTGAACACCTTAGGTCCCAGCAGTAGCAATCAGCTCTCTCTGAACACCTTGGTCCCAGCAGTAGCAATCGGCTCTCTCTGAACACCTTTAGGTCCCAGCAGTAGCAATCCGCTCTCTCTGAACACCTTGGTCCCAGCAGTAGCAATCGGCTCTCTCTGAACACCTTGGTCCCAGCAGTAGCAATCCGTTCTCTCTGAACACCTTTGGTCCCAGCAGTAGCAATCGGCTCTCTCTGAACACCTTGGTCCCAGCAGTAGCAATCGCTCTCTCTGCACACCTTGGTCCCAGCAGTAGCTCTCTCTGAACACCTTGATACCAGCAGTAGCAATCGGCTCTCTCTGAACACCTTGGTCCCAGCAGTAGCAATCGGCTCTCTCTGAACACCTTGGTCCCAGCAGTAGCAATCCGCTCTCTCTGAACACCTTGGTCCCAGCAGTAGCAATCGGCTCTCTCTGAACACCTTGGTCCCAGCAGTAGCAATCGGCTCTCTCTGAACACCTTGGTACCAGCATTAGCAATCGGCTCTCTCTGAACACCTTGGTCCCAGCAGTAGCAATCTGCTCTCTCTGAACACCTTGGTCCCAGCAGTAGCAATCCGCTCTCTCTCTGAACACCTTGGTCCCAGCAGTAGCAATCGGCTCTCTCTGAACACCTTGGTACCAGCATTAGCAATCGGCTCTCTCTGAACACCTTGGTCCCAGCAGTAGCAATCTGCTCTCTCTGAACACCTTGGTCCCAGCAGTAGCAATCCACTCTCTCTGAACACCTTGGTACCAGCATTAGCAATCGGCTCTCTCTGAACACCTTGGTACCAGCAGTAGCAATCGGCTCTCTCTGAACACCCGTATACCAGCAGTAGCAATGGGCTGGGCTCTATCTGAACACCCGTGTACCAGCAGTGGCAATCGGCTCTCTCTGAACACCTTGGTACCAGCAGTAGCAATCGGCTCTCTCTGAACACCTTGGTACCAGCAGTAGCAATCGGCTCTCTCTGAACACCTTGGTCCCAGCAGTAGCAATCGGCTCTCTCTCTGAACACCTTGGTACCAGCATTAGCAATCGGCTCTCTCTGAACACCTTGGTCCCAGCAGTAGCAATCTGCTCTCTCTGAACACCTTGGTCCCAGCAGTAGCAATCCACTCTCTCTGAACACCTTGGTCCCAGCAGTAGCATTCGGCTCTCTCTGAACACCTTGGTCCACAGCAGTTGCGGCCGACTTATTTATACTTATACTAGCGATGTACCGTGTAAATTACAAAGTTCTTACTTATACTTATACTAGCAATGAGCCGTGTAAATTAGAAAGATTTTACTTATACTTATACTAGCAATGAGTCGTGTAAATTAGAAAGATTTTGCTTATACTTATACTAGCAATGCACCGTGTAAATTAGAAAGATTTTACTTATACTTAAACTAGTGACGTATCGTGTAAGTTATAAAGTTGTTATTTCAAAAGAACAATAAATCAGTAGTGGTCACCGTTAGTATTACACAGAGCCGTATTTCTTCATTTTTCACCCAAATCATAAAACGAGTAGTGATGAATAAAAGGTTTGGCTCACACTTACAATCTAGAATTAGACGGTCTTGCTATTCAGCTCCATGCTTTTGAAGTCGGCAATTGTTCTTTCATCTTTAATGGATGTTGGAAGAGCCGACTATGACCGCATGGTTTATAAGACATAGGCGTCCGGGTTATGGATACCGCAGATTTGAATCCTACCGTCTTTGGGGTATTTCTTAATTATTTCTTATATACACAATCTTATTACTAATATATTACTCGTAATATCGATCATTGATCCATGAGACGGATAGAATGGGAAGGTCAACCGCTCCTTTCAAGAATATGAAGTGACCAATGACAATTGCCTTCAAAACAGTAAGTTCTAACTGACTAGTCATCATCAATAGCAAATTAGGTTGATGACATAGCTGCATCAAGTCCGAACCTGAAATGCAATTGAGTATCGAAGAAGTAATGAGAGCGACCTAGTAGTTCCACTGACAGGAAACCATGTCCGATTTCCATCTGTTTTGTACGGATCCGCAATACTGCAATGGCTCAAAGTAACCAGGAGCGTGTTGTTGTCGGTGATTGAGAAAGTGCAGGTTGCGGTTGGACTATCCTGAAGAACAGCAGGTAACCAGCAAATAGACGAGGTGGAGAATTGCATTGCGACCACGTGACCTGTAACCATCAACCGTCACCTTCTCGTCTGAGGTTAGTGAACCATTGACTCAGTGGCCTGCTTGCCATTCCGCTCAGCACAGAAGACCTTGGGCTCAGGAAGTACACCGTTCGCTTCCCTTCGTCTCTGGCGTCATTCAACATATAATTTTGTCATTTATGCGTCTCCAAATCTATAGGGATGCCTCCATTTTGTAAGATCCTTAAGCTACTAATAACAATGCGACTTGGGCTCCAACATTAATCTTCTGCTGGCTCGTCCAATAGAATGTCCATAAACAGAAACAAGTCACTTACACACACACACACACGCGCGCGCGCGCGCGCGCGTAATTACAAAAATCAAAATAAATGTATTAATTTACAAACCAAATGTCAAAATTTATAAAAAATTTGCATAAATATGAATACATTTCAAGGCCAAAGTGTTTTAAACTGCACAAATCCGAAAACCGAAATTTCTCCTTGTAGCTATCTTGAAGATAGATCTTTAGTAAAATGTACAATAGAAATGGTCTATTTAATTTTAAAATATTTCTATCAAATTAAAATGTTTTGTCAAAAGTGTGCTGTTTTATTTTATGGCTTTAAATCTTATGTTTTTGGGTACTGCGGTAACTAAAAAAAAATATCGTGTATTATGTCTTAATTATGTCGGATTTCTTGAAAAATCTAAAGTTATCTTCTCCAACTCATCTGTCTGTGAAGTTATGCATTTTCGGATGGAAGTAGCCTACAAATATCTCTTCTCCTTCGTCGTCTAATGGCTGTGGCGATCCTCTTTCGATGCAAAACAGATGTCTCTGAGGCGTCTTTCTCTTTGTCTTTCGCATTACCTCCAACATTTAACCATTCCTTGGAGGCTTGGTTTGCCCTTCCTATGGGATAGATTTTATGTGAAAATGATATTATGGTTGCCAAGATTCTTCTTTTGTTAGCAACTGAACTAGGTGATATCACCCCTTAATCAATGCAAATTATTAATATTGTGGTCAAACCTCGACCCTTGATTTTATCTCGGTTAATAGACCTATTTGAACCGATTTCACAGTATATCACTCTCGTCTTGCTGTTTTTCCTTTAAAAAGAGTGAAATCTTATACAAATGTTCCATACCCAAAAGGTTATTTATTAGTCTGGTTCTGAAGTACTGGCGTGTACTTCAAAGTTGGCTCAGACCGAGCAAGACGAATGAAGGTATTAATGAATTATACTTTTAATAAATAACAGTACAAGCAATATTTTTTCAAAACATTGGCACTATATTTCAGTAAAAACACTCTTCAGGTGGATAAAGTGTATAACATAGAAAAGAAAATAGTAAACATAAAAATAAATAAACCGTGAATAAACAGTTATGACGAATGTTTTAGACTGATGTTCAGTCCGTCTGGAATTTTGCTCTTTAATAGCAATTTGTGTGCTTGTTTTAGTGTTCTGAGATAAATTAGATTTGAATTTTTATGCATTTGCTTAATAGCTTTTACGGAATATGTGTTTTGAAAAGTATCTTTGTGATTTAGATCATGAGTGACGTAATTTTGTTACGTCTTGGTGCTGGTAACCGTATCTGTGACTTGCCATTCTTGTCCTCAAGGTATTTGTAATTTGACCCAATACAATATGCAGGACAATTTTAACTTGGAATTTGGTCAATCATAATATTTTTAGACTCAGAACACAAATTGCCAATGATAGGATAAGCTTTACTAGCTCTGCTACTAGTGAATTTTTATGAAATTGTTAACATGTTAGAATCCGAAGATCTAGGTTTGTTACATTAGTGTGATCCTTTTGGTTTTTGTAATTATATTTCATTAGTGTCTGTCATTGGTAATGTAGATTTCACCAATACACCTGTCTTAATTGGAGGTCTTTTAAAAATTTCTCTAGAAGTTGTTTTGAATATACCATTAGTTGAGCTAGACTGTATTAATTAATATTCGAAGGATATTAATAATTTTGTGAAGTCCTGTATGATAATGGACTATTAATGCTGAATCACTGTTTTCAAATTTATAATTTATCGAAATTTTCTCTAGATTAGTTTTTTATAACCTCTTCTTAGAATGCATTCATTACATCATCAATGTATTGTTCCAAGTCAGTTGTGTTACTGTATATTTTTTTAGCTGTGCAAACTAAACTTTTCGGTTTATTCCTCTTGGTATTCCAAAGTATTCGTTTGATTTATTTTATTTTGCTTTTTAAATGCCCATTTTTATTAAATCAAATCACTGTATTTCATATAATACATAATTAGTATATACAAGTAAATAACAAAGCTTATTCGTATGGAAAATACTTCCATATGTAAAAATATAAATTTTTGTTTATTACATTTGTTTAAATATGCTAAAGATTTTGTTAAACTATTAATCCTGTGTGTCCAAATAAAAAATTTATGTTCAATATATATTTTTGTATGTGTCGGATAGCGAAAATTATCATGCAAAGCGCTTGAAAATGTTGCGCTCATTTATAGTTCCCCACATATTTACCGTACGTACGTGCTTGGAAAAACAGCGCTGGGAAACCTGACATCGTTGGATCTCTGTTCGTGTATGGATTCGGCGATAGGAACGATTGCCCAAACGTGTGGTGTGGTTTTTTTCCGACAGTACAAATAGTAACAGTGGAGAGTTTCCTTTCCGGCTTTCACTATCCCTGGTTTGATGCTTGGTAGGTTATAAAGCTTGTGTAAGTATCGTTCCCGGTCGTTACAGTTGTGTCCCGTTCCGAATGGCTTGAGAAACGAAGCGTTTGGGCTCGCAATGCCCTCACTCAGGATGATGAAGAACAACTAGGAAGTGTAACTACCTCAACTGCATGTGTGGACTATGTTTCCCTTCGAATCGCTGATCGAGAATTAACTTCGTCAATCATTTGGATGAGTAGTAACGAGCTGGCTGTAATATTTACTGACCAACAGATGTCGGTACAGAAGAAGTGAGTGCTCAGTATGCCTGATATTGTCTGTAAAAGAGACAAAGGTCTGCGAGTCTTTAACTCTCACATGATAAGTAAAATGCTTGTGTTAAGTTTCTTGCATGCTGCGAAGATGGTCAATCGTTGACATAACCAGTCGTTAAGGCTGTCTGTCTCCGAAATATAACGTTGAGAACTAC
The DNA here is from genome assembly GCF_021130785.1 of Homalodisca vitripennis. Lineage (NCBI taxonomy): Eukaryota > Metazoa > Arthropoda > Insecta > Hemiptera > Cicadellidae > Homalodisca > Homalodisca vitripennis. The sequence goes on from NC_060208.1 coordinate 163,385,202, forward strand.
ATTTACTTCTCTTCCTGTAAATGTAGCATTATCAAATCTTTAAATGAGATTTTTTAACTGCTTTTAAATAAAATACCTACATATAGACTCAACTCAATTTTGTGTATAGTCAAGTTGATTGTTTATACCTTTTTTGGCTGAGTTTTGTGAATAGACCTACCGAATAAATCAATAAAACTGTATGCTATACTATTAGTAACTATTTTTGTATAATATGGCAGAGTTAGCACCATAATAATAGAGAGAAATAATTTAATTGTGTATAAGATGTCAATATCAGCAATCTACGATTTATTGTGATTAGATTGAGTTAGCTTAATGGTCGAGAGTTATATGAGTAATTGTTAGAATGCACAGTTATAACAGAAGCCAAAAACTCGTGTTTGTTTGTTATCGATCGGATCGGAGTAAGCCAGTAGGAGTCTCAGTGTAACAGTATGTGTTATACAATGGTTATGTAAGGTTGCGCAAACCCGACCCCGGCACACTCAGCGGTCCGAGAAGCCCAGCAAGTGAAAGTACGCCACAGACTAGTCCGGTGAGTGCAGCAGCTCAGCAGCCCCGTCTCTGGATACAACCCTCGGATACTCGCGGTTAGATCTTGTGTAGTGTTATCTTTTATTGGAACACGCCGTTCCAGAGTGTACTTTTGGAAGGTTTACTGTGATGATGTAGAATCTAAAGATCCCCCTTCTGTCAAGAATTTGAAGACCTTCAATCCCAGAAGATATTAGAGACCTGATGATGTAGAGCCTCTCTTCGTGGTACCTCTTCAGGGTCTCAGAACTGGCTCCTCGATATCTGCACTTACCACTGCTACAGGATGTCACCCTCTACGAGCTGAACCTCTCCCCTCCATCATGCTCTGGAGTGTAGCCACCGCCAGCTACGTCACCGCCTCGTACGAAGCTTCCGACCAGCCGCCCCAAGGCAACCTCGCGCTGTTCGCCGTGCTCTTCCTCGTCTGCTGCGTGGAAGTGGTCATCGTCAAGGTGGTCAGCGACGAGATGGAGCCTCCCGACCACGACCAGCCGATCATCTGACACCGGCGTGGCGTGGACAATGCGACATTGTCGGGACATCCGGTGATTATTGTGCGACCGTGTCGCCAGAATACCAAAGAATGGATATCTAGCGGTTAGTTCTACGACTGCCTTTCTGCATTTAAGTTACCCAAATAAAGTTACCATATAATTTTAACCAGTGGTTTCATGTCAGTATTTAAAATTTTAAACAGTACTTATACTATTTTTATTATACATTACAACGTATACTATGTCTCGCCTCAATTGAACACTTAAGATTTGTCTAACAAACTAACAAAAGCATTTTACACACTTCAAATAAAGCGTCGTCGTTATCTAAACAATGTAATGATATAACGTGGAAAATCTAAATGCTTATCTAACATACCTTGACAGTACTACTAAGTCAATTGAATTAACACATATTTTTCTCTGCATAATCTGCAAATAAGGGATTTACACGTTCATGCCACAGTATAGTACAATGTTTAGTGCTTTACGAATATTTTGAATCCCAGATTACTTAATGATATACAAATAAAGCTTTTAATAACGCAATATAATATGAATTAACATGTATTAGTAGGGGTTTTCTGAAATTGCAGCCTTACCTATTGATGAACTACTTTATTTTTGAGAGTGATGCTTATTATGAACAAATTGTAACCATCACGTATATTCGAACATTTACACCACATTTAAAATTGTGTCTTGATATAACATATTTTCTGCAGTTTAAGCTTCGGAATTCAATGGTTTTGTAAAATTATAAAGTTCTAGAAACATATTTTGATTAATTGTACAAAGGTGTGATGCTAAATGTGTTTTATACGTGTGTTTGTGTACATGTTAGTGCTTGACGTTTAATAGTGAAAGGTGATTGTTTTCAATAAAATATAACTACATATAACTATATAGCTAATAACTATATCATACATACATATAACATCAAAATATTACTATTACACGTTATACTCTTTAATTCACATAATAACTACTGATTATTCCGTTTCAATTTGAAGTTAATTTTGTGCATTATTTAGTTACGCATTCAACACTTTGGCCTGTTTTTCGCAATCTTATTAACTTTTTTCAACTTTAAGCTTTTTAAAACACCTAACTTTTTTAGTATTATTCTCGTTTTTAATTTTACAAAACGTGCACATTTCAGCATTTGCACAGCTCGCGTAAGACTGCATTCATAATATTAATTTGTATTTATTCCAGATTATTGTATTTAATAGTAACCAGCATAATTCCCCTAAAGTCACCTCAATGTCATCTAAATCTAAAAACTTTCTAATCGCCACAAGTATTAATGCACATATCCATGATATAATTCTTAAAAAGGTTGCAGGGTTAAATGTGTCCAAATCTTATCAAGTTCGAAGTGTTTACAGATTAAATATTTTTAGTAGAGGCCTATTGATAGATTGATTTATAAAGTTCTTAGGAAATAACATACTCCAAATAGCCCATTACGAGTCATGAGTGTAAACTGTTAGTGTTGTATAAAAGAACGTAGGACCATTCTAAAATTTAAGAAAATTGTAGTTGTTAAACAGTTAATAACAACATTTTCATTTCGAAAATTTTTATATTATAAGTAAATTTGAACTATATTTTAGGTTTTTATATATTTTTTTGTAATAAAATTGTTCAGACTGACGCAGACTCTTACCACATGACATAGTGTAAAACCACAATCCTAGGAATATAGATATAATCATTTACACGTGTATTTGTACGAGTTTTGTGAGTATGAAATTTAATTTAATCATTACGAACATTGCTGTCTGACAATATTCACTTTAAAGTATATAAGTACGTATAATAATGTAAACATATATTTGTTATGTAAACCATTGTAATTGTTGTTACGTGAGAGTTTATACGTTGTGTAAATTGTTGTATACGAGTGTAAGAATTAATATAATAAAATGTGTTTATTTTTCAAAATATATGTTTTTTTACCATTGCCATTTAGCATATTTAGAATGTATGTTTATGTGTTCTTGGGATTATTTAAACTATTTGTGTAGTTACAGTTTAAATTTCAAATCAGTAAATAACATGTGAAATAGATATCTATACTACGATATCTCTTATTAAAGTTCAAGTATGATGATCATTCGAAGTTTAGATAAGGAATTGTTCAACTATATCTTAATTATTATGCACCATAAAGAAAAATTAAAAAATGTCTTAGAACTCTCAGGTCATTTAATATATTGTTTATTCTTAATGTTTTCTTACCTCGGAAGGTATCTTGGATGTATGAGTAGTACGCAATAACGTTGTGAAATAAACTTATAAACATAAGCATATAATTTTCGCAATTTCTATCCAATTCAAACTTAACTTGGCACAATGGAATAACTTAAACATAGCTAGGATAAGTTTGAAATCCAGTCTCGACCAATAAAACCTTTTAGGGTGGCGACCATAAACAAAACAATTATACCACAAATTTCTAGAAAATTCAACTAATTTCTAGCAATCTTCATACTTACATGTATGTTTTTAAGTCAAGACTGTTCACAGTTTTGGAAAGAAATAGTTTAGAGATGAAATGGAAGAGAGGAGTTTTAAGTCCTAACTATGCGTCTATAATACAAGGCATCGTTCATTTCACTTCGTTATAGTAAAAAGAAAAATAGTTATAGGACGCTGAGATCGTTGCAGCTGCGTTTGTATTTATGTGTTTTTTATATTGTTTTATATGTTATCTTGTAAGGTTTTGAAATAAAAACTCTACAAAATGTTTAGAGCTATACTATTCATTACAAGTAAATATTTTTACAAACAATTTCTAACTGATTGCAACTGAAACAAGTCCTTGATTGCAGGGGCTAATTTATATGCTTATAACGAATTCGTTCGTACGGTTTCAAGATGATGAAGATTTTAAATATTTAAAAGTGTTATGCTTCGTATAAGTTGGGCAACCTTTAGAGTCATTTGATACTTCAAGATGACAGCTTCACGTGAAATCTACCTAGCTTTTGACTAGCCCGGAAGGGATATTTACTAGATTTAAATACTTAATGACGAGGTTATATTCAAGTAAACCCTATCGCGTTGAGTGATAAGCATGCAGCCACCAGCATCATCATCATAACTGATATTATTCAGCCCTGCGGGGGCACCTGTTTGTCAAAACTGTTGAGAGATCCAACAGATGGTTCAACACTGACATTAAATAATCATTGACTTGACTAGTATTTATCTCCGCCTTGTTCTTGGAAGCAGAGAGTCTGAAAATTCATAGAAATGAAAGAAAACATAAAATATATTTCACAGGGAATCTTTGGAAATTTGCCTAAGGAAGTTTAATGCTGAAATCCAAATTCATACTTATATTTAATTCAAACTTTTTTTAATAAAAATTGAAATATGTGTGTGTGCGCACACTAAATACCATATTAATTGTGCACACTGTAGTTAATTTGGCTGAAAATGGTTACACGATTCTGAATATCAAAATTTTGAAAACAAGTTATTACTAACATTGCTTACAAATGAATTAGTGCAGCTGTTTCTGCAGTGATATTGGTATTAGTTCTTATTTAATAATTGTGAATTCATAGGGAAATTAAGTTCCATTAATATACGCGTGTGTTGGAAAATCCACTTTGGTACTTACTTACTAAATGTTATTAGGAGGTTTGTAAGCTTATAAAAATACAAGCGTTAAGTTGTCAGTTTCTGACACTGAATCCAATATTCATATCGAAAAGTGACTAGGACACCATTTGCAGAATCACTATTGTAGACGTCCATGCAACTGGTCGCATTAGGAACGGAATAACATTCAGCAACTGTTCTATTGATAAAAATATGATACATTTTAGTAAAATTATTAAGAGCTAAGACGTCCTTTCTCACAGCTCAACCAGAAGATTACGCTTTCGGGCCCCCACCAATACCTGAGCAGGGCCGCAAGCTACAAGGACAGGATCTTCCAACACTTACCAAAAATTAAGAATTAGGTAGTGCAAAACATTTTGGGTTTGGGAAACATTTTTTGATGTTAAGTTCGTAGGTCTTTAAGATAACTTTACTGAATATTACACAATTAGAAACTCTTTTGTCACACTCATCGTGAGATTCCAGCCGTTTAAAGTAGAGAATTTAAACCATTTTTGTAACCAAGCCCAAATAAAAGCAATTCATTATATAAAATGTGAGACTTTTTACATTATATATAAATGTAGTTATAGTTACAGGAATTGAAATTTTATTTATTTATGAGTTATCTCTATGAAATTTTTTTTTCAATCAATTACATTTTTAGGAAATTAAATTTAAAACAATTAAAAACATGTCAAAACCTGTAACGTCTCTTGCAGCGGTCAAAACATGTCTTTAGCTTTCTCTGTATTTAGGACAGTTATCTTAGAGCTATCAGTTTAACTAAAAAGAAATTGTGCAAGCCCAAAATCGATTTCGCAACCTTAGCCCCTACCACATTTTCAGACTCACCTCTTTAACACTGTTTGCCTACCGTCTCCAGGGGGTACTTCTTGTATCTGGAGGTGTTTCCAGCTGCCGACTACCCATAAGAAATTATTAGAGTATAATGTTCTATCTTCTAATCATAAAATAATCTGTTTTTCCATCTTGTATAATGAGTGTTCATCGCCTCAATGTGAATCGCCTGCCACGCGAGTATCTTCAATCTCTTGCATTTCAATGCGATATACCGACAAAAATATATGTGAAAAGATACAAAAAACTAAATAATATGTTCATCGCTAAACATCTACATGATTGTAAAGTTAAAATTACATTAAACTTACAATCCGCACTACAACTAGTATCAAGAAAAGTAATAAATAAACATAGTTTCATGTAAGATGATATTTTTGGCACTTGTTTACTTTTTTAATATAAACATGGTAAAAGCATATGAAACGTGCAAATTTACCACATCTTCTTTCTCTTAACGTAATTTTTCAACTTTCTGCAGATACGACCTACATTATTAATGACGATAGTTAGTCAAATTTTTAGTACCAATGTTTAAGGTAATAAATATAATTATTTACTTTTAATTCACCTAATATTATTAGTTGTGTTGGCTGTTTGTTATATTATGAATAGATTAGCTTAGTCCTTCTTTTACTTTAGTTTAGTATTTTGATTATACACCACACTCTTCCTAATTCTGTCCTTTAATAAGCCACAATTTATTAAAACTATATAACTGATTTATAAATACTTTAAATGCCATACATGTAAAGTATCTCTACATTTTTTAGTTTTCAACATTTTTACTTTTATGTTAGGATTGTCTTCTTGTTTAGCTATTCGATGTATTATTTATCATTTTAATTTGGAATATGAATTTTTGTTCAAATTGTTTAATATTATTAGAAATATTTTATTAACAACAGAATTATTATTAGAATATAATTACAATTTTAAGTTCTAAAATGTTTGGAAATAAAAATGATCGCAATGTGAATACTCGTATAAACATTTAATCTGTTTCGATTTACAATAACGCTTTTTTACACTAAGCTCGGTTAATAAGGTTATATACTATAGATTCAACTATAGCTTGGTACGGAATATTCGTGGAGCAATAATATTCTTTAGTACTATATTGCAAGTTTTCCATTTTAATCGGCGTTCAAGTCTCCAGCGGAACTAAAACTATGTGTTAAATTTTAACTCCGAGTCGTTCAAGAAAATATTTGGAGTATTTATAGCATAATTTATTTTAAGACAACTCATAACAGAACCCTTACAATTATTTGGTGATTTAGTGTATTTGGTCAAAATATATCTTTTATATCTCATTTGCTTTATATTGAAAATTGAATTAAAAAATGTCAAAATATTCTTTTGCTTCAAACGTACATAACTGAAGTACGGAATTTATATATATACACGTTTACTAGCTAGATCCAAAAAAATGGTGTTGATTATGCACTATGGAAATATCAATTAAATTAATTGTTATTAATAATTGTACTACAGAAACTAAATAATTTAACTTGCATTACTTTTAGAATGAAATAGTTTGTTTCCTAAGATTAAGATCCTGCAAAATTTAAAATAAGTGTTAAAACTCGGCTGGCACTTGACACTCTCTTAACTCCAGCAAAGATATTTAAATAAGTCAAGAAGGTTTGTTGCAACATTCGTAGCTCAAAGTTTCTGTCACATACATTTTTTTATTTTATCTAACAGCATTCCAAACCGAGTAACAAGTCTTATTTAGGAAATATTTTGTATTTACTGTGATTTTCATAACACCGCTAATAAATTTGTAGTGATAACGTTTTTACGATGAATCACTTTTTAATAACTAAGTAAACACTTTGGGAATGCCTAGATCTTTTACAATTTTTAGTAAACTGTTACTATTAAGATGAGTAAATTATTCTAATAAAAAGTTAAGAAATCTATAAAGAGATTAATCGATGTTAAATAAAGGCTGTACATTATCTAGTCTATGTAGTACAATTGTTTAAAAAATCACATTTAATCATATATTTTTTACACATAATTACCGTACTGATTTGGTTAGGTATTTTATTCCTGCTTTATGAATTATACTTAGAAACACAGTTTCCTTTCAAACAAATTTTTGAATGAGTTACAAACTAAGCCAAAAATTTCATCTTGTAATTTCTTTACTTCTCTATTCTGTAGTACCATAGATTATAGTGTTTAGCCCTATAGTGGGTAGTGTAGTTTAGATGTGTGTGTGTTACAGTCTGCTGAGGGCGGTTCTGGTGCCGCCCCCGCGCTCTAGCGGCCCCGCCGCCCCTGACAGTTGCGCCCGTTGTGGCCGCCGCCTCTGGGCGCTCCCGGGCCCCTGCCGCCGCCTCCGCTGCGCCCACTGCCACCTGCCCGTCTGCCGCCACTGTTGTGCCCGAGCCTCGAACACCCGATGGCTCTGCAACTCCTGCCGCAAGCTTAGGTAGCTCACTCACTGCCTGCGGCCGCCCGCCCTCGCTTGTGTCAGTCTTCAGCCCCTCTCTGGCCCGCTTCACCACTTGCATGACCACATTATCTGTTTGCTTATATCTGTTTGGCTTCCATCTAACAAGGTTTTAATGGTGCTTGATCTAACCAATTTAGCTCAAGAATTTGGAGTTTTACACGTAGTAGTGGGCCTAAACTATTTATAATGTTTCAGTATTAATGATTTGTTTCATATCACAGTATGGTCAGCTGGCTAAACAATGCTACAAGTCCATGGACTGGAGATCAAGTGAACCCTTGTCCGGTAACACAAATTAATCTATCTTAACAGTCTAGAAGAATATACGAGTGATTTAACACAGTAAACCTACTTTTCTACGTGCATCAATAGTAAATTCGGCGGTAATCTCCAATCTGATAACTCCAACCTCCGGCCTCATCTTCATTATTATTTCCGAGTTCGATTGAATCTCACGCCTGGCTTCGCCTCACGTACTACTTTGTTGGAAAACGTATTGAAACTACGGGATTTTGCTTGACGGTTTACATCAAGTCTATCTTATTTTCGTTTAATGGTTCACATATAAAATTGATAACTTATAATTTAGCGAGTGTTTGGATGAATGAGAAATTGCATCATAGTTACAGGACAGTTTCGGTGACTTAGTAATGTAGTTCTGCCTTGTGATACTGAGTCAGTCTATCGCTACAGGCGAGGCTGAGGCTGGCTGTACCTTGGATAGTTACAGGACAGTTTCGGTGACTTAGTAATGTAGTTCTGCCTTGTGATACTGAGTCAGTCTGTCGCTACAGGCGAGGCTGAGGCTGGCTGTACCTTGGATAGTTACAGGACAGTTTCGGTGACTTAGTAATGTAGTTCTGCGTTGTGATACTGAGTCAGTCTATCGCTACAGGCGAGGCTGAGGCTGGCTGTACCTTGGAACATATACGGGTTGACAACAGATTACGAATGATCCTTGATATCCATTACGGGCGGTACACAAGCTCTTACCCATCCTGAACAACAGGCATACTACAACCACACTAAATCCTTCTCTTCCTCATCCAAGAAGGGTCGTGAACGTATAGAATGTCTGTTTCATGATATATCTTTTTCATTTAATCTCCATAATACCTCAATTTCGTGTTTTAATTTTGTATGTTGAATTGTGTAAATTGTCCTTTGTTTTGTATTTGCTTGTTTGATTTTATTTACTTGTTTGATTTTTATTTATTTTTTGGGGTTTAATCCTTTATAAGTGTTCCATCGCATTACTAAACTAATATTAAGTAACTTCTTTATATTGTACATATTTACCTAAAAGGCATGCAGAGCATTAAGCCGTAATATGGATATGGTTAAAAATATTCTCCTTTAATTAGGTGCATGTAACAGTTTTTTGTATTATTACATAAAATAAATTACGTACAATTTATGAATTTTTATCTCATCGTAAAATAAATATTCTGTTATGTAATTTGTAGCCCAACCTCAAATTAGTCAGAACCTTGTTGAATGCATAAAAATATTGGTTTTATTCGACCAGTTTAAAACAAAACTACTTGACTAATACAGGTAGAGAAAGCAAATAAACTATGTTTAAAACATTATACAACACTGGTAAATGTCCCAACAGTTATTCAACCTTACAAACAAGTCATACACACATAGTTAAGACAGTCTGTTTGTTGTTGTTGTATGAGTGATTGATGAGGTTCAGTTTGGTTCTGAAATGCAGCTGTGGCTATGCATATTCATACATATGAAATAGGAAGAGCGAGAGCATACATGGCGGGGATTGAAGAAGTTGTAGAATTGTCGCAGCTGGTGGGTGGAGGGGGGTAACAACGCTGTTCTGCTGTTCAGCTGTATCAGCTGTATTGTGTCTCGCTAAGACAGTGTAATGTGGATGATTCTCTGCGAATGTTGCAATTTAATTTCAAAACTGATTATGAAATTACTTACATTATTTTTGACCTCATTTAAAAATACAAATACATCTTAAAGTTACTTGTGATTTGACTATAATATTATTTTATTGCTGCATTTATTTTAAAAAATATTTATATAATTGCGTAATTTTTCATATGTATTAAACAATCGTGTGCAAAATACAGTCCTTAAAATTGAGTTTTTAATTGTTCTGGCGTATTCTGACGGAAGGAAATTTTGAATCTGTTCGGAATGAAGGGGGGAAAATGTAATTTTGTATCTCTTATACTTTGAGATTAGTAGATTCTAGAACGAATGCTCGGCAAGTTAAACATACAAAATTACATGTTTCACGAACATACTCATCATTTTTACTGAGGACTTAAAAATGTTTTTTTGTAATATGAAAATAAATTGAAGCAATAGAATATAGATTTGTTTCAAACTTCAACATTGCAAATATCACTAATCTAGTACCCGACCAAAGATACAGAGAGGTTTTTGAAGGTTTGCAGTTTTGGCTAAAAATACTTTTATTTTTAATTCATAATTTTACGTGTCCTCTTCTAATCCATATTAGTATTAATCAATTGTCTGCGATAAAATGGTTTATTTTTATCTGTAAACCAATTTTATTTTATTTTACTATCAGATAAATTAATTATTTGTCTGGCACGAATTGTCATTCTTTTATTACAGAGTAAACTATGTTCTGAAAGCCGGCAAAAAATAAAAACTTATATTTCTCAAACGTAACAATTTATATTTAGTATAAAGATTATTTACTACATACTACTACTACTAGCACTATTTAGGCTACTAGTATTTTTAAAAAGACAGTACTGAATACATATTTTCTTTTTAAATTAAATCATTCCTTACGCATTTTAAATTAGGATACAATATCACATAATTTTAAATTATAGCCTTTTAAATTTGTCTCCTCGTGAAAGACAGTTCATTTTGCCACTTCATAATTATACCTATAATATTTTTAGAGAATTTATCATATTTCTAATATCCATAGACATGCACCCAAGGAGGGATATTGCTTTAGATGATACACTCCTTGACGAATAGAAATGTGTATTGAGTACGCTATACAATAATTTATAACAAGAATTGAATTCACTTTGTCGAGAAGTCGAAAAATAGACGTTTGTTAATTCTCAGAAAATTTGAATTGAAACTGAAACTGAATGATTAACCGGGAAAAGTGTGAGAGGTATCTGCATGTGTGAGAACAGCTTTCTCATTCTTCTCATTGACAACCAAGTCGCAATAGCATCTGCAGGTATCATCATGCAATGTCACTCCTTGCTATATCCATCTCATAGGTTGATAATAATGACGTATCCACTCAAGAAATAAAATAGTTCAGTGCCAACACTTCGCTGAAAAAACCAATCGGTCTAAGGTTTGGGTGCAGTTGTGTTTTAAACTCCATCCGAAATAATTTCGTTGTGAGCAGGAATCATTCCAGTTATTCTGAAAAATATCGCATCCAACAGGACGTTATCAATATGGCATTTGCCGATCAGGTCAGTAATGGATGATACTCTTGAATACAATTATAAAAGTAAGTTTATAAATGTGTATTCTGTTGAGATGAAAATAAAATGAGTTATTCAAATGAAAACCAGGAAAACATTTCTTGAAGATAAGTGTGAGGAAAGACTGTATGATAAAACGATTTAAAAATGGAACGAAAAAGAAGGATTGGGTGATAAAAGGACCCAAAATACTTGGACGGGATGTTTAGCTGTTTTTATCTTACCCCTTTACACTTAAAATAACTTTTTTCTACTGCCGCGGTTATAACAGTATAATTAGTAACAGCTCATTATGTTTTCTTGCTTCAATGATTGTGTCCCTTTATACAGTGAAATCACTGCTGAACATCCACCTTGAAAGAACCTCAGATTGATTACTGGTTTACAATATTACGACCATAATGAATAGGACATATGAATAGCGACGCATATTGAAGTTTAGTGAAAGTTTAAATCTAATAATATTAATATAAATGATTACAGCCTTTAAACATGATTTTATTTATACATTTGTACAAATTAAATTTTTTTGTAGCATTAATGATTGCAACTCTTGAGCTGGATCATAACAAACTGTAAATATTTCAGCCCATGTAACTGTGAGCATAGAGAATATTTTGTCTAACCGAGAGCAGAACATGGAATAACATTAAACGTGAACGTTGTTAAAATTAATTAAATTAAATTTGAAATTTCTTTTAAATTTCAAATTCATTAATAGCAATACTTTTATACTACTAATGTGTATACATAAAAACTTCATACATAAGAAAAATAGTGCAAAATAAAATATTAAAAATATTCAAACTTCTTGTATTTCTAAACAACATTTTGTTTATTTGCATTTTAATAGATAATATAAGTAGGCTATTAGTTGTTTACTACGTCATGTACAGTTCGAGAGTGCTTAGCAGCCCAGATTATATGAATTTAAGTAAATTAATCAATGTCCAAATTCTTAAACATACCTTGTTCTTATTGTGAAGAACCAATACAAATCCTTTTAAATTCACCCATTATCTTAATTAAGGAATGATTCTTAATGGTATGTTATCGGTTGAAAAGAAAAATTCGTTTTAAATTATAAAATCTTGATTTTATTAGTGATTTTTATTGAACATCCATCTTTTATATAAGAGCATCTCTCTGATCAACCTTTTTGGAGTGCGTCAATGAGTATGTAATTGGCTGATAATTGCAATATGAAAAGTCTCTGATCCCATGTTTGAAAACAGGGTACTTCTAAAGCTTTCTAGGAGCGCTTCATATTCTAATTGAAGCGCGAAACAGCCTTCTGCTACGCAATGTCTTTGAGAGCCAATAATAAATTACAGCTTACATACCCTTGGCAGGGTTAATGATAATAGTTCGATTGTTGAAGTTACATTAACAAATTAACGTTATTCTGTGAAATAACTATAAGTACGTTTAATGAAATCATTAAAAAATAATGTTTGCTCTGGGTATTACGCTGTTGTTATTAGTTACACACAGGGTTTGTTCTACGTTAGTTTTAAATTTGAAAAAATAAAACACCTAAAGTTAAGTGTGAGGAATACACTATTACTGGGAGAACTAGTTAAAAAAACCTCGAACCTTAATAATTGTGAATCTCTCCATCTAAAGTAGTGAAGGAGAGCTTTATAAAATAAACGAGTTGATTGCGGTAATGTAATAAACAAATATCCGATACTAATTAGTGTTGTGTTGGAGAAAACAAACTATTGTAGCCTATATTCATTTGACTGTAAAGGTTTCTATTTCATTTTTCAGGGACGTACATTTACAATCAGGAGAGTGGTTTTACCAGCAGCTACGGCAGCGCTTCCGGTCCACAGTGGCGGCGCTCGACAACACAGACAGTAAGTTCAGCACATAATGTCACACTGTGCATTTTTTTCAGTTTTCCTGAAAATGTCACCACATACTCATAGAAGTTACCTTCTTTTGAACTGTCAGTGAGGTATTAACAGTATTTTACATTTCTTCAGGCGGTAACTATATAAAACAGTATAAACGGTGATTGTATTTTTCCATTCGTAAATTAATATTCGTAAATTGGTTTTCTGGGTTAAAATATTGAATTTTCTTATCCAAGAATTCATAACTTTACAGCGAAGTTATAGAGGATGTAATATTAAAGTTTAATTTATTAGATCATTTTGACTATATAAATATAAATTGAATCTGTAAATTAGTACAAGACAAGACCATAAATGATTCGGTGAGCACCGTAATAATTACATCGATTTCTACTGAATGTTTAACGAACGTTGTTTTATTTTCATAATTTGTAAAGCGGGTGAAAATTGTAGAGGCCTTAATTAATTGACACTTAGCAGCCACATCAACACTGAGAGCGAGTGGAATATTACAGGCAACTCTATTAAACGCCATTCTAATTAACAAATTAACCCCTTGGTGACAAAAGGAATGTAGGGAACGGCTCTCACGGATTGTACACCATCGATAATCGTTATTGGCTGCCAGATCCAGTAACAAGGCGATATTTGCTGCATACCAGACCGACAGTTTCCCAACATCCGGGCGGGGCGCTGTTGCACTGAGAATGGGGACTTATCGGATGTCTTCACTGACAACAATAACCTGACAGCCGCGCTGCTGATAAGATACAGGTGGCAGTGAGAACCAGTGCACGAGCGGCGACTACTCGCGCAGCCACGGCCTCGCTTTACCAGCTGATTGCATTTCGGCGGGCGGTCACCACCAGGAAGAAGAAGAATCACTTCCACTACCTCTACGCTGCTCAGCTACATTCCTGCATCTTCATTATCGCATGCCTGTTAGATCGGTTCAGTGAACGCTCCTAGCCTTGTTATCTGTAACGATACAGTCGGCATCGGTATGATTGGAGCAGTGTGTGTCGCTACTTACTTGCTTCTGCGATGGTTATATGGTGTCAGAGAAACAGAAGATGTTGAGCAATCAGAATCGAAGGAGATAACTCAAGCAGTAAATACAGGTTAGAATCAAATAAACAAGGTCTTTAAGTGATGTAGAGGGTGGTTCAACTTTACTCCTATTAATATTGTTTAAAATTATAATGATCTAATATCCATAACGTCCCAACAATTTATAAAACGAAATTTACGTTCATTTAATTACGAGCTGTGAAAGGAGGGGTAACATACAGTTAGGGGATTCTTAGTTGAAACAGTGAATGACAATTTACCTTTTTTATGTAAAATTATCTTACGTATTAAGTTCTAAACTTGTAATTAGTTCATTTTCATACTGTTTTACCATAATTTAAAGTTTTAAACCATGTGTCACTAACATACTGCCTGTAATAAATACATATCAATAAATAAGATATGCACTGTATCTTACCTACTGTAAGTAAGATACAATAACTACATTTATCATTTTAAACGTTAAGATAACCCATAATTGGCACAATCAGTCAAACTGATATTGTTACAAGTTTCCTCATACCTTACAACACTCTTGAACTGAACAGTTGAATACTCATAAAAAAAATTATATTCATTTTGTGTTTACTCATAAACAATGGATTAAGTTTATTGTTATTATAACAACAGTTTTGAAATTAGTCTTACTCTAAACAAAGCCTATTCATTATTAAGTATTTTGTAAAACGTTTTAAAATTCATTGAATTTTCTCTTTAGAGGTGGACATGTATGTGTCAACTGCTACTTTACTTTCTATACTACTCGGAAACGAGATTGTATGGAGACAACTCTAAAAGCTGGTTGTTAGAAAGAGAAAGCTAATGTCTTGGGCCTTGTATTGGACTACAAGAGAAAATATGACCAAGAATGAACCACTGCCTATATTTCCTACACATATATACTTCAATCTTTTAATTGGTTATTGTATATATGCCTAACATAAAATTTCAAGTGATGGTTTATGGAAACTTAAGTATACAAAATTATACCGCCTAAAATATAAGCGGTTTAATAAAACAATATACATATTTTCCTTGAAGGTAATATGAATTTTACTACATATTCATGTTGCTGTTTTAATTTGAGTGAGTGTATATTACTTTTTTTTATTCTTAAAATTTTGTAACTCTGTCAGTGTTAGTCCATAAAGGTTTTTTACAGGAGGGCCTCTAAATTCCTACAGCCATCACTGCTCTCAGTCAAAGAGCACTTGAACTCTTTCTTAGATGTGTAAATTAAGTTTTCCTTACTCGTGGATGGTAATTTTCACATTTTATTTAATCTCTGATTTAAGAATCTACAAAAAACATTTTTATTTCAGGAAACAGATGAATCTAAAAAGTAATGTAGTATATTTAGTGAATTATGTTTCTATAATATGAAATATCAAAACAGAAACAGAAAACCCCATTAAAATTAATCAAATTTTGCTATAAAATGTGAAATTAGCTAAAGTTAGCATATACTATCGTAATTACATTTAAAAAAATATTTTTTAACAAAAACACTTTTTATTGTTTTTTTTTTTTGTATCCAAAAATATGTGTATGTCGGACGAAGAAGCAATATGAGTTTGGTAATACCAAATGAACTATCACCTTTGAAAAGTACATTTCCAAACCGCACAGTTAAGCTACATGAGAGTTAATATTTGTCTTTTCTTATATTTTCACCCAAAAACAGTAATGGAGTGTGTAAAATTGTAAAATTTTCCAGAGAATGATGGAGAGGTACAAGAGTTCATGGAGAAGCTCGTGGAGACTATAATAGGAGGAGGCTTAGACGACGTTACCCTGTGCCCCCTGTCCGACCGACCTGAGTGTGAGTTTTCATTTTATACAAATTAGATGCTCTTTTTAAAACCATAACAGTAAATCAACTGGTCATTAATCGGTTGTAGAAACTATAATAACGGGGAGTAGAATTTACAAGGAAATAAGACAAACAGTCTGACTTGAAGTCATTAATAATTTAATATTTTCACAATGCACACATTCAGCAGTGTAAGCTATGTGTATTTTTATTTTTGATTTAAAATTCAACATTAGTAAAATGTTGTGAACTGTCAATGACTCATAATTATGTAATTTTCTGTAAATTTGATACAAATATTAGTAATATACTGTAAATCACTATTATACTGTTTCCTTAACCTTTGCAGGACCAAGTAGTGTATGGCTTAGCAAAACCTAATTAACACCAGTATGTGCACCATCATCATGATATTGTCTGGGAACAACTCTGAAAGCTAGTTAGTAGAAACAGAAAGTGATGATTCTTGGGATTTGACAAACACAATGTTATTATGACTTGCTTATTTTACATATTACAGCTTTTAAAAATATGAAAAGATTTTACCTTTTTGTATATATCTGAAATATTATTAAATACTAGCAGTTACCCGTGGCTTTACATGCAATTTCATTTTGAAAAACAGGGACACCAGAAGCATATTCTTTTTTAAATAGCGTTCCAAACAATCCTGATATAAGTGATATTCATTGATAGATATTGCAATTTCTTGATCCATTTTAAATTTAAGTTTAAAGATCCTGAAGTTGAAGAGTGAAACTTTTTATAAGTTCCTCTGAAATTTCTTGAATTTCTCTCTAATGTTTAATGATATTTTATTGAATAGCTCCAACGATTTCAGTATCAATTGAACGATTAGGCCAGAATGGAGAAATCCCAAGTTTAAAGAGAGATTAAAGTTTAAGTCCTTAGATGTTTAGTTATGATGTAATAAATTATGTCATTTTGATTAAAATCCCAATGAAAACAATTCCAGACAAAGAAAATCTTCTGCACGTAACATGACATTTGTAAAGTGTAACTCACTTTGACAGATGAATAACAACATACATTTACTATAATCTGTTTAAATGTCTATAAATTATTATAGGTACTAATTATTCTTGACTTTGGCAGGTGATTAAAACCACATTAACTATCTATCTGCTGATTAAGCCAACTCCATAAATATAATGGGTAAAGGAGTGTTAGGGGACTTTTCAAGACCAGTGGGATTTTATAGATAGGAATAGGTCTATATGTTAACCAGGAACCTTAAGAATGTCCATGTAAAACTTCAATACAATCGATCCAGTAGTTTTAACGTGATTCAGTAACAAACACACAGACAGACACCATTTGTTTTTTATATAATAGTATAGATGATACTTATAAATTATACCTTTAAAATGGGATAACTTTCAAAGTCCTATGACCACAAATAAAGGAGTAAGATGAGTAGATTGTATTGCTCGTTAAATAAATATCAAGCACACCTGGCTCTAAATCTTGACTCCTTGGATTACATAAACAATATTTAATTCCTAAATTATAGTATGAATGAAATTAATAACAAATATTTAGACTCTCCGACATTTAAAATCCAATCAAACATTATTGGTACTTAGCAAAGTGTCTAGCAAAGTTGCATTGCTAAACACTAAGACAACGCAACGCCAGTGGCGTAGCGAAGGGGGGGGGTCCCAGGGGGTCCGGACCTCCCCCCGAAATTTTAAGACATATTAAAAAATAAAGCATGGAGCAGGAGAAAAAAGGACAGTTATCATTACTCTTGTCTACAAACATTAAATTGATTGATTTTCACTGATTGAAGTGACCGTTGTTAAAAATATAATTGTCCTTTCGTTTAAATCATAAAGTATCAAACGATACTTTTGGGCTCGTTCTTTCGGATAGTGTAGTGTAATCACGATATTTCTATAGGGCGCGGTCACGTGACGTCGCAAAGTAACCTGAACCGTAACACGGCGAACAGTTTTAAATTAGCGACCACTTCGTTTCAAATTCGTCGTGGGGACGTAAAATGACTACATAGAATTAAGTTAAGACGTTGATTTTTAGGTGTCATTAAACTGTAAACGTGCATATAATTATCGAAAAAATCACTTTCGGTCGGAAAATACACTTGAAAAACTCTACTGATTAGAACTTCAACTAATTTGGACTTCAATGATTGATGTAAACGTGGGGGTTTTCGATTGAGTTAGGCGACGATTTTTATTATCATTAAACTGTACACCATACCTATATAATTATCGAGTAAAAAAATCACTTCCGGTCGGTAAATACCAAAAAAAAGCTCTCTACAGATTCAAGTTTGCCGATTTTGGATTTCATTGGTTGAGAGGTTGAGGTAAAAGTGGTACTTAGGATTATGTTAGGACGGTGATTTTAGGTATGAATTCAACGCCGACTAATACATATATAATTATCGAGAAAAAAAACAATTAAATCACTTTAAATTAGCGACTTTCTTCCTATGGAGTCCCACAGGGATCTATACTTGGACCAGTCTTGTTCCTTGTGTACATCAGCAGGCGGAACTCATCGCTCCTGAGAGGGAAAATGGTCCAGTATGTCGACGATACAACGCTCTGCATTAAAGCTCCAACAAAACATGAAGTAGAAATCATTTCCTTTTTAGAACTGAATTCATGTATTCAGTTTTTTTCTAAATTAAATCTGAGGACCAACAACTCCAAATCAAATGCACTAAATTTCTGTTTGCGGCAAAGAGAGATTGAGGATCGCGCTGCTGTGATGGCGGACGATGTCCTCATAGAGGAAACTGATTCCACCAAGTTTCCTCGGAATGTACCTTAATCGAAGTCTGACTTAAGAACAATCACATTGAAAGTACCTGCTCAACGGTTTCTTCAGGCATTTATGCTCTACGGAACCTTTCAAAATTTTGCTGCCGGGATGTACTAAAAAATGGCCTACTTCGGCCCTGTACACCCCCATCTAATGTACGAGTTGAGGCTATGGGGCAGCTGTTCTAAAATACAAATTTGAGCGAGTAATTAGAAGTCAAAAGAAAGCTGTCCGCATCATTTCAAAATTTAAATCCCCGAAATTCATGCAGAGATGCCTTTAGGGAGCTTGGATTGCTAACTTTGCCCTGTCTCTACATCCTCGATGTCGCCCTGTTCTGCCGATTTAAGTGCGAGTTCGTCCCGGCGGCAGGGACGTATATCAATACGGGACAAGAGGCAGGGACAACCTTCGGTTACATCCGCACAGAACAGCCCCGCATTTAAACGTTTGCCATCCGAGGTTGGTGTTAAGCTGATCAACAAGCTCCCTGATGAAATCAAAAATTTGAATGAACCAACAAAATTTTAAAGCTCGATTGAGACACTTTTTGGTGTCGAGGGTGTTTTATTCAGTGGAAGAGTTTAAGATGAGCCGCTGGGATGAAATTTAAAGTAATTCGATCATCCTCTATTTCTGGTGGTAAAACTTAGATTTTAAAACGTATGGCTGTAAGTATGTATCAGTCTTAGGAATGAGTGTGGACTGTGTAATGAACGGGTATGAATGGGGGCAATTTAAAATAGATATACATATTTCTAAATAATTTAATTTGACGATTGTATGCAATTTTTATTATTGTTGACACAATAAAAAGTAATTATTATTACCTCCGGTCGGAATATACCGAGGAAAAGCTCTACTGATTCAGATTTTGACGATTTTGGGTTTCACTGGTTGAGTCGTTGAGATAAAAGTGGTACTTAGAATTATGTTAGAACATTGATTTTAGGTATCAATTGAACGCCGACTAATATCTATATAATTATCAAATAAAAATTGAAAAAAATTGCTTCCGGTCAGATAATACACCGGAAAAACTCTACTGATAAGAAGTTCCGACTACTTTGGATTTCACTCACTGAGGTATTATTTCATTTTCCTTAGTATAATTCCGATCGGAAGTGAATTATTTTTGTTTTTTTTTTCTCGATAATTATATATTTATTAGGCGGCGTTGAATTAATCTCTAAATTCAATGTCCTAACATAATTATAAGTACTTACTTTTACCTCAACCACTCAACCAGTGAAATCCAAAATCGTCAAAACGAATCGGTAGAGAGCTTTTTTTTGGTATTTACCTATCGGAAGTGATTTTTTTCTCGATAATTATATAGGTAGTCGAGTACAGTTTAATGATAACAAAAAATCGTCGTCCTAACTCAATAAAAAAAATACCACGTTTACCTCAATAACCGAAGTCTGAAGTAGTTGAAGTTCTTCAGGTGTATTTTATTTCCGACCGAAAGTGATTTTTCCGATAATTATATACTCGTCTACAGTGTAATGATACAAAAAAATCGTCATTATAACTCATTCATTCATAAATACCCCAATCAGTGAAATCCAAAGTGGCCGAACTTCTAATCAGTAGAGTTTTTTCCGGTGCATTTTCCGACCGTTAGTTTGATCTGTACCCCGAGCAACGCTCGAAAATCGCCTTCTTTTCTAAAGGGTTTTTTCGGCCGTCATCAGTGGCCCAATGTCCCCGAAAGAGTATTTCATTTTCTCCACAGAATATAGTTGAGTCAATTATACGCTTGAGTGAAGCTCTGTTTTGATCTTTTTATTTCTTATCCAGTGAATCCAACATCACTTTGGTGCCTTATACTCGGCCAGAATCGAACTTCGTAAAGTTTCTGTAGCTATACAAGAAAATTTGTGGTACTAGAGTTGCTGTGAGAGTTTAATTTGCCTATTACTTCTTTCCACTTTCTATAAGGCGTAGTTACTAAAGCTCCATATTTTTGGTATTTACCTTTTACCAGTGAATTCATTGGCAAATAACACACAAAACGTCTCCGGATCCCCGTTTTTCGGACCCCCCCGAACGAAATTTCTGGCTACGCTACTGCGCAAACGCAATGCCAGCGCAACGCTAAGTTGTATCTGATGTTTATGATTTTTATTAACACTGTAGATACAAATAAACCCATAGGTAAAGAGCAATAATGTAAACAATGGTTGCATCATACCAAAATGTTTTCTTATTGTTTAAACTAGTAAGGGAAGGATATTGGGAAATGGTTCACAAATTTTTTAGATATATACAATTTTCTTATGTATACTCTTGCAAACCCTCTGCTATTTTCTTTAATTCAAAGGATATCCCTTCTGAAAATAATTGTTTGTACAATATCGGCTTAAACTACTATAAACGTAAGGGTTGCTTAGTCTACTTTCATTATGATTTTTGTATTTCCTGTACATAGTAGCTTGTATTCTGCTTTTTAACTGCATGCAGACACTAACTTCTGCGCGCTGTACAAAGATCCTCTGGTTCATATCCTCCGACGTCTCTACGCCAATCTCAGGATGGCATTATCTGGTGAGTACTGGAAGACCTGCAAACATCATATTCTTAGTGTACTATTTTGCCAAAGAAACTATTGCAAGTTTCAAAAATAGAATGTATTTTAAAAGCTAATTTTATACTAACGATTGAACAAATAAAAAAGTAGAACATTAGTAGAAATCATGAATTAAAATAATTCATCTGTACATGTAACAACTTTATTATAATAGGGTTGGGTATAAATCTTGTGGGAGCTTCTTTGTATTAACAAAAATAAAAAATATTAATAATCTATTAGATAGTATAGCTAATCAATCTTTGAGTTTGATTAACCAAATCAGTGGCATATTGTGGTATAAAATACCACAATCAGTTGCAAACCTAAAACGATTTGTTTATTTATGCTTGTTCGTAGATTCAGCATCGCAGGATGGGGAGGCTTCCGATCTTCACTCTGAGCTGAAAGATCTACTGAAGCAAATCATTCATGATGCTATGAGCCAGCCTCAGTTTAAGGTCAGATACCAGCTAAAATCTCAAATTATTGTACTCAGCTTGTTTATGAATGTACTTATTCTGTTATTTTCTCTTTACAATAATGGTTACCCATAAGACCAACACAAAATATTTTCTAGTGCTTAACCAAATCCCATGGCGTGACATGCACATCATCGAACTTAGTGTTGCGTATTTAGAAATGGAGCTTAATGCAAAATTTCAAGTCTATAGATCTGCTCGTTTTCGACATATCGTATAGGAAGACAATAAATGAAATTGTTGAATTTTTTACCTCAGAAATATTTCTGAATACAACATGGTCATTATTTTTAACTTCTCTAACTAATGAAAAATATCTAAATTTAAGATTTTATGGTAATTTTAATTTAAACAACTCATAACATATTGATTTTAAATTCTTATGACATTAGCTGTTTCACTGCCAGGCTATTTGCTTTCAGCCTGTTCCAAACCTGCCAAGCCTTTGACCAGAGGCATGTCTTAAAACTGTTAGGTTGGTTTTAGATATGCTGCAGAGCTTTACATAAAAATTAATATAATCGTTTTTTAAGCATTTTTGTTTGGATAAACAATTTTATTTTTGAGATTACATTTGAAAAAAAAATTACAACATAATTAATTAACTCCATCTTTATTCTTAAATTATTGGTTAATACACAAAAAGTATTGGTTATACACAAACAAAAACTAAATAGATCACGGAAATAACTTTATATATAACATTTTTGTGGCCGTTTTTATTAAGTACTGAAAATAATTTCATTCATAACTACAAATACTTAATTCACATAAACATAACAAATATGTTTCTAAATATTTAATATTTTTAGTATTTATTTACTAAAAATTTAAATGTCAAAATTAAATAAAACATTAAAAAGTTAAAGTCTATTCATAAATTATACTACATAAACAAAATATAAGGCAAACTATCATATATAAGGTTTTATATAATTTAAAAATGTAGTTATTAAATTTACACTAAAACATTTACATATTACTTACATAATATTTATATTATAATATTTACATATTATAACACATTACTTCAAATTAATAACATTTGTACAAGTCAGAATTAAAAATATTTACACTGTCCCATTCTTTATTTGCACATATGTATGTGTATTTCTTCCAATGAAAGAATTATCTTCGTATATAATATTTAGTTCTAAACTTGATACACATATTAAATACCTTTTAATATGACTTTTAATCTATTTTATCACTATTTTTGCAAACGTACATCAAACCAGATGCAGGCAGTTTAACGCTTCAACTAATATCGTCCGGAAAACCAGACGTTGGCAGTGAAAAGGTAAAGAACAGTTTTATGCCTTAAAATTGAATCTTTTTGTCTCAGAGGTGTATAGAATTTCAAAATAAAAATGGTTTAACATTGTATAAGTTATGTAACAAACTTTATTCAATGTTAAAGGTCGAACTCCAGAACTGAGCAGGCTAGTGTAGACAGGCAGTTGCGTACCCCATAAAAACTAACCATAGTTATAAAATTTTTATATATTTCCCTTTGCTTTCAATTAATAAAGTATTTCAGAATTCAGAAATATCATAGTTTGAATATTATTTACAGAGATAAATAAGGTAGTTATGTACTATCAAGTTAATGTTATTAAATCTTAACATAAACTGGAATTATGAGGGTATATAAGAAACTCAAACTTCTCCCTCCCTACTAGTTACATCTGTATAATGTAGTGGTATCTTTTATCCAGCTGTAACCATGAACAGCTAACAGGACACATTCTAAGCATGATTTAAAATTTTCCAATGCTTTCAAATAAAATTTACATTTTTAGTAGTAGAGTAGCCTGCACCAAAATAGTCCGAAGATATTTGAGGCTGTGCCATATTGCTGCGTACCATCAGCTGTTTCTATCGATGACGTGTATGATAACTACTATCCACTTGATTTACATGTTGTCTGAAAGCAGATGAATCAAATCAAGTACACATATTTGTTTGCAGTAATAACCATTACTGTATTAGATATTGAGACATCAGTAATTTTCATACATGTCAAATTGACAATAGTGTTGAGTACAGGGTGTAGAGGGGGGATTGAAATGCAACAGTAACCATTATCAGACTATTTTGGTTTGAGCTGCCCTAATAATGTTAACAGCTTGTTGTAATAAAAAATCTGGTATTTTACACCTGTTATGGTGGTATTTTACAGTGTTACTTAGGATACAGTACTTTATCTGGTTGTAGAAATTGAGCAATTATTGATACCTATTCAAACTCTTTTGAGTTTGTAAATTGTAAAGTTAGAAATTTATTTATTTTCAAAAATATATTTAAAAAACAAAACAAAACAAATAAAGGTTTAAATGTTTACAAACTGTATCTTTAAAATTAAACCACTCCTAATTTGTACAAACAAAAACTAAGGGTGCAAAAGGGTTCAACATTATTTTTGAAGGCTATTTTTGAAGTAATGTTTTAGAAACACAGTGGGCAAGAAATCTAACCTAAAAATCTGTAATCATCAAATCCATTGGGAAGCACCTGTGTGAATTAAGGATATTGCAGAGTTGTAGATCTGATGAGAACCAAATTACACTCCTCACGTGTGTATTGTTTGTGATTTCCAAACAAATGATCTGGTTCCCAGAAGCAACAGCATTTGTCTATTATTTCCCACAAGGATTATCCAGTGACCGGGTCAGGCAGACTCTTGCAGTGACTCCAGACACTGTATTGTTTGAGGTTGGGAGACACATTTTGTAACTCCCACTATTTCGTTCCGGTTTAACAATGTCTTTTGTTCACCATTCTGTTCTTCTAATTGGTACTATTGTCAACTAAATGTCTGGAGGTAATCATGTATTCAGATTGATCGTTGAAGCAAAGTGTTTTTCTTACATATCAAACAAAGTTGAAAAACAAGTCACTATGTATGGACCTGAACCAACCAGTATAATTTATAATATTGAAAGATCCAATGAATAATAATCATGTACTTTTTTATTCTGTACAACTGTTTCTTTATATTCTCAGTAAGTTTTTATTTAAATAATATTTTATGTATTCCTTTACAGGAAGGAAATGGCACTGCCAGTTGGATGTGCCAGGAGGGAGAAGCGCCTGCCTCACTCGATCAGAAGAGCTATGAAGACATCCTTGCCACTGCTATTCTCAATAAGGTATATTTTAAATAGGTTTTTAGGTCATCCAAGACACTTTATTACTTGTAACAGGATTTTTTTCGATATTAGCTATTGTTCATTGATACAAGAAATCAGATCACTCTGCACTATATTATACTATGTTGAAATCTGTAATCTGATCTCTTGCTTGGATCACTAGCCTAACAAATAACTTCATATAAAAAAAGTTGTTGTTATTGTTGTAATTACTAGTGTAAGTACACAAATTGCTATGCTCTTTGCTGTATTGAATATTGTATAGAATCAAGGAGAATTGGATTTCAATTACTGTATAGCTATTATTGAATATGTTTAACTCTTGAATTGGCAGACCAAGCTTGTATATCGGCAAATTATCTTAAATCATTTTTAGCTTATACAACAACTTTTACTTACATTACTGAACATTAAACAAGTATGAAACTAGTTATACATCACATCCATACAAAAACCTAGTTATAGAAAAATAATCAATTCGTTCCAATTCTTAGTTTCAAATTGTGTCCATTTTGAATTTTTAACTAAAATATCTGAAAACACATTCATTTTTAGAAGATTTATCAAATATTTGTGAGGACTTACAAAGATAGGTGTGTAATTCTAGACAAATGTGGGATTTTAGAAACCTTATGAAACAAGCAAAGCCTGGTTTTAAGTTTATTGGAAATCATTATAGGAAATTGCTAAAGAAAAGCCAGAAAGAAACTGCAATCCTTTAGAACTTCATCTGAACCACCACTCTTAGAATGTTATAATTAACCCTTCCCGCGCTACGGCAATTTGGGACGCACCATACCTAAACGCTACATATACCTCAAAAAAATTTTTTCCATAAAGTCAACGCTAATGTTGTATTTGAGTTTGTTACCATATAAAAAGACTTTTGGGAACGAAAAAAGTATAATTTTATTTAATACGTTTATTTAAATTATAAAACAATATCCCTACGCCAAATTTAATGAAATGTTGAAAGAAATTTTACTATCGTGTATAATATTATGTTATAGTATATTATATGTATAGTATGTATATTATACAATTAAAATAAAAGATTAATGGGTATAAAAAGATCTAAAATTAGCCATCACGGTGTTCAAGATAACGTCAACGTGTGGTACGTCTTGAAACACGTATCCGGGTGCAGGTTCAGCCGGACGGTGCATGTCTCGCACACGTAAATGGTCTCCTTGCGTAAACCGTTGCGTGTACACACAACACATCTTCCCAATATGTCAAAAACCAATTTGACAACGTAAACACAACAGTTTCACTCGCAGTCCGCGAACGAAGTAAACCGGCGAGTTAGTTCGTCAGTAGCGCTTGTGTCTGGCAAAACAAGCAGTGGCATGGGTAGTGCGCCGCCATTTTGCAGCTTGGAGAAAAACCGGGAGGCAGGGACAACACTATTACTGTGTTTTTCTATTCAGGGATATATGCTCCAGCAGTTGCTGCACTCCACCGGCAAAACTAGGAACTACTTACTCCCAATAATAACCTCAATGTTTAAAAGCGAATATATTTGTCAACAGCGTTTTGAGCAAAGTAAATATTGGCGGTTATATTTGTCAACAGCGCGCGAAGGATTAATTGCCAGCTTGATCATTTTTAAGCATGCGGAATTCACCCATGAAGGAGTAATAAACTGTAAATAGTTGCTTATTTTTATGATATGGTTGATATTACTTGTTTTCACCAATGACATTGAAATGAAAAGCATGTTTGAACTTAGCCTAGTATGCTTCCATTGGAAAAAGTTAGCAACTTGATAATCTTAATTGTGGGATAAAGATAAACTCAGATCTTTCAGCTTAGTAATCAGAGTTAAATTGTCAGATAAAAACAATTCTAACAATCATTATAGCTCTAGGAACAAGGTTTTACTGTTTATAACATGTTAAATCATATGTTACTTCCTATATTAATGTATGGTCTGTATTAAACCATAACTTGTATGACAATGGAGTAATAATTATTGCTTGAATTAAAAATTATAAAGCAGGGTTCAAAGTTTAGTGTTGTAATAAATATTATCTATTAAAATGTATCATATATTTTTACAATTTCTTTTACAATTTTACAATTTTTTTACAATTTTTTACAATTTTTACTACTACATGGTTTAGTAACATTTCTTGTATTCATCTGGTTGTGTTGTGTACAGTCTCATGTAAAAAATGCCGTAGTAAGCAACATTAAATGTATAATTAACAAGTTTTCAAATAAATGATAACATGTTTTGATTATACGGCATAAATGAAAGCTCAACTTGTTTGATTGTTTATCGATAGATCACTCTACTTTCAGATATCAGATTGTGAATGATTAGATGACATAAATGTAAGCTTGTTGTTGGCTTAAGATGTTTAGTTGTCTACCAAGAAATGAAATGAAAAATGTCTATTTATGGAAGTGAACATAGGACTTAAAAATTCTCTCTTCTACTTAACTTCTCAGAGCACTTCCAAAGTGTTCAGATGTTAGATTGTGAAGGATTAAACAGCATAAATGAAAGCTTGATGTCTTGAGACTTTCAATTGTTTATGAAGAGATGGCAACATTTCTCCAGTGGTCTTAAATGAAAGAGTTATCTCGAGAGGTTTAGTTGTTTACTGAGAGATTGCAGGGCTTCGTAAGTGGTCAGATGTTAGATTGTGAAGTATTAGGAGGCTTAGCATAAATATGTGATTAATTCTCCAGAATAGAACTTTAATTGTACCACTGGATTGGAAATTAAATTTCCAACGGCTTTGGTCATCAGCTGTTGTTTCAAAACCAAGACTTTGTTGAATGTCTTTACTAAGCAACCTCCATATAGTACAAGGTAGGAGTATGCCACACCACATGTTGTGTAACAGGCTTCACTAAGGTTGTATGCACAATTTGAAGTCTATAGCTCA
Organism: Homalodisca vitripennis; assembly: GCF_021130785.1. Taxonomy (NCBI): domain Eukaryota; kingdom Metazoa; phylum Arthropoda; class Insecta; order Hemiptera; family Cicadellidae; genus Homalodisca; species Homalodisca vitripennis. The sequence goes on from NC_060208.1 coordinate 163,413,321, forward strand.
TTTAATTCTCTAAATATCCTGTGGTCTGATGGATGGACAGACAACATACAGAAAAGAAATTTCTACATCCCCCATTAGACAAAAAAGAAACGTGTTGGCCTAATAAGTTGTAAGTTTCAAAGATACTTCTTTGTTTGAAGGTTATTTTTGACGATGGAAGGATTGTGAAGGAAACAGGATTTTTCCGGACATTTGCCATCGTTAAGTGAAACAAGAAAACAGTAACACTACGTTTCGAGATCTGCAATCTGATCTCTTCTTCAGGTAAAGAACTAACCTAATACATAATTACAAACTAGGTTAAAATAAACAAATCTTACTAAAGCGTTGTGGCACGCCTGAGTCAGGAAAGCTTTAGTAAGATTTGTTTATTTTAACCTAGTTTGTAATTATGTATTAGGTTAGTTCTTTACCTGAAGAAGAGATCAGATTGCAGATCTCGAAACGTAGTGTTACTGTTTTCTTGTTTCACTTAACGATGGCAAATGTCCGGAAAAATCCTGTTTCTTTCAAAGATACTCAGCCACATTCCATGGTTGGACATGAACCATCATAAAAATTCATTCTTCCCTTTATAGAAACAAAGTTTCATGCAAAAATGATTTTTATTGAGATATCTTGCCACATGACAACGTTCACATTTTTATTCATTGACTTACATTTTATAGCATTGTTTAATTATAAGGTTCCAGTGAGGTAGTGAAGGTACTACAACACAAAAGTGTGATGAAATCAGATTTTGTGATTGACTTTCACTCTATTGTTATTTTCTTTTTACTGTAGGAATAATTTACATCTGTTAATATATCACGTGTTTAAATCTTTCATTTTAAATCGCTCCTGAGTATCCACCTATTACACTTTGACGGTGGTGCAAGTCCGGAGCCTGTTGCTAGAGTCTGATAGCCGCCAAATACTTTATCATTGCTCTCTGCTTTGTGCTGCCATCATATGGTTACTTTTGGAATTGCTATTGGAAGCGTCTTTTGACAGTACTGTTGTCCTCGTTCATTGCATGTGTTTGTGCCTAGTAATGCTATCCAGGGCCGAAGGGGGGGGCGAACGGGGCGGTCGCCCCGGGCGCTGCGGCCCAAGGGGCGCCGCGCCGCGGCTAGGAGGTCAATATTATCATAGTCAATATTAAAATTTGTAAAACAAAATTTCAACGATATTCTACTATATACATACAAACCCCCAATCCGGTGCCTTAATATTTGTTAAAAAGAACTTGGTTTGAACCATATACTTAAAAATACTGTTTATTTTTTAGTAAGTTAAGTTTGGCAACACCGCACTCGCAACTCCAACTGTCACTGTCATTGCGTCTACACTGTATAGGTTAGGTTGCTAACTACTCTCGTGTGTTTTAGTGTTTGTAGAGACTTAGAGCTGTGAAATTAAGCGAATGTGTACGTGAGAGGTGAGCTTCGTATTGTATTAGTACCTACATATACAAAGGCTACAGACATGTGGTAATTAAATATGTGTTGGTTGTCATATGTATTGGTAATAATTATGTAAATGTTGTTTCGACCAAGGTACTATGTGCACTCTAGCTTGCATGTCGTAGCGTAGGCATAAAAAACTACGCAACATGTAGACAGATTTAAACAGATTTAAACATTATTTTTTTAATTTCATTTTAAGTAAACAGCATAATTTTTTGAAGAAGTTTCATTTTATTTCAGATTATTTTTATTAAAATGTCTAAAAAACTATCAGGTGCTCAGAGACCAAAATTAACAAAAGACAGTGAATTAGCTCACAGTGCTCTTTTAAGTAAAGTACCCAAGTTGACAAAATTCTTCACAATAGCAGAGGGCACTACCCAACAAACTACTTCATCTTTACTCGCTACTTCAAATACCCAGGACTTCGACCATGGAATGTGAACAAGACCTAATTTTAACTGAGGTAGAGGAGACTGCTGAAATACTGAAGGAGTAAACCAGTGACAAGCTTAAGAAGGGAACTGTTGAAATGTTAAACTACCAAAATAAAAATTTTTCAAATGACCCGTCAACTTGACCTGAAAATTTAACTGTCAGAGAGAGAGAGATGAAACCATAACAAGGGGTGCTCCGTCATTTAAAAAAAGTATGATGACTATCCACTAAACAGTGAAAAGCGTCATTTTTCAAATGATTTTCAATATCGCCACGCAGAAAATGGCGAGAAAGTGAAAAGGCGGTGGTTAGTTTATTCTTGCTCTTCTGATGCAGTGTTCTGCATTCCTTTCCATGTCGTTTATTTGACAATAATCCACACTCAAGTTTTGGCAAAAAAGCAAGGATTCAATAATTGGAAAAACATTTCATGAGCGAGCTTCATCTCACGAAACGTCATCTGAGCATTTTTAAGTTTACCCAGCAATGGATTGAAGCTGAACGTAGAATCAACCAAAATGCAGCAATTGATACTGAGCTCATGGGCCAAATACAAAAAGAAGCCGAGAGATGGCAAAACGTACTAAGAAGAATTATTGCTATTATTATTTACTTAGCAGAACAAACCTTGGCTTTTCGTGGAAACTCAACAAAACTTTTTACAAAAAATAACGGAAACTTCCTTGGCCTTATCCAGTTTACTAGGAGAGAGTTTGATCCGGTTATGATGGAACATTTAAGATGCATTGAAGAGAGTGAATATCGAGTTCAAATGTTAGTGTCAATATTCAAAATGAGTTGATAAACTGTCTGGTAAAGGAGGTGAAAAACAATATAATCGAGAAAATAAAGCTGTCACGGTACTTCTCAGTTATGTTGGATTGTACGCCAGACGTAAGTCATAAGGAACAAACATCTCTCACCATTTGCTATGTTCATGAAGAAGAGGAGATCGATGGTGAAAATTGCTATTGAAGAAAGTTTTATAGGCTACACGATTACTGAGGAGTCAACAGGGGAAGCATTGACTCAATTGTTAACAGAAGAGGTAGAGTTATGTGGTTTGGACATGAGTAACTGCCCGCGGGCAAGGGTACGACAATGGCGCAAACATGGCAGGAGCTAAAAAAGGGGTCCAATCACGAATATCTTCAGAATATCCTTTAGCTGTATTTACACCCTGCGGATGCCACAGCCTCAAACTTGGTTGTTGCAGATGGAGCCAGATCATCCGTCAAGTCTACTCTACTTTTTGGAATCATTCAAAGGATTTACACTATTTTCGCATCATCTCCAAAACGTTGGTACGTTGTCAGTGACCATGTTAAATGTTTAACTTTGAAAAAAGGTTTGTGAAACAAGATGGAAGGCTCGAATAAGTTCTGTATCTGTCGTTCGATACCAGTACAAAGACGTCCTTGACGCTCTTGTAGAACTGAGTGAAACTGTCAATGACCCTACAATCTCATCTGAAGCTAAGTCCCCTCCAAATTCACATGGAAGACTTTCATTTCTGGTTTGCCTTATTGTTTGGCACGATGTTTTTGTTTGAGGTAAACTTGATAAGTAAAACCTTACAAAGTAAAAGCACTAATATTGCTGTAACATCAAATCTGCTGCAAAAAACTTTACAGTTCATAGATGATTTTCGTAAAGACGGTTTAAATGACTCAGTTTCAAAAGCCAAGATATTTGTAGTGAAATTGACGTGGAACCATTGTTTAAAAAGAAAAACGCCAAAGAACAAAAAATAAGCTTTTTGATTATGAAAGTAAAAGTGACTACAAAGCAACCCCAGAAGAAGAATTTATAAGAAACGTTTTCTACCCACTACTGGACATTATGCAGGCTTCCCTAAAAGAAAGGTTGATTCAGTTTTCAAACCACAACTTGAAATGGGGGTTCTTATACGGACCTTAAACAACTCCCTCACGCAGAAGAGATTTGAAGGAATGTTGTGAAAATTTACAGAAACACCTATCGTTTGGGCAAACCTCTGACATAAGCGGAAAAGAACTTTATCAGGAAACTCCTTCATGTCATAACTATTGTGAATGAAGTAAGCCTAGCTAAGGCAACCCCATTACAAGTTTTAAAAGTGATTAAGAAGACAGGACAGAAAGGACCTATACACAAACTTATGGATTGCACTTCGAATCTTTTCTAACTATTCCCATATCTGTTGCCAGTTGTGAAAGAAGCTTTAATAAGCTTAAATTAATAAAAACCTACTTGCGTTCTTCAATGTCTCAGGAGAGACTGTCATCCCTTGCCACGCTGTCTAATTGAAAATGAAGAAGGTAAAAGGGTGAAGTTAGAAGACGTTATCAAGAAGTTTGCTAGTGCAAAGGCCAGGAAGGTTTCTTTTTAAAAAATAAAACTATCTCTGTCAAAGGTAAATAATAGTTATGACATTAAGATTGAAATAGTTATGCATTGCGTTTATATCTGTTACTACTATTAATAGCCCTAAAGTTCCACAAAAGTATTGTATGCCAAAGAGCCAAAGTAATAATTTCTTTATATCTATGTATATAGGTCTATTTCAATATTCTATTAACTATTCTAAAACATGTATTAAATGTACATATATAATATAATTTGGTATTTTGTTACACACATAAAACTGGAGTATTTATTTACATAAACAATTTTCAAAAATTCCTTATCACTTGGTATGGCTGTACTGACGAAATGTAATTTTTATGTGGGGGCCCCAAGGCATGATTTGCCCCGGGCGCATTAAATACTGGGGACGGCCCTGATGCTATCTAGGAGTAATATATGAAACGTTTAATCGTATTCTTCATTTACAGTGATTTAGCTGTTTTTCATCAAAATTCCTTCCAGCTTCTTATGCTATCTTATAGAATTATTAGACCTAGTTATAACTTCCTACAGCTATTGTTTACTGATATATTGTTGTGTTGTTTTACAATTATTTTTGAGATATTGATTACATGTAAATCACATAAGAACTTATTTATCACCTAAGAACTGGTGATAGGATGCTGAAACAAGTTGAAACTTGATACATAAATTGATCTTATAAATGTCTCAGCTAAGTCCCAACCTTGACTAAGTTTATTGGCGAGCTTGGTAGGCCGTTTCACCATTCCACTATGGCGGCCGTTTAAACTTTTCATTCACAACTCTGATATTTAAGAACATAGAGAAAAATTAAAACTGTTCTGTAATGCTTACCCTATAATTATTTCCTAACCTCTTTATTACAAACTTATTTTGTACCTCTAATGGTGTTCAAGATATTGAGTACATGTAATATCATTAAATTAATAATATTTCAACTGTCCAAAAATCTACCTACATCTTTTCACTTAACCTGAAGGACTATTTCTATTGTGTTTTTGTAAATAGTGGTTCAAAATGTAATAAAAATGAAGCTGAATCAATATTTGCTATATTAGTTTAAAAAGAGTAAATGTGATTTAATATTTTACTGGAAACTACCACTCAATGTTATCACTTTGTCATCAAGTAGCATCATAGAGAAATCAAATCAAATAAAGAGCGGTAGAGGATTATCCGTCTGCGCATATTCGCCGTACTGATATTGCATTGTGGGAGACACTAGTAGAGCTTCTCTCAGTCAGTCCTACGGTTTCTCTCCTTCTCGCAACCCCGGTTTGTTATCTCCCTTTCTTCAAGGGGCTTGTTTATTTTAAAAAATTTAATAACTATTTCATTTTATTCTCCAAATTCAGCTATATAAAAATTTTTTGTATTTAAAATATTATTAAAGTTTTATTAAATCCAAAGTGAGATTCATTGAAAAGAAAAAATGTGCCCCTAGCACAACGTTTCTCTAACAACTCATATTATTACACAAGATATTATTTTATGTTCATTTATTAAATGGTCGGGTTTCATTCATATTCAAATTTTATGTAGTATTCAAAGTAGTACTGATTTTTTATATTTAACTTTTTCTTGCAGATATTTGCAAAATATCAGCAAAATAGGTTTAGAAGAAAACGAAAAAGCAGAAGCAACGAAAAATCCTTTGACAAGAATAGCAACTTACTTTCTTCAGAAAAATCACCAGGTGAGATTTTACCCCTTTAATAGAATTATAAGTTAATGCTGAAATTTGTTTATATATTTACAAATTTAATTTTAGATTCATAGAACTTTAGGAAGTGATATGTGAGGAGATGAAATTACCAGTGAGTTTTGTGTACAGAAGCGATGCAGGATGAACTGCCAAGAAGTGAGTCAGACAGCGACAGTGTTGCCAACTCTCTGGACGACGGCAGCTGGAGCGAGTCCAGTCACATCGAACCATTATCCGTTACGGTTAGTAGTGATTTTGAGGTCAAACATTTATTTTGTCTAAAACTATATACTGAGATAGCAGAAGAATGTATGAAACATGTTATTTTATACACTATATATAAAATTTTGTTGATAAGCAATTTGATATCTAATAAAAGTGTTATTAAGGTTTGCCAAATACAATAACCTTTGCAACAATTGTGTACATATTATATTTCATAACTTTTATTAAATATTTAAACGTTTTCTTCAAGATCATTCATGCAAGAAATGTATGTGAAGATTTTGAAAATCCATTTTATTGATTCCTAATGATCCAATGTTAATAGTCTAGACACATTTTGTTTTTTTTTTCATGTCTTTCAGAAAAAGGAACGAAAAAACAAAAAGGTAGTGTATAGGTATTATTTGTGTAGAAAATTAGAAATAGAGATTTAGAATTATAAATTTAACACAAAGTCTAAGTTGAAATAAGTCCTGTTGGTGTTTTGGAAAATAAAAATCTAATGTTGGTTTTATACAAATGCTGAAACTATTAAACTGTTTTTTGGCAGATAGAGGAATGTATAGAGGAAGTAACCACAAGGTACAGCTCAGACGATGAGGCAGAGCCTAAGTCTGACATGGACAGGTTCCTCTCCAACCTCAAGTATATCAGACGACAGAGAGCTCCCTTTCCTGAACTTGGGAAAGACATTGTTGATGGTGAGATTCAGATTTTACCTACCTAAATTCATTATGTTTATGTATATACGTTGAGTATATTATTGTATATTCATTTTGTCTATGAAAGTATAATAATTACCACTTCTTGTTCCATCCATTATTGGATGGATATTTGCAAATACCTGCGCCTATTTTTAATAAAACTAAAAGTATATAATTTGGCTTAAATGTTTAGTTTTTAAAAGTTGGTTAACCATTATCAGCATGAATTCATTCCTTAGTATCTGACCCTAACATATGTAGAGGGGAGGGAACAAAAACATGCTGGATGTATGTTCCCATTTTATATTGTCTCCTTGTTGGCAGTTTCTAGCTTTCAATTTGTACACTTAATGTAACTTTCATGTTATTAGGTGTAGACCACAACCTTGTGCAGCTGAAATCTCGAAGTTTACTGTATTGTTTGCAATATTTCAGGAGACATCTCATCATCTGATGGTGATGGTGGGGATGACGCAGGTGGAGAAGTAGATAAGGATGACCTGAGTGCGGGGGTAGAACTACTCAATCCTGTGGACTCATGGGAGGAGAACTGGCTGTTCCAGCGGCGTCGCCTCAAGACCGGCATGGGAACATGTCAGCCAGTACCAGTGCCAATGTTGGTACCAAATCCCACTGAGGACTGCCGTGCCATGATCGGTGACGTGGACGCAGACGAGATGTCTGACCTATCTGACTGCAGTGACAGCGTGTTGGAGGATCTTCTTGATGGGCCTGGTAACTTTCCATTTAATCTGCTATTTCCCCCCTTTGTTACTTCAACAAAGACTACATGCCAGACAATTATTTACATTCTGTAATGGTTGGAGTTCTTTGATTTAAAATTTTCCAAATAAAGAAGTGGATCTAAAAAACTATTCACTTTTTATCGATTGTTAGATAAAATTTTCTAGTCAACAATTTTCATATTTTATACCAATAATAGATTACACTAGAAGATAGTAAAAGAAACAAGCCAGCATAGCTCTGAAAATGGCTACATACTTAGGTCTACAATTATTGAAATGAAGTATTTAGTTTTATGTAAATAAATTTATTTAGTTCAGTTTCAACAGTTGAGAGTTGAGACTTTTCTAAAATAAAAAAAAATGTCTAACACGTTCATGATTACTTGTATCCCATTGGATACACTTAATCTTTTACAACTGCTTTCACAGCTGTCCTCATGAACCCTGTTGGATACACACTGGGCTATCGTAAAGTGCATGGGGTACATGTTGCTATGTATTTCCTTATTATGTTTGTGTTTTTATTGTTTGCCTGTCACAGTGGTTTGTTAAATTTTATCCCACGCTTAAATAAATCCTCAGACTATCATGTACCCCATTGGGTGCACAATTGCTTAATTTTTAAGTTAAATTAATCTTTTAGGTACCCCTTGAGGTACACGCGATAATGGTGGTACACTACTTAAAACCATTTGTATTTTTATCCTGCAAATAAAATTACTTTTAAAACAAATTAATTTATAACTTAAATGACATATTACTTGCTTTTTTAAAAGCAAATAGTAAATAACCAATTGTTTAAGTTTAAAACTTAAAACTAATAAACTTTGTAAGTTATTTGAGTTTTTTATTTAAATCTGTCATTTATTTAGCCGAAGGTCATATAATGCCATTTAAATATGAGTGAAAGTGTCCTAAAGCATTAAAATGCAATCAAAGCTCATAGATTTCTACCCTGCAGTATAGAATGCATGAGATTTATCAGAATCCAAAGGCATTATGATATTACAACAATAAAAGCTAATATTTTATGTTTTTTACCTACTATTTTCACTTTAACTTCATATATTTCTATGACTGATCAATTTAAATGGCAATGCACATTGTGCATCTATTGGTAACTAAGGTTTTGTGAACTACAAATAATCTCCATACTTCATGTACAAATTTTGGTTACGTAAAATAACTTCTATCCACCACTTAAGATAGTCTCTGTAATTGAATTAATGGTGTTTTCAGATGATAGAAAGTACTTTGAGAGCCAACAAGAGGAGTCGGATGAGGAGAAGCCCATTGAGGTTATTGACAAACAGCGGGAGATCTTCCTACAGTACATCACAGAGGACCTGAACAAACTGATAGAACCGAGGTCAGAGGACCGAGGGCTCTCCCCTGACACAGGACAGAGTGAGACAGTCAGCAGTGACATTGCTCAGGAGGCTCAGGTATTCTCTCTTAAGAAATATCTCATGGTAAATTAAGTTTCAATGTATATTTTAAGTTGATACATGAAACAGTTGTAAATAGTTCTCTTTTTACATTATATCAGTAGATTATCATCAGAATGCTAGAAGATTTTACCAATAAATATCACTGTAGTATCTATTTTCCAATATTAAAATGATGTCAGATTTCATAACAACTCGGAGAAATAAAATAATGCTTTACGAATTTTCAATTTTTAAATCCAGATCATGATATTTTGATGTGTTTGTTAAACTAATAAAATAATACAAATTTTCAATTTTATAAATCCTGTAGATCATGATATTTTTATTACAATGTTTTTTAAACTAATAAATTACAAATTTTAACTTTTTAAATCCAGATCATGATATTTTGATGTGTGTTAAACTAATAAATTAATTTAACTCAAACAAGTGCAATATGTAAGATTACATTTTATAACTTTCTACTGTGTTATGGTGAAGACATTTTTATACAATGTTATTTTAAAAACACATAACATATATGGAAATGTTTATATTTTTATTTATGATCTGAATTTTTATAATTTGTTCACTCCTTTGAACCAGATTGAAGTTGCAAGTCAAAGTGCATATGTATAACTAATAAGAGGACAATTAGTGAATTTGGCAGTTATAACAAAGATATTTATAAATTTTTTTTGTAGTTAATAAGCTTTATTTTGTGTCAACTGTATTTTTAAATTCTATTATCTTTGGATCCAAGATGGTGACTGAAAAAATTATGTAAAATTAAAGTACTTACTACACAATAAGGATGGCAGTGGTATGTTATAAATATATTAAGAAATGTAGAAAAAATGGGGGAAGGACATTAGAATGTCATCCTGTATAAAATAAATGCTTATTTGTTTATGGAAGAAATGTTATTAAAACAATCTAGTTGCATTCTACATGTATTAAATACATGTAGTTGACGCTTTGTGGCTAAATGTGGAATGTTGGTGCACCTGTAGTATCGCAATCTCAATTTACCTGTATTACATGAAGCTGTTTTTTTTTTTTTTTTTTTTTTTTTTTGCTAAAGATGGAATGTTGATATTCACAGGTAACAACAGTAGCTGAAGAACTAACAGTGAAGGACCAGTCGACTGGATCTCCTGAAGAAACAGACAGTTCTCATAGTTACAGTGTTGCTGAGACTCGCAATCTCAATGTACCTATTGTACAAATTGACTCAGGTCAGGACATTTGATTTCAAAGTTAATTTGATGTTTTAGATATAATACAAATAAACCAATATTTATTTCATTGTGTGTTATCTAACATCAATAACACTTGAGAAAATACTATAACCCTCACACTAGCAGTCATAATTTGCAGCACATTTTACTTTCACAAGCAACTAGTACCAGTAAACATACCAACCAAACCAGTACCAGTTTACAAAAACTTGTAGACTTGTAATGTACAAGTCATATGTCCAGACTTTAAACAAAGTCTGGAGGTTGAGTCATAAATTCACATTTTCTACTGTTGTTTCTTTTTTAAAGGTATTTACATAATTTTTCTTTTATTGGCTGCTAAAATTTGAATATTATGTATGATGTAAGTTCAGCAACAAGTCAGCAGTGTGGTTCCTTTTTTGATCATTTTACAATAATTGTATTCTTAAAAAGAGAAAAGTAACAGTTTACTATAATTACTAATAGAGTGAAAAGTTATCCAGATAAGACTAACACAAATAGTACAAGTAAACTATTTAACTGAACCTCAGTACACTTGCCTTAACCAGGTAGGTCCAACTTTAAAACATAAATAAGATTCTGGTTTTATGATTTTATAGAACGTAAATCATGAATTTCTATCTAATGAAAGTGAACAAACTTCTGAAGGTATAAAAAGGTGGTACGAAGAAGAGCTCATGCTGAATATAAATGATATTAGTTCTTGCTTTGAATAACATAAAATGAAATACTGTTTTTTTTTTAATACATTTTGATTTATAACTATCAAACATCTACTATTATTCAAGTAAATCAAATTTTATTTACAGTAGTTTTATATTACAGAGCTTATTGCTCTGAGTAAATTGGTATATAACACTATATGTTTTTATCAATAATTAACTTTACAGAATTAAAAATTTAAAAGTGTACATACAAATTTATTTATTTATTTTTATTTTTAAAATCAAGATAACAGTCAAGGCTTAACCCTTTGTGCTCGAAAGGCCGGCTGCACTGGCCACACCAAGGTTGCAGACAGCTCGTGTTAGTTTTGCCGTAGTTTGTCCTCACAACTCGTATGGCCAGTACAGATGGCTGCACTACTTTCATTGACAGCTCAGTGGCCATATTTGTTGTTAGCCTCTCCAGATTGGAATTATTTTTCAACACGTTATTAGCAAGATAATTTAAAATGTTTAAAGAAGAAATGAAAAATAATTTTAAATTTATTTCTAATGAATCTTTCTAATACAAAGATAAACATACATTTGGGAAATATGTATGTTCATAAGTCTCGCCTAGCAATTAAATGTTTTATTTGTTGTTATGTAATAAAAATCCTTTCGGCATGAAAATTTTAATTATATAATTACTATGTACAGTATGTCATTCAGTAAATTTTTATGAAATAAACCAATAGACAGTATTTGTTTTAGTCAAATACTTATATTATGCTTAGTTTTATAATTCGAAACAGATTGTAGAGTACAGAGTAAAATGTTTGTGACTGTTATGTAGGAGAGGGTTCACTAGACATGCAACAGGACAGTGAATACACAGTAGCATATGCAACAGTTGCGCAAGTCCGACCCAGCTCACAAGAACCCTCACCTGCACCGTCCTCCGCCCCCTCACCCATACCAAAACCAAGGTAAGCACATATATATATATATATATATATATATATATATATATATATATATATATATATATATATATATATATATATATATATATAATATCTACCTAGGTAGATTGTTAAACAAATCATTCAATAATTGAATCCTCATTTATTTTATTTTAATCACTTTGATTTAAGTAAGTTTTAATTCTGTTTTCTATCAATTTAATTTATTTGGAATTGTAAAGAATATAATTTTTTATTGAAGGTTTATCCTTTCATTTCAGATTCATGTGTTATCTAAACATTAATAACTGGACTTTATTGTTATATAGGTTTTTATTTGTGTAAATTCCAATATCTTCTCTTCAAACCATGGACTTTATTACAAGTATCACTTATAAATATTGCTATAAGCCATTTTTCATGGGATATCAACAGCCATATAAATACTACTAAATGTAAAGAATACAATACTTTTCCAAATTATTTTTTTTTTTTCGGACGAAGCCTTTCGAAACCAAAGGTTTCATTATCAGGCGACTCCACAATTAAAAGGGAGAAGATACATGATAATATTCACTTCAATTCAGATGTACTGTGAAGAACATAAGACTTTAAAAATGTTGTAGTACTCATTACACAGGCTTACCTGGCAGGTCTTGGCACATTTTTAGACAAGAATTTCCGACATGTTCAAAAAGTTATTACAACGTTACTGATAACATTCAAACCTACAAAATAAATATCTATAAATTAAAAAATGTTATTTTAACATTTAAATTGTAATATTATAAAATAGATGGTGTTAATTTGAAATCGAACTTAACTTAGTCACATTATTTGTTATCCTACCAGGACTGTACGACCACCCCTTGAGCCTCATGAAGAGCCAACAGATGAAAAATCTGACGAGGAGAGAAACTCGCTTGCTGAACTTTCTCTTCCTCCAAAGCCAGGTAAGGACATTCATTATTACTAACAATTTCCAAAAATTGTGAATTATTTCTTCTGTAATTTGCTGTAAATTGTGTTAACATGTTATGTAACACTGAACCCACTCCACATTTGAATCGGACAGCTGCATCACTTTTAGGGCCAGCGAAGATTTTGTCATTATGATTTATTTAAAGCAATCAATTTTGTATTGGCTGTTATTGAACAGTACAATTTGAGATTGACACTGTAAAATTGTGTTTTTTAATTAATAAATTATTATTATTGCAGTTAATTCTTGTATAAATAGTAAACTTATTGCAAAAGAATATAGAAGGGTCCGAAAGATCGATAGATCATAACGAAACTCTTACTATCCAATTCAACAAACTAACTTTGTTACATGTGTTATTACGTCACATGATGGAATGTCATATGATTGCTCTCAGTTTGTTTACAAACTTTTATTCTGCAATTTTCTCGTTGCCATCATGGTTATTCACAAAATCAATGTAAAAATGGTAAGATTTTATTTTTACCCTTCGACTCCAAAATCAATAGATTTTTTGGACCAAGAGGAACCTGTCTACCAAGTTCCAAGTCTATGAAACCTTCTTATCAAGCGATATCACACTTACAGACAGACAGATAGACAATAACCCAACATTAAGCAGACCCTGTTGGGTTCTTGCTAGTGGAGTAAATTCTTTATTCATATTTAGTTTCTAAATATGAATATTTACAAAAATTACAATCGTCAACGTTGGGTTTTTGTAATCTATATTTGCCTTTGAGTTTAGTGCTTATAAACTGAGGTTACAGATGCCAATAACAAAATGGGAACCTGTGCTTTTTATGTGGCTACAAATCTAAGGGTTTACTATACTGCAATACGTATCAGACCGGGCAGCATTCCTTATATAGGAAATCTCCATTAGATAGGAGTGAATGTATATGAGAATGGCAGAAGCAATCAGTAAACCAGCTTTAGATCATAATGTGTAAACACTAAAGTAGCCCTTGATACATAAGGCTGGCTGAATAGCTTAGCAATCTGGAAGGGTTAAACCTATATTGGAAATAAAAACTACCATAAGCTGAATCTTTTCTCAATCTCCATAATTTATTTTAATTTTCATTATTGATAAATTGTTATTTTTAGAATAAATGTGGGTTTCATGTTAACATTAAGTTCTAATGCTTCTTAAAAAGGTTCATTAAATTAATAGTGATATGAGAAATTATGGATTGTAATGTTAGTTGTGTCTTCATTGTAATGTGCATTCTAAACCACATCCTATTTAACTTGACTTGGTATGGTAATTGGCAATTCCAAATAATAGTTTTAATCCTTTACAGATGGATGCAAATTATCCGCTAAAACTGTGTTTGTTGTAGACAATATATCTGCCAAATCTGAGCAAAGTCTTACCATTGTTTGGTGTAAAACTTTTAAAACCGTATTTATTAGAGGTAATTTACAAATATGTTAATGAAACTTTCATCACATGAATAGAATGATTATTTTTAAAGGAAATTTGACCCAAGCCAAAAAACTGACAAATTTATAACAAGAATTTTGCCACAAACCTAAAAACCTTATTTGCCAATTTTCAGCCATCCACGAAGAGTTAACTATATTAGATAAGATGTCATGTCAATCAAGACCACCTAGCATTTGGAAATGTAACTTCAAATCAGGTTTCAAAAATAATAATAGAAATAATTTAAAATCAAAATAGGTAAATTTTATGTTGTCTGTCCAGGTACTATAGCAGAGCGAGAACATCTGAAGTGGGAGAAGGCACCACCACTAGCTAATAATCCATACTCCAAAGAGAATATCGCTCGGAGACAGAGACAACGCATGTACCTTAGTCGACACAGTAGTAGTGAGAATTCCATGTGAGTAGCATACTCTCAATATTTTGAGTTTTAATTTACAAAGAGCCTGACACATATTTTTTTAAATTCAGTGTAAGAGCCGGCTGTAATAAAATTACCTTGAGTATTTCCTCATAAAACAATATTCCTTATGCAGTTTTAGTTCCTTATTTTTAGTCGTAATGTTATGGGAGATGTCTAATTTACAAGACATAATTAATACGCATCCAATGCTTTTTAGTTTTTTTTCTGTAAAGTGTATACATTTTAAATATTTAAATGATGAAGTATAACAAAGTTTGAGATTTGTTGTGAACAGCCCATAAAAATATTGAAAAAACTATAAAAAGTTTGGATGGGTATTAATTATATCTTTAAAATGAACATCTGCCATAATTGTGCAACTATAAATAAAGATGTAAAATTGCATGAGGGTTAGCATTGTTCTTATGGGAAAAAACTCAAAGTCATTTTACTTCAGCCAACTCTTAATAAGATGTGATAGCAGGAACAAAGGAGTACCTTCTTCATGAGAATGAATAGACAATAGACAATAGACAATACTTCTTTATTTACATGAATAATGTATTCTCCATGAGGTTGGTAATGATGAAGGGTTATACACCAGATGACCATGGTATAAGCTCTAAATGAATGAGTTTGAACATAAAAATAGTAAAATTATAACATCTTTAAAAGTATTTAAATTCATCATGCAGTTCATTAATCTATTTTTTATTAAAAATGAGGAAAAGTAAATCACAATAACAAAGTATGGGATATATCATACATCTTTCTACATTTTAAAGCTCTGAAAAGTTTGGAAAAATTAATAATAATTAAAAATACCGGGCTATTCAATGGAATGGTACTTATGAAGATTATTGCTTTTTTAAATCAAAAACGCAATATTTTAAAGTATAGATACATTTTTTAAATTAGAGTAACTTTTAAGAAATGTTTGTACATAACTATTACTTAAAGGAAATCACTTATCTTATGTACTTATGAGGATTATTGCTTTTTTAAATAAAAAATACGCAATATTTTGAAGTATAGATACATTTTTTTAATTAGAGTAACTTTTAAGTAATTTTTTTAAAGAACTATAATTTAAAGGTAATCAATTATCATATGTGGATAAATATTAAGTAAGGATATAAGGAATAATACAAGCATCAACACAAAGAAAAGAAAACTGTACTTTTATTTAATAGACAACAATCAAAACTCTAAATATTTTACGAATGCCCCAAAGAATAGCAAAACAAGTGAGTGGCATGTGCCGTTTGGTCCAGAATGAGGAAGTACGTCAATTGTTACTACTGAGGTGAACTGATACAGCATAGAACCTATAATTTTACTAATACAATGTTAACAAAGTTAGTTTGAAGTCTTTCAGTTATTCCGATCATGTCTGTACATAATCTAGTTCTGTATTTTGGTGGTATTTAGCAGTAATGAGTAAATATATTTTACATGTATCAGTTTAGTGCGCTAGTGGTGTTCATACACAAATACACACTTAGATATGGCTGTCATAATGTATGACATACTATGTTGTGCACATTGACATAAAGCTTGAATACCTTTTTATTCTGGCATATGTTGGTATAAGATCGCTGAAATTTGTACCATAATAAAAATATTACGGGGTACTATATGTACAAGTTTTTCTCACTTTATTATTACTATTATAGTAGTCATATCCAGCATAAAATTAGTGTTATAGATACAAAGGTAAATAACTGTAAATAAATCATTATCTCTGTAACACTCAGTTTAATAAAATAAAAATATTAATATTTACATTTATCAAAGTTAATTTATTTTCAGTTTTTTGTGTCCAAATTAATGAAAACATGTTATTTCCATCTAAAATAGGCGATAAATTGAAGTTTGTCAGGGAGTTATGTAGATGTTTCCTCTTCTGAATTCTTCTCTCAGTTGCACAACAAAGGCTACAATAATTGGTTTGAGTTTAAAATGTATGCAAGAATACATCTGTTGTACAAATTATTCTTTTTACTATAAAAAGTTGCCCAGCTTTTTCTGAATATTTGACTTTTGGGGTGTTTTGTGCTTAACCATTGCAGATACAAAAAAAGTGACTGGAAATTTTTGTAGACAATTTTAGGCCAATTAGAGCTAGGACCTCTGGCTTTACCAGAATAAGGCACTTAAGAATACTACATGGATCTTGAAATTTTAGAAAAGTTTTATTTTCAAAATCTCCTCTGCAGTTGCAAGACGTATCCTACAATCTCGGCAAATTTCAAGTTTCTAGAATCTCTGACCTCATGAGTTGGTTTGATTGTTAATTTTGTGGGTTTAGCTGAATTGAGAAGTAAGCTATGAGAGGTGATTATTAAAAGTTAGTGGATAGTTTTGTGAGGGAATTAAGCTATCTAGGTTGTATGTTAACTAAAAGCTTTCATTTAACAGTTGTTTGGAGCACAAGCAAAGCCTCTCACTTTTTCATTTCTATCTGTTTGTCTGTCTATCTGCCTGTCTGTCCGCATGATAACTCGAAAACGAACTGATCTAGATACACTTAAAATTATGAATGAAGAAGCTTCATTTCTATATGAGGAACACTGAGTTCAATTAAGGTACAGGTCACTCCATGGGATTTGGCTGAGTGTTGGCGAATGTTTTTACATTGGTCTTACGGATAACTATGATAGTAAAGAGAAAATAACAGAATAAATAACTTTTTTTAACAAACTCAGTATACTCATTTTTCATCAGATTTTAACATGTGACATATTAACAAACATAGCTTATTCATACAGTAAAAAGAAAAAGAGTGGAAATTCAATGTTAAAAATCAGTAAAAATATTTGATTTCACGACAGTCTTTCATTGTAATACCCTCCATGCCTCACCAGAGCTTCTAGTATTTAAAAACTGCTATGAAAAAAAGGAATGTATGATGTGCAAGATACCTCAAGCAATCTTTCATTCCTAGAATTAAAATTTTGCATGAAACTTTATTTCTACATAGAACTTATGGTTAACATCAAACCATGAACTTTGGCTTAGCATCGTTGAAGATAATCACTCAGTAAGCTAACACAATTTTTCTTTTCAGTCTGTAGAACATCTCAAGATTCAATTGAGCTATTGAAATTTTGCATGCAACCTTAGCAAAACCTCATACTTGACACATGGTGTGTCACACTCCTACCTTGTTTTAAAAGGATTTTAAATTTTTCTGGGTTTTGCATTAAAAGTATTTTTGCATTGACATTTAGTACAAGCAGTTAGAGTAGAGCATACATTTGATAATTGCTACTGTAACAATTATCTGTAATATTTTCAGTCAACTGTGTACCTTTGTTTATATTTATACAATTAAATACTACAGTAAAATATATAGTATCACCACGTTTCCTAGATATTAATGTATTACAAGGATAAAGCAACAAGTCTTTAGATGTGTGAGAAAATGTTTTACTTCAAATAAGGTAGTTTAAAAAATGTTTTACATTTAATTGCATAGTTAAAAATTTAAGTATGAAATGTAATTTCAAATAAAAATAGAATGGTTTTCTAACAAAAGTAATATTTTTGTACAAAACTGAAAATCTATAGAATTGTGTAGTCCAGGGCATTATTTCCTTATATAACTCCAATTTGTTAAAACTGTTGTATACTGATATGATTCAACTGAAAACTTGACAACTGTTTTATTAAATAAAAATTTTTAGTTATAGTCTATAATTCTAACTATGCCTCCTTTTTAAAATAAGTATTTAATTTTAAATTGTCAGGGAATATACATTAAACCATTCCAAATTTCATTTTCAGAGAGTTCCCAGAGCTGACTCCTACCAAAGAACCTTCATTGATGGAGATTGACAGCAAACACCGTAGGGACGACTTTAACAAGTCAGTATATATTATTTACAGTTTTTAGCATGCTTACAGTATAAAGATTTCCAAATATTCAACGTTTTTAACAACATTAATTTTTGTTGTTTTTTACTATATAGATATTTTATTTAAAACTATACCATTGAAAATTAATCTTAATTTACTGTTTCAATTCCATCCTAACCTGTACTCAAATGTTCCTGCTGTAACTTTCTTGTTTTACACAAGTAACATCACAGTGTTGAATATGGTTGTCTTAACTGTTATATATGTTGTAGATATGTTCGAGACTACTATGTGAACGTTGCTGAGGACAAAGCAGTGGAGGTGAGTAGTGTAGGATTTGAGGAGGCAGTGTTGAAGGGGGGCTTGTCGCAAGTGAAGTTGCGGGCGATAGGGGCGAGTCCTCAGTTCAAGGTCAATCCTCTGTACGAGGAGGCTAAGGGCTGTGCTGAGGATCACCACACGCGACCGGCACGCAGCAGTCGCTCAGAGTCAGGTTATGCCAGTTCGTTGGAATCTCTGACCTCCTGGGCCCCAGGAGAGCGACTGGCCCCTCCCGCCACCCCCGAGGTGGTGGAACGCACTTTCCTCACCCTCACCACCCTCCGGTCTCAGGATACAGGCAGCTTGCGGTCACGCGCACGTTCGCGCAAGGAAAGGTGCAAGTTTGGTGGCAGCTTGAGGTTAAACAAGTCTGCTTTCTATTGGTGACAGTTTTGTATCTATAGCCTTGCAGTTAGAATAGAAATTTACACCTACTCATCTATGTAGTATTATACATTTTAAGAATTCAAAGAAAAAGGTATACGTTGTAAAACTCAGAACATCGAAAGTACATATTGCTTATTTTGTTTCACAAAAATATTTAACATTCTTACACTTATGTTTATAGATCTGACGTGTTTTAACTAAGACATATAAATGTATTAGGAATTTTACAATTCTTATATGTGATAATTATTTTATTTTATTTACATTTAAGTGCAATTTCAAGATCTGTGTATTAAAACCTTAAATTGTAGTTATATAGATTTACGCTTATTCCTCCATATTAAAACAAAAAACATTTTTGAGAGATTATACATATAGATCTGATTAATTTGCAGTCTTCATTAAAATATAATTTACATAAATATTGCATTACATATCTTTCACTCAAAATAGTATTCTTGCACTTCTCTCTTGCATGCCTCTTAGGTTTACCTTTTGTGAAATTCCAACTATTTTTTTCTAAAAATCTTGCTATGATTACAAATAAGAAAATTAATTATTAATTAATTCAATAAACCAATTTATTTCCTCTTTAAAATTGTAATTATAAACATATGACTCCTTAATTTCATTTTCTTGTGTGTTCCATGATGTTTTTATCCATTAAATTGTCTTGTATGTGATGAAAAACTTAAATATATTTAAACGATACCATTTTGTATAAAAAACTAACAGTATTATAAATAAATTATCAATCAGTTAAACCCTTCACTAACTCTTATATACTATGTATTGTACATTACAGTATATATTTTTACTATGCATGTTATACCACATACAAATTGTATATAAATTGTACAAATTAATATTCTCTGTTACCATGTCATGTCCAACATTGTTACCTTCTGTAGCTTTATTTAGTCAATAAAGTTGTTGTTTGCCAATCCTTAGTTTTAATTGTGTCTTTGCCTTTTCTAAGTTTTGTTAGGCTTCTGCTTTGATTGCAGTTGTTTACATTTTGCTGCATGTAGATCATACTTTACTGTCTGCACTGGCTTTTAATTGTATTAAAGCAAGCACATTTGACTGTCTAATAATTATTAGATTTGAGACTTTTGAATTGGTTTTGGATTTAGAGTAATCTGTATATTTAAAGTAAAAGTATTCTTTAAACTGTTTGGGCGTTGAACCTTACCCAATTCTCTTCCCTTGATGTTGCACCATACATTCAACCAATTATATAACCCAACTCTTAAAATTACAACTTATTCATTGTTTATACGTTTGCTTGAACACCATTCTAGAATCTGAATAATAATTGTACAGCCAATTAAATATGAAGTATTTATGTCAAAAAGTTATTTGTAAAAAATTAATAATCTTCGGAAAATGAACTGCTACATTTTATATCTTATTTGAAAGTATATTTATAATTTAGAAGTTCATTTTAGTTCATGTGTTAATTTGAAAAAGACTTGAGATTGTACCAGAAGATAAGTTGTTTTAATCTTACTTAGTTTTATGTGACAGAAGAGCACTCAATAAAAAATAAAATATTGACATGTTTGGCTTGCTGTCAGTTATTCAAAAAAGGTGATATTGAAAAACTTTTTGAAATTTTTTATGGTGCCTGGCATTTTTTTATTAATAAGATTTGAGTGTGTAAAAAAAGTTGTAAGCTTGGCCATTGTGTACAGTATTTGTCTGCTGGGTTAAATTGTAATGGTGACCAACGTTAAAGTGTATTTTGTTGTAGATTAAGTAGATGAAGTGGTTACTATTAAGATGGATTAAGATTTGAGCAAGGAAGACTGACAGTATCAAAACTTTTGTACTGGGAGTAATACTCTTTAGAATATCATAACAACAAATTGATGTTTTATTTTATGGGACAGTTTATGAACTTGGTATTCTTGTTCATTACTAGATGGGATGTCGATTGTGGGTTACTTATCTGAAAATTTATTTTTACATGAAAAGAGATTTGTCTCTGATTTTGTACAGTTAAAGGAGTTTGTTTTATATTATATACAAAAAGCAGCAGACAAATTTGATTCACAACATTTAAGATTTGTGAGGAACATGTAATTTTGGGAACAGTGATCATGCTTGGACATCCCCCTCTCCCACTCTCCAGGCTATTCTCTATTGTAATAAAAGTAACTAGCAAAGGGGATGCAGACCTAAGGCGTGTTTTCAGGGTCAAAAACAGCCAACTCAGGTGCGGCCATCGTCTGCTGAGCCCAGGCTATCACCATCGCAGACTGCAAAGAGCTGTCCATCTCAACAA
Organism: Homalodisca vitripennis; assembly: GCF_021130785.1. Classification (NCBI taxonomy): domain Eukaryota; kingdom Metazoa; phylum Arthropoda; class Insecta; order Hemiptera; family Cicadellidae; genus Homalodisca; species Homalodisca vitripennis. Next base: position 163,434,937 of record NC_060208.1, read on the forward strand.
CAGGTGACATTTTATTATTTTGCTGCAGTTACATGTTAAAATAAGACTGTAATTCTTTGTAACACACTGATTGAGATTATACTATGTCCACGAATTTGTCATGTCGTAAAATCTTTTGCTTGCTCATTTCTTACCTGTTGGAGCATAGCAATGAGGAGAAATATGGCCAAATTGATAGTTTTTTTAAATATGACCAAATTGATAGTTTTTTTTTTTTTAAGTAAAAAAAACATGTAATTTCCTAACTTGTATTTCATTAAAGAAAATGCAATTTTCTTAAACTATAATTAATACACATTCTGTAAACTATGTATATCCTTTTTTAGCCATTTTCTATAAGCTTGGTTACAAAATTGTCCAAAATGCCTCCTTTTACCTTTTCATGGGTAGTCAGTATCAAATTATCTTTATTTATATTATGCACATCAATAAAATAAAATAAATAGTTTCAACTATTACTAAGTTACTTTAATAATTATAGAAATCAAGGTTTCATAACAATGTAATTGTGTAAAATGCTTGAAATGCATAAAATGAACCTTTAATTAAAACTTCAGTTTAACTTCTTGACATCTTCAATACTTTTTATTATTTGTGGAATTGATTTCAGAAATTTTACTACAGAAAAAGAATTTTTTAATGAAATACTCTGAATTATTATGCTTAGGTAAAACTAATTCATTGTTATTCCTAGTGTTATGAGAATGAGTTTTACAATGGCTTATAAAATTAGATTTATAAGAATGGAGTCATCTGATGATGAAGCCTTGATGGTTTCAAAAGGCCTTGTCCAAAAGATAAACTATATTGGAAGTATTGTTTTAATAACATTACTACTATTTTATATCTTAACATGTTTATTAATTTCTGATCAGATACATAAATGTTCTCACTATTGTACATATAATTTTGAACCTGACTTTTTGTGAACAATAAAGTACAAAAAACAGTTTGGTCCATTTAGTATCCTCTATGAATTCTTATTGACTAAAATCTATTCTTATTTTTAACTAACTACAGAATTAAACCAACAAAAACGTACTGTGAAGTATTAGACTCAATGTATTGACCTCACTTTTGTTAAGAATAAAGTGGTGATTTTCAATTTCAATAAATGTAAAAAAACTGTTACAGTGTTTGTATTCAGTAGTATCCGTATTTGTTTAATCAATAAGAACATTTTTTTAATCTACTTGTCCCTTATAAATTATTATGTAAACATTATTTCCATATCTAAATATATACCTTGCATGAAACACGCAAAACACGCAGCTTCTAGATTACACTCACTGTGGAATGTGGCATTCTGTACTCACAGAGTCATTCTGACTCTTGTAGCCCACACAATGACCAAACAGTTCTTTAGATTAATAATGCGTATCTTAACAAGTGGTGTAACTAGAACTTGGTTTGGGGGTGATGGTGAATCTGGCTGGAGACATCCCAACAGGGGTACGGAATACATCCGAATATGAATATATTTAATAAACCTAATTCAAAGTAAAGCATTCAACTGCTGTATTTCAAACACGTTGAATTGCTGTTATATGATTTTTTTTTAATTTTTATTAAGTTTGGCGGTTCTATCTTCCTCATCCCCCCCCCCCAGTTACATCACTGATCTTAATCTGTATTAGCATATAAAGCAATAATGCTATGTGTGAGACAGGTGTCAGTAAGAGTGGAGGTGGAAGTGGCTTTGTCGAAGCCCAGTTCAAGTCCAGGGGTGCCAACCCCCACACAGACAACAGCTCACCACCACCAGGTGACCACAGTTGTTGCACCTGATGATGACTACATCTCCCTCCCCTCTGTCAAGGAGCTAGCCAAACAATTCTCCAGCCCTGACGAGAAGGTATTACAAAAAATTTTAGTTTTTGATTGTCATTCCCTCCCTAGGTCAACGTTCCAAATGTGGCCCATTCATTTTATTTTAATTATCTTGAGTAAAAATGTAATAACTCCAATAATTTTCAAGTATTTGTTAATTCAATTAGATTGCATAAACTTATAAAAATTCAAATTGTCTAACAAAAATAATTTACATCAAAATTGATAGTAAAAATTCCACACTTTATTATGTAAATGTATTACAAATTCAAATTAAATAAAAAAATTTCATTTACAAAGTTAGTTTACAAATATTTCACTCCACTAAACTCCCCATATGAAAGATATGGTTAGGTATAATGTTTGGTTATAAATCACAAAGTCAATTTTTAAAGGTCAATCAAGATTTGAATCACATTTTAACAAAAATTAAATTTAACACATCCACATTTTTGTGTCATCAGTTCAGTCACTGAATTATATAACTTATTAAGTAGAGAGACCAAAACAAAATATATGAACTATAATTTAAAATATTATTTCTCCATGTAAAGTTTTTTAATTAATCTTTTAAAGAAGTAAGACATTTCTTGGTTGATGTTTTAGTAATAGCAAATTAAGGATAACATACTTTTTTCATGTAGTTTTATTAACATTATTATTAATGAATTTTACTCTTTTCTTTGTTTAACATGCCCTACGACAGAAGCATATTAGGAGTAGTCAGTCTCACTCGGTATAAATCATCAGTGAAAGTGTAAAAGCATCTCTCTATTGTTGCAGCTTCAATTCAATAATCTGTAACCATAATTACAATTATTTGCCAACACACACTCCACTTCACAATACAACACAAATTCAAAATTTCCATAAAAGTACAGTACTACTTTCCATTTCATTTCAATATCATACTATTTAAAACAAGGAGTATGCCATACCATGCGTCACATAACAGGCTTTCGCTGAGGTTGCATACAAAAATTTCTATAGCTAACTTCATTCTCAAGATGTCCTGTGGACGGATAAAGGACTGACACCATATTGAAAATAAATCTATAAATCCCCCCCAGATAAAAGAGAAATTGTGTCAGCCTACTCAGTAATAGGCTTCATTGACACTCAGCCAAATTCCATGGTTGGACTTGTGTTGGTCAAAAATTCATTTAGTTTAGTGTCTTTATAAGAGGGAAGAGAAAAAGATGTCATCCTTACACGTCTACTAAATCTTTGGTTTGAAATGGGTTGATGCCAAGGCTATTTGCACAGATTCACTAGTAAAACAGTGGCAAAAATGGGTGACAGGACCATAAATAATTATTGAGTGGAACTCTCATTCACTGGCCAGGGCATCATTCCTTCTTGGATCACTTTATCTTTAAGTCCTTAGAGGATCCCTTTTGCAATATTTCTATCAGGCATTGGCAACACTACCAATGCTATATTTAGTTTATTTCTCCTTAGCTTTCAGCAGCATATCTGGAGGTACAGTCATTAGTCTATTTATCAGAGACTAGTATCCAGACAGTAAAGTCCGGTTGTCTAATGACTATGTAAAGTTTCTTTTTTCTTCTTCCAAACTTCTGTAGAAGAATTTGAGGTTAATATTATTATGCTTCAAGTTCTTACACGTTTACCCATCTTGAAATGATAAGCTAAGGAATTGTCAAGGCCATTGAATATCTGGGTCAGATTAATATCCATGTTCCCATGCCCTTACTTCAGCCATTCTTGTAATCGCCAGTCCAACATTCCTACCAAACTTAGTATGGATATTCAGATGATACAGGAAGGCCAAAATCTAGTTATAAATCTGTTATATCTGAAATTATTTATAGGCACCAACATAAGGAAACAGGACAAAAGTAAAACTATTAATGTCTAGTTACTTGTATTGAAATAATTACTATAATTATTCCAGGAAATGTTTGGTTACAAATTCCATCAGTTTGTGGAATTATGCGCCATGTTCACTTCAGGGTCTGGTTGACTGAAGTGCTGGCTTGTTAATAATAATTAAATGATTGTATCTTTGGTTTTTGCAGATTCCTTCTCCTGCACCTACTATCCCCAGCAGGAAACAGGCGGATTTAAGGCTACATTCACCAGTGAGGCAGGTAAAACTGAACATAGAGTCTTGTTATAAGTTCAATACATATACAGAGTGTTCAGAAAAGGGTGTGGCTGATAGTACTCATCATTCCAAACAAAAAATTTCTTATAAACATAGGTTGAGAAATGTATCGATAAGCAGATGATGAGCCAAGGGTTGTCTGAGTGAGTGGGTAAATCTTTCAATGTGCGGAAACAGATCATGCCCTTCTATTGAAACCAATAAATTTAAGAGATTTCATTTGGAGTTTCTCACATGGCTTGACATTATTATCTATTGAAGATCTCAAAAATCCTGTTCCCACTAAACTATACACTTCCTTGTTACATATTTCAGGTACATAGTCTGACAGCCAGGAACATGTCACGAGAATTCAGGGAAACTCTGAGATCAGTGTCTGTCCCTGTGGTGAAAGTGGCCAGTGACAGCTCGGGTCACGTATCCGAGGACAGTGGCACCGTCTCCCCCACCCCTTGCCCTCCCCCCCGCAAGCTGAAGCTGCAAGATGACATCCAGTTCTGGGAGCAGCTGCGGCAGCAGAGGTAGCCGTATCTCGCTACACCCCCAACTCGTACCTGTCACTCCGTGTTAGCTGTGTCTGGAACTTTGTAGTTACCACTGAGACTATTGTGTTACAAATCATGGAAACCAGTTATTATACTCGTAGATTATTTTCAAAAAAACGTTTTATTGTTACTTCTTATTATTGATTATTCATAAGATACTTAGTTTTGACCATTTTTGAATCCACTTTCTAAATCTAAAACTTGCTATGATTTGGTAATGTCTTACTAAAATTCAGTTTTTTTCAACAATCATGCTCTTGAGCTTTTTATTCTAAAGCCAAATAAAAATAAATTTAGCATTAGTGAGATACTATTTTCAAATACAAAATTAGTTCCCATATCTTGTTTTGTGTCAACTAACAAAATATTCTTTTTCTTACATTTTTTTTTGTTTGGCACTCTATACTTAAACAATATAGGTACTTATATAACATATACAATTTTACATTCCAATGTTTCCTTAAAATTGATATATTCAGACATGGCTATTGAAAAATATGAGTAGTTTTAAACTTTGCTTTGTTTGTATATAGCTTTTGAATAGGTTAAGTTTGTTATAGCCAAATATATTCTATTAATTGTATTTAAATCAAAATATATTCAGATTAAACAACTTGATTTAAATTTACCTGTTTAGTTCAATATTGCAAAAATACTCTCCACAAATTTGTATTGTATATGAAAAAATAACTTGGTTAACATTTTGACTACAGTGGAATTTGCTTGACCACCAACCTGATTATCTGTTAGTCTTGTTTGGTATACTGTACATGTGAAAATGTTAAATGAATTATTTCTCACAGAATCTGTCATAAATTATTTAAGTCAGTTGGCTAATTTGAACCATAATAACTAAGAGAAAAAATCCAGAATTTGGCTCATTCCAACGAACCTGACATTGGAATTTACATGCAACTGTTGTTGGCTGAAAAGTTAGCTGTGATTATTCTTGATCAAAAATTAGTCAATGCAAATAAGTAAAAGTGCCACTGTGTATTTTGTTAAAAAAAATATGAGTTTATAAAGTTAGTTATAATTTTTATGTTGTATTTGTATTGATTGCTTATTATAAATTAATTTTGTTGTACAGTATACTAGTATCCAATATTTCCTCTGATTTTAAACTATAATAATTAATACTGTAGCAATAAATGTGTTTTTTTTTATTAATTTTTACCATTATATTGCTTTTGTTTCAAATTGTCACGCTAATTGCTGTACGATTTCTTAATCCTGGATATATAATAAATGTAGCTATATCACATATGTAAATCCTCCATAGTAGAGATTGACAATAGAAAGTATTTATTTTTCAATTCCTGATATCACCTTTTTGCTGTTTTCTTTTTCAAAGGGGAAAATGTGTAATATAGACTGCTCTTGCTATTTTTTGCCTATACCAAGGAATTTTGTGTACTATTCCTCTAATAACTGCCTAGTTAACTATCTTGTGCCAAAGATGTACAGTTAAAATATAAAATTAGGAAATTTATTTTAATCTAACTATGTGCTACTGTTTATGTAATTCACAATAAATAATTTCATATAAAACAGTTTTATCTCTTCATTTCCTGATTTATTTTCAAACATTTGGGAAATATTACATATTAATAATCAGTTTGATTAACCCTTTGTACTAATTTGCAACTTATGTGATAGTCCTTAAGTTTGCGGGTGGCCATGGCTGTTCTCTACGTCTGGTCCATCAACTCTCTGGGTTGCTCCTAAAGGCTCTCCCTATTTTTCCGTTCAGGTTCTCAGGTCACAAAGTATGGCCCACTGTATTGCATAGCTATAAAATTCAATCCTTATCTAGGCATAGGTGAAAAGTGCTGTAGTCTCCTGGCCAAATTACGAACTAAATTAATATTTCAATATTTGCAGCAATACCATAGCAAACGTTTCTTATTTTTTTTTTTATTTAAGTGTCAGTGTCACTGTAGATGCTATAGTGTATCCTATTATTATATTGAAATGCAATCTGTTGGAGCCAAACGTCAAAATATGGAAACCAGGACTGCAGCCATACAGTAGTCATATGGTATAGGAAAATGTAGGATTCTGAAATGTGGAAAATAAGTAACTAAAAAATAACACTTTTGTTGAAAAAAATAAATCTCAGCTGTTCAAGAAAACACATAGGTACTAGTACAGCTCCATTTATATACAATTTGGTCTTTATTTTGTTAGTATTGATTAACTAACCCATCTAAAACGTTTTGGTCTGATTGTTGGTGCTTCTCCTTTAGCATAAACATTAAATTCAAGATCTTCCGACAATTTCTTAGTTATAGTGTCAAGTACAAAATCTTCAACGTAGTCTAATCCGTTTTTAGTGCTCACGTAAATGACAGATGAGTCGTTGATTGTTTTGTACACTTCTAGCATCCTGAAACATAGGTATAAATAAATAAATCTTTATTTGTCGTTCAAATTCTTACAATCATTGACAATGTCATATTGTAGCCTAGGGCATGGTCAAAATAAAACTATTTGCTATATGCTATTATTGACTGAGTAATAATTGGAATAATATACGAGGGTAATTCGGAAAGTAAGGTCCGTTTTTTTATTTAAAAAAAAACCACAACAGATTTTTTTCAAAAAACTTGTTTTATTTGATTCCTGACATCAATCACTATTTTTCTATATAATTTCCACTTTTGTTCAAACACTTGTCATAAAGATCTACAAGTTTTTGAATCCCGGTGTCATAGAAGTCGGCCTGCCTGCGATGATAACCAGTCTTGTTAACCACTTTAACCGGTGACGTTGAGTGACGCCACTCCATCGACTGGCGTTTCGTTTCTGGGGTTATGTGGGAAACCCATGTCTCGTCACCCGTCACAATGTGGTCTAAAAGGTTATCACCTTCCTGATGATATTGGATCAAAAATTCAAGAGCAATACCCATTCTTCTTTTTTTTGTGTTCCTCAGTAAGTAGCCTGGGAACCCCACGAGAGCAAAATTTGCGAAAATCCATAATTTCAGAAACAATTTTAAACAATGTGCTCACGTTTGGAAATTCTATTGCTAATGAAGAAACAGTGAATCGCCGATCTTCATGAATGTTTTCATCAACAGCTTTCACCAAATCTTCGGTGATCACTGACGGCCGACCAGATCGTGGTTCGTCATGGACATTTTCCCGTCCATCTTTAAAACCTCTCACCCACTTCCGCACTTTGCTGTCACTCATTGCATTTGGACCGTATACTTCATTTATCTGTCGATGAATATCCGCTGCTGAAACGTTCTTTGCTGTCAAAAACCGTATCACAGACCGTATTTCACAATCGGCGGGACGTTCAATAGTTTTAAACATTTTAAAAAGCCACAGAAAACAGCAGACTACAACGATTTCACTGCAAATGGCGTCGTTCTGCGCGCAATGCATGCCGGGAGTCAGGGCGCATGCGCATTTCGCTGCTCGCTTACTGTTAGTCTGGTTAACGCGAATCGGACCTTACTTTCCGAATTACCCTCGTATATTTAATTTTTAAAAGTGGTTAGTTTGGTTAAGGTGATAGATACAAATTTTATAAAATTCATTATTTTACAGTTTTAAGCTCATTTTAGAATTCACAATAAAGTACTACTTTTATGGTAATTTAGTATAGAGATTAAAGAACAGTCAACAATGTTTAATCTCTCAGTATAAAATACATTGTGTCATATCGTAAAAATAAATGTGGGTAAATGATATTATATCATAATTTTATTAAGATAAAAAATAAAAATTCCCTGTACTGCGCAGCTATCACATTTCGACTTTATGCTACATACAACATAATATTTGAATTGCTGTTCCTTTATTGTATTAATTTGGTTTTCTTCAGGAAGAATTCCAGTTTAGTATTGCCTAATAAAAAAAATTGCCAAATATAGAACAATAACTTTTTTTAATAGTATATTTTATGCAATAGTAATTGTTTTTATAATTTTCCCTTTTTATATTAATATGTGTAGTAAATATGGGCCAGTCTAAACATTTTCAGTTTTGAAGATTACCCTTTTAAAGAAAAAAGATCTATGTAACAGTAAAATGGACCAACTGTATTTAGCAGCTGTATTTTTTTATATTGTATAAAAACTTTTGTTCAAAAATAAATTTCTCAGTTATATTCTAAAGCAGACTGGACTAACCTTATCAACTCAAGTGTAAAAATGGACTAATCCATATTTAATATTATGTAACACAAGTCTGTGATATTATTAAATGCAAAATGAAACAACCTGAACAATTATTTTTATGTTTGTTAATTGTGTCCGTTTGTAGGGCTTTACTGAAACATCCTACAATACAAAAAAAAAAAAAAAAAAAAAAAAAAAAAAAAAAAAAAAAAATACAAAGTGGACCAACTTTATTACTACAACTGACCAAACTACATTTTCAAAATGTGAAAACCAACGTTTTTAAATTTATATGCAATTTCTGCAGTGAAACTGCAATAACAAAAATATAAATCTAAAAAATAGTTATAAAACATTAGAAAGTGTGACAGTGCAAATTTGATTTGTTTACATGGTTTCTAATTAAAGTAACAATTTTTTAACTTTACCCTTAAATACCTGAAAACTTAGATTTTGGGGTTGGTCCACTTTGTATATCGACCATTCATATATATATACAAAAACCAGAGTAATAAACCAACAAATTTATATAGATTTGAGAACAAGAAGAATCAGACCACTCCATTATGTATTAAATGTATTTAAAATTTGAGTTAATATACTTTAAAATAATAGTAATTTTCACCAAACAATTTACTATAATGTTGTGTTTATCCCATAAAAAGGAAAATATGTTTCTTAATATTTTTTAAAATTTACCTTAATATAGGTTTTATACATATACAAAGTTGTATACAAATACATGGTAGAATTTCACAAATATTTCACATTTTTATTTCATGGCTCATATAATAATAATAAAATAAATAAATTAAAAAAATAAAAAACATGTGCTTAGACTTAAGTACTCTAGTGATAAGGTCCACCAGTAGCAAACTAGTCTGCCATAATGAACATTAACTCAAATTTTAAATACATTTAATACATAATGGAGTGGTCTGATTCTTGTTGTTCTCAAATCTATATAAATTTGTTGGTTTATTAAGACGTAAATCTATAAAAAATAAAACATCATCTATATTCACACTTGAGTTTTCACAGCTCCTCATGGACACAATGTGCAAGAAATCCTTACTCTGCCTGCACTCATGGGCCACAAATGATCTGCAATATGTAAGTACTGATCAATGAAACCTCAAGTACCTCGGTTTCCAAGAAGATGGGTGCCTTGTGGTGATTGGGTTTCTATGAAGATTGTCAGGAAAGTCAATGTAAAAAATAATGTCTGGCTTGAGCAAGTCCTGTGGCCAAGAATAAAGAATGTCATTTTCAGGAGGAAGAGTTATATTGGCGTAAACTTGCGCTATTGAAAATGATGCTTGATCATAGTAGTAACTGAAACAAATAACAGGTACTGTATTGGGATAATTAATAGTGTGTACATAGTCTAAAATTAGTTATAAAATCTTTACCAAGAACAAAAAATGTATAACAATAATACTCTTATGAAGCTAAACATTTAATATTGTTAATAGATAAAAACTATATCAACTAATGAATAGGATTCTCCAAAATTCAACAACAAAACTTTTATATTTTTAACAACCAATTTGACTATCATTGTTTTGATATGTAACAAAATTTCAGTAAAATTAATTTAGCCAATGAAAAGTTTTCAGAGTTTTCCCACGTGATGAAAATTCATTAACACATTTGCTCCCAGAGTTTACACAAGCCGACAATGTTGCTCACCTCAAGACTAGCAATTGTGCTGCTTGGGAGCCAAATATTAACATTGTATACTATAACCAGAGTAGTGTTGATGTATACCACATTCACTCCCAGAGCTTACATAATCTGACAAAGTTGCTCACCTCAAGACTAGCAACTGTGCTGCTTGGGAGCCAAATATTAACATTGTATACTATAACCAGAGTAGTGTAGATGTATAACACATTCACTCCCAGAGCTTACATAATCTGACAATGTTGCTCACCTCAAGACTAGCAACTGTGCTGTTTGGGAGCCAAATGTTAACATTGTATACTATAACCAGAGTAGTGTTGATGTATACCACATTCACTCCCAGAGCTTACATAAGCTGACAATGTTGCTCACCTCAAGACTAGCAACTGTGCTGCTTGGGAGCCAAATATTAACATTGTATACTATAACCAGAGTAGTGTTGATGTATACCACATTCACTCCTAGAGCTTACATAATCTGACAATGTTGCTCACCTCAAGACTAGCAACTGTGCTGTTTGGGAGCCAAATGTTAACATTGTATACTATAACTCAGAGTAGTGTTGATGTTATTACCACATTCACTACCAGAGCTTACATAATCTGACAATGTTGCTCACCTCAAGACTAGCAACTGTGCTGCTTGGGAGACCAAATGTTAACATTGTATACTATAACCAGAGTAGTGTTGATGTATACCCATTCACTCCTAGAGCTTACATAATCTGACAATGAGTTGCTCACCTCAAGACTAGCAACTGTACTGCTTGGGAGCCAAATATTAACATTGTATACTATAACCAGAGTAGTGTAGATGGTATAACACATTCACTCCCAGAGGCTTACATAATCTGACAATGTTGCGCACCATCTCAAGACTAGCAACTGTGCTTGCTTGGGGAGCCAAATATTAACATTGTACACTATAACCAGAGTAGTGTAGATGTATAACACATTCACTCCCAGAGCTTACATAATCTGACAATGTTGCTCACCTCAAGACTAGCAACTGTGCTGCTTGGGAGCCAAATATTAACATTGTAAACTATAACCAGGAGTAGTGTTGATGTATATACCACATTCACTCCCAGAGCTTACATTAATCTGACAATGTTTGCTCACCTCAAGACTAGCAACTGTACTGCTTGGGAGCCAAATACCAGCCACGCCCAACAAGTTCCCCACACCAACCAACATTGTATACTATAACCAGAGTAGTGTAGATGTATACCCACATTCACTCCCAGAGCTTACATAATCTGGACACAATGTTGCTCACCTCAAGACTAGCAACTGTGCTGCTTGGGAGCCAAATATTAACATTGTAAACTATAAACCAGAGTAGTGTTGATGTATACCACATTCACTCCCAGAGCCTTACATAATCTGACAATGTTGCTCACCGCTCAAGACTAGCAACTGTGCTGCTTGGGAGCCAAATATTAACATTGTATACTATAACCAGAGTAGTGTAGATGTATAACACATTCACTCTCAGAGCTTACATAATCTGACAAAGTTGCTTCACCTCAAAGACTAGCAACTGTATACTGCTTGGGAGCCAATATTAACATTGTATACTATAACCAGAGTAGTGTAGATATATAACACATTCACTCCCAGAGCTTACATTAATCTGACAATGTTGCTCACCTCAAGACTAGCAACTGTGCTGTTTGGGAGCCAAATGTTAACATTGTATACTATATTAACCAGAGTAGTGTTGATGTATACCACATTCACTCCTAGAGCTTACATAATCTGACAATGTTGCTCACCTCAAGACTAGCAACTGTGCTGCTTGGGAGCAAATATTAACACATTGTAAACTATAACCAGGTAGTTGTTGATGTATACCACATTCACTCCCAGAGCTTACATAATCTGACAATGTTGCTCACCTCAAGACTAGCAAACTGTACTGCTTGGGAGCCAAATATTAACATTGTATACTATAACCAGAGTAGTGTAGATGTATACCACATTCACTCCCAGAGCTTACATATATCTGACAATGTTGCTCACCTCAATGATACTAGCAACTGTGCTGCTTGGGAGCCAAATATTAACATTGTAAACTATAACCAGAGTAGTGTTGATGTATACCACATTTCACTCCTTAGAGCTTACATAATATCTGACAATGTTTTGCTCACCTCAAGACTAGCAACTGTGCTGCTTGGGAGCCAAATATTAACATTGTAAACTATAACCAGAGTAGTGTTGATGTATACCACATTCACTCCCAGAGCTTACATAATCTGACAATGTTGCTCACCTCAAGGTCTAGCAACTGTACTGCTTGGGAGCCAAATATTAACATTGTATACTATAACCTGAGTAGTGTAGATGTATAACCACATTTCACTCCCGCAGAGCTTACATAATCTGACAATGCTTGCTCACCTCAAGACTAGCAACTGTGCTGCTTGGGAGCCAAATATTAACATTGTAAACTATAACCAGAGTAGTGTTGATGTATACCACATCACTCCCAGAGCTTACATAAGCTGACAATGTTGCTCACCTCAAGACTAGCAATCTGTGCTGCTTGGGAGCCAAATATTAACATTGTATACTATAACCAGAGATAGTGTAGATATATAACACATTCACTCCCAGAGCTTACATAATCTGGGACAATGTTGCTCACCTCAAGACTAGCAAACTGTGCTGTTTGGGGAGCCAAATGTTAACTTTGTATACTATAACCAGGAGTAGATGTTGATGTATACCACATTCACTCCTAGAGCTTACATAATCTGACAATGTTGCTCACCTCAAGACTAGCAAACTGTGCTGCTTGGGAGCCAAATATTAACATTGTAAACTACTATAACCAGAGTAGGTTGATGTATACCACATTCACTCCCAGAGTGCTTACATAATCTGACAATGTTGCCTCACCTCAAGACTAGCAACTGTACTTGCTTGGAGCTCCAAATAATTAACATTGTATACTATAACCAGAGTAGTGTAGATGTATACCACATTCACTCCCAGAGCTTACATAAATCTGACAATGTTGCTCACCTCATGGGACTAGCAACTGTGCTGCTTGGGAGCCAAATATTAAAACATTGTAAACTATAACCAGAGTAGTGGTTGATGTTATACCACATTTCACTCCCAGAGCTTAACATAAGCTGGACAATGTTGCTCCACCTCAAGACTAGCAACTGTGCTGCTTGGGAGCCAAATATTAACATTGTAAAACTATAACCAGAGTAGTGTTGATGTATACCACAGATTCACTCCCCCCAGAAGCTTACATAATCTGACAATGTTTGCTTCACCTCAAGACTAGCAACTGTACTGCTTGGGAGCCAAATATTAACATTTGTATTACTATAACCAGAGCTAGTGTAGATGTATACCACATTCACTCCCAGAGCTTACATAATCTGACAAATGTTGCTCACACTCAAGACTAGCAACTGTGCTGCTTGGGAGCCAAATATTAAACATTGTAAACTATAACCAGAGTAGTGTTGATGTATACCACATTCACTCCCAAGAGCTTACATAATCTGACAATGTTGCTCACCTCAAGACTAGCAACTGTGCTGCTTGGGAGCCAAATATTAACATTGTATTACTATAACCAGAGTAGTGTAGATGTATAACACATTCACTCTCAGAGCTTACATAATCTGACAAAGTTGCTCACCTCAAGACTAGCAACTGTACTGCTTGGGAGCCAAATATTAACATTGTATACTATAACCAGAGTAGTGTAGATGTATAACACATTCCACTCCCAGAGCTTACATAATCTGACAATGTTGCTCACCTCGAAGACTAGCAACTGTGCTGCTTGGGAGCCAAAATATTAACATTGTACACTAAACCAGAGTAGTGTAGATGTATAACACATTCACTCCCAGAGCTTACATTAATCTGACAATGTTGCTCACCGCAAGACTAGCAACTGTGCTGCTTGGGAGCCAAATATATTAACATTGTAAACTATAACCCAGAGTAGTGTTGATGTATACCGGCACGCACACTTTCACTCCCAGAGCTTTACATAATCTGGACATATGTTGCTCATCTCCTCAAGACTAGCAACTGTACTGCTTGGGAGCCAAAATATTAACATTGTATACTATAACCAGAGTATGTGTAGATGTATACCACATTCACTCCAGAGCTTACATAATCTGACAATGTTGCTCACCTCAAGACTAGCAACTGTGCTGCTTGGGAGCCAAATATTAACATTGTAAACTATAACCAGAGTTAGTGTTGATGTATACCACATTCACTCCCAGAGCTTACATAAGCTGACAATGTTGCTCACCTCAAGACTAGCAACTGTGCTGCTTGGGAGCCAAATATTAACATTGTTTAAACTATAACCAGAGTAGTGTTGATGTATACCACATTCACTCCCAGAGCTTACATAATCTGACAATGTTGCTCACCTCAAGACTAGCAACTGTACTGCTTGGGGAGCCAAAATATTAACATTGTATACTATAACCAGGAGTAGTGTAGATGTATACCACATTCACGTACCCAGAGCTTACATAATCTGACAATGTTGCTCACCTCAAGACTAGCAAACTGTGCTGCTTGGGAGCCAAATATTAACATTGTAAACTATAACCAGAGTCTTGGAGTAGTGTTGAGGTATACCCACATTCACTCCCAGAAGCTTACATAATCTGACAATGTTGCTCACCTCAAGACTAGCAACTGTGCTGCTTGGGACCCTCTTGCCATGAATGAACGAACGAAAAGAAAAAAATATTAACATTGTATACTATAACCAGAGTAGTGTAGATGTATATAACACATTCACTCTCAGAGCTTACATAATCTGACAAAGATGCTCACCTCAAGACTAGCAACTGTACTGCTTGGGAGCCAAATATTAACATTGTATACTATAACCAGAGTAGTGTAGATGTATAACACATTCACTCCCAGAGCTTACATACTTATCTGACAATGTTGCTCACCTCAAGACTAGCAACTGTGCTGCTTGGGAGCAAAATATATTAACACTTTGTACACTATAACCAGAGTAGTGTAGATGTATAAACACATTCACTCCCAGAGCTTACATAATCTGACAATGTTGCTCACCTCAAGACTAGCAAACTGTGCTGCTTGGGAGCCAAATATTAACATTGTAAAACTATAACCAGAGTAGTGTTGATGTATACCACATTCACTCCCAGAGCTTACATAATCTGACAATGTTGCTCACCTCAAGACTAGCAACTGTACTGCTTGGGAGACCAAATATTTAACATTGTATAATACTATAACCAGAGTAGTGTAGATGTATACCACATTCACTCCCAGAGCTTACATAATCTGACAATGTTGCTCACCCTCAAGACTAGCTAAACTGTGCTGCTTGGGAGCCAAATATTAACATTGTAGTTTGTTTGAAACTATAACCCTGAGTAGTGTTGATGTATACCACATTCACTCCCAGAGCTTACATAAGCTGACAATGTTGCTCACCTCAAGACTAGCAAACTGTGCTGCTTGGGAGCCAAATATTAACATTGTATCCTATAACCAGTGTAGTGGTAGATGTATAACAACATTTCACTCTCAGAGCTTACATAATCTGACAAAGTTGCTGTCACCTCAAGACTAGCAACTGTGCTGCTTTGGGAGCCAAATATTAACATTGTATACTATAACCAGAGTAGTGTAGATATATAAACATCATTCACTCCCCAGAGCTTACATAATCTGACAATGTTGCTCACCTCAAGACCTAGCAACTGTGCTGGTTGGGAGCCAAATGTTAACATTGTATACTATAACCAGAGTAGTGTTGATGTATACCACATTCACTCCTAGAGCTTACATAATCTGACAAATGTTGCTCTCTTTCTCAAGACTAGCAACTGTGCTGCTTGGGAGCCAAATGTTAACATTTGTATACTATAAACCAGAGTAGTGTTGATATATACCACATTCACCTCCTAGAGCTTACATAATCTGACACAATGTTGCTCACCTCAAGACTAGCAACTGTGCTGCTTGGGGATAGCCAAATATTAACATTGTAAACTATAAACCAGAGTAGTGTTGATGTATACCACATTCACGCCCAGAGCTTACATAATCTGACAATGTTGCTCACCTCACAGACTAGCAACTGTGCTGCTTGGGAGCCAAATATTAAACATTGTATATACTATAACCGAGTTAGTGTTGATGTATTACCACATTCATTCCCAGAGCTTACATAAGCTGACAATGTTGCTCACCTCAAGACTAGCAATTGTGCTGCTTGGGAGCCCTCCCAAATAATTAACATAGTATACTATAACCAGAGTAGTGTTGATGTATACCACATTCACTCCCAGAGCTTACATAATCTGACAATGTTGCTCACCTCAAGACTAGCAACTGTGCTGCTTGGGAGCCAAATGTTAACATTGTATACTATAACCAGAGTAGTGTTGATGTATACCACATTCACTCCCAGAGCTTACATAATCTGACAATGTTGCTCACCTCAAGACTAGCAACTGTACTGCTTGGGAGCCAAATATTAACATTGTATACTATAACCAGAGTAGTGTAGATGTATACCTCATTCACTCCTAGAGCTTACATAAGCTGACAATGTTGCTCACCTCAAGACTAGCAACTGTGCTGCTTGGGAGCCAAATATTAACATTGTATACTATAACCAGAGTAGTGTTGATGTATACCACATTCACTCCTAGAGCTTACACAAGCTGATAATGTTGCTCACCTTCTATAGGACGACTATGTACGGACACACAACAGGTATGAAGGTAAGGAAGAATTGAAGGTAAAGAAATAATGGTAGCCAATAAGAAGTTATATGACTCTAAACTAAGACACCTATGACAAAACGCCAAAGCCAACTATATTTACAAGGCTGATATTAAAACCAAAGCACTACAGAATGTAATAAAGACAGAATATACAGTCAAATCCACATCTGCCCACTTTAAAATTGTAATAAGCAAGAACAAAACTGACAACCCACAGTAAACCACTGAAGACTTTAATATATTCTTTGCACAAAAAGCCAAAAAGACACTTGATCGAAATAAAA
The DNA here is from genome assembly GCF_021130785.1 of Homalodisca vitripennis. Taxonomy (NCBI): domain Eukaryota; kingdom Metazoa; phylum Arthropoda; class Insecta; order Hemiptera; family Cicadellidae; genus Homalodisca; species Homalodisca vitripennis. The sequence continues at coordinate 163,452,329 of NC_060208.1, forward strand.
ACTCAACTTGCCCACACCATAAATCTTCATGTGAGAGATCCAGTCTGCCATGCCTCCCTGATCTTAAACCCTACTAATATAAACGAAGTGCGTAAAACAATTAAATCCCTTAATCCAAAGTCCTCACGTAGCTTAGATGAGTACAGCTCAAAAGCAGTTAAACACTGTACAGAAGAACTGATAACTTTGTTAGTCTCAATTGTAAATCAATCACTTACTCATGGCCAGTACCCTTCAGCTCTTAAAATCTCTAAAATATACCCTAAGCATAAGAAAGGACCAATTACAAACTTTGAAAATTACCAGCCAATATCCCTAATTGCAACTTTCTCCAAAATTTTCAAAAAATTAGTGCTAAAGAGACTTCTTAATCACCTCAATCACATTGTACTCATGACCAGTACCCTTCAGCTCTTAAAATCTCTAAAATATACCCTAAGCATAAGAAAGGACCAATTATAAACTTTGAAAATTACCAGCCAATATCCCTAATCTCAACTTTCTCCAAAATTTTCAAAAAATTAGTGTTAAAGAGACTTCTTAATCACCTCAATCACAACCAACCAATCAGTGACAACTAGCACGGTTCTCTTAATGGGAGATCAACCACCTCAGTAATTATCAGTCTTTTAGAATATATTACTGAAAAATTAATAAAGTGCAGTATATTATTGGTTTCTTTCTTGACTACAGTAAGGCATTTAATTGTTTAGGCCACAACCTATTGCCAAAAAACTTAAACAGTTTAAGGAACTGCTAATAAATGGTTCAAGAGCTACCTTGAAAGACGCCACTAGATTTTAGAGGAACAACACACAACCAATAACTGTACTACCACCTACAGATCAAATCCTTTACCAACAACACGAGGTGTTCCTCAAGGGTCCATCCTTAATCCGGTTTTATTTATTTTGTTAACAAATTACTTTCTCCCCCTTTATTCAGAACCCAAATACCACTTGCACATGTATGCTGATGACACACCACTGCTGATTAAGAATAATACATCAAGTGGAATTAAGGACAATACTAGTGCAGTCCCAGCGCACATTAACTTCAGCAGAAAGCAAGATATCAATCCAGACATTTTAAATTTACAGAGTAAAACAAGCACAACATTTTTAGGAGAAACTGGACAAAAACCTCAACTGGAATGAATTTCAGTAAAATTTGTAAAAAGATGAACACCGTACTCTATGCAGTTATTCACATTAAATGGACCATCAATATAGAATCGGCCAAGTTGGCATACTATGCCCTAATTGTCTGGCACATGAGCTATAGTACTGCAGCATGTGGAGGATCATCAGCTGGTAACCTAAACCAAGTTCTGATTATTCAAAAAAAACCATAAAGAATCCTAGCTGACCTTCAAAAATGAGATAGCTAGCTATAGGCAAGTATTCAAGACCCTTGGTAGAGTGAAAGTCCTTTGTCTTAGCAATTAATAAAGTAAATTCAAGATCGATTCCTATTTAAATTCTTCACAGATTTTACATCATTTTTCTTGTCAAAGGATCAGAGTTAGGTTTAATAGTAGAATATAAGTTTTCTTCATTTAATAAAAGTAAACTTGAATTGAACCTCTTTATAGCACTACTCAGTTTATGCTGGAGATGCTTTGTGATTCTTGTCTATATCTATGCTGACATGAACAAAATGTTTCTATCTGCATAGGGGATTTTGTCGCTAACTGTACTAAAATTTAACCACTCACTTTAATGGATAAAATTATATGATTCCTAAACCTTACTCTTTAACACAGCATCCCACTCCAAAAGAGTATCATTTACCAATGTGTATTTATCCAAGATATTTTAAATGACTGAATACAATGTAGAGAAGAACCAGAAATTCAAAACCAAGTAAAAATTATATATTAGAATTTTGTGTTTGTCTAAAGCCATGCTCGTCACAAAAATTATTCAGAGCAAAATTTTTCCTCCAACACTTACCCATTGAGTACGACTGGCCAACGGTTGTATAGCCAGTGAACATGTCTCGCTGTCGCGTACATGCAGAGGCCGAAGTAGGATCTGCGTAGTACAGATCCGAAAGGAAACATGTTAGTCAGTTTGACCAGGCACAATGGGGGGTTAGACAGGTATGTAGCACTCAGTCTTCTTGCCACCCGTCTTGCTACAATCTTCCTGCCTGTTATATTCTAATTAATAAGGAATATCGAGTGATGATGAATACTACATTTAGTGTTACTCTGAAATATATGTATAAATAATAATATAGTTTATTCATCTTGACAATTTGGAAGCATGGATTAAAACTTTTTTAATAAGCTTTCCTCTTTGATTATACTTTGGAGTCTCCATTATGAGGGTGAGGGAGTAATATTTTTAATTAATTAAATTTAATATATTTAATTTTAATTAATTTCTCTCACCTTTAGCTACAATGCTGCGAATAACCAATGGACTAAAGTCTATACATCAGTATAAACTTGATATATAACAACAGTTTCTGATACTTAAATTACACATTATAACGAACTATTTACATTTTAAATACAAAAAATAAGTAAAAGAGAATTTTGTGAACTGCATTTGATACCCTTTTAATACAAAGTTTTCAGTTGTGGTATCAGTATTAGTTACTGATGTAATTAGTTATGTTTGTAATTTCTCAAAGGTTAATTGTACATGTTGGTTCAATTCTTTATTTATTTTCACTGAACCAATATATGTTTTGAAAAAACCCAGGTTTATGCAATGGTTATGAACATATTTTGTTTGCTTACTTAATATAGTCACTTTATTGAGTTTCTTAAATTATTCAGCATATATTCATAATTTTCCCTTGTATAATTAGGTAATTTTAACAATAATTTCAACACAAAAATTAAGTGAGAAAATAATACTAAGTGTTAAGTGCTTATTTCTCTATTTTCTGAATTTTAATATAAAATATGACATTTACGTTACTAGGCGTTACAATGCTTATTATCTCTTCAATAAATAAGCATCATTTGCAAAATCACAAGCAAAATTTGGATAAACATTTTGTTTAAATATTTCTTAAAAGAGTAATATTTTCTTCTGGATTACTGTATAATTACATACGGTACTTCAAGTTTTACAAATTTATTTTAAACACATTTTGTTTCTGAAGAATGCTTGCTGTGTTTTAACCAGTATTAAATTCAGGATTTTTAATAGTGATTCAGGAACCTATTGGCTTTTTAATATTTTGGAGGTCCTAGTCCCTGACAATACTATTCCAGTTGTTGTATTGATAATCACACAGTTCTGTATTATATTATGGATAAGACAAAGAGAAATACTGTGATTTATCCAACTTTGTAGGTACTGTCTGTAGAGGTTACTATATCTCTAACACATTCCTGTCTTACTCACTGGTTCTCTGGTTTCCTTCAATTACAATGAACGGTTTTCCTCGTCTTGCCTTTCACTGCCATTTCATAGTGCCGAGCCAGACACTTGCTTTTGAAATCAGACAGCAAACTTTTGGTTTCCTGTAAATCTCTATACTGAAAGAAAAAGTATTGTTAAAGCCATACACTACCATAAAAGTCTTCCAGTATTTTTTCAAAAATTTTCAATCTATAAAGCTAAAATAGTATTAAACATCTAACTAACAAGTACTAAATTATGGATAAATTATAAGAAACATTAGCTCTTAAATATTTATTACACAATTTGTTGTTTTTATTTTAATAAAGCACAGCTTGCAAGTACAATATTGAATTATTATTATTAGTAACTACAGATCTAAAGATCATATACATTACCTTTTTATCATAAAAAACTTCCATCACAGATTCAAAGCTGTGAAATAGTAATAACTTTTCTTTTGGTATTAAATTGTACCCTAAAAAAGAACAATGATTATAGTTATTTTAGGTCATCAAATTGTATTTTCCAGAATAAAATATTTTATATTTATGATAGGAACTATGGAGTAGCAAGTATGAATCAAATTATCAGTGCTTTATTTGATAAATTTTATTCTAGTCCCTCAAACTTGAGGGCTCAATTCAAGTTAAATATATTTTATAAATTATCATTTTGAAAATATTACAATAAATCACTGGTAAGAATATTTCTTCATGAATAGCCCAGAGAGTCAGAACTTTCATCATCATAATGTTATATAGCTTATAACCTTAAATTATTAGTCAGGGAAATATTACTACCAACCTCTAAGAATATTTTCACAAAATTTAAATATGTTGAGCCTGGTTTGTTTCATTACTATCTGGAAAACCTGGTCTTAACAGTCTGATAATCAGTGGCATATTTCACTTTCTTTGGTTCCTATGTCTGGAAAACCTTACAACCCCCTGAGAGTTTTGTAATAATGCTCTACTACACACAGGTGGCAAAAATGTTAAATTCACAATTCTCATGAAATAAATTTTTATTAAATTTGAAACATTAAAAAATCTATTATTTTTTAAATATACAATGAGAAAGACATTAGTGTGAACTTATAATAGCCACAACTACTAAATATTATTCAACGTTTTCAGCATGTACAGTAGTCCATTTTTTTTGAAGTATCTTAAACAATTTAGTTCCCAGCGATTTGGGTAAAAATGCATATGCTTTCTACAATGATATAATGGTATCTAGTTGATGTCTTATTTTAAAATGAATATTCTCCCATGAAATATTTAAAAGAGAACAACAGCAAGCTGCCAACTTTGCTCATTGGAATTTTTAACTAAATACCAACCTTGGTGAATGTTTAATGGGGATTTTCTCAAACATATTCTGATTTAGTTCTTTTCACAAATCAAGACTAAAGTTAAATCTTGATGTCTACTCTTGGATCACAAATTAATATACTTCCAATAACAGGAATGATATTAAAATTTAGCATGTTTATTTCTGCGTTTCTACATAAAAAACTGTTTACTAACAATAACTTCCATCAATGACAAAGAGAAAAATACCAGTTTTTTGGCACTTTTCAACTAAACTGCAACTTTGAACATTCATAACTTGGAGACATGTGATTCAATAATGATTAAATTTTTATACAAGATATATGCAAGAGTACTGTAATTGAGTATGTAATTTTTTAGAATATTAGAGTAGTGTTGGAATAAAGTTGTTATCAAAATACTATCTTAACTTTTATTCTTGACTGGGTGATCCTCAAAATTTGGTATTGGTCACATCATGGAGGACTTAGTCATTGAGCATGTAATTTTGTAAACCACTATTAAAAATGTTAAGTTTTAACACAGATTAAATTGAGCACATCTTGTTAATTTACTGCAACTGGCAACTACTCGTTTTAACAAGCAAATCGTCACATTGCCCAAGGCAGTTTTGCCTCGTAGTGACAACTATTGACAACAAACTAACACAGTTCAGAATTGCTAAGAGCTAGGCAACATACTCACTATTGTGACAACTGATCATATCGAGACTAATCCAAAAGATACTTTTACCAGGTACTTGTCGTCCTAAGAGTACAAGTCATCGCAAACCGAAATTACCCGGAACAGGTTACTTTTACAATACAGATAAGTTTATATGTTTACCGTTCCTGGTACAAAATACTCGGACTCCTTTAGCAGTAACAGTAACTGGAACATTTTAGGAATACTGTGTAAACGTATGATTTTAAATTTTTGCACTTGGTTACTGAAAGTACAGAGTATAGGGAGAAGCTAAAAGAAATAGTAAGAACTAACCTCACTTTCGTAGTTGCTGTGTGACAGTGAAATATTGCGTTTTGAATTAAATTGAATTATATGTACAGTGTTGTGTATTTCATAAATTAAAATAGTTATAAGGTTTGAATTTATATATTTGATTATAATTGATTTAAAAGTTCCAATATAAATGTTATTTTTAGTCCAAAATAAACTAAGAGGGGATTATTTCTGAAAAAAATGCTCTTGGGGGAAATGGACCTGTTTGTTCCCCCTTCCCCCGTCGGTGTGCACCTGGTTTCTGCTATTCATCTCTGACATCATACCATCCATAAACTATTATTCTGGCATGTTTGTTAAGTATTATTTTCTTTATACTTGAATTGTATTAGTTTTAGTATATTATTATTTACTCTTTTTTAATAACAGGTAAGTTCAACATCAATACTAATAATTGCAAAGATATATCTAAATGCAAATGTTAAAAATTTGTTCACATTATGTAAATTACAATCTTAGTAGATGTCTTGCTTTTGAATAATATTAAAATAAAAGTCTTTATAACGAATTCAGAGTCCACATTACTTTAACAATCTTAACACTTTCACTGCCGCCTCCTAATTTTGACAACTTTCTTACACTGCCGCCCATTTTTAACGATTTTTTAAATATATATAATTTTTTAACTAATTATAAGAAAACCATAGGACTTACATTTTTTTAAAGCTAAGTTCTTCCTCTTTCTACACAGATGCTCATGCATAAATATTTTCAAACAGAAAGTCTTGGTTGAAAACTTAAAAACATAACGTTTTTTGTAAAAAATAAAAAGTTGACCAAAAAACATCACCATGTACTAGTCTGTAGCATAATATATTTTTTTATTATTTTTTTCTGTATTTAGAATTGTCATTACTAACACTATAGCTACACATGTTTACAATTAAAATTTACTTATGCTGAAATATTTTTTTTAGTGTGGAAAGTCTTGAATAATAAAAAATAAAAAATAAAAAATAAATAAAATAAAATAAACAATAAACTGTAAAATTCTGTAATAAACCAATTATTTACAAAACACAAGAATAAATGTTTTTATTACTAATTTGCTTATATTTGTTATTTGAGTAAAAATACAATGTCAACAAACTTACTTGCATCTCCAAGAAGTCCATCAGTAGTAAAATCGGGATCATTATCTGTGTCATCTTGGAATAAATCATCACTTTCACTGTCACTTGAACATCTGAGTAACTCTTCTAGAACTTGATTGTCTTCAATACTGTTACGATTCATTGTATTTACTCACAAAACAATCATAAACAAACGTAATAGCAAGCAAAACAATAACGACGCAGACGACGAACTACGGTAGCAGAACGACAACAAATAGCCGACGCCCGACGCGAAGCGGTAAACAAACCACTTTTTTTCCGATGTTACAGATGACTGCCAACAACATTTCATAGATTATAATACATAGAGTAAGAAACAAAAACATCGAATTAGCGAATGACTATCAATGCCGAATTTCATAGTCGTTTAAATGAGTTTTTATTACTGTAAAAGTCGGCGCCGTCAAATGACGTTGTCGGCAGTCTATAGAACTCCTTGCGCGACGTCAAATTACGTTGTCGGCAGTGAAAGTGTTAAGTGAATCAATAGTACCAAGACCTGAATATTCATAAAACACTACCAGTTCTTGTACAAAAATAATATATTTTATAATTGTGTAACACACTTTTAGAGAGGGGAAGTAAATAAATACACTGGAGTGTTACAACATGTAATATGGGAAATAATATAGCATAAAATTGAGTTCATGTAATTAATAAGAAATATTCTGCCCCCTAAGTACCCAAGTAATTATGAGTTTGAATGTAATAAGTCTGAAAAAGGCTTTCACAGTTTGATACAAGTATAACTACAATATGAGTAATGGACTAAATAAAATATTTCTTTACCTGCTGATGGTTCCAAGTCAATATCGGAAATTAAAGTAGATACAGCACTAACGTTGTTTGACATTATGTATATTACACTTATAAAGATGCAATTCACACCAGATGCCATATCAATGAATGTGACAAATGAGTTGAATGGCCAAATTACATCACAAATGCCATAGTTCAACAACATTTCCTACTTACTAAGTGTTCATCACATCATCTTATTAGTTTCAAATTGAATATCTAAATGATATATTAAGTATATAATATTTTTTTAACTAGATAGCTGAAAATTAATTGATCAATAATATACAAATCTGAAAAAGTTACGATTGTCATCCTAATTTTATGTTATAACTCATTATTTGATAAAGTTACAAAAAGCCAATTTTTGTAACTTGTAATCATAATAATTATAATAATGCAATCAAATTTCAAATTTATTAAATTGATCCTCAAAGAATCTTTTGATTGATAAACTACTTCCTTACATTTTTCTACTTCTTCCTTCATACTAATAAAAATATGCTGTATTATATACTTGTCTGTAATATAAGTATAGAATATACTACAGTATATGTTACAATTTTTAGTTTTATTTAGTATTAAATAGTTAATTTCTTTAAAAGCTTTATAACATTGTAATGTTTTCTTGGGCTAATAAATAAATCAAATAACAGTAACAATAGTGATATGAAGAATTAAACAAGTAGTAAAGAACCTAAGGATAAGATTTTTAGACAGAAGTAAACTATAAACATTCACTTAATTTATAAACAAACACTCCAATAATTTTGAAATATTATTTTTTTGAGGCCTTTCGTGTCCAAGGAATACATCATCAGACCCACAAAACTTAAATAAAAGTGGTTAAAGTAATAATATAAACAATTTAGACTTAAATAAAAGTACATGTCATTAAAAATAATAAGAGATGAAGACCAGGAAGTATGTCTACTGATATGTAAAAATTAATACTTAATTGGATTAAAGGAAATAATGGTAAATTTTGGAAAGGTCCAGGCTCATTATTTACTAAATCATTTTGGTTTCTTCTGTATAAAAATTGTTTTGTAAGTAATGAGGAATTTTTTTATTTTGGATTTCTTTTAATAATTTTACTTGTGAAAAGCAGTGTCCAGTATGAAGTGCATGTTTTGCCATGGCCGATTTTTACTCTTGTTGATATTGCAGGCATGCTTTATGTTCCATGACGCTCTTTTTTATATTCCTTTTTGTTTGGCCAATGTATTTTCAATTACAGTTTTCACAATTAATTTGATAAATTCCAGATTTTTCATAATCTATTTTATTCTTTAGATTTTCTAATATATTTTTTAGTTCGATTTTGGGCTTTGAGGATACATTAATATTCACACAATTTTTAAAACTTTTAGTACAGTAATTTCTGTAGTTAAATTCTTGTAAGAAACAGAGATCAAATTTTCAGGTTCTTTACGTTTAGTCTGATAGAGAGTTGTTCTAGAATTTCTTTAAATTATTTTCTTTTTCTTTTTTATCGTGTCGTCAATCATTTCATAAAATAAAATCTCATAACTATTGGGGAGTTTGTTTATAAATTAAGTATTTGATTCCAATAAGAAGAAGCTGGTAGAATGTATAAACATTCAGCTTTAGTATTGAACAGTGATTGAATCAACAATCAACAAATCAACAAATCAAGGAACAGCTGATAACAAATGTAGACGTAATGAACACACTAGTTTGTTCACCTCCGTTGACTAATGGATATAGTTTCAGCTCAATAACTGAGAGATCACGGGTTCAAATCCCAGGGAGGTCCAATCATACAGGAATAGCAGCCACAGTGTATTAAAACAAGCCAGCGTAGCCGAGAGCTGAGGCTTTAAAGAGATAACAAAAGAAAAGAACACATTAGTAAGACTATGCTAAATATCATATCATTATCCCCAGCTTTATTTTGTGACATAGTTCTGGAGATATCATAGTGGTATTCGTGTGAAAGAATGTCTATCTTGTGATAAAAAGGTAGTCGTATTTGAATCACATGTGGAAAGTGGTGTGTTTATCTCCATGGCATGTAATCAACAAATCAAGGAACATGATTCATGTATATCAGGAGTTGCTTTACCAACAGAGCTCCTTAAATAACTGACTGGATCTTGATTTCCATGTGAGTCAGATTCTGGTGCTAGATCTCTCACAGATACTGCTTTCTCCCGTTTGTCTAAGAATCTGATGTGTGCATAGCCAGGATTCGCTTGGATGAGTTTAACTTCTTCCACTGAAAGGTCAAATTTGCTAGATCAGTCAAATGAGGGCAGGAGCAGTTAAGGAAAGCAATGTTTATTTTTAACCACTGTAAATGATTTTCCTGCCAATGTTCCTTGTACATCAGTGTTGTATGCTGATTGTACAACTTCCTGAATTATAGTAGAAGCTTAGATAAACTGATAAGGGAGGACGACCTGGCTTTGAGAAAGGCTCTGGAATGGTTCAAAGCCAACTTATTATTTGTTAATGATAAAATAACTAAAACAAATTTGCTTTAAATTATACAATTTATAAAGATGTTAATTGCTTTAAATTATACAATTTATAAAGATGTTAATTGCTTTAAATTATACAATTTATAAAGATCTTAAACCTGTCAAGTTATTAGGAATACATCTGGATAGTGGACTAGGTTGGGACCATCATATTGAACAATTATGTAGGAAATTTTCAAGAGTTGTCTATCTATTACATAAATTAAGAAAATGTATTACCTTAGACGTGCTAGTTTCAACTTATTTGCTTTTTCACTCACATTTAAGATATGGAATAACATTGTGGAGCAGTAGTGGTGTACAAAAACTTTTTAATGGCAGAAAAAGGCATTGAGAGCTATTAAGAATGTACCTAAAGGAGAAACATGTGTACCAATTTTTAAGGAACTAAAAATAATGAGAATTTAAAATTTGTATGTTTATTGTTGTTTAGTAAATTTTAGAATCATTATGTAATTTTTTAACTAGAAAACAAATTCATAGTTATTTCACCAGAAAAACCATATTCCTGGATTTACCTACTGACAAACTTGAAAAAAGTAAAAGCAGCCACACATATATATGAAAATTAAGCTATTCAACAAATTACCAGAAACAGCATGGTTTGTACCCATAAAAAAATTTAAAATAGTAGTGGAAAGGTGGTTAAACGAAAATGTATTTTATTCTGTTGATAATTTTTTAGCCTGTGATACTACTAGCACTATACATTTTTAACTACATTTATATATTGTTCTTTATTTTATTTCTTTCTGTGTTTGTGTATTGTGTATGTATGTGTTATCATAGTTTTAGTATAGATTATTTATATATTTATTTTATTATTATAACGTCATTGTTAACTGTTATTACCTTAGAGAAAACTACTGAGAATTTGACAACCTTACTTTAGACAGAGATCTATATTAAGGAAATGGTTAATTGTAAATCTGACTTTGTCAGTTGCACAATGTGTTTAAAGACAATAAACATTCTTGATGTTGGAACTGAATTACCTCCAGAGATGCAAATAAAGATGAACATCAACTTATGTGGAGTAGTATTTATAGATGTAAATAGAAGGAGGGCTCCTGACAGAAATGATTCCCAGTGTTTGATTGGCAAATCTTGGCTCCTCAGGGCAAGTGCGATGGTTTTCCCAATTATATCATTATACTTTTTAATTTTACCATTGCCTCTGGGATTGTATGTTGAAGACTTGACGCTATCTCATGTGTTTCAAGAAATTATTTCAGTTCTTGTAACATCAGTGCCAATCTACGAGCTGAAAGGGTAAAAGAAGGCATTCCAAAAAGATTGAAGAGTTCACTTAGTCTTTTGATGGTTGTTGATATGTCTCAGCATGGAAATGCAAATGGATAGAATGAATACTCATCAACAATAGTGAGAACGAATTTTGGTTGACACTGGGCAGAGATACTTTAAAAATCTATGTTTTATCTTTCAAATGGTGATTTCGCCTTTATCAGATTCCCCTTGATGCTAAAAAACCTAGTTGCAGCTCTGTTCATACCTCACAGCAGGATACATACTTCTACCAAAAAATAGGGCAAGTTTTTGTTTTAATCCAGTGATAAGATTTTGTTATTTCATGGTGGCAAATAGCTTCTTGTGTATTTCTTGAAGATTAGGCCTGCCTTGAATACAATCTTGACATGGTATCAGCAACTCTGTTTTCTGTTCCTGGATGATATCATGTCTAAAGCAAGACAATTCCACGGACCAACATTGAATCTTTTCATCCTTTATTTATGGCCTTTTTATTGATAAACATAAAAGCAATTGATTTTTTATCAATTATGAGCTTAAAGGGTTGACCAACAAGAAAATAATGCCATTTCTTTAGAGGCTCTACAATTGTCTGCCCCCATTTTTCAACAGAAGAATGCTGTCATTCAGATTTTGAAAGTTTTCTTGAGTCATATATATTTTTTAACATTTCTGTGAAACTGTAGTCCAATTTAATGTAAAAATAATATATCAACATTAGTATTACAATCTTGATAATCCAACATTTGCCAGTCCGGCACGCTCGAAAAAGGCTATCGGCATTCGGCGCTGGCCACTGTAATACTGTACAAGTATACAGCTGTTTGTGTTTCATGTTACAACGTAAATCCCCCACTCCACCAAAATTGAACGTTCCCCCACTGCCTCTCAGCCGTGCGTGAGCTGTCAGTCTAGTCTGTCGTCCTTTGCTATGATACATGTGCGCGTGCAATCTGTTGTGTTGTACAGTACTGTACTAGTGATGGCACCCAAACGTAAACACACAACACTGAAACTTGAAGAGAAGTAGTCCATTATTCAATGTTATGAACAAGGGGAGTCGCCGGCTGCATTAAGTGCTGTGTAAGGAATAGGGCGGGCAACTCTCTATGACACTGTGAAACATAAAAGCAATATTGAACAGTTTATGAAGTCTGTAGTAAGTACGCCTGGAGACAGGAAAACTTTAAAGGGCGGTGAATTCCCCAAGATTGAAGAGGCTCTAAACACATGGTTTCAACAATAGAGGGAACGAAATGCTCCAATATCAGGTGACACTTTGAAAAAAGCAAAATTTTTGTTCTAATAAAATCTTGAATAAAGATGACTTTCGTGTCAGCGATGGCTGGCTTGATAAGTTTAAATCCAAATTTGGAATTCGGTTTCTTTAAATGTCTGGTGAGAAACTGTCAGCAGATGAGTCAGAAATCGAGGTGTTTAAATTAGTTAAAAAATATAATTGAAGCTGAGGGCTTGACTTTTGATCAACTGTACAATGCTGATAAAAAAGGGTTGAACTGGCGTCAGTTGCCAACAAAAACTTATGTCACTCATGAAGAAAAAAGTGCTTCTGGCAGAAAGTCCAAAAAAGTTAAGAACGTTTAACATTAATGCCGTGCACAAACGCTTCTGGCACACATAAGTTAAAATTATTGGTAGTAGGCAAGTCTAAAACCCTAGGTGTTTTAAAAATTTTGAAAAGGAAACATTAACAATTGTTTACAAATTTCAAAAGTGAGCTTGGGTTTCCCAGGAGATTTTTAAAGAATGGTATGAACAGGACTTTATTCCTGCTGTTAAACAGTTTTTAACAGAAAATAAATTGCCATTAAAAGCTTTGCTATTGTTGGGCAATGCTCCCGGCCACCCTAATGAAACTGAAATGACAGTTAAAATCAAAGATGGAAGCACTGAGATAATGTTTTTACCAAAAAACACATCACTGATCTAGCCACTCGACCAAAATGTCTTAAAATCCGAGTGGTGATTCATGTCTTGTAATCGTTTGGGAAATATCAAGCCCTTTCTTTACACCCTGTATAACAAACCTAACTAAACTATGGCAGTTTTCCTCTACTCTCTTCAATTAATTTGTATGAGGTAGCATTCTTCAGTAGTTTATTTCAGCAAATGTTTCCACTTCCATTAAAAACGATAGATTACATTTAGTGCAGGTTTGTTTTATAACACTCCATAAAATTTATTTACGGGTGGAATGAGGGCAAATACAGACCTGTTTGTTTGCATGCAGTAATAAGGAATAAATTTCATCACACATTCACTTAATGCTGTAATTTTGACTATTTTCAGTGCTTGTACAAGTTTTACAACAATAAAGTATTTCATTTTTACTGTATTATTATTCACATGTTAACAATGTTTCTTGGCTCAGCCTTTAGCGAACCCTCTCCTAGTTCATGACAAAATACAATTTTTTGTCTATATTCACGATACCTGGTAACTGGTGAACAAGTTGACCTAAGGGGGTTATGATTGGTTTCTACATCAGTATTGAAAATGGTGAAATCAGTTCCGATTTCTGCGTGCCAAAGAGTTGGCTTTGGTTACATTGATATTATGGGTTGTAGTGAAGTCTTAAAATTTGTAACAGCTGCTGAATAGCAGCACTACAATATTATGCAATTAAATATATATGTATAAAGATTTACAGATATTTAGGATAGTACCCTTAAACCAGAGGAAATACCTACATGGAATCCAGTATCCTCAATGTCACTGGCACCTATCGTTGGATTTGAGCTCGATTGAATTATAAGTTCAGCAGCTTCTAGCCAAAAGCTCAAATGATCTCAACTTGACGTCAATGTCTCATAAAAAAAATGCTCTAAGCATATTTTGAGACTTCTAACCCAACTCATTAACTTGTCTTTTCAACAAGGAGTTATTCCCTCACTTCTTAAAATCTCAAAACTTTCAAAAAGGACAATTCCTCAAATGACTAATGGTCTGTCTGTTTTGCCAATTTTGAGCAATATTTTTTGAAAAAAACATTTTGGACAAGTGTGCTGCAGTATTTGGATGAACACAACTAACTTTCAGATGAACAGTTTTGGGCTCAGGAAAGGTAAATCAACGATAGACGCTGTTGTGAGTCTGAGGGATTAAAAAGTCAAAATACGACCATAGGTGCATTTCTAAACTTATGAAAGGCATTCAACTGTGAATACAAAATCCTGCTAAAAACTGGAATCACATGGCATCCGATGCTTACTATATTTGTGGCTTGTATCATTACTAAGCAACAGACCTAAAGTTGTCCAAATCTCAAACCACCTTTCAAATCCAATCCAGTTGAGCTACGGTGTGTCCCGCAGATATCAATTCTCAGCCCAATTCTATTTCTCATATATATCAATGAATGACATTGGGTTATCACTACTGCAACGGAAGTCATGCAGTATGCTGATAACAAAACTCTGTTTCTTCAGTGGAAAATTAAAATCTGTTGTGTCAAAAAAATCAACATTTCAACGGCCTCAATCTCAAAACACATCTAAATCCAATGTTATTAACTTTGCTCTGTGGCATGTAGACTTAGAATATGACCCTGCCATCATGTTGGCAGATTTATTTCTAGAAGTCTACAGCAATAATCTAGAGGGTTGACAATGAATGATCACACTGACCATATTTGCATCAAATTATCATCAGGCATTTATGTTTTGAGGACTTTAGCCCAAGTATTACCAAACTCAGGTTCTGATGACGGTGTATTGTAGCTTGATTTATCCCCACCTTACGTACGGAGTGGTATTGTGGGTGCTTGTGCAAGCAACCAGTTGATTCGAATAATCACTCATTTGAATTTCAGGAAGAATCTCGTAGAGAGACCTTTAAAAAATTACAGCTGTTGAGTGTTGAATCTACATTTTCGAAACAACTCTGTTCTGTATGTCTAAATGTGCCATGACAACTGGCCACAACATTCATTTGTATAAGACCAGAGGCAGTGAAGACTATCTAACTGGCAGACAAAGAACAGTAGTTTACGAACATCAGCTGCTCTCGCATGCACATGTTCACTTCATCAACAAGCTGCCCAATTGGATAAAAAATGCATCCAAGGAGCTCATAACTCGTTTGTCACAAGCATTTTAAAATGTTATACAGATTTTGGCATTTGACTAGGAAATTGCCCAATTAGGAGATTGACTTCGGTGCTGTAAGTGCAAAATTGGCAAATGGATGAAAGCTGCACGAATGTTGAATTGCTTTTTGAGTGTAATCCTCATCTGGTGAGAATGTACAAAACTTTAACTCTTTGAAATTGACATTTGCTATACCGTAAATCATGTCTCTGTAATTAACATTGACTGATTTAACCATCTGCAATATGAAAATCGTTTGTTACTGAATAATGCAGGTTTTTATTTTATTTACACATGGTTTAGGCTTAAGTTAACTTGGTATGTCTACTTGCGTATAATAGAAGAGTAAAAATAAACGTTGCAATAACTGATTGTGCCCTCAAAAACTATGTATTTATAATTTAGCCACTATGCTGAGCATTCAGCACAGCCTCAACTGTTGATGACAAAATTAGATTTGTCTTAGTATGTGTGTGTCCGTTGTGGGATTGTCATGTAGCTTCCCATGCTCATACAAACTTTGTTATGTATTTAACCATAGTTGTTTATTAACCATTTCTCGTTAATATTGATGTCACGTTCATCATTGATTCCAACAAGGAAGTTGCAGTAGTTCTTTAGTTCTAAATTAATTTAAATTTCTTTTACATGCTGATAAGTACTGTTTCATGTTACCTAGCTAAAAAAAGTCAATGGTTGTGGATTTGGCATTAATGTTTGAGTATTAAAAATGTGAATACTTCCTCTACCATCCTTCTACAATATTTGGCCAGTATTATGAGCTGATATTTAGGACATCATTTAGTCCTTGGTCATTGGACAAAACATTTTCCAATTAATTCAGTATTTCTGCACCTAAAGCATAATATAGGTGAGTAATTGCAACTGGAATTACCTCGTCACAATGCTTAGTAATTGTAATAAATTATGTACCCTACTGGTTGGTACTTATACTGGAATGAGACACCTCGACACTAAGAGTCAAGAGGCTGTAATTATACAGGGTGGTTATAAATTATTGTACACATTTTAAGATTGAATAAATAAATAACCAATCAACTTAAAAACATGGGAATTGTTTTATTGAATTGTAAATTTAAAACAGTTTTATATGCTGACTGAAAATTAATAATTGTACACATTACAATAATTATAAAAAGTAGTTATAAAAAGAAAGTAAAAATGTCACTTAAACTGTGGGTGTAAGGTATGAGTCTTCTTAATGACTTGTGTTGTGACATAGTCAGCTGGTCAACAATGGATCTTTCCACACCAGCTGTTAATTACAGTTGACTAAACAAACACTAAACTAACCTCAGTATCAAAATGGCTAGTGTGCAAGAAAAAGCAAGGTGTGTTCTTTGGTTTCATGAAAGCAGATCTGTAATAACTGTTCAAAGAAGGTTTCGTTTAGAGTATGGCCGCAATCCTCTGAGTAACAATTCTATAAAACGCTGGTATAGGCAGTTTGAACAGACGGGAAGTGTCCAACATAGAAAAGGTGCTGGTAGACCTCCAGTTTCTGAAGCTATTGTTGATCAAGTAAGAGAATTGTTTACGAGGAGCCCTGGTAAGTCTACTCGGCGTGCAAGTTTAGAATTAGGATTACCTCGATCAACAGTCTTAAACATTTTGCACAAACACCTTAAGCTCCATCCATACAAAATTCAGTTATTACATGAACTAAAACCTAACGATAAACCTCGACGCTACAATTTTGCTGTTAGATTACTTGACCTCGAAGAACAAACAATAAACATTGGAGAAAGAAATTTCTTGAAAAAAGTAATTTTTTCTGATGAAGCAACCTTTCATCTTTCTGGTAAGGTAATAGACACAATTGTAGGATTTGGGGTACTGAAAATCCTCATAATGTTCGAGAACAAGAAAGAGACAGCCCTAAAATAAACGTTTGGTGTGCATTGGCTATAGATGAAGTGATAGGACCCTTTTTCTTCGCAGAACCGACAGTCACTAAAGAGGTATACCTCGGCATGCTTGAACTTTTTGCAATACCGCAAATTGAGCATAGACAACCAAATGTTTACTGGCAGCAAGATGGTGCCCCTCCACACTGGGGTAAGATAGTACGTGACTACCTAAATGACACGTTTCCTGGTCGTTGGATTGGACGGGATGGTCCAATTCCTAGGCTCCACGTTCCCCAGACATTACACCCTTAGACTTTTTTTTGTGGGGCTATGTCAAGGACAGAGTCTTCGCCAAAAAAGTTCAAGATATTGAGGAACTCAAGAATAGAGTTCGAGAGGTTATTGGAAGCATAACTCCAGCAATGCTCAGAAACACATGGTGTGAGGTTGAATTTAGACTACAAACTTTGCGTGCAAAACCTCGGAGAGCACGTGGAATTAGTTTAGTTTCCTTGTTAAAGTATGAGTAACAGTAACCTTTTTGTCCTTCATTGGTAATAAAACTGTTTTAAATTTGCTATTTAATAAAACAATTTCCATGTTTTTAAGTTGATTGGTTATTTATTTATTCAATATTAAAATGTGTACAGTAATTTATAACCACCCTGTATTTTATTCCCTCCCATCAATCTTATCTATCAAGGGAGATTTTATTTGTATTCAGCAATTTATTAATATCTTACAATGTTTTCAGTCGTTATTTATCCTTAATTGTAACCTCTATTTGAAAGTGTTAATATTTTTTCTGTATAAAGCTAATAAAAATATTATTAATATTAGATCATTATCAAAATATACAGTGTTCAAAAAAGGGTGTCACAAACTTCTGTGGCTGATAGTACTCATCATTCCAAAACCAATGTCCTACAAGCATAGGTCAAAAAATGTGTTGTTTAGCCACTAGCCGCCATTTTTTATGTTTTATGAAAAATAATATCTGTAAACTAGTAAAGCTACAGATACCAAATTTTTCACATAGGTATTGATAAATAAGAGGAAAATTAGAACAACAATAGGTGTGATTGACTTTAACATTAACAAAATAGCGCCTGTTGAAAATTCAAATTACAAAAAACCAGTAGTACAGTGAGAAAAATGTACAAATTTCCAACTATTTGTCTACACATGAAATCCGTCCACACATGAAATCCGTCCACACATGAGCGAGCATGGTCACTTTAGAGGTAGGCTTGAACAAGCCAAGAGCAACAATCAGCTGATACATCTCAACTGTGACACAATATAGATCGTCGGCCTGCCTTCCATTTACAGATTTTGTGGATAGGTTTAATGTTTATGCTAAAAATTTAACTTTTATATAATGTGTCAAAAAATTGGCAAAATGCGAAAAAAATACTCGGCACTGGAAATGACCACACTAAACACTTAGGTGGGTGTCATTACAAACCTGATCACTGGTGGTTAAGGATTAATTAAGGAAGACATCACATTGCGCATCTTATAATGTTGTATTGTTTCCAAAATTAAGTTAAATTTAATAATAATTTCAAAATTGTATTGTAAAATAACTTCTAAATGCTCAATTCTGTTTCCCAGTAAAAACTTAAGATACCACTTTCACGAACAACATTGTTATATATTGAACATATTATAACTACTTGTCACCCCACTTTCATTGCTTAGAGAAAGGAATTGAAAATGAAGTAGACAACGTAATTTAAAATGTTTTTATGTAACAAAAACTTTTCATGGTATTAGCTCCGAATGTTTTATCCACCAATAAATTTCAGGGACAAATTACGATTTTATTAACAAAAATATGATAACATATGAAATAGCTCATGTATATAATACATCAGAGGTAAAGCAATTACATGAGGTAAGTACCTCTTATTTTTAAAGTAATACAAAAATGAAATAAGAATAAAACAGCTCAACCATACACTTTAAATGAGTTGTATTAATAGGCCATCTATTAAAATCAGTGGCTTTAAAGTTAAATACGTTTTCGTCGTCTGTTCTCCAGTACTCATTTACATAATATCGTAGTTTATTAGTGGACATAAATTACTACTAGGCCTAAAGGGAGTGTTTATGATCCAGTGAAGCTGGAGATGAAGGACTGGACAATGCCCTTCAGCTTGGCATCTGTGTCCTCGGTGATCTTGCCCTCCTTGGCGATGTTTGCCAGAATGTCCTTGTGGGATGCCCTGATAAAAAAAAAACCAATTATTTCAGCATCAGCAATATATAGGATCACGACGAGTACAAGCTACACATAAATAAATCTAGTTATATACCTTAGAATTGGTGTTATGTAAGAACAAATAAAGTCCTATTGATCCAATTTCCCATGATTTTATCTTCCTACAAAATTGCGTATGTCAAGACATGCCAGCGTGCCAACAAAATTTGAGCAAGTCAATACAAGCACTTGTGAATTAAAACGTGGTAATGTGGTAGGCCACAGACTAGTAAGTATTTCTTCAGTAGTAGGAGTTTTGTTAGATAAACAAAAATGTTAAGCTATCAATACCCAATTAGTAATGTAATGATGTGGCTTGTATTTACTTTTATTGCATCTGGACATCTATGAAGTTTTTATTAGAATAATATAATTTTGAAATATTTTGTAGCCATTGATTTTTTTTTATACTTGATTTTGGTCCTTACTCGCAGGATTAATATAAACAATTATTCAAGTTTAAAAAAAATATATATTTAGGAATTTGCATTAATAAATAAATTTGTATATAATTATACACTAGAGTTTAACACTGGGTAGTTCAATAGCTATTCAGTTAAGAATTAAAATTTGTTGCTTGCCTTAAAAGAGACTCAACTTACTTTCTTAAATCATATGTTTCTATGTTTTAACATCGCTGTAACTTTTCAATATGATGGTTAACTTTATTAACATAAAATGCATTCTCTCAAGTGGTTTTAACAAACAATTGGTTTGCAAAATAATTTTGCAAGATATGGTGATACATTGTCACTTTCATTGTGAGGAAATCACTGAAAGCAGGAAACTCTCTCTCTCTACCTATCTGTCAACAAAACTCTACTTCTGATTTTCACATTATTTTGAACAGTATTTTTTTGCATCCCTTGTCAGTGTCGTACTACTGTAGTGCTACACTGCAGCAAACACAGAATAAACCTGTGACCACTTTTTGTTTACAGTATCATGACAACAATAAATTTTTGAAATGAAAGTCAATTTTATGCTACTTCTACAGTGGTTTTATATCACAACTGGCACAACACTGGAAATCTAGACTGTTTCACTATGTGGTGCATATAATTATGTGAATATGCTATATTATCTGAACCTAGGGTTCCAAAGCATGAAGAACCCATTCCTACAGTTGTAATGTTTTAAAAGACATTGGAATTTTTTCAGAGTTAAAAACTATTAACAGTTCTCTGGCCCAAAACATTTTCAACAAGTACTTAGTTACCAACCGCTGTTCTCTTCAGGGTGAAATCCAAATTGGCCACTGTTAAATTGTATTCTCGACCAAGAAACAGTCTTAACATATTGCTTCAATAAGATTGGCAGGTAATTAAATGCAGCACGTATACCATGCATAATTAAGAGTTATTCATGTAAGTTTAGGTACAATTATGTCGTGATCAAAATATTCACTTTCACTTAAATTTAAAAAATATGTTTCTTTCATTTCATTTATTTCTAACCCTATTTGTGTGGCCCTAGCTTCCCTGATTTATAAGGCTGATTTTAGAAATATTAAACATGATAAATGTATTCTTGTACAACTAATAAAATGCTTTTTGACATTTCCTATTTTATGAGATCTATATGAAGCACTTTTAGAACTGTATAATTAAGAATTTTTCAATCCAGATAAAAATATTAACATAAACAAGAATAGCACAATAGCACTACTAATGAACTCACTTGATGTGGGCAAGGAACTCCTTCTCGAAGGCAGTGATCTTGGCAGGGTCCAGCTTGTCCAGATGACCTCGGACACCACAGTAGATGACAGCCACCTGCTCCTCAATAGCCATGGGTACGTATTGGCCTTGCTTGAGCAGCTCAGTGAGTCGCACACCACGGTTGAGCAGCTGCTGGGTAGCGGCGTCCAGATCAGAACCGAACTGGGCGAATGCAGCCACTTCACGGTACTGGGCCAACTCCAATTTCATGGATCCGGCCACCTGCTTCATGGCACGTGTCTGTGCAGCAGATCCTACACGTGACACAGACAGACCCACGTTGATGGCTGGCCGGATACCCTTGTAGAACAATTCTGTCTCCAAGAAGATCTGTCCGTCTGTGATGGAGATCACATTGGTTGGAATGTAAGCGGACACATCTCCGGCCTATTGTAATAATCAATGATTAATAAAAAAACTTATAAATAAAACAAATTTAATGGTAATTTACATAATCTTCATTTGACACAATAGTACATATATATTATTCCTAATAAAATTTAAAATACACTTATCTAGAAATCTACATATTAATATCAAAATAGGTCCAGTTTTTGTAAACATTATGTTTGTGTTTGCATTACATTTCATTCTAGTGAGAGAGTGTACTGTATTAAGCAAGCAACTTTCAGATCTGTTACTAATAAGCATAAAAATCAAAGTTTATTTGTTTATCTTAATCTTTTTTTGTAACTACAATTATTTAAATTTATTTTTATTGTGAGTTTTCCAACACATGTCTAATTAATAAACTAGACTGAGTTTAATGAGTTCTCACTGGTATACAGCAAATATCACCAAATTCTAACAGACCTGAAACTCCTATCTTAACATTGTTGTATTTTGTTTGCCAATAAGCGGTTCAACAGTACCTGAGTTTCAATGACGGGAAGGGCTGTGAGGGAACCACCACCGTTGGTGTCACTCATCTTGGCAGCTCGTTCCAGCAGACGGGAGTGGAGGTAGAACACATCTCCGGGGTAAGCCTCTCGGCCGGGGGGTCGTCGCAGCAGCAGGGACATCTGCACAGTAGTATCAGACCTCAACTTACAACTTTCAACAATGAAATTTGCTTAAATATATAAATGCCTGTAGCATTTTCTAAAGAGAATTTCAACATATTAATCTGGAATTGTAGACTTTAAAGACACTAAGAACAGTTTTTATGCTAACATATTGAATAAAAATTATTGTATATTGATAGAAACATTTATCAAACTAATTTGAGAATTGTTTGAACGAGTACATGATATAATTAAACAGATACAGTAAAAACAAAACAAACTTTTGGAATTATATTTTAAGGTGCAATAGAATAATTCCATAAATGTCCATTCTTTTTATACCATATATCCTTACAGTAACCACAGTCATCCATTGCTGCTTATCTTTAGTATCTAAACACAGATAGCTAAATTGTAATGGGGAAACGCTATTATTTAAAGATAATACTGTTCTGTTTCTTGTGCAATCAAAAAAAGCCTCTTACTAAAATTCTATTTATATCCAAGCAAGCAAGTGTAAGCTTTATTAGCTTACATATCACGAATCAAGAATCTTTATTAGTCATAATAACATTATTAAAATGCATTGACATCGTCACCAGAGTTTCAATAAAATATTAAATCTAGATATATTACATTAAATGTTAATTCCAGTGAAAACCTGACTGGCCAGATGAAATCACAGTATGCTACGTATAACTAAGCATGGACAATCAACAATAAATACATGTATTAATAGATTTTATAGAAAATAAATTAATAACATTGTAATAAAATGGTAAAACATTCAATAATAAATAGTACAATAACAGACAATTTAAAACATTTATGTGGGCTACAATAGAGATAGGTTTAAAAATTAAAAAGAAACATCTATCACAGACAGTGCCAGGTATTCATCTATACTATAAAAAGGTCTAGTTAACAGCCATCTATACATCACTGATTTGAATTTACTAAGACTAATGTTATGACTGGTAAGAGGTAGTTTATTAAACAAACGGATACCGATTACACAATACATAGATTGTGTTTTACTTAATCTGCAGTAGGGCTGATCTAAATATAAGCTGCCTCTAGTAGGATAGTGATGAATGTCATTTCTAAGAGAAAAGTCGCCAAGTCGCCATATATAGTAAACTAGAATAAAATATTTTAATTTGGTATACATCAGGTCCAGAGGCCAGTATGTGATTCAATTTTTCAACTTAACATGTGATAAACTGAAAACAATATTTGAATACTTTTTTGTTTGTTTAGGATCATAAATTATTTCTCCTGAACTAATTTGGCAATAGATTGGAATTACATTAAAACTTTTTTTTAGTACGACTATAAAACATTTTTAGTAAGTGCTTATAATACAATAAAGCTAATATGTACCTGTCGGTAAGCGACGGCCTGTTTGGACAAGTCGTCGTAGATGATGAGTGCGTGCTTTCCGTTATCACGGAAGAACTCACCCATGGCACAACCCGAATAGGGAGCCAAGTACTGCAGGGGAGCAGCATCGGAGGCAGTGGCAGATACAATGATGGTATACTTCATGGAACCAGAATCTGTGAGTCGCTTCACAATTTGGGCAACAGTGGATCGTTTCTGGCCAATAGCTACGTAAATACAGTATAGCTTCTTCTTCTCGTCTTCGGCGTTGTTAAACCTCTGTTGGTTGATGATGGTGTCAATGGCCAGAGCAGTCTTACTGTAAAACAAAATTAAAGATTTGATAAATGTGCTTGTATGTTTCACATTGGTCTTATTAAAAAGGTTTCAAAATGATTTCAAACTTTAGTTGACAGAAGTTTCTGAATACAGAATCAACAAAGAGTTTCAATTCAGAAATTACATTAAAAATCGGTACTTTGTTATTAACTGGAGGCCACTATTTTTTCAACAGTTTTTCTTACCAGGCACCTAAAAATACTAGATTATTGCAAAGAACAGACTTTATTTGACTTAATGTGAACATTACATTTCATTATGACTATCGGTTCTTGTTTTTTGCCTCTCGTAAGGAAGTACTGTCGGTAACAAGTAGGCCACTCTGTTCCTATCTATTTCTTGTTATAAAGCAATATAAGTAGGTTTAATTAGCTTATCATAAATATGTTACTAGTAATACCAAATTTAAAGAAAACCTTTACGAGCATTCTCGTGATCTGAGCCTTTATTGAAATACATGTAGGAATAATAAATTGAATTAGTAAGAAATAAAACAGACCACTTCATCCAGTAGGGTGGCTGGTTGTACAAAGTAAATCAACAATAACTGTGACAAAAACCAGTAATATTGAGCTTGTGAATTTGGGTACTATCTCTTTTTGGGAATTTGGGATGTTTTTCTTTGTTTGCCAGAAGTGTGGTACCACCAAAGCCCGCACTGATGGCCAGGGGCATTTCCAATCGGTACTTTCTTGACCTCAGATCATGTCCCAGATAGTCCGTCCAACTTGTCCGTGTCAGATAATGTTTGAATATCTGGCACATGATGAGGTTTCTGACGAAAAAAAAAATATCCCTTGAAATAGTACCTAAATTTTCAGACATGAGCACTCGTAAATGTTGACTATTTATTTTTTATTAAGTTTTTATTTATAATACGTACATATAAATACAGCATAATAACAAATAGTACATAAGGGCAGATTGGTCTCCTTTTCACAGCCATCACTTCCTTTTGGGAGGCAGAAAACCAGAACTGACTGTCATAATGACATGTAATTTTCAAGGTAAGTAAATAATCTGTTCATTTTAATAATGTAGTTTTTTTTTAGATCCATAGAGAGAAAAAAAGTTAAAAATAATAGTGGCCTCCGCATAATACCTATGTACCCAAAACTCATTGATTTCCAAACAAAAGTAGTTTATTGCTATTATGACACTTTATTTCTGGCATGTTCTTAAATATCTCCAAGGTAATTTCCTAATTCATGGAATCAGTACTACCTCATGTTGCCCATAACCCAGTGATATATTGATTGATAGGTGTATGGCAGTGCTCTCACGTCAATGAAATAAAAATTTAATGTTTTCAATAAATAAGCTTTTTAAGTCTACTTACCCAGTCTGCCTGTCACCAATGATGAGTTCTCGTTGTCCTCGGCCAATGGGCACAAGAGAGTCGACAGCCTTGATACCTGTCTGCATGGGCTCCCTCACAGAGATACGGGGGATGATTCCAGGTGCCTTCACTCCCACTCGAGCCCTATAAATCATTCGCATGTAGCAACAGCTTACTGGCAATATTATATATTATTGTGGAGTTTAAAATTTACTAAATTCATGTGTTCATAAATATTACTAGGCGTTTTAATTGTTCATTTTCAGTGTTGTATTATTGTTGTGTGAGAGAATGTGTTGTGTGCATGAGTTTCTAGGATTGTTTGTCATATTTTATATGACATTTTGATCTAAAACATAATATTATTGACTTTGAATACAAATGATATGATATTTATATCTGAATGAATCATTCTTGCTCTATGACAAATATAAGGATGTTAGTAACGCTATTCACTGTTTATGTTAAAATTCTATCCTTCTTTCCCATTATCGTTGTATTGAGAGCTGAAGAATTGTCTCATATTTTTTTGTTTTCTTGTGTTACATGTAAAAGTAAATTAGGCTACTTTAACTACTTCTTAATGATCTATTTTAATTTATAACGGCTATATATTGTCCAATTTTTTATAAAATTTAAAAGAATTGCCTTGCGGTGTACTAATTTGAGTTCTTCTACTTTATTAATTTAATTGGAAATTTTCTGAATTAACTGAAATTTTCTATAGTCTGACGTTTACTGTTTAGGAAAAATTAGTATTATTACTTTACAAATACCTAGCTAATACAGTAGGCCTATTCTGAATTGAAAAAAAAAATTAAAAGTGATAACATTTTTACATAAAATTTTGAACATTTTAATGTATTATAAGATTTGATCTAATTTTATCTGAAGTCTGAAAGTTTTCATTGACTGCACCTGACTTAAACTATTACTCATCAAAACAAGAAGACTAAATAAATCTTAGTCTTATGTTAAAATTTGAAATATTGTTTAGCTATTCTGAAATAAGCTGGTATGATTGACGATATTATCTAAGTACACACACTGAACAGAACTGACCTGGTAGTTCCCTTGAGAGGTCCCTTGCCGTCGATGGTGTTACCCAGAGCGTCTACGACACGCCCCAACAAGTCCTCACCAACAGGCACATCTACGATAGCACCAGTTCGCTTGACAATGTCTCCCTCCTTGATGAGCTTGTCATTACCAAACACTACCACACCCACATTATCAGGCTCCAAGTTAAGAGCCATACCCTGTAAAACAAGACATGTCAAATAAATAATTTTAAAATTTAAAAAAATCCTCAGAAAGTTTATAGCATAATTTGTAATTTTATGTTTCGTAAGAAGGATAATATTGACGTTTGTTACCATTTAAAAAAGATGTGCTTCTTACTAAATTTATAGTCTTCATATTTAATTTTTTTAATGTAAATGCATTATCTAAAAAAACAATATTTATCCAAGAGAAAAGATTTTAATGGTTTTATATAAACATCACAAATTTGAAATCTTTGAGGATTTGCTGACTTTTGTAACTTATTCTAAAAATTACCTATAAATTTCTTCAATTTAAACTTTTGTTATGTACATTTCAAGACATAATAGTATAAAACTAGATATTCCAGACTTTTCAAATTAACATTTACACTACGTTCTGCTAAAGAATTTATAAAAATTAACTCAAGTAATCCTTTTTTATATTTATATATATTCATTTTTAATGTAAACATAGTTTTTTTATATTTTTTGTTGTTAAATTATTTCTTTGTGGAAACAATAATGTTTCTAGAGGAACTATAGCTTGATATATATGAAAATTGACTTAAATTTCGTAAATAAGTAATTGCCAACAGAGTAGCAACCACTGCATGAGGAGAAAAGGCAGTATGTTACTAAGAGTTACCTAAAGAAAAGACAAAAATGTATTGGAGAAATATAGAATTATTCCACAGATGTTTGTGTCTTGGTGATACTAATGAATTGTTAAAAAATATGATTATCTGCTAATGCCAATTGTTATACATTTTCTTACAAGATTTTATATTCTATAACGTGTACAAGGGAGTAAATTACAACACTTGTAATTTACCCAAAGCGTTAATAAAGATACTTGAAAGTAAGAAATATATATATATATATATATATATATATATATATATATATATATGTACTCTATCTTCTTTGATTATTAAATATTACCCATAACCTGAAAACATAATAGCAGATCATAGAACTAAACGCAAAATCTACACATTTGGCTGTAGACACACAGTTATGATGCGTTTTTGACCTTTCCTGTAAATTTGAATAATTTACCTTCAGTCCGGAGGAGAATTCCACCATCTCATCGGCCTGAATGTTCTTGAGTCCATAAACACGGGCGATACCATCACCAATGCTGAGTACTCTGCCAGTTTCTTCAAGGTCAGCCTACAAAATTGCAATGACTCGTTACATTATATATAGATGAAGAACCCTATCTTCTAGAAAACTCAATCTTCAAGGCCAGCCTGTGTAGAAAATTAGAAATATATTTCAGTGTCGTAATCTAAATGAAACTGGTATTTTTATTTTAAATTTTAAAAATTTGATAACAACACTTGCCTTAGGCGCATTTCCCAAAATTCGGTCTTCAAGAATGGAAGATATCTCAGCCGCTCGCTGACTGCATGATACATGAAGTTTGCGGCTGGCTACTTGGGCAGCAGGCCATGAAATCTGAAACATGAATCCAAGGTAAATTCAGAATTTGCCTGAATATTAAAAACTATAAAAACTGAATCATGGAATTTATATTAGAAAATATCCAATCAGATGTTTTATGATAAACATGATTGATAGAACATGATATTCATAATAGTATTTTGGCTTACCGCTTAGCATATAAAATACACATTATTGACTTTCATGCAGTTGACATTGCATGTAACTGTAGTTAAAAGAATGTGTACTGTAAAGTATGAGTTAAGCTATAATACCTAATTAACAGGTCACATTTCAATATGTTATACCTGATGTTATGTTGAAGACCTACAATGCTAATATTCACTGTCATTCATGGTGTTTTCCTTGTGGGGTAATATTGGATTAGCAAGTAGAATCTCTGGAGTTCATTTTGAACACCACTTTTATTACCCTTGGGATTCTCGTTCGGCCATCTTTGTATGTACTGTATACTACTTTGTACATCAAATGTTACCTACCTCTTTAGGTATTTCATGGCAATTGATGTTCACTCTTTTGAAACCAATTGCCAAAAAAGACAAAAACACAACAATTAGTACAGTCAGGTGCATGTACAGTAGCACCCAAAATAGTTTTAGTTGTCAGGGCATACATTTATTTAATGCATTACATTACCCAATAAAATACAGTTCTTTAACTAGTTAAGATCCTAAAGTACTTAAGACTATTTTAATATTTACATGTCTCTGCAATATCCAACATTTTAATATAGTTCATTTTAATTAATTATAACTTCATTTACTGTCTTGTTGATTTTAAGTTAGCTTATTCGCTAATTTTACTGATCATTGGCATTGTAATGCTTCTTGCCTATAGAGATATGAGACCATGTTTAATACATACATACATTGACTACTTACTCTTTTTGTACAACTTTGAAAATGTTTTGAAAAAATATTTACAAATTATTATGGTAAACACAGGTATCCAAAAAGGAGTTATTGTTTCTATAGTAAACTAGTAACTTATCATTTGTAGCCTATTTGACGTGTAAGACCAAATCAAAATGTCAAACTATCAGTGAGTAGGCATTCCTCTTGAGTCTCTTGTCTATTTGCAACTGAAGATGTTAGGTATAGTCACTACAATAACAGTTGTCTGTGTGTGCCTACATTCCTACAGGCCTGTCACTATGTATATGAACTTAAATGATTCGTGCCATTATATTTATTGACTTCAAAATTTCTTTATTAATTTTATAATGTTAATTTGCCTGACAATATCTTCTGGCCAATCAACAACTTCATATGAACAAGCTGATGACAGTGCAATGGCATCAAAACTGTCCTGAACCTTTAGTATACAGGATAAGATGGGTTGTTCTCAAAAAGTGGGGATATTTTTACATAACCAAAAAATGTGCTATATTTATCATAGTGATTAATTTATTATAATAGGTCTACATTATAATATATAAATTTATTCATGGTTGTGTGTAAGAATAATACGAAACATATAAAGAATAAGAGAATGGTGTAGCTTGTCCACTTGGAT
Source organism: Homalodisca vitripennis (assembly GCF_021130785.1). NCBI lineage: Eukaryota > Metazoa > Arthropoda > Insecta > Hemiptera > Cicadellidae > Homalodisca > Homalodisca vitripennis. The sequence goes on from NC_060208.1 coordinate 163,481,998, forward strand.
AAAGAAAACTTATTTTCAGTACATAAATTTGTTAATTTATTTTGTAAAATTAAAGAGGCCATCAGTTTTGTCACACACTGGTGACTTCACAGTGGTTTTGTTATCCACCATTCCCAAAATCATCTGAGAAGCTTTTCACTAATAATTTTGATGTTGTGTTAGAATCAGTTTTTGGTCACACACTGCTGACTTGAAAATGTGGTTTTGTCATCAACTGTTCCCAAACCTGCACATCATCTAAAAAGCTTTTCACTGATTTTGGTGTTGTGTTAGAACTAATGCATTTAATTGCTGATTCTTTTACCTCTGACTGTTAATGTTTTCAAATGGTAACTGTGAGAGGAGCAAATATGGTCGTCTTCAGTTTTCCTAATTTTGGTTATAATAATTTGTTTGATCACTGTAAATATTAAATTCACATTTTAATTTAAAACATATGATTGTTACTGAGGACTATAGATACTTTTATATCGATTGATAGTTTTAGGATTTGAGATGAGAATATTAAGTATCGATGATTTCATTCTTCGATACAAAAAAAACCGGGTCCGCTTATCGTACTCTACCCGCAATATTATCAAAACTAATTGAAATTTTATAAATTTCATTTGTAAGGAGTATCATCAATGGTTATCCACCTAAAGCACAAGACAGTGCTGACTCTCGACCTATTGATAAATAGCCTATGACTTTCTAGAATAAGGAGTATATTGACAATTAATTATGAATATATGGCATTTGCAAAACATTAAATTTATCAACTTGGTTTAAGTGGGCATCACTTTTTAATTAATTTAGCCTATATATCATCAAGGCTTTTTAAACTAAACAAATTAAACCATTTCTCTGACAAACCAAAGCTCTTGAAATGCAATAGGCCTAGCCTATTGGGTGTAGAAATTCAATGTGTGTAACATTTTGTAAGTTAAGTGGCCGCTAAACACATTTAAATGTAAAATATTTAAATAATTATAATTTTTTAAGGTAGTATTTAATATTAATTCATAACACTACTTTGAAAAAATGATAGATGGGATTAACTTGCCCTTCTGCTTCTAAAGGTGACCCGATAGTACAAGAGTGCTTTCAGGCCACTGTACAATTTAATACTTTTACGGATTAAGTACGGAATAAAACATTCCATACTTACTTTAAACTGTTACTAGTATACTTAACAAATTACCTGAGGGGCAGCAACAGATAATTGCTTAGCTAAGGCAGAAGCCAAACGAACGGAAAGTTGAGCCATTTTTCCTCCGGCCCTAGAACACTGAAGAAGATGGAGAACGGTAGAACAGACGACGAATCGGCTGATACCGTCTCCCAGCATGCAAAGCAGTGTCTCCTTTACTTTTTAAATCGTTACTTATTATTTTTATTATACATTTTATCACTGTATTTTAAATTATATTCAATGAAAACTTTTTTAACAGCCACGCATTATATTGGAACCATTGAATTACGGAAATAAATGTTTTGGCTACGTATAGCTCGTGGTTCTGGGTTCAAGACTAAATTTACCCGGGCTTTTTGAATTTCGTTGTTTTATATATTATGATTGAATTATAGTTAGTTTTAATTTACTTCTAAATCGAAAATTATTATAATAATTACATTGAATAAGGTCGAACGGTATTTCAATACTTACAAAAACAACTTGCTGTGTTAAAAGATGTACCTATGTAGTTAAAAAAAAATAATAAGAATCAATTTGTTTATTCCTCTATATTAATAAGCAGGACATGTTTGATAAACTATTTTATTTACTAATTCAAAACTGGTTCAGAAGGGTAGAGTTATTTAATATATTTTGGTAAACACCATTTTACATAAGGAATCCTTACTAATTTAAAAATTACAAAAAAAAAAAGATATTTGTTGAGAATACAATTCAGATAACCATGCAATAGTAAAAGGTTGTTAAAATAACTATAACAATACAGACATAACAATACAGCTATAATAGCTATTAACAACATTAGTACAAGGACGATATTACTAATAAATAATAACAAGGATAACACTAAAACAAAAACTATAACAAGAAGATTGATAATAATATTCTGAGGTTGACAAAAAAGATGCCAAATTTTTGACAATTTTCAGATGATTATTTATTTAATACCTGATACTCCATTCCTTGATTCACTGAGACCATTGCCATTCATTGAGACCACTGAGACGTACCTTTTCAATATTCAAAGTAGGATGGTGGGATTCAGTTAGCACTATATTATATAATAATTAATAATTCTACAGAAAGTGACAGTTCCTGCTGAGATCCTGAAGGATGGTCTTGACTTAATGCTTGAAACTCACGCTGCTGTGGAAGAAGTCAACATAGGAGGCAAGAGCATTGCCCAACTTCATAAGTCTTGGGAAGGGAGCATGTAGTAAGTAGTACATTTTGTGAGACTGACAAAGAAATCATGGGATCTTGTATTGAGTGAAGTTTTGAACTCTGTGAGGGATGACAGCTCGGGGCAGTACACCTTATCAATCAATCAATCAATCAGTAGGCTTTATTCGTGAACATCAAGTACAGAATAAGGGTCAACAATCGATAAAACAAATAAAAAAATTAAATCTAAGTAATACATAAGGTCATGTCTCTCCTTGGGATGTTCTACAGCATGTCACAAATTCTTCCAGGCTGTAGATTGATTCTCTCAGCAACCAGGTCTTCAGGCTTCGTTTTAGAATTTCAGGATTGTCTTCTTTCAGCTTAGGTGGGAGTAGATTATAGAGTTTTGCTCCTTCATATGATGGTTCTTTGGAAAATAGAGATGTCCTGTGTATTGCCAGGCTGAAGTCTTGAGCATGTCTTGTTTGCAGGCCATGAAGATCACCATTTCTAGTAAGTCCTTGTTTGGAGGCATGTACAATGACTTCAATTATATAAATAGCCACAACTGTCAATATTATTAGTGTTTTAAATACCTCTCTACAACTATCTTGATGTTGGAGGGAAGCCATGATTCTTACTGCTCGCTTTTGAATGAGTAGGATCCGCTGAAGGTTCTTTGAGGACGAGCTGCCCCATAGAATCACTCCATATCTAACATGAGACTCAAAGAGCGAGTGATAGACTGTCTTTGTAGTCAATTCTGTACTCACTGCCGTGGTTCTTCTCAGTACATACAAAGCGGTGTTGAGTTTTAAGCAAAGAGAATCAATGTGGCTGTCCCATGAAAGTTTGTCGTCAAGAATCATTCCAAGGTGCTTCGTTTGTTCAACAGTTGTGATCTTGGGTGTTCCAGAGACTTTGTTCTTGTGCTTGCCCAAAATCATCTGTTGTCTTCTCTTCGTTAAAGACCAAGTCGTTTGCTATACAGTAATCATGAGCCATGCTGACAGATATGTATGAGGCTATTTCTAAAGCCTCAGCTGATTTGTTGTTGGATAGCAGCACAGTGTCATCAGCATACATGATTGCCTGACTGTAAGGTTCCATGAATGTGGAGAGGTCGCAAGTGAACAGAACGAATAAGACTGGTCCCAAAACAGACCCTTGGGGGACTCCTCTTTTTACTTCTCGTGAAGCAGATTTTATATTTACTGTTCTTCCATTAATAGTCTGTTTCAGTTCTACTATTTGTCTTCGTTCACTTAGATAGCTATGAAACCATTGAAGTGCAGTGTCTTTGATTCCTAGCCTGTCAAGTTTTGTTAAAATTAAACTGTGGTCAAGGCAATCAAATGCTTTGATAAGATCCAAAAATGTGCTATTAACCGTGTTTACAGCTTCGATGCAGTCAATAATTTTTTCTACAAGTTCTGTAAGAGCAGTCAATGTTGATTTTTCTGGTAAAAAGCCATGCTGTCCAGCAGGTAAAAGATTATTCAGTTGTAGGTGATGAAAAAGTCGTATTAATACAACTTTCTCAATAACTTTTGAGGCTGTAGGTAATAAGGAAATTGGCCTGAAGTTTTTCATTTCACGTTTCTTTCCTTGTTTGTGTAGTGGATATGTTTTAGAAATTTTGAGCTTGTCTGGGAAAATTCCTTGAGATAGAGATTTATTTACAACGTCTGTTAGAGGATGAGTTAATTCAGAAGCACAGAATTTGAAAAGTTGTGAAGTGATGTCATCAATTCCAGCTGCAGATGAGGTCTTCATACTTACTGGTAAGTATCTTGTAGAGAAAGCAAATGTCTGCAATCTCACAACGAAGTGGTGAGGATCAAGGCCGAGCTGGAGCTCAATTTCATAAATGTGAGATTGTGATTATTGAATCAGTATTACATTTTGAGATAATAATTTATCTACTTGTGAACTACACAAGTACACATGCGCACATCATTAACTCATGAGAGGAAGTAGAGGACTGGACTGGTTTCAGTTAATATGACGATGCACATCAACTTAAATATAACCATTCCTTTGTAAAGAATTACCTCTTGTTTGTATCAAGTTGTTCCCAGTGAGACCTCATTATTGGAATACAATCCGAAGTGTAGCATGTACAGGGTTGTGACTGTACAAATAAATATAATTCAGTATTTACCACAATTTATTGAGAGTGGATGTAGATACATCAACACTTATGTAATCATATGCAAAATATTAAGCAAAGAGACCACTGTTATTTGAAAGGTTTACTTCCATTGTTTTGAAAACCATTAATGCTAAAATAGTGCAGAGGATAATAGATTACTAATATCAAATGATCTTGGAAATTATTAAAAGTTTAGTCTGGCTTCTTTTAAATCACTCCATAATATAAGATAATAAATTACTGCACATATTAAAACACTAAAATTATTATCTGTCTGCCTACTAATGCATATAGAAAACAAATACTTACTCAATAACATAATATGGGTAGAGATAACTTGTATAATTATTTGATCAGATAGTTTATTGTGCAGTATAAACCAGTATTAGTACAGGGTTACATGATTGATACTCGTTGCTAATAAATAAAGAATATGAAAAATGCTTCTAGATTTTCTCTCAACAAAATTTGTTAGGAATTAAAATATTATATAAAAAAGAATTTTTTTAAAACAAAATCTGGACATTTCTTCAAGTTTAGTAGTAAGATTAGGCAACAGGATTTGCTAAAGCTACGTTAAGATTTGTTTAAGCTACACCTATTTTATGTGTCTTGCAACTTGTGCTTAGTTGCGAGAGAGATACATGATATTTAAGTGCAACATTGCATATTACATAAGTAGTAGCATGGTTTGCCACAAATAGGCATATGTGTTCCTCAAGACTGACAAGAAGTGTCATGAAACAATCGTAACTCTTTAGCAGTTCAGTATACGTTCCAAATCCTTGCACCTTCTTATATAGTATTTATTTATTTATACCCACGGTAATGCTAGTTTAACATTGAAATATTTTAAAATATACATAATTTGATTGTATTTCAATTTATAACATGGAATGGAGAAAAAACATAGACTTTTGTAAACAAACAGAAAAAAGTTGGTTATGGAAAGCAATGCACATTGAATATAAAAATTGCACAAAATATTGAGGTTCAATTTAGAAAATTGTTTTCTTGTATTCGTTATGTTATCAAAGCATACTCACTAAAATCAAAAGCTTAAATTTTTATTTCCATTCTAAAGAAACTAAGAAATTGAACAAAGAGCAAAGAGTGGGATGTCTGGTAATTATATTTTGACTTCAACTTCATTTTGGTTTTAAACATCTCTTCCGGCCTTGTTGAAATATAGATGTAATTTATTAGTTATGACTGTTTAATTGTACAAAACTTATTATATGGTGCCTAAATATTGGCATGTTAATGTACTCATAACACTTTAAATATTTAGAAATTTTCTCAATCATCAATCTTGTATGAATATTTAAGAAATAAATTGGATTAAATCTTGAAATCTTACATGTCAAAGATTGTTATAAACACATAAATTTCTTTGTAAAAACATGGACTTGATTTATTTACGATCGGTTAGAAATTAATTAAAAGTATGTAAACATATTCATTTATAATGATTATAACAATGTTATACATTTCTAAAACTTGAATGACCGTTGTGTCAAGACTTCACAAAGTACTATAAACCTTGTAGCTCGTATAAACATTGTAGAACTAAAATATAACCATTCCTTTGCTAAAATTTAAAAACAGCAACCATCTTAAAACCGTTAAAGATATAATAAAAGTTGTTAAAATTACCTAATAATAAAAGACATGCCATTTTGGGACTATGTTGAGAAATAGTCAGAATTAAAAGTTGTGCATAAAAGGTGAATGACAGCCGTTTTGAAACTTTTTATAGGTTAAGACTGGCTAATGAACTCATCTAAGCTAGTATGAGGAAATACTGTCTTTGTTCCAAGTTTAACCAGAGTATATTACAATTTACAGCTGTTATCATGTTGACTAGCTCATATTATATAGCATGCCATTGCTATTATAGGGTACCATGATTGGAGAAAATGCAAAAATCTCCAGGAAATTCTGTAACAAGGGTGATTACAAGTTTTGATAAAAGTTTGTTAGGAACGCCGGATTCAAACATGTACAAAATTAAAACAATACAGATAAACAAAACTCTTGGATAAACTAATGTTTTGTTTGTGATGCTCAAATGCTCATAATATATCCAGCCTTTGAACTCTGTAACAAGTACTTTAAACTCTAGTCAATAAATTTGGGTGAGAGATGGTAGCAAGATAGTAGTAACCAAGAGATGATTGAAGATGAGCATGTTTTCATTGTTCACTCCCTCAATGAAGCGGAAGCTTAGTTTGCAAGAAGGAGCCTCCAAAAATAGAAACAAATTTTATTTTGACTTATGAGGTTCCAGCAATATGTTTTTACACTATGCTGCTTATTTACAATGTATACAGTATATACTTACAACATGAAGGAATTTCATAAGCCTGGACACAATGGAGGTGGTGGATGAAGGCAGTCCATTGAAACAGAAGACGGGTTGTATAGTTGCAGTTACATCTTAGTGTTTGTACGGGGAAAGTCGGTTTGGTGAAGATGATTGTTCTGGGTCTGCGGGGGATGCAGTGCTTGACAGTGGATCTAGCGAGGGTACTGTTGGCTGTTTGTGGGGAGAAGCGACTTCTGACAAAGAGAGTAATTTTTTATTGAATCCAAAATAACAAAACATATCCATTCAGATACACAATTAAAATTTTGAAAAATACAAATAATACTAAAAGAACAGGTGTCTCTGATGTCGAAACGATGTAGAGAGTTTGTTTTGAGCTTCTTTGTCGCCGACTGTTTTGGATCCCTGCAGATGGATGTTGATTCCAGATGTCAAATCTGTCACAGCGTTAGACTTCAAACGATGCAATAACTGGAAGATGAACTGGAGCTGAACTTAACATTCTTATTGAATCAACCCTTCCCACCATTACTCTACAATACCATTGATGTTGCTACTAGAGTACCAAATAGATAAAAATATTGTATAGACTACTTCATTATAAATTTTGGAAGACAATTTATAGTCATATTCAATGATAACAAAGCTTTCAGACCATTATGGGCAAACTTTCACAATAAGTCAACTTTCAGACAATGGAAATATTTTTTTGAATTACGTTACTGTAAATAAAAGAATATTTAGTGAGTAAAACATATGTTCATTTCCATTTGATCTAAATAAAGAAAATTGGTTGAAGTTGTATTTATCTCCTTGTAAGATGAAATTTTCATATTTTTACTCCGAAATATGGTTTTATTTTCACAAACGTTTCTCTAAAGTTAAGAAAATATACTCTGAAAATGCAAATGGAGTGATAATGAGATAAAAAAAGTCAGATCAACCATTACCATAGTTTTTTAAAAGTAAATAATGACTTTATTTCAAATCCCAAAGAGGTGTCAAATGTGTTTAACATCTTTAATGTTAATATGGTAGAAAACTACTTAAATCCAGAAATTGAGAGGAACAATACTGTTAACAATGAAGCTTCATCATCAAATTATTGTTGTTATATGCCTTTATATGAAACAAATATGCTTAAAATTATAAGTTCAATTAAGCCTAAGTGGTCTTCCGGGGACGGTGAGATACCCTCAATGCCTTAGTCTTAAAAGCTAAGGAAGTTCTTGTCAAACCTCTCATACATGTAATGAATAGTTCCATTAGATCTAACACATATCCTACAAAATTAAAAGTTTTTTAAAATCATTCCTTTGCTTAAGAAGGGTGACAGCAATGAACCCAACAACTAAAGGCCTGTTGCAGTTCAGCCAGCACTGTTGAAAGTTTTTGAAAAATGCATGCTTTATCAATTAGCCGAATTTTTTGAGAAGATTGGATTTTGTACAGCATAGATTTAGACCTAAAAAGTCTTGTATTATGGCTTTAATTACCTTTGTATAAAATGTCATAGAAGCCTTAGATAAAGATAATATAATCACTGATATGTTCTTGGATTTGACCAAGGCGTTCATCAGTGTATCCCACAGCAAATTATTATAAAAATTATCTTTTAGGAATAAAGAACTCTTATTGTTACAATCTTATCTTGAAAATCACCAACAATTTGTTGAAATAAACACACTTCAAAATAATTTCTTACAAAATATAAAATCAGATATTAGGGAAATTACATACTCAGTTCCCCAAGGATCGGTACTGGGACCTTTTTTATGCTACAAAACTAATATACAGTAAAACTTTATTTAAATTATGTATCGTGCAGATTCAATTTATGTATATGTATGCTGATGACATAAGCTGTTACTTCATAACAAAAATTCACTAACAGTAGAAACAAATGTATAATCTCTAATACAAGACATTGATAAATTGTTGGCAGACAAAAATCTGTTGTTAAACCTAAGTCAATCAAAATTAAATTTGTAAACTTTACTTGTAGGCCTTCTTTAAAAAAACATAACAATGTAAATACACCAGTATCATTTTTATTAGATAAGAAACTGGACTTCCAAGCTGAATTTCTAGGCATTATCTCAGATGAAAACTTAAACTTCAGACTACATATTGATAATAAAATGAGTTCAGCATTGTTTGCTCTTAGGAGGATGTTGCATGTGTGTGACATACATGTTTTAAAAACAATTTATTTTGCTCTCATGCAACCTCATATTTGTTACAGAATATAGGTGTATAGAAATGCATCAAGATAAAAATTGGATTCAATTTTACAAATCCAAAAAAGTGCTATTAGAATAATTTTAAAACTTGATATAAGAGATTCTTGTAAGACTCATTTTACTGAACTGGAATTTAAAGTGTTTACTCCATGTTAGTATATAAAACTATTCTAAATTTTTAAAATAACTTAGATTTGTTTGACAAACAAAAAGAAATTCATAATTATAATATGAGAGGAAAAGATATACCAACAGCCCAACCACATAAAAAGGAGTTTTATAAAAAACACTAGCTTTATAGGTTTGAAATTTTATATGCACTTGCCTCCTAACTTAAAAAAAGAGCATAATGTAAATATATTTAATAAAAATGTAAAACTATATCTATTAGGTAAGGCCTTATATAGTATTGAAGAGTACTTTTGTGTGACATAAAAATTTTAATGTTGAATATTGCTAAAGGTACATACATACACAATACATTTTCTAAATAATAAATTATGTAATATAATTACTTGATTTATTGTTAATTGCTTTGATGCTATTTGACATTTATAATCTTGTATATTGTGTAAATAAGATTTTCAATTTAATGTTTCACATCACAATTTCTTACTTTTATGAATAATACTGTAAATTATTTGGTATATTTTTAAGGCATATAAATGCTGTCCAGGTGTACGAATGTGTAACTTATAGTTTGTTAAAATGTAACAAAGCGTAACATTTTTTTATTGCTGAAATATTAGTTTATTCCAATGAATTTACTTGTACTTTCTAATCCTTAGAAAAAAGTATAATAACCAATTTTATCTGATCTATTTTTGTCTCTTATGAAATTTGTTTAAAATATCTCAATAGTTTATTAGCTTTGGTACTGAACTATAAGTAAATAAGTGACACCTAGTTGTCGTAGTCGTGTACTACGTCAAGTTCGTTGTCTTTTTCTGTGAGGGGGTTCCTCATAGGCCAATAGCACTTTTGATCGACTATATTAATAGAAAATGATTCGAACCCATTTGTAAATTTGTATTGACCTCTCTGTGTTTCTTCAAAGCTTTATGAAAGTCATGTTCAAACTGAAGATTCAATATTTTATTTGTAGCTCTACATATGTCTAGATTAACAATAATTGACAACTTACTACTTTGATTAAAGTCAACGGAGTATACAAATCCACATGAATGCCATAGACAAGTAACAGTTTTCTTATTAATCAATAACATTTAAATCTTAGTTCTTAAGCTTACACAGCCAATGTCATCACCATTATTTAAATTTTTCAATTCAATTCACTCTTGTAAAAACTTAGTTTACAGAATTTAATTTTTGAAATATTCAGACTCATTGTGGAGTCTGAATTCACTTCATTCAATGATAAACCCAAACAAAAATTGATTTTTTGTTGAACATCTGTTAATTAGATAAGGCTTTTCACAGCCAGGCCAAAATATCTGAGTATTTTAATTGTGTTGGCAACATTTTTACACAATGTGAACTGGAAGGTTTAGATGATAACAATATTGTGATTCATAACTTTGTCTTTTGCACTGTGATAATTTATTATTGGCATCTAATCGAATTTTTGCTATCCATTAATAAAATCAGTTATAAAATGTCAAGTGAGCTTTAAGTATTTGAATGTATTACTAATCGTAACAAGTGTTAATTTTTAAATCTAAAACGGACAAAAGTGTGAAGTAAGTGAAAGCTACGGTGCTTTAAAATTGCACCAATGGTTACTTTAACTGCCTGGTTTTAGTTATATGTTTTAGTTCATAATTTGCTACAATAATTTTGTCCTGTTAGATCAGCCATTGGCCATAGTTTGTGGAGCACAATGAACCATTATCTACGATACTGTCTGAGAAAACCAGGTAACAAGGCCATGGACATTACAAGTGCATAGAAAATTAAATTATGCAATTTGATCGTCCATAATTTATATTCAGTATACATTTTACCATAAGAATCCCTCTTTTGTATTTCAATTTAAACCATTAATATTAACAGATAATCATTATTTTAACAATGTATTAGCACTGAGGCACTAAAACCTAATTTCTGAAGTGAAACCTTTATAGATTTGAGCAGAGTTCCTCTACAACACATTCTAAACTTCATTCCCAAACTAAAAGTGGAACCTCAGATGCACTAGCCTGCCCTCTTAACCAGTGAAATCTAAAAGCTGTTGAACAAAATATCATGGAAATAACTTAAATGAAAGTTCTTGTTATTTCATTAAATTTGCAAACTATTAAAAATTTAAAATGTATAAATTACTAAAAAAAAAAACAATTTAAAATGTACCTATTTAAATTTTTATTAGCATGTGATTGGCAGGTGGACAAGCGACTGTCATTGTGATGAAATAACATTATCTGTAAAAACCTAGTATAACTAGGTATTGAGCAGAAGTTAGTGGAGATCTTCTTGCTCTGCAAGAGAGAATAAAATCTAGTTTGGAGAATGCAAGGAACAGACAGTAACTATTACAAGGAGAGATACGATTACAATGGCTGATTATTCTGGTTTGTTACCTGACCACATTCTAGTACTTATAGGGTGCTTAAAGTACCTCCTTTAATGCCCCTTTTACCCACTTCACTACCTATGCTCTACCTGCATGTGACAAAATGCATAGCATTTTTTGCATAAGCAAAACATAATTTTGTCTATTTGTCTTTAACCACAGCTACCTTTTTTCCACTACACATGATTAGATTTTGTAATATTACATTCTTAGTAAATATTAATTTGTGGCTTCAATGGTGAAATTGTGATGAAGTGAGATATTACACATTTTTTAAACACAATTAGTAATAGTTATTTGATATTTATCGTGATAGCATATAAATGAATATAGTATATGAACTGATAGATGACATGTTATTACTGATTTGTAATTTTCTGATTAGAATACCTAAAATATATTATTAATCATTATTACAGGCGAATTTAGGACCATTAGGTCCTTTTTTACACAACCTATATTTTGATAAAGGCAAATAAAGATTTCCCAACGATGAATTATGTGACCACTCTCCACAATTTCAAAATTTTCCAATCATTAGGTTTAGACGCTTACAACTAAAATAAATGGGATATAAAAATGAAATAAAATAGCACTTGAAAAATTAATATAAATTTATTAAGGTATTAAATAAACAATCTAGCTTTTTTGTTGCTTCTCTTTCTTTGCAGCTTCAGCTTCAGCCTCAGCTTTTTCATAAGCAGCGATCAGAGCTTCAACCTCATTGGCTGGCAAGATGCGAGTAATTGTCTTGCCGTCTTGTCTTGTAAGGGTAGCCAACTCAACTAGAACATTAAAAATAATATTAAAACAGGTGTGCAATGATAATTCAATTTCCGAATATTTGAAATACCTATTTACATCAAAAATCTTTTATATATTTATTTATAGCAAATTGTATTACGGTATAACCTGTTTTCCCTAATTTTTGCCATCTCCACAGATAACAAATCTATTTATGTCGCATAAGACAGTAAGATGGTAGAAGTAATATTTTTTAACCACTGCAAAGTGCATATTTCATACTTGTAAACTATTTCACAATCAGAAAAATGTTTTTATCACATTAAATTTATAAATCTAAAGAGTAATAGGAACTGCACAAACGCTGCTCGTTACCAATAGAAAACTGACCATTATCTATCAACAACCTATTTCCAGCTTTAAGAAGAAATTAAAAAATGAGACATCTGGATTTTGTCCACATTTTACTACTTCCAGAATTAGTTAGTACATTAACTCCAGACAGGAAATAATTTAACTGAAAACACAAGTTAATAAATGGTACCTTTCTCTGGGGTGAGTTTGTTCATATCAAGGGTCTTGCTGAGCACTTTGATGGCCAGGGCCTCGGCATCCTTCAGTGTTGTCTCGTTCTCCTTGTACTCCTGTTTCAGGCTTGACACTGCTGCCTACGCACAAACTCTATTACTGACGAACTATATCAAGGGTCTTGCTGAAAACTTTGATGCCCAGGGCATCGGCATCCTTCGGTGTTGTCTCATACTCCTGCTTCAGACTTGACACTGCTGCCTACATACAAACTCCATTACTGAACTATATCAAGGGTCTTGCTGAGCACTTTGATGACCAGGGCATCGGCATCCTTCGGTGTTGTCTCGTACTCCTGCTTCAGACTTGACACTGCTGCCTGCTCACAAACTCTGTTACTGACAAACTAAATCAAGGGTCTTGCTGAGCTTACAGCCAGCGTAAGATGGTTTTATTCTCTCTGATAGAGTGGTGCAATGAATTGGCAGGTTAAATCTAGAGCCATGACAAGTGTTGTAGGAGTGAAAATCTGTTTTTATGGTGGTTTAAGCTTGTCTTTGTAGAGTATACTTTCTAGTATGTACAGAGATATAACTGTCATGATCTCTAGGTCTTGGAATGCTTGATGTTAGGTTTGACGTTCACAATCAAATTCGTTAAATCAAGCAAATTCTGTATTAAATCCGTTCTATCAAGCACTGACTGTTTCACTAACCTAAAGAAAACAAAAATAATTTTTGTGTTTTCCCATTCTTTGTCAGAACTTTAATGCGATTAAACATAATATGTAATCTGCAGAGTAACGCAATATAGATCCACAATAAAAATCTTTCATTGAAGGTTAAAGTCAGTACTCATCATAAAATAAACATTTAAAGAGAATGTTGACTTGACATTTGAAGTACTCTCTAGATCAGTAAGATAGCAAGACCCTCACTCGATGCTTAACTCACATTGAATAGTTTTAAATTATTCCAATGGATTTCTTATTCCATTTTTGGGAAGCTTCAATCCCTCTCTAAAAAACCTAAATGAAATTTAAGAATCCAAAAACATTTTTGCACATCTACAACTAAACAGTTTTATATTGATAATTTTTATTCATTATTACGGTTGCAGACTACCTTCACTCGGCTATATATATTATAACTTTCTAAGGCTACAGAAAAAATTGACTAAGAATGAAACTGTAAGACTTACAGCACTGTTCATGCCGATACAGGTTGCTTTCCATCCGCCGTAGTTACCACTGGGATCGGACTGGTACAACTGATACCCGTAGTTATTGTCCCATCCCATATAGAGAATAGACACACCAAATGGTCTTTTACCTAGGAATGACAAGACAAATCATAATAGAACATGTATATATCACAAGTATAATGTGTGCTGCATATAGAGGTATGTTCAGAAAGTAACAACAGGAATTTTTCATTTTTATAAAATATTTTTTTAATTGTCCACATTACTGTTGTCACATGTAAAATAGTCCCCATTAGATATTATGTACTTTTTCTTAGATGCCAGCGCTTCTTCTGATCCTCAAAAACACTTCTAAAACTCGATCTTTGGTCCTTCAGCTCATTCAACAATGCAATTTTAATGTCATCTATGCTTGTAAAACAACAGTAAGGTTCGCTTTATTTTTGGAAATGGAAAAAGTCTCAAGGAAATGTCTGGAGAATTTGGAGGCTGGGGCATTTTATTTTGTTTTAGATTTCCATAGAATAATAGTTTCCAAACTAAAACCTAATGGTTTTATTGGTTTCAATTGAAAAGAGACTGGACAAAACACTGGTTATCGAAGTGAATTTATATTGTTTAAAAAATCCCAATTCAATTATACACACACGTGCGCGCACACTCTTAAGTATGTATATAAAACAAATTCTTATTGAATTTTAAATGCCAAAATTTGCTCACAACTGTAAAAGAATACAAAAATAAAAGCAGGTCCAAATTACCTCCGAACTGGGTGTAAGCTTGTTTAACGTCACAGAGAGAGGATACAAGCTGCTCACAAGGAATACTGGTATTGTATTGAAGTTGATAACGTTGTGCGATCAGTCGCAGTTCACTGGTCAACACGTTGGCATCTGAAGTGATTCCTGCCACACTACACACCATATCACTGGAACAACCAAGCACATACCAAGGAAAATGTTAGAATGTATAACAGCATTGTGCGTGTTATCTATAAGTGTATTGAGTGATTCCCTTTACTTATATAACAACAAAACTAGCTTACTCATTCAATTTATAGATTTTCTCTGAGAAGAAGACTTCGTCGAGGAGTTTGTTGGTGTTCCTTCGTTCTGCGGCCAGCAGGATTCCATCATTAGCCAGGATTCCCAGACAAGTTCCTGCATGACTGATGGCTTCCATTGCATATTCCACTTGGTACAACCTACCTGGTCAAATAATAACACCATGAATTTTCACTCAAATATTTCAAAAATTAATAAATGATAAATTATTACAATTGATGTACTAAGTTGGCTTACAAAAATAATCCAAATAAACTTGTGGAAGCTTACACTCCATGTTCAACATTGATCAATGAGTTTAAAGGAAAGCGAAAAGTACTACCTTATTTTGTGACAATAAATACCTTCAAGCTATGGATAATGTTTAAATTAGCCACTTTAGCTAATAACCTCAAAAACACTTAATAAATTTCTTAAATAGAATGTTTTAATTTCCAGAAAGAATATTTAGGCAGTCATGATGCTTAATTGCACAATAACTGATATGTTTGAAATTTTACATTATATCCCAACTAGTTCATCAATCTAGAGGACCCAGGGAAATCAGGATTTCTGGATGGGGGAATAATAATCTATGGAGGGGTAGGTATTGGTAAAATGAGATACCAATATTCATGCTAGAAAAGTACAAGGAGTATTATAGGTTAGAGTAGGGCTACCAACTGCATATGGGGATAATTCAAAAGGTTTTTGGCACTTTTCTCTTTTTTTGTTATTTTTTCAACAGTTTTCTACTTCTGTTGTGAAGTTCTATGGTAGTCTTTTCTCTGTGCTCTCGATGTTGTTTGCCAATACTCATCAAATTTGCACATCTCGTTATTAAGTTACTTTTTTTACATGATTGTCAGATATGTGTAGTAGTTTGGTTACTTTATCAAGTTTTTTCTTGTGTTAGAATGACGTTCTGTATTGTTTAGTTTTGAGTTCGACACTGAATTTTATATTACTTTTTCTTTATGAAACACATAATGTGGTGGTCATTGTCTTCTAGCTGAGGATACACTGTTGTTTTTGTTTTAGATGGATTTAATGTGGCTAGATGAATTGTATTATTTAGTGCACATTAGTAATCAGACTTTTGGAGTTATATATTTTATTGATAGGTACTATCTCAAGGGATGTTTTTGTTCTCAGGCGTTCTTTTTGGAGGCATAACTGTTGGCCCGTTCAACTACTAGTGCCTTTAACCCATTGCAGAACTTGCCCGTCATTTGTTGCGGGCAAGCGTGACTGAATAATCTTGCCCGAGTGGCACTCGTTGTGCTCTTTCTAGACGCTAACGATCACATTTTTGTTTGTTTGTCACGCTAGATCGCAGTTTTGTGCCCTCGTGCATCCTTGTAAGCAATTCCGTTTCGATTCATTATGATTGCACACTGAAACCACAATTATAAGCTTGTTTTGTTATTGTTTACATTATGCCATATGCTAAATGTTCTGTTTACATTTTATGTATCGTGTTCTCAATATTTAGTATTTAACTGTTTATAGTTATTGAATGAGTTTTTAGTTCTCCCGCTACCTCATGGAACAAGACAATTTGCGTACTTCAGAAGTAAACAGATACTTGGGCAGTGATATTGAAATATTAAAGATACTCAAAGACACAAAAGTGAATTACAAAATGTAAATGAATGGTCATTGTATGTCATTTAAATAGTTTATTTTAATTATAATTTTAATGATAACAATTAAATGAAACAAACCGTTTTATCTCATCTCCCAGGCAATTAATTCAGGAGCTTGTCACAAAATCATCAAAAAGTGACAAAATGTAAATGAATTTTGATTGTTTTGTTGTTATATTTTACAATTAAGTAATCCAATAAAAACTTGTTTTCCATGTAAAAAACATTGTGCTGTTTTTGAATAAAAAATTATTGAAACAGATACATAAAAAAGTAATAAAATATTGACAATAGCTTTTGATTTTTTGTTTTCTTACTAAAGAAATTTGTAAATATCTACTAAAAAAATGAAATAAAAAAATATTTGGAGAAAGCAACAAACACTATTGTAGAGCAACCAAATAGACTAAAATGTCCTGAAAAACTGACTAATTTATCTGTACCCAAACTCATTCTATTAATATTTTAGTACACGCATGCATTTTTGCCAAAATCAATTCAAAAATGCAGTTCTAGAGAGGCTAGGTTAATTGCCTCCTCAATGGGTTAACGAGATTAAAAATCTTTCATAAATTTAATTGTTATCAGTTAGTTGAGCATTTTCCTATTGAAAATTAAAACTTTTTGTTAAGTGGCTAAAGTAAACTTTTACCCACACCATTAACCCTAATAGTGGCAGTTATTTCACTTGTTAATGGCAGGCCGTTTTTGTGTGTTGCGTAAGGTATTTTTCTTTTTATTAAAAAAAAAATACATATACGAGGTGTGTCCAAAAAGTATCCGACCTTGACGTCTGGCATGAACTGACGTTACTCGGCGGCAACAGCAATCTGGTCTCCTTCAAAGTACTCCCCTCCACAAGCCACTATCTTATTCCAATGCTCCTCCCACTTAAATTCATTTTGCGGAATGGCTAACAGGTCCTTCGTCGCATTTTGTTTTATTTGTTCAACATCATCAAATCTTTTTCTTTTCAAAGAAGTTTTTAATTTCGGAAATAGCCAGAAGTCACAAAGAGCTATGTCAGCACTGTAGGGAGGCTGTCGTAGTTGGTTGATGTCGTGTTTGACCAAAAAACGCTGAATAAGATTTGAGGAATGAGCTGGCACGTTGTCGTGGAGCAGGATCCAGTCACAGCTTGTCCACAGTTCAGGTCGTTTTCTTCACACTGCATCTCGTAGCCGCCTTAGGACCTCAAGATAATACTCATTCACTGTCTGGCCTCTTGGAGCATATTCGTGATGAACAACGCCGTCCTGGTCAAAAAACTGTTAGCATTGTCTTGACATTGCTTCGACTTTGTCTTGCTTTTTTCGGCTGTTGCTCTTTGCGAGTTTTCCAATGTGAAGATTGAGCCTTTGTTTCAGGGTCATAGCCATAAACCCATGAGTCATCACCAGTAATAACTTTTTTTAATATTCCTGGATCACTTTTTATCAAATCCAGATTGTCCTGTGCGATTTCAAGTCGACAGTTCTTTTGGTCTTCTGTAGCCGAGGAATATATTTTGCCGAAACACGGTTTATTTTTAAATCTTAGTGTAAAATGTTACAGACTGACGATTTTGGTATTCCTAAATCTTCTTCCAGCTCTCGGACAGTCAATCGACAGTTTTCATTAATTGCTGCACGAACACGTTCAACATTTTCAGCGTTTCTGGCCGTTGAAGGCCTGCCAGATCAGTCATCACTCTCCACTGATATGCAGCCATTTTTAAACCGCCTAAACCACTCTTTTATTTGTGTATTGCCCATAGACACGTCACCATAAACTTTCCGTATCATAGTAATCGTCTCTGACGCTGAATGACCAAGTTTTTGGCAAAATTTAATGCAAATGCGCTGCTCAACATGTTCAGTCATATTGAAATGTGACACACACACGGCACTACTGTACAGAACAGAGCGCTGTGACAGGATCGTATTCAATGCCTAATATGGGAAGGAGTAATCTCGCCCCTCCCCTCAAATAACCGGTACGAGCCGGTTGGATACTTTTTGGACAGACCTCGTATAACAGAAATGATCGTGTATTATACATTTTTTTCAGAAAAGAGTGGAGAATAACATTCTATTCAGATAACTTGAATTTATAATAGGTGTATTTTTGTTATATATATATATATATATATATATAATATATAATATATATATATATACAGGGTGTATATTATGTCTGGAAACACCCAAATATATCTTTTAATAATTTAAATATAAATTTGAAACCTCTTACAATCGTGATAGAGATTGGGCATCTACTTTTTGGAACAATGTTTTGTTATGTCACACCAACGGGGGACACGTCCTGCCGAGGGTATCGTGAATATTCTTAATGGAAGCCTATACCTTGTGATACATAATTTTAAAGGTAATAGCTTACTGAATTGAATGCCACAAACCGCATCTCAAAGGAATTATTCTATCAGAAAATAGAGCATTTTTAGTATTGAAAATTTACTGATGTTCAACAATGTAATTTTAACATGGTTCTTGCCACAAAATGTGTTACCTTCCTGCTGACTGGAAAACACCAAGTACAGATTCATAAGTAATCAGAGAAAGTGACTCATAAGTTTTATTCATTGTAATAAAAACTGGTAAATTTGTACTAATGAAACCAGCTTAAAAATAAATTGTTTATTTTATTTTAATTGAACATTTAAAAAATGCTAAAAAATTAGTGTAACACATTTTGTGGCAAGAACCATGTTAAAATTACATTGTTGAACATCAGTAAATTTTCAATACTAAAAATGCTCTATTTTCTGATAGAATAATTCCTTTGAGATGCGGTTTGTGGCATTCAATTCAGTAAGCTATTACCTTTAAAATTATGTATCACAAGGTATAGGCTTCCATTAAGAATATTCACGATACCCTCGGCAGGACGTCCCCCGTTGGTGTGACATAACAAAACATTGTTCCAAAAAGTAGATGCCCAATCTCTATCACGATTGTAAGAGGTTTCAAATTTATATTTAAATTATTAAAGGATATATTTGGGTGTTTCCAGACATAATATACACCCTGTATATATTATATATATATATATATATATATATATATATATATATATATATATATATATATATATATATATATATATATATATATATATATATAAAATTTACCAAAACTTTAAAAATATTTTTACATTAATTGCGTGGGACCATAGTTTGAAAATATTTTTATTCCTAGGACTTTAAAACTTCAAGATAGCTAAAAGTTGCCATATTATGTGGTTTTTGAAAATATATAGGTTTTTAGGAATATAAGCATAGAAACTAAAAATATGTGTGAAAATTTAAAAACGTACCTAAAACCCAAATGAATAAAACAGTAACTATCAATTTGAAATTTAGTAACCGAAACCATAATTATTGCTTTGAGCCATAGTAAAAAGAAAGAATACAGTAACAAAATTATATTTACAGTGAAATAAATCAATAATTAATTTGCTTATTGTTTGGAACAGTTTTATTTCTGACTTGGGCCAAAAAAAAACTACGAAATGCATCTAAATTTAGTAAACAAATGTATCACTGTTAGTTTTAATTACTAAAACTACTCACATAAGAACATTAAAGGATCATAATAAACATGTTTTATACAATAATCAATAAATATTTACAGCTAACGAATGTAATAAATGAAAAAAAAAAAACCAGTACTGTCAGTCAACAACTGTGCCGGGTCGTAGCAACAGAATTGAAAATGAATTCCACTTTATAAACAGCTGACTGCGTCATCCGTCCACTCGCTACAACTATTGAAAAAACTGTCTGTAGACAGGACAGATTCTGATGTTTGCAATGAGGCCCGAATCACGTTGATACGACAAGTTTACATACTATAATAAGTGAAATAGTGATGCCATGACTATCGACAACTAATTGTCGATAGCCAACCTCCGCGGGACTGTCACCGATGAATAGTCGTCGATTGCTAGCACTAGGGTTAAAGAAAGCATTCATCCAACTTACCTTCTGGAGAAAAGATGGTTGTTCGGGTGTCATATCGTCTAGCCTGAAATCAAAAATAATATGAATGACATACTTTTAAAATAATATGAGACACTCAATTCTTGTAACATAAAAAAAGTGTTATATATCCTATTAAATTTTATAGATGTTTTGTAATATTTTTTACATTTCATATATTACAATGATCACTGATTTATATTATACTATTTATAATATTTATATGTTTTAATTACTGTTGGTTTATATTAGTTCCTATAATTTGGTCAATATTATTTTCATTACAATCTTGTATTTGCGAAATAATTACTTCATTTTCATTGTAATTATATCCTAAAAATGAAATTATGGGTTTATGATAACTGACACAAGAAATAAAAAATATTCTCGTCCTACAGTTTGTAACCTTTTACTTACCGGTACCTCAGTAGTTTGGCCTAGAGAAAATAAAATTTCAACATTGCAAAAATGTATTTTAAAACTAATTTCTATACCTTTATGGTATACAACTAGAGTACTCAAACCATTAACAATAGTTATTCACACATACCACCATAACCTTTTGTTTAGTACAAGATTTAGAATATTTGAGGTTATCTGAAGAATATAGTATTCCGCAACCCTGTATCTCAATAAATGTACATTTTTTACAAAAACATTAAAACACAATTTAAGTTTAAAATTGTGAGTTTTATATAAAAAAAATACTGTCGTTCTATACCTTTCAACATTTTGAATAAATTTAATTTTCAAACGTACTGAAATCAACTAATGTCATAAATTTAATAATATAATTAATTTTGTAAAACCCAATATGCAAAACAACTTTGAATTGTATTTTGATTATCAAGTAAGACTAATTGCACTTTACTTTCATAAATAGATGTTGGTTTTGGACACTAACTCTATAGATTTAATTTCTGAAGAATCTTCAGTTGATATGCATTTTTTTCTAAAATATCTCCAGAACAATTTCTGTTTAGAATTATGTGTTATCTAGAAAACTATTATTATCATCTGAGAATAAATAAACAAATATTTACTATCTATGAATTCAAATAATAACAAGGAGTGACAGTAACCTCTCACTAGCACACCGAGAAACGCGGACATCAAAATGGCTGCGATAGTCCTGCTCCTACGGAGTGAACATGCATGCCGATAGGTTCCGTGACACGAAACAAAAATTTTTCCCCTGTGCAATACATACATTCATAGCCCGCCAAAAGCATTAGTCACTTAAAAAAAATCAAACATCTACCTGACGGTTCAGAATGATTGGACAATTATCAATAATGTCACTTGTTTTGTTAATCAAGACAAAGATAAGTTCATCGCCACATATTCATTAGGGTTTAATTTTTTTGTGTATGCTTAATCTTATGTGTGCCTCAAGGTTTTTGACACCTGTAGAAGAGGCTAGAGTCCAATCCTCTAAATTAGGTGTTCTATTTTTGAAATTTGAACAATGGCAAATGTCCAAAAACCTGTTTTTCTATAAACTACATTAGTGTGATCTTATTAATGAACTGTTTGCAATATGTGTCATTATAATCTCAACAATAACAACCCTCCCCCCCCCCCACCCCCCCCCCCCCCCACCCCCCCCCCCCCCCACCCCCCCCCCCCCCCACCCCCCCCCCCCCCCACCCCCCCCCCCCCCCACCCCCCCAAATTGTCTCACATTTTTTGTTTTCTTGTGTTACATGTAAAACTAAATTAGGCTACTTTAACTACTTCTTAATGATCTACTTTAATCTATAATGACTATATACTATCCAATTTTTTTTAGAAAATTTAAAAGAATTGCCTTGCGATGTACTAATTTGAGTTCTTCTACTTTATTAATTTAATTGGAAATTTTCTGAATTAACTGAAATTTTCTATAGTCTGACGTTTACTGTTTAGGAAAAATTAGTATTATTACTTTACAAATACCTAGCTAATACAGTAGGCCTATTCTGAATTGAAAAAAAAAATTAAAAGTGATAACATTTTTACATAAAATTTTGAACATTTTAATATATTATAAGATTTAATCTAATTTGCTGACAGTTTTCATTGACTGCGCCTGACTTAAATTATTACTTATCAAAACAAGAAGACTAAATAAATTTTAGTCTTATGTTAAATGTTTAATATTGTTTAGCTATTTTAAAATAAGCTGATATGATGGATGATATTATCTAAGTACACACACTGAACAGAACTGACCTGGTAGTTCCCTTAAGAGGTCCCTTGCCGTCAATGGTGTTACCCAGAGCGTCTACGACACGCCCCAACAAGTCCTCACCAACAGGCACATCTACGATAGCACCAGTTCGCTTGACAATGTCTCCCTCCTTGATGAGCTTGTCATTACCAAACACTACCACACCCACATTATCAGGCTCCAAGTTAAGGGCCATACCCTGTAAAACAAGACATGTCAAGTAATAATTTTAAGATAAAAAAATCCTCAGAAGTTTATAGCATAATTTATAATTTTATGTTTCATAAGATAATATTGACGTTTGTTGCCATTTAAAAAAAGATGTGTTTCTTACTAAATTTATAATCTTCATATTTAATTTTTTTTTTTATTATGCATTATCTAAATAAACAATATCTATCCAAGAGAAAAGATTTTAATGGTTTTATATAAACATCAAATTTGAAATCTTTGAGGATTTGCTGACTTTTGTAACTTATTCTAAAAATTACCTATAAATTTCTTCAAATTAAACTTTTGTTATGTACATTTCAAGACATAATGGTATAAAACTAGATATTCCAGACTTTTCCAATTAAAATTCACACTACGTTCTGCTAAAGAATTTATAAAAATTAACTCAAGTAATCCTTTATTATATTTATGTATATTCATTTTTTATGTAAAAATAGTTTTTTATATTTTTTGTTGTTAAATTATTTCTTTGTGGAAACAATAATGTTTCTAGGGGAACTAGCCTATAGCTTGATAAATATGTGAAAATTGACTTTAAAAAACACATTAACACACCGTGTGCAGCGTGGTCACTGGTGACTGACTGCCACAGTTGTGGTATGTGTAGTGGTCGCCAGTGACCGCGTCGCACGCGATGTGTTAAAAACATCTTACAAAATCACTAAAATTCACCTGCATTTTTGTGAAAAAATTATTGCCAGTTTCTAGTTCAAACATCTCACATTGACTTTATTTTTGTCACGTATTGATCAAAATTTCGTAAATAAGTAATTGCCAACAGAGTTGCAACCACTGCATAAGGAGAAAAGGCAGTATGTTGCTAAGAGTTACCTAAAGAAAAGACAAAAATTTATTGGACAAATGTGGAATTCTTCCACAGATTTTTGTGTCTTGGTGATACTAATGAATTGTTAAAAAATATGAATATCTGTTAATATCAATTGTTTTCGTTATACATTTTCTTACAAGATTTTATATTTTATAACATGTACAAGGGAATAAATTACAACACTTGTAATTTACCCAAAGCATTAATAAAGATACTTGAAAGTAAGAAATATATATATATATATATATATATATGTACTCTATCTTCTTTGAATATTATATATTACCCATAACCTGAAAATATAATAGCAGATCATAGAACTGTATGCAATCTACACATGTGGCTGTAGACACACAGTCATGATGTGTTTTTGACCTTTCTTGTAAATTTGTACAATTTACCTTCAGTCCGGAGGAGAATTCCACCATCTCATCGGCCTGAATGTTCTTGAGTCCATAAACACGGGCGATACCATCACCAATGCTGAGTACTCTGCCAGTTTCTTCAAGGTCAGCCTACAAAATTGCAATGACTCGTTACATTATATATAGATGAAGAACCCTATCTTCTAGAAAACAATCTTCAAGGCCAGCCTGTGTAGAAAATTAGAAATATATTTCAGTGTCATAATCTAAATGGAACTGGTATATTTATTTTAAATTTTAAAAATTTGACCATAACACTTGCCTTAGGCGCATTTCCCAAAATTCGGTCTTCAAGAATGGAAGATATCTCAGCCGCTCGCTGACTGCATGATACATGAAGTTTGCGGCTGGCTACTTGGGCAGCAGGCCATGAAATCTGAAACATGAATCCAAGGTAGATTCAGAATTTGCCTGAATATTAAAAACTATAAAAACTGAATCATGGAATTTATATTAGAAAATCTCCAATCAGATGTTTTATGATAAACATGATTGATAGAACACGATATTCATAATAGTATTTTGGCTTAATACTTAGCATATAACTTACACATTATTAACTTTCATGCAGTTGACATTGCATGTAACTGTAGTTAAAAGAATGTGTATTGTAAAGTATGAGTTAAGCTATAATACCTAATTAACAGGTCACATTTCAATATGTTATACCTGATGTTATATTGAAGACCTACAATGCTAAATTCACTGTCATTTATGGTGTTTTCCTTTTGGGGTAATATTGGATTAGCAAGTAGAATCTCTGGAGTTCAGATAATGCACTTTGAACACCACTTTTATTACCCTTGGGATTCTCGTTCGGCCATCTTTGTATGTACTGCATACTATTTTGTACATCAAATGTTACCTACCTCTTTCGGTATTCCATGGCAATTGATGTTCACTCTTTTGAAACCAATTGCCAAAAAAGACAAAAACAACAATTAATTAGTACAGTTAGGTGCACGTACAGTAGCACCCAAAATAGTTTTAGTTGTCAGGGCATACATTTATTTAATCCATTACATTACCCAATAAAATACGTAGTTGTTTAACAAGTTAAGATCCTAAAATACTTAAGACTATTTTAATATTTACATGTCTCTACAATTTCCAGAATTTTAATTGAGTTAATTTAATTAATTGTAACTTCATTTACTGTTTTAATTTAGCTTATTCGCTAATTTTACGGATCATTGGCGTTGTAATGTTTCTTGCCTATGGAGATCTGAGAGCATGTTTAATACATACATACATTGACCACTCTTTTTGTACAACTTTGAAAATGTTTTGAAAAAATATTTACAAATTATTATGGTAAACACAGGTATCCAAAAAGGAATTATTGTTTCTATTGTAAACTAGTAACTTATTATTTGTTGCCTATTTGACGTGTAAGACCCAATCAAAATGTCAAACTATCAGTGAGTAGACATTCCTCTGAGTCCCTTGTCTATTTGCAACTGAAGATGTTAGTCACTACAATAACAGTTGTCTGTGTGTGCCTACATTACTACAAGCCTGTCACTATGTATATGAACTTAAAAGATTCGTGCCATTATATTTATTGACTTCAACATGACTTTATTAATTTAATAATGTTAATTTGGCTGACAATATCTTCTGGTCAATCAACAACTTCATAAGAACAAACTGATGATAGTGCAATGGCATCAAAACTGTCCTGAACCTTTAGTACACAAGATAAGACGGGTTGTTCTCAAAAAGTGGGAATATTTTTACATAGCCAAAAAATGAGCTATATTTATCATAGTGATTCATTTATTATAATAGGCCTACATTATAATATATAAATTTATTCATGGTTGTGTGTAAGAGTAATACGAAACATATAAAGAATTTAAGAGAATGGTGTAGCTGGTCCACTTGGATAAAGAAAACTTATTTTCGGTACATAAATTTCTTTTGCAAAACTAACAAGACCATCAGTTTTGGTTGCACACTGGTGACTTCACAGTAGTTGTGTCATCTACCATTCCCAAACCTTCACATCATCTGAGAAGCTTTTCACTAATAATTTTGATGTTGTGTTAGAATCAGTTTTGGTCACACACTGCTGACTTGAAAATGTGGTTTTGTCATCAACTGTTCCCAAACCTGCACATCATCTAAAAAGCTTTTCACTGATTTTGGTGTTGTGTTAGAACTAATGCATTTAATTGCTGATTCTTTTACCTCTGACTGTTAATGTTTTCAAATGGTAACTGTGAGAGGAGCAAATATGGTCGTCTTCAGTTTTCCTAATTTTGGTTATAATAATTTGTTTGATCACTGTAAATATTAAATTCACATTTTAATTTAAAACATATGATTGTTACTGAGGACTATAGATACTTTTATATCGATTGATAGTTTAGGATTTGAGATGAGAATATTAAGTATCGATGATTTCATTCTTCGATACAAAAAAACCGGGTCCGCTTATCGTACTCTACCCGCAATATTATCAAAACTAATTGAAATTTTATAAATTTCATTTGAAAGGAGTATCATCAGTGGTATCCACCTAAAGCACAAGACAGTGCTGACTCTTGACCTATTGATTAATAGCCTGTGACTTTCTAGAATAAGAAGTACCTATTAACAATAAATTATGAATAATATATGGCATTTGCAAAACATTAAATTTATCAACTTGGTTTAAGTGGACATCACTTTTTAATTCATTTAGCCTATATATCATCAAAGATTTTTAAACAATACAATTTAAACCATTTCTATGACAAAAACAAATTTAGGCTCTTAAACTGCAATAGGCCTAGCCTATTGGGTGTAGGAATTCAATATGTGTAACATTTTGTAAGTAAAGTGGCCGCTTACCACATTTAAATGTAAAATATTTAAATAATTCTAATTTTTAAGGTAGTATTTAATAAAAATTCATAACACTACTTTGAAAAAATGATAGATGGGATTAACTTGCCCTTCTGCTTCTAAAGGTGACCCGATAGTGCAGGAGTGCTTCAGGCCACTGTACAATTGAATACTTTTACGGATTAAGTACGGAACAAAACATTCCATACTTACTTTAAACTGTTACTAGTATACTTAACAAATTACCTGAGGGGCAGCAACGGATAATTGCTTTGCTAAGGCAGAAGCCAAACGAACGGAAAGTTGAGCCATTTTTCCTCCGGCCCTAGAACACTGAAGAAGATGGAGAACAGGAGAACAGACGACGAATCGGCTGATACCGTCTCCCAGCATGCAAAGCAGTGTCTCCTTTACTTTTTAAATCGTTACTTATTATTTTTATTATACATTTTATCACTGTATTTTAAATTATATTCAATAAAAACTTTTTTAACAGCCACGCATTATATTGGAACCATTGAATTACGGAAATAAATGTTTTGGCTATGTATGCCTCGTGATTCTGGGTTCAAGACTAAATTTACCCGGGCTTTTTAAATTTCGTTGTTTTATATGTATATTATGATTGAATTACAGTTAGTTTTAATTTACTTCTAAATCGAAAATGATTACATTTAATTAGGTCGAACAGTATTTCAATACTTACAAAAACAAGCTGCTGTGTTAAAAGATATATGTAGTTAAAAAAAATAAGAATCAATTCATTTATTCCTCTATATTAATAAGCAGGACATGTTTGATAAACTATTTTGTTTACTAATTCAAAACTGGTTCAGAAGGGTAGAATTATTTAATATATTAAACACCATTTTACATAAAGAATCCTTACTAATTTAAAAATTACAGGAAAAGTTTTTTGTTGAGAAAACAATTCAGATAAACATGCAATAGTAAAAGGCTGTTAAAATAGCTATAACAATACAGACATAACAATACAGCTATAATAGCTATTAACAAAATTAGTATAAGGACGATATTACTAATAAATAATAACAAGGACAACACTAAAACAAAATTATAACAAGAAGAATGACAATTAAATTCTGAGGTTGACACAAAAAGATGCAAAATCCTTGACAATTTTCAGATGATTATTTATTTAATACATGATACTCCATTCCTTGATTCACTGCGATCATTGCTTTTCAATATTCAAAGTGGGATGGTGGGATTCAGTTATAATCATTCTACAGAAAGTGACTGTTCCTGCTGAAATCGTGAAGAATGGTCTTGAGTTAATACTTGAAACTCGTGCTGCTGTGGTTCCGGAAGAAGTCAACATAGGGGGCAGGAGCATTGCCCAACTTCATAAGTTTTGGGATGGGAGCATGTAGTAAGTAGTACATTTTGTGAGACTGACAAAGAGGTCATGGGATCTATACCTCTTTTCAAGTGTCTTGCAACTTGTGCTTAGTTGCGAGAGAGATGCATAATATTTAAGTGCAACATTGCATATTACATAAGTAGTAGCATGGTTTGCCACAAATAGGCACATGTGTTCCTCAAGACTGACAAGAAGTGTCATGAAACAATCGTAACTCTTTAGCAGTTCAATATACCTTCCATTTCCTTGCACTTTCTTATATAATATTTATTTATTTATACCCACGGTAATGCTAGTTTAACATTGAAATATTTTTAAATATATATAATCTGATTGTATTTCAATTTATAACATAGAATGGAGAAAAAACATAGACATTTTTAAACAAACAGAAAAAAGTTGGTTATGGAAAGCAATGCACATTGAATATAAAAATAGCAACAAATATTGAGGTTCAATTTAGAAAATTGCTTTCTTGTATATGTTATGTTATCAAAGCATACTCACTAAAATCAAAAGCCTAAATTCTTATTTCCATTCTAAAGAAACAAAGAAATTGAACAAAAGAGCAAAGAGTGGGATGTCATAATTATATTTTGACTTCAACTTCATTTTGGTTTTAAACATCTCCTCCGGCCTTGTTGAAATATAGATGTCATTTATTAGTTATGACTGTTTAATTGTACAAAACTGATGATATGGTGCCTAAATATTGGCATGTTAATGTACTCATAACACTTTAAATATTTATAAATTTTCTCAATCATCAATCTTGTATGAATATTTAAGAAATAAATTGGATTAAATCTTGAAATCTTACATGTCAAAGATTGTTATAAACACATAAATTTCTTTGTAAAAATATGGACTTGATTTATTTACGATCGGTTAGAAATTAATTAAAAGTATGTAAACATATTCATTTTATAATGATTATAACAATGTTATACACTTCTAAAACTTGAATGACCGTTGTGTCAAGACTTCACAAAGTATTATAAACCCTGTAGATATAAACATTGTACAACTAAAATATAACCATTCCTTTGCTAAAATTTAAAAACGGCAACCTTCTTAAAATCTTTAAAGATATAATAAAAGTTGTTAAAATGACCTAATAATAAAAGACAGCCATTTTGGGACTATTTTGGGAAATAGTCAGAGTTAAAAGTTGTGCATAAAAGGTGAATGACAGCCGTTTTGAAACTTTTTATTGATTAAGACTGGCTAATACTAAGCTAGTATGAGGAAATACTGTCTTTGTTTTAAGTTTAACCAGAATCTGTTAAAATTTACAGCCATTATCGCGTTAACAGCTCATATTATATAGCACAAGTACATACATATATGTTTTAGGATTATGGTAATTTTTGGATTCTGGGTGCAAATAATTGGAGAAAATGCAAAAATCACCAGGAAATTATGTAATGAGGGTGATTACAATAACCATATTTCTATGAAATTTACCTACAGAATCAAAATCATTGGTTGACATCTTTGTGGAATTAAAAAAAATGTATAACTAAGTTCACTTACCTCACTTGACACTCAGGCACCAAGTAATCTTGATTCTAAAATGTATTAAGATATTAATACAGTTTCATAAGTGATAGCATCATAGTATTCTTTTTCTTTTCTGACAAATTGAATATGGCTGCAGCAACACCAGCATTACATACATGTTGCGTGCCAAATACGATGGTATTGTGCAAAACTATAGAAAAGCGTAAAGATAAAGGCAAGGATATGGGGCAAGTCACAAGTTACTCGTTGAAAGAGACAAGATGCATGCATCGGAGCGTGCAATGTATTTTAGAATCATGCCCATCGTTGAAACAAACCTTAGATTGAGCCAATAATATTACTTGAAATGATTATCAATGTTTTGTCAGTGAGACATCTGTATTTTCACTTTTCTGTGGTTTTTACTACCAATATTAAAACAAAGAATGTGTTTAACATAGGTTAATGCTGGGGAGCAAGACTAGTTTGCAAACATCACCTCTGTTTCTGAACACTATATTCATAAGTTCCAAACTTAGCATTTTAAAATATAGTTCTCCAGCTGATATAACAAAGGGGATAAAAAGTAGATTAGATGTGTTTTTAAATTTTTGATGAGTTGTACTAAAAAGAAAAATAAACTATTGAAAACCAACACATTGTATGAACTTGTTTTTGCATTTATCTACAAAAATATAGTAGTTATACAGTTCAATTCCTGAAAGAGAATAGAACTGTGCACCTCAGTTAGAGGAATGCACAGATAGAAAATTCAATTCAATTCAATTTGTTTATTGCCGTTAAGTAACATATGTTACAATATGCTTTGTCACATAAGTCAATTAAATTCACAATGATATAAATAAAATAGTAGCCATTTGACTTCAGTGTAAATTTGATATAAGATAATTTTGTTGTTTATCAATGTGTTTTAATCTAAATATAACAATTAACAATATATAACAATAAACAAATATAACAATTAATAAAATTAACAATCAATAAATTCAACAAATAATAAAAAATTACTAAATATGAGAATAAATTATGATATAAATATTACACGTAAACTATTATGTCATATAATGAAACATTGCAGAATTTGTCTAAACTATAAAAAGCTTTTTTTAAAAACCATTTCTTAAGAACTAATTTAAAACTATTTACAGACAAAGACTTTACATTTAGAGGTAATTTGTTAAAAAGCTTTATGAGAATATGTATGTAATTACTTTTCGTCTTACTTAGACGTACAAATTTTTCATCAATAAGGTTTTTATTTCTGGTGTTATATACATGTTTACTGCTTCTTAAATTAAATTCTGCATAATGGTCTTTAACATACATAATTGATTGAAACATGAACACACAGGGTAACCTTAGAATACTCAGATCAATAAAATGCGGTCTACATGATTCATTGTCCTCAATTCCCACTATACATCTAATCGCCTTCTTTTGCCATATAAAAACCTGTTGAGCCCCAGAGGAGTTTCAGCAGAACAAACCCTTGACAGTTCACCAAGCCAATCTAATCTGTTTAACCTACTTATAAAACTATTTACAGAATAATTATTCAAAGGTCTAAAAGTACTTACTGTTGTTTGGTCCTTGCAATTATTTTTATAATTTCCGGTATTGATTTTCAATTTAATATTAAGTTTTAATCCTAGATGATCAGAGAGATGTGGCTGAATTATTTCACATGGATATTCGTGATTATGTTTGTTTGTAATAATGTTATCAAGACAGGCATTTAATCGAGTTGGGTTTTTGTTTAAACAATACAGGTTATTAGATCTTAACATATTCTGAAAATTAGTTCTTTTTTTATCTGTAAAACAAATATCCAAATTAATGTCACCAGTTATAACCAGATTAAAACTCTTAAATTTGTTAAATTTATTCAAAAAGAGAATCAGATTATTTAGAGCATCATTGGACACTTCAATAATTGACTCTGGTGTTCTATAAACTGTGATAACAATTAGTTTTATACTGGGGAAAACAACTGATGCCACTTCAAACATCTTTTCAAGACTGAATTGCTCTACATTTATTGGTTCATAATCATATACAAAACTATTACTAACATATAGATACTCCCCCATGTCCTAGATCTTTTCTACAATAATTGGCTGCCTAATTATACCCATTAGGCAAGTAGAGATCCACCTCCAGAGGAGCAAGCCAATGTTCATTAAGGCAAATTATATCATATTTACCTTCATTTAAAAATATATCTAATTCATTAACCTTATTTCTAAGACACTGAATATTTATATGAATAATTGTAATGCTATCAGAAAATTGGTGTATGTTATTGTAAAGTCCTGTGTCTTCAACCTCTCTTCTGACAATGTGAAGTTTCCCGTTGACATGGAGAGAACATTAGTCCGATTGGGTTTGGTAGCCCTGGATCGAGGTGACATCAATTCTCCGGTGATGTCTCAGGGTCTCCCATATCTTCATTGCCATCCATGTCTTTCCTACTGAATTAAAATGCATACCATGTGCAAGCATGTATCTCCCAGCTGCACTCGCTTCTACAAAACTCACATTATCATAATGGTCACTTAAAGCTTTTAGTTTCAAATCAGTTTTCTTAATTTCTTTATTCACACATGACCGGTAAGTCATATTTTTGAGGTAAATCCACTAAAATCACTTTGTTATCAGTACAAAGATGAAAGGGAAGTTTGCTGCACAATTAAGCTAAATCCTGGTTTGCAAAACATACAAATAGAATATTATTTATTTCACAGCAAAAATGAATCAGTCAGTATTTTATTTGTTTATTGTTGTAATTCAACTTTTATAAATTAAATTATACTTTATTTGTGAATAATAACACCAGAAATTTTATTATATTTAGTAGTAAAACTACAATAATTTAGTCTGGTTCAATAAAACAGACAATACAGTAAACATTATACATGTCTAAATGAGGATGATAACTGGGACATTCAGGACATTTTTATCCTTTTGTTAACCTCTTTTCCAATTATGTTACTTACTGTGGAATATGTATTCTTAAGTTGATTTAATTATCATATTTTAACAACAGTAAAATAATGAATAATTTAATATTTCTCAGTTTATTGTATGAAAAGATTTCAATTTAGACTTCCAATTCTGATGTATTTGAAAGTTCTACAAAAGCATTCTATAATAAAAGTTTGTTAGGAAGGCCAGATTCAAACATGTACAAAATTAAAACAATACAGATAAACAAACCTCTTGGATAAACTAATGTTTTGTTTGTGATGCTCAGAATATATCCATCCTTTGAACTCTGTAATAAGTACTTTAAACTCTAGTCAAGAAATTTGGGTGAGAGATGGTAGCAAGACAGTAGTAACCAAGAGATGATTGAAGATGAGCATGTTTTCATTGTTCACTCCCTCAATGAAGCTGAAGCTAAGTTTGCAAGACGGAGCCTCCAAAAATAGAAACAAATTTTATTTTGACTTATGAGGTTCCAGAAATATGTTTTTACACTATGCTACTTATTTACAATGTATACAGTATATACTTACAACATGAAGGAATTTCATAAGCCTGGACACAATGGAGGTGGTGGATGAAGGCAGTCCATTGAAACAGAAGACAGGTTGCATAGTTGCAGTTGCATCTTAGTGTTTGGTGGGGGAAAGTCGGTTTGGTGAAGATGATTGTTCTGGGTTTGTGGGGGATGCAGTGCTTTACAGTGAATCTAGCGAGGGTACTTTTGGCTGTTTGAGGGGAGAAGCAACTTCTGACAGAAAGAGTAATTTTTTATTGAATCTAAAATAACAAAACATATCCATTTAGATACGCAATTAACATTTTGAAAAATAAAAATGATACTAAGATTTTTATAAATTTAATCAAAACACATGGCATGTACTATACCATTCATAAGAATGTTAAGTTCAGTTCCAGTTCACCTTCCACTTATTGCAGCATTTGAAGTCTAACGCTGTGACAGATTTGACTCCTGGAAACTGGAATCAACATCCATTAACAATTGCGTACCTGATGAGACAATGAGAACACCACTTCAGCATTTGTTTCTGGTCCAGGTGTCTCTGATGTCGAAAGTTTGTTTTGAGCTTCTTTGTCGCCGACTGTTTTGGATCTCTTCAGATGGATGTTGATTCCAGATGTCAAATCTGTCACAGCGTTAGACTTCAAACGATGCAATAACTGGAAGATGAACTGGAGCTGAACTTAACATTCTTATTGAATCAACCCTTCCCACCATTACTCTACAATACCTTTAATGTTGCTACTAGAGTAACAGATAGATCAAAATATTGTACACCCTACTTCATTATAAATTTTGAAAGACAATTTATACTCATATTCAATGATAACAAAGCTTGCAGACTATTATGGGCAAACCTTCACAATAAGTCAACTTTCAGACAATGGAAATATTTTTTCGAATTACGTTACTGTAAATAAAAGAATATTTAGTGAGCAAAACATATGTTCATTTCTATTTGATCTAAATAAAGAAAATTAGTTGAAGTTGTATTTATCTCCTTGTAAGATGAAATTTTCATATTTTTACTCCGTCATATGGTTTTATTTTCACAAACGTTTCCCTAAAGTTAAAAAAATATACCCTGAAAATGCAAATGGAGTGATAATGAGATAAAAAAAGGCAGATCAACCATTACCATAGTTTTTTTAAAAGTAAATAATGACTTTATTTCAAATCCCAAAGAGGTGTCAAATGTGTTTAACATCTTTAATGTTAATATGGTATAAAACTACTTAAATCCAGAAACTGAGAGGAACAATACTGAATGTTGTTAACAATGAAGCTTCATCATCAAATTATTGTTGTTATATGCCTTTATATGAAACAAATATGCTTAAAATTATAAGTTCGATTAAGCCTAAGTGGTCTTCCGGGGATGGTGAGATACCCTCAATGCCTTAGTCTTAAAAGCTAAGGAAGTCTTGTCAAACCTCTCATACGTGTAATGAATAGTTCTATTAGATCTAACACATATCCTACAGAATTAAAAGTTTTTTTAAAATCATTCCTTTGCTTAAGAAGGGTGACAGCAATGAACCCGACAACTAAAGGCCTGTTGCAGTTCAGCCGGCACTGTTAAAAGTTTTTGAAAAATGCATGCTTTATCAATTAGCTGAATTTTTTGAGAAGATTGAACTTTGTACAGCATGGATTTAGACCTAAAAAGTCTTGTATTATGGCTTTAATTACCTTTGTATAAAATGTCATAGAAGCCTTAGATAAAGATAATATAATCACTGATATATTCTTGGATTTGACCAAGGCGTTCATCAGTGTATCCCACAGCAAATTATTATAAAAATTATCTTTTAGGAATAAAGAACTCTTATTGTTACAATCTTATCTTGAAAAGTCACCAACAATTTGTTGAAAAAACACACTTCAAAATAATTTCTTACAAAATATAAAATCAGGTATTAGAGAAATTACATACTCAGTTCCCCAAGGATCGGTGCTGGGACCTTTTTTATGCTACAAAACTAATATACAGTAAAACTTTATTTAAATTATGTATCATGTAGATTCAATTTATGTATGTATGCTGATGACATAAGCTGTTACTTCATAACAAAAATTCATTAACAGTAGAAACAAATGTATAATCTCTAATAAAAGACATTGATAAATTGTTGGCAGACAGAAATCTGTTGTTAAACCTAAGTCAATCAAAATTAAATTTGTAAACTTTACTTGTAGGCCTTCTTTAAAAAAACATAACAATGTAAATACACCAGTATCATTTTTATTAGATAAGAAACTGGACTTCCAAGCTGAATTTCTAGGCATTATCTCAGATGAAAACTTAAACTTCAGACTACATATTGATAATAAAATGAGTTCAGCATTGTTTGCTCTTAGGAGGATGTTGCATGTGTGTGACATACATGTTTTAAAAACAATTTATTTTGCTCTCATGCAACCTCATATTTGTTACAGAATAAAGGTGTACAGAAATGCATCAAGATAAAAATTGACAAATCAATTAAGTCAATTAACAAATCCAAAAAAGTGCTATTAGAATAATTTTAAAATTTGACATAAGAGATTCTTGTAAGACTCATTTTACTGAACTGGAATTTAAAGTGTTTACTCCATGTTAATATATAAAACTATTCTAAAGTTTTAAAATAACTTAGATTTGTTTGACAAACAAAAAGAAATTCATAATTATAATATGAGAGGAAAAGATATACCAACAGCCCAATCACATAAAAAGGAGTTCTATAAAAAAAACTAGCTTTATAGGTTTGAAATTTTATATGCACTTGCCTCCTAACTTAAAAAAAGAGCATAATGTAAATAGATTTAATAGAAATGTAATGCCGGGTCCACACCCAAACCAACAAAAGAAAAACAAAACAGCAACTCAATGTTTCCCAACATTTTTGAAACAAAAGCGAAACATTTCGGCAACAATTTTGTTTTGTTCGTGTTTTCAACAACTTTTTGTTTTCCCGTCGCCTGGCGGTAAAGATCAAACTGTTGCTGTTTTGTTTGTGTTTCTGGCAACTTTGTTGGTCTAGTGTGTACGCTTTCCACAGGAAGAAAACAAAACTTAAAATTTGTGGTTCAGTTTGTCTCGTGCTGTGTGCAAAATGACTTCATCGGGAAAAGCAATAAAATGGAGTGTTGAAAATACATGTAAATTAATCGAACTTTTATAGAGAAAGTAAATTGTTATGGGATGCCCGACACCCCTGATTATAAAAATCGTTATAAAAAGGCAGACGCCTTAAAGGAAATAGGAATATTGTGTAATGTTTCTTCAGAGGAAGTAGACAGAAAGATAAAAAACATCAATACCCAGTACCAAAGAGAATACAGAAATTATCAGTTATTGAAAAAATCCGGAGCTGGTAAAACTTTCGTTTCGAAGTTGGTTTGGTTATTCACTATTAAGTTTCTTAAAAGATAAAAACAAGCCAAGACCAAGTGGGAATATAGGCGGATTATCGAATACACAGGTAGATATTTATTTATTTATTTTTATTTATTAGATATAAAATTTACATATATTTATGCATTATTTATTTACTTATATTTATTCATTATACTTCTATCATTTTATCCTTAAAAATCAGTACTTTTGCTCAATAGATTAACAAAATTTTAACTGCCATGGAACTTGTTATTAGTTATTAATAATTAGAAATAATAAATAATTAAATCAATTAAAAAAAATTCATTTTCCCTAAAAAAATCAGTACTTTTGCTCAATAGATTAACAAAAATTTTAACTGCCATGGAACTTGACCTTGCTCAGACATAAAATATTCAGCAAATTCTTTTCTTATTTCCATAGCTTCTACAGATGATTTTCTTGCAGTCTGTTGTAGATTAAAAAACGACTGTAAAGTTTGTTGATCTTTTCTCCATGCGCCATCTTCTAGTGTACCACTATCAATATGTTCTACATCAAAGCTGTTTGGTGGATTATATTTATTTTTCGACAAGACACACCTTAGATAATTATGCAAACAAATGCATGCCAAAGTCACTTTTTCTACCTTTTCTGGTTGTAACAGCATTGGTTTGCGAAACACTCGAAACACAGACGCTAAAATGCCAAACACATTTTCAACTATTCTTCGAGCACGTGAAATTCGGTAATTGAAGACACGTTCTATTGACCCCTTATCTTGATGGCCGCTATATATGGTTTCATAATGCATGGTTTAAGGGGGAAAGCATCATCTGCGACTAAAACATAAGGACTTTCTTTGTCCCTTCCAAGAAGAACACGTTTTTTGGTGGCAAAATTTAGTTTTCCTTCAACCAATAGTTTGTAAAATGGCGTATTTTTAAAAACACCTCCGTCAGAGATTCGTCCTTGACAACCAACGTTTGCATACAGAAAATTATAATTTGCGTCAACAACAGCAAAAAGAACTTACACTGAATGTTCCTTTATAGTTAAAAAATTCACTGCCACTGAATGTAGGTGCCTCGATTACAATGTGCTTTCCGTCCATTGCGCCTATGCAATGTGGAAAGTGCCAAATCTTGTTGAAATCATCGCTAACTTTTTCCATTCCTCTTCACTTTTAGGAGTCTGAAATAAAATACAAATTAAATTTAATTGAAAGTTCTTATTATATATTTTTTTTTAATATACATTTTTTTAATATATTTTTTATGCAGTTTTTTTAATAACATACATTCTTTACTTTACAGGAAAAGTGATGATTCAGACAGTGATGAAGAGGCAAAAGAATCCGAAACAAATGACGATGATACCGCTAGCGTCAGCCAGAGTACAAGTAATATGGGAGAATTACAAGAAAGCTACGAAGATTTGCAGGCTCAAAAGGAAATTACTGATAAAAACACCAAAAGCTTAAAAGCAAAATCTACCACACCAAAGAAAAGAGTTCTAACCACTAGTGAGAAGCAAAATGCAGAAGTTTATGGAATGCTACAAGAAGTATATAAAAAAAATCAGCAAGGAACATCTGTACAACCCGATGATTTTGATATATTTGGTGAGCTAAGTTGCTAGAAAAGTGCGAAAACTTCGTACTCCTTATGCCGCAAGCTACTGTGCAGCATTTGATCAATGATCTTCTCTACAAAGCAGAAATAGGAGAATATGACCAACCAAAAAACACAGAAACTCAAGAGCAATTGACACCGTTCCTTCATTTTCGATCTCCAATTGCAGTTCACACTAGTTCTACAGATACAAACAACCACAATTATATGAGTCCAGATAGCATTCGGTCTTGCGCAAGTACCCTTAGCGTTGGAACCTACTCAAATCCAGGCGGCATACAACCTTATTCAAACCCACCCACCCAGCGTTCAAACCTACGAGATACTGACTAGTCCGTCTTGCTCATCGAATCAACATACCACCCAGATTGATGAATCCAGGCCAGCTACGCGGATAACAACAAATGAATCAGCTCAGTCATACATGTAATTTTCAGATACATTCCAAATAAAAGTTATTTTAAAAAAATCAGTTTATTTTTTAACAGCTACCTATTAATAATGTTAAATTTTACCTTGACATATGTATTTAGGGCACTTATGAGAGCATCGCAGGTTTCTGGAATTATTACTGATATTGCCTGTTTGGATACTTTGAAAAGATACATCAGACTCTGGTAATACTCCCCCAGTTGCCAAAAATCTTAAAGTAATCACTAAACGTTCTGTTACACTAATGGCATTTCGAAAATTTGTATTTTTCTTCTGTATCGAGGGTCCAATGATTTCTATTAGATTTTCAAGATCAGTACTGGTCATTCTTAAAAAGTTTTTGAAGCTGCATCGCATTTCTCCACTAATACCTCTATCGTCTTTTTTCTTAAATCTTCCAATAGTTCCTCAACATAGTTTTTTTGTCGGTTTCTTCAAGCTCGGCCTAACCCAAAAAACGTTTTTTTTTCTTTTTTTGGTTTAGGAATAGAAAAACCACTGCCATAATAAATAATTCCATTGTTCCTTTGTAATTCCAAATTTCGAGCTCGCCACATTTTCTATCGGGATCACAAAGTTGACTGATTTTTGTTTTTCATAATGTGGACAGCAGTTGACAATTAGTTCCTGTTTTCGAAAACTTGCAGTTTTGTTGTGTTGCTGATTTGTTGGAGTTTTTGTTTTGTTGGTTTGGTGTGGACCCGGCATTAGGTAAGGCCTTATATAGTATTGAAGAGTACTTTTGTGTGACATAAAAATTTTAATGTTGAATATTGCTAATGGTACATACATACACAATACATTTTCTAAATAATAAATTAAGTAATATAATTACTTGATTTAT
Organism: Homalodisca vitripennis; assembly: GCF_021130785.1. Lineage (NCBI taxonomy): Eukaryota > Metazoa > Arthropoda > Insecta > Hemiptera > Cicadellidae > Homalodisca > Homalodisca vitripennis. The sequence goes on from NC_060208.1 coordinate 163,521,967, forward strand.
TGTTAATTGCTTTGATGCTATTTGACATTATTTTATAATCTTGTATATTGTATAAGATTTTCAATTTAATGTTTCACATCACAATTTCTTACTTTTATGAATAATACTGTAAATTACTTGGTATATTTTTAAGGCATATAAATGCTGTCCAGGTGTACGAATGTGTAACTTATAGTTTGTTAAAATGTAACAAAGCGTAACATTTTTTTATTGCTGAAATATTAGTTTATTCCAATGAATTTACTTGTACTTTCTAATCCTTAGAAAAAAGTATAATAACCAATTTTATCTGATCTATTTTTGTCTCTTATGAAATTTGTTTAAAATATCTCAATAGTTTATTAGTTTTGGTACTGAACTATAAATAAATAAGTGACACCTAGTTGTCGTAGTGGTGTACTATGTCAAGTTCGTTGTCTTTTTCTGTGAGGGGGTTCCTCATAGGCCAATAGCACTTTTGATCGACTATATTAAGGGAAAATGATTCAAACCCATTCGTAAATTTGTATTGACCTCTCTGTGTTTCTTCAAAGCTTTATGAAAGTCATGTTCAAACTGAAGACTCAATATTTTATTTGTAGCTCTACATATGTCTAGATTAACAATAATTGACAACTTACTACTTTGATTAAAGTCAACGGAGTATACAAGTCCACATAAATGCCATAGACAAGTAACAGTTTTCTTATTAATCAATAACATTTAAATCTTAGTTCTTAAGCTTACACAGCCAATGTCATCACCATTATTTAAATTTTTCAATTCAATTCACTCTTGTAAAAACTTAGTTTACAGAATTTAAATTTTGAAATATTCAGACTCATTGAGGAGTCTGAATTCACTTCATTCAATGTAAACCCAAACAAAAATTGATTTTTTGTTGAACATCTGTTAATTAGATAAAGCTTTTCACAGCCAGGCCAAAATATCTCAGTATTTTAATTGTGTTGGCAACATTTTTACACAATGTGAACTGGAAGGTTTAGATGATAACAATATTGTGATTCATAATACAAGAAATAAGTTTAAGCTCAATATTCCTCAGCATAGATTAACTAAAATTGGTTCATCTCATAAGATAAATTGTGTAAACTTTTTTAACAAATTAGATGAGTCTGCGCAAGCAGTATCTCTTACTGTGTTTAAAAGTAAGCTAATGAATTGGCTGTTGAGTAATCCATTTTATACATTAGCTGAATTTCTCAACTGTGAAGTAGATTTAATGTTCTGTTGATTCTACATTGACTTGTCTTATGTAGAGCTCTTATATGATTATTGCATAATTGTACTTACATATTTCATATTTTATAATTTTAAATTATGACGATGTATTTTATTACTGTGCTTTTATATTTTAGTATTTTAATTTATGACAATGCCTATTTCATGTATGCAAATGTGATCAATGGCAATAAATAATTTGATTTGATTCATAACTTTGTCTTTTGCACTGTGATAATTTATTATTGGCATCTAATCGATTTTTTGCTATCCATTAATAAAGTCAGTTATAAAATGTCAAGTGAGCTTTAAGTATTTGAATGTATTACTAATCGTAACAAGTGTTAATTTTTAAATCTAAAACGGACAAAAGTGTGAAGTAAGTGAAAGCTACGGTGCTTTAAAATTGCACCAATGGTTACTTTAACTGCCTGGTTTTAATAACTTATATGTTTTAGTTCATAATTTGCTACAATAATTTTGTCCTGTTAGATCAGCCATTGGCCATAGTTTGTGGAGCACAATGAACCATTATCTACGATACTGTTACGTTTTTACAAACTAAATAATTCTTATGTGGGTTTACAAATAAGCAACACGATTATTAGTTACAATTAATAATGTTTATTAAAGCTAATTTACAATAAGGACAAATAATTACTTTAATTGAAAGAAATTACTATTTACAATTATTACTATTAATTACAACTCCAATAATTACAATTACTATTATTAATATTTGCTAAATGACTAAGATGGCTTCTGCAAAACTAATATTATTTGCAATCACAAATATAGCTAATTAACAAGTGGCTTTACTGCCTCTTCTGCTTAAGGAGATTCCCTACTGAAAAATGACCAATTTTTACAAAAAAATTAAAATTAACTTTTATATTTATTTCAATTCTATGGCTTATAAGAAACCATAAAAACATAACATTTACCATAATGTAACTTTTCATCACTGTGAAAAAATATTTGAAGAGGAGCACGCACATCTACTTTTGGTCTAGTCAGCCAGTGCCAGAACCAGACTCCAGCAATCCTTTTTTTAGTAATAATATAGCAAATATAGCCTTTTCTTTCTTGTTAGTGGTTTATTAGGCCTACATATGTCTTCAATATATAAATATACTATTCACCGACTACAAGTACCAGTATGGTAAGTTACTTTCATCTATAGCTACTAAATAGCTCGTGTAAACTTCAAACGCTGATTCCAGAAGATTTAAAATTTTTATATTTTTCACATAAAAGTTCTTATAACTTTTTAGCTATTAAAGCTAAAGCAGTGAAACTTTTACTACATATTATTTATAATGTTGTAAAACTTTTTGTGCATGGATATTATTACATGTTAAATAAAAGTTTTTATAAAAAATAATTTAAAATACTATTTATAAAAAAAAATTTTAAATGTTTTTGTCAAGCCATAAATTTAAAACTATTTGAGAAATAAACTTCGGCATGCACAAAAACTTAGTACTTGTCATGTTCTTAAAAATGAGATAATAAACAATAATATTGGTTCATTAGTTACAAAGTTATGAGACATTCAAAATCCCATGTATTTTTCTAAAAAAAACAACTCAAAAATTCCAAAAAGGAGGTAAATATATGTATATTTTTAAAATATAACAGTGGCAATCATTATTCTAGGACCAAAGGAACCCAAATATATAAATATTAAAATCATTAAACATGTTTGAATGAAAATCACTAGTTTCAGTAGGGAATCCCCTTAAGTCCAATTTGCTTACGGTTTCCCCGGTGTCGTATCCTTCCACAGGAGTTGTCCAATACTGCGCTGAATCTTCCGGTCGATCCCACGATGCGACGATTCCCACAGCAGTATCTCCGCAGGCACTCACTATCACAGGATCCGTGTCACGACACCCACTACACTGCCTCACTGGTACTCACAACTCCCCCGGCTCCCCAGTAGACGGCCTTATATAACCTTCTAGCATTCTTGCTAGAAGGGTCTATACCGGTGGGCTCTGGAAGGTCTAGAAGATTCCGGAGTCAATGGGCAGTGAGTCTTTTACCAGGAAGACTGCTCTAGACTTTCTATTGTCATCAGCCTATTCAGAAGAAAGGACTGGCCCAGCCATTTATGAGGGTGTTGATGGCTCTCGCAGAAGGATTTATGGCGGTCCCTTACGTCAACAGCCAGGCCGCCACCGCAGCCGCCGCGCGACGGCCAGCTCCGTGACAATACTGTCTGAGAAAACCAGGTAACAAGGCCATGGACATTACAAGTGCATAGAAAATTAAATTATGCAATTTGATCGTCCATAATTTATATTCAGTATACATTTTACCATAAGAATCCCTCTTTTGTATTTCAATTTAAACCATTAATATTAACAGATAATCATTATTTTAACAATGTATTAGCACTGAGGCACTAAAACCTAATTTCTGAAGTGAAACCTTTATAGATTTGAGCAGAGTTCCTCTACAACACATTCAAAACTTCATTCCCAAACTAAAAGTGGAACCTCAGATGCACTAGCCTGCCCTCTTAACCAGTGAAATCTAAAAGCTGTTGAACAAAATATCATGGAAATAACTTAAATGAAAGTTCTTGTTATTTCATTAAATTTGCAAACTATTAACAATTTAAAATGTATAAATTATAAAAAAAAAAAACAATTTAAAATGTACCTATTTAAATTTTTATTAGCATGTGATTGGCAGGTGGACAAGCGACTGTCATTGTGATGAAATAACATTAGTCTATCTGTAAAAACCTAGTATAACTAGGTATTGAGCAGAATTTAGTGGAGATCTTCTTGCTCTGCAAGAGAATAAAATCTAGTTTGGAGAATGCAAGGAACAGAGAGTAACTATTACAAGGAGAGATACGATTACAATGGCTGATTATTCTGGTTTGTTACCTGACCACATTCTAGTACTTATAGGGTGCTTAAAGTACCTCCTTTAATGACCCTTTTGCCCACTTCACTACCTATGCTCTACCTGCATGTGACAAAACGCATAGCATTTTTTGCATAAGCAAAACATAATTTTGTTTCTTTGTCTTTAACCACAGCTACCTTTTTTCCACTACACATGATTAGATTTTGTGATATTACATTCTTAGTAAATATTAATTTGTGGCTTCAATGGTGAAATTGTGAAGAAGTGAGATATTACACATTTTTTAAACACAATTAGTAATAACATTTACAGTTATTTGACATTTATCGTGATAGCATATAAATGAATATAGTATATGAACTGATAGATGACATGTTGTTACTGATTTGTAATTCTCTGATTAGAATACCTAAAATATATTATTAATCATTATTACAGGCGAAGTTAGGACCATTAGGTCCTTTTTTACACAACCTATATTTTGATAAAGGCAAATAAAGATTTCCCAACGATGAATTATGTGACCACTCTCCACAATTTCAAAATTTTCCAATCATTAGGTTTAGACGCTTACAACTAAAATAAATGGGATATAGAAATGAAATAAAATAGCACTTGAAAAATTAATATAAATTTATTAAGGTATTAAATAAACAATCTAGCTTTTTTGTTGCTTCTCTTTCTTTGCAGCTTCAGCTTCAGCCTCAGCTTTTTCATAAGCAGCGATCAGAGCTTCAACCTCATTGGCTGGCAAGATGCGAGTAATTGTCTTGCCGTCTTGTCTTGTAAGGGTAGCCAACTCAACTAGAACATTAAAAATAACATTAAAACAGGTGTGCAATGATAATTCAATTTCCGAATATTTGAAATACCTATTTACATCAAAAATCTTTTATATATTTATTTATAGCAAATTGTATTACGGTATAACCTGTTTTCCCTAATTTTTGCCATCTCCACAGATAACAAATCTATTTATGTTGCATAAGACAGTAAGATGGTAGAAGTAATATTTTTTAACCACTGCAAAGTGCATATTTCATACTTGTAAACTATTTCACAATCAGAAAAATGTTTTTATCACATTAAATTTATAAATCTAGAGTAATAGGAACTGCACAAACGCTGCTCGTTACCAATAGAAAACTGACCATTATCTATCAACAACCTATTTCCAGCTTTAAGAAGAAATTAACAAATGAGACATCTGGATTTTGTCCACATTTTACTACTTCCAGAATTAGTTAGTACATTAACTCCAGACAGGAAATAATTTAACTGAAAACACAAGTTAATAAATGGTACCTTTCTCTGGGGTGAGTTTGTTCATATCAAGGGTCTTGCTGAGCACTTTGATGGCCAGGGCCTCGGCATCCTTCAGTGTTGTCTCGTTCTCCTTGTACTCCTGCTTCAGGCTTGACACTGCTGCCTACGCACAAACTCTTATTACTGACGAACTATATCAAGGGTCTTGCTGAAAACTTTGATGCCCAGGGCATCGGCATCCTTCGGTGTTGTCTCATACTCCTGCTTCAGACTTGACACTGCTGCCTACACACAAACTCCATTACTGAACTATATCAAGGGTCTTGCTGAGCACTTTGATGACCAGGGCATCGGCATCCTTCGGTGTTGTCTCGTACTCCTGCTTCAGACTTGACACTGCTGCCTGCTCACAAACTCTGTTACTGACAAACTAAATCAAGGGTCTTGCTGAGCTTACAGCCAACGTAAGATGGTTTTATTCTCTCTGATAGAGTGGTGCAATGAATTGGCAGGTTAAATCTAGAGCCATGACAAGTGTTGTAGGAGTGAAAATCTGTTTTTATGGTGGTTTAAGCTTGTCTTTGTAGAGTATACTTTCTACAGTATGTACAGAGATATAACTGTCATAATCTCTAGGTCTTGGAATGCTTGATGTTAGGTTTGACGTTCACGTTCACAATCAAATTCGTTAAATCAAGCAAATTCTATATTAAATCCGTTATATCAAGCACTGACTGTTTCACTAACCTAAAGAAAACAAAAATAATTTTTGTGTTTTCCTATTCTTTGTCAGAACTTTAATGCGATTAAACATAATATGTAATCTGCAGAGTAACGCAATATAGATCCACAATAAAAATCTTTCATTGAAGGTTAAAGTCAGTACTCATCATAAAATAAACATTTAAAGAGAATGTTGACTTGACATTTGAAGTACTCTCTAGATCAATAAGATAGCAAGACCCTCACTCGATGCTTAACTCACGTTGAATAGTTTTAAATTATTCCAATGGATTTCTCATTCCATTTTTGGGAAGCTTCAATCCCTCTCTAAAAAACCTAAATGAAATTTAAGAATCCAAAAACATTTTTGCACATCTACAACTAAACAGTTTTATATAGATAATTTTTATTCATTATTACGGTTGTAGACTACCTTCACTCGGCTATATATATTATAACTTTCTAAGGCTACAGAAAAAATTGACTAAGAATGAAACTGTAAGACTTACAGCACTGTTCATGCCGATACAGGTTGCTTTCCATCCGCCGTAGTTACCACTGGGATCGGACTGGTACAACTGATACCCGTAGTTATTGTCCCATCCCATATAGAGAATAGACACACCAAATGGTCTTTTACCTAGGAATGACAAGACAAATCATAATAGAACATGTATATATCACAAGTATAATGTGTGCTGCATATAGAGGTATGTTCAAAAAGTAACAACAGGAATTTTTCATTTTTATAAAATATTTTTTTAATTGTCCACATTACTGTTGTCACATGTAAAATAGTCCCCATTAGATATTATGTACTTTTTCTTAGATGCCAGCGCTTCTTCTGATCCTCAAAAACACTTCTAAAACTCGATCTTTGGTCCTTCAGCTCATTCAACAATGCACTTTTAATGTCATCTATGCTTGTAAAACAACAGTAAGGTTCGCTTTATTTTTGGAAATGGAAAAAGTCTCAAGGAAGTGTCTGGAGAATTTGGAGGCTGGGGCATTTTATTTTGTTTTAGATTTCCATAGAATAATAGTTTCCAAACTAAAACCTAATGGTTTTATTGGTTTCAATTGAAAAGAGACTGGACAAAACACTGGTTATCGAAGTGAATTTATATTGTTTAAAAAATCCCAATTCAATTATACACACACGTGCGCGCACACTCTTAAGTATGTATATAAAACAAATTCTTATTGAATTTTAAATGCCAAAATTTGCTCACAACTGTAAAAGAATACAAAAATAAAAGCAGGTCCAAATTACCTCCGAACTGGGTGTAAGCTTGTTTAACGTCACAGAGAGAGGATACAAGCTGCTCACAAGGAATACTGGTATTGTATTGAAGTTGATAACGTTGTGCGATCAGTCGCAGTTCACTGGTCAACACGTTGGCATCTGAAGTGATTCCTGCCACACTACACACCATATCACTGGAACAACCAAGCACATACCAAGGAAAATGTTAGAATGTATAACAGCATTGTGCGTGTTATCTATAAGTGTATTGAGTGATTCCCTTTACTTATATAACAACAAAATTAGCTTACTCATTCAATTTATAGATTTTCTCTGAGAAGAAGACTTCGTCGAGGAGTTTGTTGGTGTTCCTTCGTTCTGCGGCCAGCAGGATTCCATCATTAGCCAGGATTCCCAGACAAGTTCCTGCATGACTGATGGCTTCCATTGCATATTCCACTTGGTACAACCTACCTGGTCAAATAATAACACCATGAATTTTCACTCAAATATTTCAAAAATTAATAAATGATAAATTATTACAATTGATGTACTAAGTTGGCTAACAAAAATAATCCAAATAAACTTGTGGAAGCTTACACTCCATGTTCAACATTGATCAATGAGTTTAAAGGAAAGCGAAAAGTACTAACTTATTTTGTGACAATAAATACCTTCAAGCTATGGATAATGTTTAAATTAGCCACTTTAGCTAATAACCTCAAAAACACTTAATAAATTTCTTAAATAGAATGTTTTAATTTCCAGAAAGAATATTTAGGCAGTCATGATCCTTAATTGCACAATAACTGATATGTTTGAAATTTTAGATTATATCCCAACTAGTTCATCAATCTAGAGGACCCAGGGAAATCAGGATTTCTGGATGGGGGAATAATAATCTATGGAGGGGTAGGTATTAGTAAAATGAGATACCAATATTCATGCTAGAAAAGTACAAGGAGTATTATAGGTTAGAGTAGGGCTACCAACTGCATATGGGGATAATTCAAAAGGTTTTTGGCACTTTTCTCTTTTTTTGTTATTTTTTCAACAGTTTCTACTTCTGTTGTGAAGTTCTATGGTAGTCTTTTCTCTGTGCTCTCAATGTTGTTTGCCAATACTCATCAAATTTGCACATCTCGTTATTAAGTTACTTTTTTTACGTGATTGTCAGATATGTGTAGTTTGGTTACTTTATCAAGTTTTTTCTTGTGTTAGAATGACGTTCTGTATTGTTTAATTTTGAGTTCGACACTGAATTTTATATTACTTTTTCTTTATGAAACAAATAATGTGGTGGTCATTGTCTTCTAGCTGAGGATACACTGTTGTTTTTGTTTTAGATGGATTTAATGTGGCTAGATGAATTGTATTATTTAGTGCACATTAGTAATCAGACTTTTGGAGTTATATATTTTATTGATAGGTACTATCTCAAGGGATGTTTTTGTTCTCAAGCGTTCTTTTTGGAGGCATAACTGTTGGCCCGTTCAACTACTAGTGCCTTTAACCCATTGCAGAACTTGCCCGAGCGTCATTTGTTGCGGCCAAGCGTGACTGAATAATCTTGCCCGAGTGGCACTCGTTGTGCTCTTTCTAGACGCTAATGATCACATTTTTGTTTGTTTGTCACGCTAGATCGCAGTTTTGTGCCCTCGTGCATCCTTGTAAGCAATTATTCTGTTTCGATTCATTATGATTGCACACTGAAACCAAAATTATAAGCTTGTTTTGTTATTGTTTACATTATGCCATATGCTAAATGTTCTGTTTAAATTTTATGTATCGTGTTCTCAATATTTAGTATTTAACTGTTTATAGTTATTGAATGAGTTTTTAGTTCTCCCGCTACCTCATGGAACAAGACAATTTGCGTACTTCAGAAGTAAACAGATCCTTGGGCAGTGATATTGAAATATCAAAGATACTCAAAGACACAAAAGTGAATTACAAAATGTAAATGAATGGTCATTGTATGTAATTTAAATAGTTTATTTTAATTATCATTTTAATGATAACAATTAAATGAAACAAACCGTTTTATCTCATCTCCCAGGCAATTAATTCAGGAGCTTGTCACAAAATCATCAAAAAGTGACAAAATGTAAATAAATTTTGATTGTTTTGTTGTTATATTTTACAATTAAGTAATCCAATCAAAACTTGTTTTCCATGTAAAAACATTGTGCTGTTTTTGAATAAAAAATTATTGAAACAGATACATAAAAAAGTAATAAAATATTGACAATAGCTTTTGATTTTTTGTTTTCTTACTAAAGAAATTTGTAAATATCTACTAAAAAAATGAAATAAAAAAATATTTGGAGAAAGCAACAAACACTATTGTAGAGCAACCAAATAGACTAAAATGTCCTGAAAAACTGACTAATTTATCTGTATCCAAACTCATTCTATTAATATTTTAGTACACGCATGCATTTTTGCCAAAATCAATTCAAAAATGCAGTCCTAGAGAGGCTAGGTTAATTGCCTCCTCAATGGGTTAGCGAGATTAAAAATCTTTCATAAATTTAATTGTTATCAGTTAGTTGAGCATTTTCCTATTGAAAATTAAAACTTTTTGTTAAGTGGCTAAAGTAAACTTTTACCCACACCATTAACCCTAATAGTGGCAGTTATTTCACTTGTTAATGGCAGGCCGTTTTTGTGTGTTGCGTAAGGTATTTTTCTTTTTATTAAAAAAAATACATATACGAGGTGTGTCCAAAAAGTATCCGACCTTGACGTCTGGCATGAACTGACGTTACTCGGCGGCAACAGCAATCTGGTCTCCTTCAAAGTACTCCCCTCCACAAGCCACTACCTTATTCCAATGCTCCTCCCACTTAAATTCATTTTGCGGAATGGCTAACAGGTCCTTCATCGCATTTTGTTTTATTTGTTCAACATCATCAAATCTTTTTCTTTTCAAAGAAGTTTTTAATTTCGGAAATAGCCAGAAGTCACAAGGAGCTATGTCAGGACTGTAGGGAGGCTGTCATAGTTGGTTGATGTCGTGTTTGACCAAAAAACGCTGAATAAGATTTGAGGAATGAGCTGGCACGTTGTCGTGGAGCAGGATCCAGTCACAGCTTGTCCACAGTTCAGGTCGTTTCCTTCACACTGCATCTCGTAGCCGCCTTAGGACCTCAAGATAATACTCATTCACTGTCTGGCCTCTTGGAGCATATTCGTGATGAACAACGCCGTCCTGGTCAAAAAACTGTTAGCATTGTCTTGATATTGCTTCGACTTTGTCTTGCTTTTTTCGGCTGTTGCTCTTTGCGAGTTTTCCAATGTGAAGATTGAGCCTTTGTTTCAGGGTCATAGCCATAAACCCATGAGTCATCACCAGTAATAACTTTTTTTAATATTCCTGGATCACTTTTTATCAAATCCAGATTGTCCTGTGCGATTTCAAGTCGACAGTTCTTTTGGTCTTCTGTCAGCAGCCGAGGAATATATTTTGCCGAAACACGGTTTATTTTTAAATCTTTGTATAAAATGTTACAAACTGACGATTTTGGTATTCCTAAATCTTCTTCCAGCTCTCGGACAGTCAATCGACAGTTTTCATTAATTGGTGCACGAACACGTTTAACATTTTCAGCGTTTCTGGCCGTTGAAGGCCTGCCAGATCGGTCATCACTCTCCACTGATATGCAGCCATTTTTAAACCGCCTAAACCACTCTTTTATTTGTGTATTGCCCATAGACACGTCACCATAAACTTTCTGTATCATAGTAATCGTCTCTGATGCTGAATGACCAAGTTTTTGGCAAAATTTAATGCAAATGCGCTGCTCAACATGTTCAGTCATATTGAAATGTGACACACACGGCAGTACTGTACGGAACAGAGCGCTATGACAGGATCGTATTCAATGCCTAATATGGGAAGGAGTAGGCTCGCCCCTCCCCTCAAATAACCGGTTCGAGCCGGTTGGATACTTTTTGGACAGACCTCGTATAACAGAAATGATCGTGTATTATACATTTTTTTCAGAAAAGAGTGGAGAATAACATTCTATTCAGATAACTTGAATTTATAATAGGTGTATTTTTGTTATATATATAATTATATATATATATATATATATATATATATATATATATATACAGGGTGATTCGGTTAGTGTTACCGGCACATTATTTACTAAAACTACTCACATAAGAACACCCTTTGAGTGCCACAGCGTCGCTAATTTTGACGGTACGAAAAGTGCATAAAGTGCCAGCGTCGCCAATTTTGACGTTTCGTATTTCGATAATATTTCATATAGTACAAGATTATTTTTGCCAAATAATCAGACGGCTGTATTCAATAGGTTTCAAACTATCAATAAATACGAGTTTTATGTTGTTTCTCTACTATTTTATCTGTGAAACATATGTTGTTTGGGTACTTATCAAGAAGCCACTATTTTTTGGACGAGTTTTCCTTATCGGGGACAAAATAAATTATAGTATTAAGAACAACTGACTTTATTTAACCTATTTTGGAATTTGCAAGTTATTACGACAATCAATTAAATCAAAAACTATAAGAACAACGTTTCATTATTCGAAAATGTCAGGTCATTCGTGTGTCTATTTGGAGACGATTTGGAGATAGGAAGTATGACTCATCGAGTATTTTTTCGATTCATTATGGAAGAAGGAACGTATAATGAAGTTTATTTTGATCTCTGATAAGGAAAACTCGTCCAAAAATAGTGGGCTGTGATAAGTACCTGTACGATGATTCTGTCTTCCAGTCACGCGACGTAGCGGACGAGTACCTTGTTGCGCAACGGCATTTCTTGTTGTTTATGTGCCGATAACCAAGCATTTGAGTAAATACAAAATAAAATATTAACTTATACAGTATTTTACTGTATTTCTTTACAAAAGTAATGTATGATTTGAGTTGTGTTCAAGCGAAAAACGTGAATTTTCAGTGTAAATATTATTAGGGTTATTATTTAGTAAATGTAAACTTTTACGTAAATATGTTAGGAAGTATTTGTTTCTAAATTTACTAATCATATTTATTTGTGTTGTATTAATGTTTTATTAGATTTATTGGGAAAACTACATCATTACTAAGTAATTTCTAAACTCTGACAAATGAAGTACAGTTTATAAAATGACGGTACCGGGCAGCATTTTGTTAATACATATAATGCCATGTTTTTAAAATTCTAGAATAAGATATTACACATGGGTTTTATTTAGAATCATATGGCCTTTATCATGGTATAAAGAAAAACAAATCTTAAAAATACCGTATACACGCAAATTAGGTCGAAACTTAACTTTTTATACAAAAGTAAAATTTTTTTTATAAATACTGAAATTTTTTTATTTTTATAAATAAAATTTTAATTGTAACGATATGTATCATATTCTGCATTTAATAAGAAAAACAACAACAACAAAATGATGGAAATCTGTTTGGTAGTTATTTTACAACAGCTTTTTTCCCAAAAGCTTACAAATATGCGAAAAAAACAGCGTGGCACTTTATGCATATGCCTTCTGAAAATACCCGTGGCACTCAAAGGGTTAAAGGATCATAATAAACATGTTTTATACAATAATCAATAAATATTTACAGCTAACGAATGTAATAAATGAAAAAAAAAAAATAACCAGTACTGTCAGTCAACAACTGTGCCGGGTCATAGCAACAGAATTGAAAATGAATTCCACTTTATAAACAGCTGAAGCGTCATCCGTCCACTCGCTACAACTATTGAAAAAACTGTCTGTAGACAGGACAGATTCTGATGTTTGCAATGAGGCCCGAATCACGTTGATACAACAAGTTTACATACTATAATAAGTGAAATAGTGATGCCATGACTATCGACAACTAATTGTCGATAGCCAACCTCCGCGGGACTGTCACCGATGAATAGTCGTCGATTGCTAGCACTAGGGTTAAAGAAAGCATTCATCCAACTTACCTTCTGGAGAAAAGATGGTTGTTCGGGTGTCATATCGTCTAGCCTGAAATCAAAAATAATATGAATGACATACTTTTAAAATAATATGAGACAATTCTTGTAACATAAAAAAGTGTTATATATTCTATTAATTTTATAGATGTTTTGTAATATTTTTTACATTTCATATATTACAATGATCACTGATTTATATTATACTATTTATAATATTTATATGTTTTAATTACTATCGGTTTATATTAGTTCCTATAATTTGGTCAATATTATTTTCATTACAATCTTGTATTTGCGAAATAATTACTTCATTTTCATTGTAATTATATCCTAAAAATGAAATTATGAGTTTATGATAACTGACACAAGAAATAAAAAATATTCTCGTCCTACAGTTTGCAACCTTTTACTTACTGGTACCTCAGTAGTTTGGCCTAGAGAAAATAAAATTTCAACATTGCAAAAATGTATTTTAAAACTAATTTCTATACCTTTATGGTATACAACTAGAGTACTCAAACCATTAACAATAGTTATTCACACATACCACCATAACCTTTTGTTTAGTACAAGATTTAGAATATTTGAGGTTATCTGAAGAATATAGTATTCCGCAACCCTGTATCTCAATAAATGTACATTTTTTACAAAAACATTAAAGCACAATTTGTGTTTAAAATTGTGAGTTTTATATAAAAAAAATACTGTCGTTCTATAACTTTCAACATTTTGAATAAATTTAATTTTCAAACGTACTGAAATCAATCAATGTCATAAATTTAATAATATAATTAATTTTGTAAAACCCAATATGCAAAACAACTTTGAATTGTATTTTGATTATCAAGTAAGACTAATTGCACTTTACTTTCATAAATACATGTTGGTTATGGACACTAACTCTATAGATTTAATTTCTGAAGAATCTTCAGTTGATATGCATTTTTTTCTAAAATATCCCCAGAACAATTTCTGTTTAGAATTATGTGTTATCTAGAAAACTATTATTATCATCTGAGAATAAATAAACAAATATTTACTATCTATGAATTCAAATAATAACAAGGAGTGACAGTAACCTCTCACTAGCACACCGAGAAACGCGGACATCAAAATGGCTGCGATAGTCTTGCTCCTACGGAGTGAACATGCATGCCGATAGGTTCCGTGACACGAAACAAAAATTTTTCCCCTGTGCAATACATACATTCATAGCCCGCCAAAAGCATTAGTCACTTAAAAAAATCAAACATCTACCTGACGGTTCAGAATGATTGGACAATTATCAATAATGTCACTTGTTTTGTTAATCAAGACAAAGATAAGTTCATCGCCACATATTCATTAGGGTTTAATTTTTTGTGTATGCTTAATCTTACGTGTGCCTCAAGGTTTTTGACACCTGTAGAAGAGGCTAGAGTCCAATCCTCTAAATTAGGTGTTCTATTTTTGAAATTTGAACAATGGCAAATGTCCAAAAACCTGTTTTTCAATAAACTACATTAGTGTGATCTTATTAATGAACTGTTTGCAATATGTGTCATTATAATCTCAACAATAACAACCCTTACAATAACAACTGGTGTACACCACATGACATGATATAGTACAGTCAATGAAGCATTATTGCTCCGATTTTTTTTACTGTGAACCGAATTGCATACAATTTTGGAATTAGGTTCATCTTACCCTTAACTTCAAAAGTGAAAATGATTTGAACTTCGCAACCACCCTGGGGGTGGTTGCCACCACCCTTCTCGGGGGTGAATTTTCTTTTTTTCAAAATAACCTCGGATATCGATAGAAGGTCTAATTGTAAGCAAAACATCATCTATAAAGTTTTTCGAAAAATCCAATACTTTTCAAGTTATTGGCAATTGAAAAATTCACAATTTTTTCACGTTTTACATCGGTCTTTTGCAAATATCTCCAAAAATTACGTTTATATTGAAAATTTTATAAAAAACAAAATTGTAGCAGGTAAAAAAATGAACAATTTGGTTTTTTATAAAGTATTCTAAGTGCAATATTAAACTAGATATTAAAGATCAAAGAAGTTTTTTATTTTGTCTGAAATTTAATCGATGTGGTCAATGCCATCTAGCGGCGAGCAGATGCATTTTAGGCATTCTAATAAAAAAGGGTTTTGTAGTGCTTGAGATAAGCTTTAAAATGAGCACTATTAAAAGTCTTTTGCATGTAAAATAAGTGAGCTGTATTGCAAAATAAGAGGAGCATCTAATGTTTTTGTTCTTTTAAATCAA
Organism: Homalodisca vitripennis; assembly: GCF_021130785.1. Taxonomy (NCBI): domain Eukaryota; kingdom Metazoa; phylum Arthropoda; class Insecta; order Hemiptera; family Cicadellidae; genus Homalodisca; species Homalodisca vitripennis. The sequence goes on from NC_060208.1 coordinate 163,537,521, forward strand.
TGGGTTTTCATAAGTGACATTTCCACCAAAATTAAAATTAATCGTATTCCGCCCTAGAATTAACTTTATTATGAAGAGTTGATAGATTTTAATCAGTTTGGCTGCTTCAGGACACATATTTTTCAAAAAGTCACTATAAAAAAAAAAAATTTCAAATTAAAAAAAAACCACCTTTTTTTCATAATATCTCAAAAATGACGACAGATACGTATAAAAGTGTAGGGATGAAACATTTAGGTATTGTTCTGACAATAAATTTGGTTTTTTTGTTTTTTTTTTTCTGTCAAACAAAAATTGACAGAGATATGAATGTTTTAAAGAGCACGTGGCAGCGCAATCACAGCCTCTCTTAAGCCCTTTAACCCTTCACCGTTTTAGAAAAAGGTTTTTTTACTATATATTGCAATACAGGATGTTGTAGCTCTCTTAATTACCTTTACAATGATTTTTTATAAATTGTGATAGCATGAAAATTAAAGGAGTTTTTTATGGTCCAAAAACTTATAATTATGCAGTATAATAGAGACCCAAAACAATTGTAATGTGTGTATATAAAACAGACAAAATAAAAAACTTCTTTGATCTTTAATATCTAGTTTAATATTGCACTTAGATACTTTATAAAAAACCAAATTGTTCATTTTTTTTACCTGCTACAATTTTGTTTTTTATAAAATTTTTCAATAAAACGTAATTTTTGGAGATATTTGCAAAGACCGATGTAAAACGTGAAAAAAAATTGTGAATTTTCAATTGCCAATAACTTGAAAAGTATTGGATTTTTCGAAAAACTTTATAGATGATGTTTTGCTTACAATTAGACCTTCTATCGATATCCGAGGTTATTTTGAAAAAAGAAAATTCACCCCCGAGAAGGGGTGGCAACCACCCCCAGGGTGGTTGCGAAGTTCAAATCATTTTCAATTTTGAAGTTAAGGGTAAGATGAACCTAATTCCAAAATTGTATGCAATTCGGTTCACAGTAAAAAAAATCGGAGCAATAATGCTTCATTGACTGTACTATATCATGTCATGTGGTGTACACCAGTTGTTATTGTAAGGGTTGTTATTGTTGAGATATATATATATATATATATATATACATAATATGGCTCATATATTTTGGAAACGTAGGCATGAATACATACCAACTTTCTTATATGTATACATAAAACACATTTTATATATACATATAAGATTATATAATTTGTAAATATTTTATTCAATAAATGGCAATTTTTTACTCTAAATTAAATTATTTTTAAATATGTAATCATATATATTTACTGTTTTAATTTAGAGGTAGTTTTAAGGGCAGAAAAGCTTAAGAATATGATAATCATTTTCGAGAGTGTGGAATAATATTTAAATCCTTTTCATTTCATAAAAAAATTTTTTTTTAATTTTTTATCAAGGGGTAGTTTTCAAGGGTTGAAAGGGGGTTAAAAATTTGATAATTATTATAGAGAAAATAAAATATTACTTACTCTATACATCTTTTTATGTCATACCAAAGTATTTTTTGTGATTTTTTTCAATTTAGGGGTTGTTTGCAAGGGTTGTAAGATTTTCAAGGGATTGAACATTATTTTAATATGAGGTAATTGTGTTAGAAAACACTCTACAATTTCACCACTTACTATTAGACATTATGTTTTCTAGCGATAAAATGGCTCAATGTCATGTTTTCCATTAAGGGGTTGTTTACACCCCTTAAAAATAATAGGCGGAGTTCAGATCATTTTCACTTTTGAAGTTAAGGGTAAGATGAGCCTAATTCCAAAATTTCATGCAAATCGGTTCACAGTAAAAAATTTCGGAGGTAAGACCGTATTTTTTGCTTCAATGACTGCACTAATAGGACCATTTATTTCTTTTTTAAATTTACAAAGCATTAATGTAAACAAAATGTAGCTATTTACTATGCTGCTTTGATGATTACCTTAGGTACAGTATAATATTTTGGGGTGGATCATTGCAATAAAACCTATACCAAATATTTTTGCTTTAAAAACATGCACTTTAGTCCATAATTGGTTTTCAATAGAGAGAGAGCTGTAGAAAGGATTTTCTAAGACTTAGGATTCAAACTGATGTCCTGAGGCAATTGTAACTAATTTCTCCTTGGCAAGAAACAGCAATATTCAAAGCTACAGCACAAGGTGTAGTGGTGACTTCAACCTGCCTACTCATACAGAACTTCTTTCTTCTCTAAGAAATCTTTTATGCTGGGGTAAGACTTTTCATTCTGCTGCTCTCAATTGTGGAAAAAGGTTAACCTTCAGCACTGAAGAAGAGACTCTGGTGGTGGCTCGCAGATAAACCAATATACAATCTGGAGGAGTTTGTAACTATAAAAGACCTCAGCTAAATTACTATTGTTAAATCAACTTCAGGTTTACTGTATTGCATTGACACCATTCTGTGATTGACTCCTCATGATAAAATATTCTGTATTCTGTGTCCTGTTAGTCAAGTTGAACTACTGGTATCTCCAACAAAGAACTGACCCTGCCAAAAACAACTTGTCAAACAGGTTGGTTAACCCTAGAAGTGGCAATGCTAAACTTCCACAGTGGCAAGCTCTTTTTGGCCACTTTGCAGAGTATTTTTTAGAAATTCGCCAAAAATATATTTTTTACTCTAACCTAGTCATGTTGCATACTGAATTATTCAGAAAGAGTTAAATTTTCATATTATGACAAAATAAAATGATTTCTTGAAACCTGAATTGGACTTATCATGTGAAAAACCAAAAAATGTTGACTGACCGAACTAAAATTGTAACTTTGACACTTTGTAAAAAATAATAAAAACATAGTTACAGAAAATCCATTATACACCAAAGGTAGAAACAATAATTACCTACAAATACCAAAGGAAAAAGTTTGAAAATAATAAAAAAAATAAATAAAATAAATGAAAAAATAAAAAATAAATTTTTTTTGCAAAATAGCAAAAAAGTTGTTTTGTTGAAACTGGTAAAAAACAACCTAAATGCTGTAGAATCTTTGCATACTATATTTTATTTTGAAGAGAAAGAGTTTTTCTACAGATCTACCAGATCAGTTTATTACAGTAAATTATTTTTTTTAGTTTTTTACCAGATCTCTCATCTTCTAGAGGTTCCTTGTGGAGTCCCACACTGATTATCGGTGCACAAGTCTAACAAGGGTTACCTTTTTGCTATGAGGAATATCCTCAAGGAGTTTTCATTTGGCAAAAACAGGTAGCAAGATGCATAAACAGAACATCTCACAATGAATCATGCAGACAAATATTTATAAAATGCAAGATTTTAACTTTGAAAAGCCTATTATTGAACAAGTTAACTGCCATTCCATAAATTACGTTTTAGTGTTACAAATTTGTAGTAACATAAATTCTTGTACATTTTGAGTGTGTCCTCTCTAAAGGGTACTAATATAAACAAATGATGATTAATTTATCAATATCATGTTTATAAAGCATGTACTTTGATCTGGCACAACTATTTAGATGTAAAAATTTAACTAAAAAATATACCTGTCCGGCCCCTATACACAACGCCTTATGGTAGGGTGTTATCCTGGTTACTGATGTGTGCTGGAATATATATGAGGGTAAGCAAAAGACTTTTCAATTCAATTAGACTCCAAAATTCAATTTCAATTCACCTGATGATACAGTCTAATAATTTTTTTAGCATTACTTGACTGATGAAGTAATTAAAATAATGGTTATGGAAACCAATCACAATGCAAATGTAATTTCTAAGCTGCGACTCAGCCAGATAAATAGACCATAAAAATATTCGAGCTGTGTGATAAATCTGGGTACACATATTCAGTAAAAATGTACAAGGGGAAACGTACTACACAAAATACGAAAGACAGCTCTGTTGCCACCAAAGTGGTAAACAAGCTTATGACAAATAGTTTGACTAAAGGTTAAAACCTATATATTGACAATTATTACACCTCTGTTGAACTTATCAATCTGATGTCAAATCAAACACATCTTGCTGTTACTTTGAGAAAGAACCGGAAAGATTTACAACAAAACTTTTTGAAAGAAAACATTTTAAAGGTGTTTTTGTACATGTGTTTTTAATTATATTCAGACAATGTATTTTATACATGTGTTTTTAATTATATTCGGACAATATCTTTTATACTTCTCATCCACTTAACAAAGTAGGTAATAATAATTTAAGAGCTATTTAGGGTCTACATAAGACATTTGGCAAAACAACCACTTCACTAATTACTTTTTCCTCTGTATATTATAGGCTTAGAGATATCACAATTAATTAAAAGGATAAAAGATAGTAAAGAAATGTTGGGTATCAGCAAAGTTAATGGCCGGAGTTGCCAATCAAAATTTCAACATTATTAATGTATTCTACTTGTCCTCCTGAACAAAACTATATTTGGTTTTAGAGAGTTGAAATCACATTTAAATAAGTTTTTTAATAATTGAAATGGAAATTTCATTTTGTGGTTATATTTGTGTACACAGTGTTTCTTGTTACCTATGATTTTCAGTGTTATCTGCACCAACAAGTGTCCGTACAGTAGCCTACACTGCCTTGTGGATAATCACAGTGTCCGATACTCAACTATCGCAGCGCATAAACTCTAATACCATCAATTAGTTTTGACAGTTATTATTTGAGTATGGCTTACGTGAGCAGTTAAAATATTAGAAAATGTATTTATTTCCTTTTAACTGGTCATCGTATAATTGTTCAAAGTGAGGGTATGATTTTGTCATGTAATATTTTTAAATTGAGAAAAGACATTTATATGTTCTTGGGGAGTTACCGGTTTGTAAATAGATTGTTCACACATAGCAAGTTATGGTTATATTATTTTTGCTTATTTGCAAAACTTGTTTGTTTTTTTAGTCGCACTACTTATTAATATAATCTATAATCTATTATTAATATAATCTATAATCTGTAGAAAGTTTGGTTAAATTTGTTTGCTTTATTTTCAAATAATACTTAGGCCTATTATCCACACTGTTAACTAGATTCGTGTTCTTAACCTACTGAAATTGTCCTCCAGAACAAAACAATATAAGGTTTTAGGGAATGAAAATGACAAATAATGAATTTTAGAACACTAAAAGTGGAACTCATTTTCCTGCAAAATAGTAGGAACTTATGGTTAACGTAAATTTATAATATTTGTTTGCTTTGTCAAATTGACGTTCTTTACTAGCAGTAATGAGCTGGTGAACAAGAAAAAACATCCCTTGAGATAGTATCCAAATTCCAAGCTCAGATCATATAACCGCATGTAAAGGTTATGTTTTGCTTGTTTACTACTAGTAAACATATTTTTGATAACTAATCTATTCTTTTTTTAAAGTTTATTTTTGATGATGGAAGGATTGTGAAGGGAACAGGGTTTTTCCAGACATTTGCCATCGTTCAGTGAAACAAAAGATCAGTGATGTTTTGTTTCACTGAACGATGGCAATGTCCGGAAAAATCATTTTTCCTTCACAACCCAATCTAAACATACTTATATTGCATGATAGCATTGCATAATGGGTACTTTGGGATTATACCGACCACATCCAGACATGAATCGTTATTTGAAATTTTGCTTCTACTGATTACTAGATTAGCGTAGAACAATATTTCGTCAATATAATACAGGAATTGTCTTATCGCAAACCCCTCCCCATCCTCAGACAGAGCTCAAAGTCGAGCGGTCTAGTAGATAACGTGATCACAGAGTCTCGCCGCCCGTTCAGCTGGTGCGTCGCTTTATTGTACTTCCGTCTTTTACCCCTACATTTCTCCAAACACAAAAAATCAACAAAAACAAACATTACCAAACAAAACCTAAACTCTTTATTGAAAAAAAAAAACACTCAAAACTTGTTTTTATTCTTGATCACACTCTGCCACCCAAAATGCGAGTGCCTCCGACCATCAGCGCGGGCTTCGGCAGCACCTTTGGTCAACGAAAGAAAAACATCCCTTGAGAGTACCTATCAGTAAAATATCAAATTCTAGAGGGGCTGATCAGTAATATAAATTGAATTGTAATGGAAAGGCAATTATGTACCGTGCAAAAAACTTAAATAATCATGTGATGCCGCGCGGCCTGCAGTAATCGGGATTCTCGAGAAAGATAAGATAACAGCGACAACAATACCGATCACAATAACTGGAAATGCTTGTAATTTTGTAATTAAAGAGTTGTTTTTTCGTTCTATCATGTTCGTTTCTATAAATTTATAGTTTTGTGTTCTTCATACTGGTGTGGTCGGTATAATCCCAAAGTACCGCATAATGTAATATGTCCATTCCTAGCATCATTGCTTGCACGAAATAACCTCGGCTGATACTGGTTAACGAGTAACCTAGAACCAAAAATCATTATAAGAACACCAAATCAATCGGCCAAGCTATTACTGAAACAACAGTATCCCGTTACTAGGTTATCACTGCATTATCTGGTACTGATCTGCAGATCTGTAATGGAGTGGTTATGCACATGTTTTATTTATGTCAAGACACGTTTATCCTTAAAAATAGTACAAATTAAGTAAAGGTAAATATTAAGATCAGCGACTACCGCTCCAATCGCGTAATTTTTTGCATACTAACACAGGTTAACGTAATTTCACCGAAAAAAATAGTCCCGATTATCGCTAACATATAAAAACCAGTTTTTCGGCAGTACAATGTTGGCAATACAAAACACATAAATAACAAGATTTTCGACTATCAAACTAAAAACAATCGCCGACCATGGTCGTTTTGATGAGTTGACAGTAGTCACGTGACAAACAGGAAAGTTTCCGATTGGCCGGGCAGATCACGTAACCTATAGGACGGCTTCGATTGACCGCCAGACGTAAACAAACAAACCCACATGGACAAGGAATAATTAGTGAAGTTATTGACATGGCATGCGATGGTCACACGCTAAAAAGACCCTAGCTTGCTTATTCAAAACTCAGATCACGCAATGCTTGCCCGCTGCCCAGCGCTTTGCGCTGCTTGCTCTTTTAGAAAAAAAATTAACTCGAGCTTGCAAAGTCCAAGCCCAGATCACGCCATGACTGCTTAGACACAAAAAACTCAGACAGAACTAACGCAGGTTTCATTACAGGCAAAAGATAAGCGGCGCACATTTATCACTGATAAGATAAAACGAGTTTATACTAGAAGTAGTACCTGGACTATTGCCCTACGAACTAACAACACCAAAAAAACGAATAAATGCACTGTCAGTCAGGTTTTTTTTAATTTTATTTTTTTCAAATTTTTGTTGGGGGGGGGAGTAAACAGCTACGGCGACAATCGGGACTATTTTTTTTTTTCGGTGAAATTACGTTAACCTGTGTTAGTATGCAAAAAATTACGATGATCGGAGCGGTAGTCGCTGATCTTAAGATTTACCTAAGTAAATGTTAAACTGTTGGTATCAATTTACCATAACGTGACCATGGAAAGGTATGTTCATTTTTTTTCCTGAAAACAATAGTGAAGAAAAAATTCGTCGGCAACGAAAATCAAAGGAGTTACGATTTTTTGAAATCCTCTGAAAACTCTGTTTTTGACAGTACCTCTGGCAACACTATCCATATTTGACAGTTTGGTATTACTCCGCGGCTCTCTCAAATAAAGAAGGGACGCCATTTTGAACTATTTTGTTCCTCCGTGTCTATTCTTAACCTCCTAGTTCAGTAGTGGTAATGGCACACCTTTGTGTTGGATGTTCGTTATCTTACGTGGAAGCAATTCGTAAAGACGAGTATGGAGTTTTGCAATTTTATGTAAACCACAGGGCTTATAACCGGACTAGGCGTTGTGGTAATAGAAAGTGTGGCAACTAACTCGTTGTAAACGAATTTGAGGACTTCAATTTTCAGTGTGGAAAGTACTATACGCCTGCACCGAAACGAAAGAAAATTAAATGTCGGTTTAATGCTAGTGCGAAAAAGGGGACTTTCTTTGAAAACGCCCATTTACCATTGACGGACATTTTTTATGTTGTTGCGTCAATATTGTGTTTAGTGCCGCCGCGACAAGATTACCTGGAAAAGAACTTTAATATTAGTTCTAAAACAGCTGTTGACTGGTATTCGTTTTGTCGGGAAGTATTTGTTGACCATGTGTCCAATAATGATGTAACTTTAGGTGGAGTTGGCCACATTGTGGAAATTGACGAGGCCAAATTTGGTAAACGGAAATATAATAGAGGACGACTTATTGAAGGGCAGTGGGTGTTTGGTGGTATAGACCGCACCACACACGAAACAATTTTTAGTGCCGGTAGAGAAAAGGGACAAGGAAACTCTCATAAAGATCATAAAAGAAAAAATTTTACCGGGAAGTAAAATTATCAGTGATTGTTGGCATGCGTACGACTGCGTAGAGGACGAGGGGTTTGTGCATGAGACAGTCAATCACTCAAAGGAGTTTGTGGACCCACGCACTCACGCCCACACAAATACCATCGAGCGGACGTGGAGAAGTGTAAAAGATAAAATTCCGCGTTACGGCAGGATAAGAACTCATTTTGTGGGGTATTTGGGTGAATACCTTTTTAAGGCGAAATACCCAAACCTCAATGAGCGGATCCACCATTTCTGGGTTACGGCTGCAAAACTGTACCCACCTGAACATTAAGGTAAGTAAGTGATAAGTTATTGAAATGATGCTGACTAGTACGTTAATCCTGTCAACGATGCCTGCCCGCTGCGCACTGCTTGCTCTTTTAGAAAAAAAATTAACTCGAGCTTGCAAAAGTCGAATCCCAGATCACGTGATGCCCCTGCTCCTTAACGCAATAATGCCCGAAAGGCATCAATATAATACAATAATATACTTTCCCCCCAGTTTATAAGCACCTGTGATAATAATACTAGGCTATAAATGCCCAACCCATGAAAAAAAAGTCCATTTTCCATGGTCACGCTATTGTAAATAAATACCAAACTGTTTTGTTTGGTATAGGCCTATTTTATAATACACATATCCTATATTGTTTTTTTATTCACATTTTTTTTTCTTTTTTATTTATTTATATACGGAGAACTCCATTTTACAGATAAGTATAACTAAGGCTGACACAAAAAAAGTGATCATAATCTAAGACAACAACAACGTTTAAAACTAATACAATATTATGGCAGCAAAACACAAAATTATATTGATTTGAATACAAGTCTTTGCTACATTTAGATTTGCCACAATATATTATCTCAGTACATGATCAAAGACAGAGAGTTTACGCATCGATAAAGACAATATTAATAACAATATAATAGTAATATTGAAAAAAAACAACAATAATAATAATATTAAAAATATATAGCAAATATAGCGATATAGCAAATAATTAACAAGAATAAATGCTAATGTGAATACAATAATGATAAATAACAAATTAGCAACAATTAATACTAGTATGAATACAAAATTTTGCTAGTTAGTATATAATAAAAGAATAATAACAATAATAGAACAATAACAAAAAACAAACATTCACCGGGGAACCTGACTCTGGAAGATTCCTCTGATCGCAGATTGGCTGTCATCAAAGAAGTCGAACTGGCAACACAGCTGGTCATGTAATCGTGGAAGAGGACCGTGCATGATGTAGTTGGTGGGGTGCGACGACCGACCAAAAAACAGGTTGCATGAGCGGGTCAATCTTGAAACAAGTAGATCAATGCGACAGAGTAGGTCAGAACAATCGACCGTGCCACGAAGAACTCCCCATAGGAAAAGAGCATCAGCTTGTTGCCTTCAAGTAGACAGAGGGAGAAGTCCAAGAGAGGCTTCAACTAGATCAATGGGTACATCAAGATAGTTATGACCCAGCCTAACACCGACAGCTCGGACGAAGCGTCGCTGGATCCTGTCAAGACGTTCAATGTGATTGTGTTGATAAGGGAACCAGACAACAGAACAGTATTCAAGTATACTTCTTACCAAGGACTTGTATAGGATATTCAACGCCACAATGCCGAGACCACTCCTTGAAGCTCTTAGTATGAAGTTGAGCATTCGTAGGGCTTTGCTGCAAATGAAGTCAATATGCTTATCAGGGCTAAGATCTGCAGAGAAGACGACACCAAGATCACAGACGATTGTACTGCGAGATAGAACAGTTCCATTGAGCACGTAGTCAGATACCACAAGAGGTTGGGCAGAGCGAGTGAAAGAAACCAGTGAACATTTGGCTGCATTTATGCTCATAGCGTTAGTGATGCACCAGTTCTCAATTAAGCATAGGTTCATCTGCAGTGTCTCAGTGTCAGAAGGGTCCCTAACAGCCCGGTAGACATTGACATCATCCGCAAACACTAGGCAGTCAACATTTAATGACTTGACCAAGTCATTAATATAGAGATTGAAGAGAAAAGGGCCAAGGCGTGACCCCTGAGGGACACCAGAAGTGGCGGTGAAAGGTCTTGATAGGGCGCCAGCGAAACTAACTAGGAAAGTTCTATCATTTAAGTAGGAGTGAAGCCAAGAAAGTAGGCTGCCACATATACCATAACCGTGAAGTTTGGCCAGAAGGTGCCCATGACTGATAGCATCAAAAGCTTTGCTAAAATCAATATAAACACTATCAACCTGGACGCCACTCGAGAAGGCAGACAAAATGTAATCCTCATAAACAACCAAGTTGCTAACTGTTGACCTACCCCGGACAAAGCCATGCTGCTGCGGTGCTATGATATTTTTGAATTGGAAGCTCACATAGTCAAGAACTAAGCTTTCGAAAATCTTCCCCAGAACTGGCTGAATAGCAATAGGTCAGTAATTGTGGGCATCAGAAGAATCAGACGACTTATGAATCGGCACAATAAAACAGCTCTTAAGTCCATCAGGGAATATACCATCGTCCTCAAGTAATCTATTGAAGATAACTGTAAGTTGAGGCGCAATAATGGGAGCACAGAAGCGCAAGACGGATGGAGGAATCAAGTCAGGCCTAGTTCCCTTGGAAGTGTCCAATGAAGAAAGTTTTCTCTCCACATCCTCAACCCTGAACGTACAAGACGACATATTGATCTGGGTGGTGAAGTCAAACTGAGGGATGAGGTCAACCGAAGGTCTATATACGGATGCAAAATAATCAGCAAATAGGTTACATATACCCTCAGGACTAGATTCACATTGATCATCCGAGAAATATTCATTTGCTCTGGTAGACTCAGATTTCAAGTTCCTGACAAACTCCAGAAAGCCTTGATATTTAGGGGAATAGAGTTGTTAACTCGCTCCATGTATGTTGCATGGCAGAGGTCACTCAACTTCTTACAATGGTGTCGGGCCCTCTGGAATTCTAAATAGTGCCCGAAGTTACCAGTAGCCTTGTATTTTCTGTGCAAGATCTTTTTGCACACGACAGCACTCATCAACTCAGGAGAAAACCATGATGGAAATCTACACACACCGCCTCTCTTCAACGGAGTATGCTTCAGAACAATATCGTGAATGGTCTTTTGAAACTTATCAAAAAAATCATGACTATCTGGTATATGATAAAACACCTCACCACAGCAAAGACTAAGCTCGTTGTAAACTTCCTGAGTGTTGCATCGCATAAAGTTATAATTCATTGTGACATTGGACACTGACCCACAGGTTTGCACGGGTACCTCGATGTGAAGAGGAGGATGAGCAGCTTCAGAAGGCAAGACAGGATCAGAGGCAGGAGAGACGACACACTTCTCATCACTGCTGAATACAAGGTCAAGCATAACCCATTAGGCACTAAGGGGTCCGAGCATTAAGGACTCTATTAATCTCATACAGTCGGTGCAAGGACATCAGGTCGCGCAATAGCTGAGATGACTTATTGCTGGCAGATGGAGACATGTCAGACCAATAATTAACACTTTGAATCCCAAGCCCGAGCTCAGGCCGGGCTGTGTCAATATCGTCAATGACCCAAGCCCGAGCTCTGGCCGGGCAGTCTATTTTTAGTTCGTGGAGACTGGCAATTCGCATTACTGACGTTTTTAGAGGTTATGTTATGTTTAGCAAGTCATATTAGACTAATTTTATTAGTCTTTGGTTATTTATAAACGGTTACAAGCAAAAAAATATTATAACAGAAATTGTGTAACAAACAGCTGATACGACGCCGAGTCACCAACTATTTACGCAGTTGTCAGCTGGTGCCGTGACGTCTGCACTGTTTACACTAGCTCTGTGTTTTACAGTGAATTATAAGTTTTTTTAGCTACAGTTGTTTATAAAATTAGTATTTGGATTGCTCAGTTATAGTTTTTATTATGTTATTTATCTTACATTAGTCAAGAACTACGTATTTGTCTGCTAGTGCCGTGCCGTGGCGACTGTACTCTTTGTACGTCTACTCGCTTTGTGTTTTACAGTGAAATAAAAGTTGTTTTAGTTATAGTTATTTATACAATTAGGATTTTGTGTTGCTCAGTGTTGTTTTATTATGTTATTCAACTCACACGCGTAAAATGAGTGAATTTTTGGATCCCAAAACAACGAAGCTTATAGTTGATACATTGTATCATACAGATTCTGACTTTTCTGACAGGCAGACATTTTCCCGAAAAAATTCCTCCGACTGATAAGAAGGTCCATCCAACAAGAGTGTGTAAAGTTTGTTCAGAGAAAAATAAACAAACCACAAGCAAATCTGGAAGAAAAGAAACTGTGTGGTTTTGCCCAGAGTGTGACACTGCCCTCTGCCTTCCTGAATGTTTCAAATTATTTCAAACTAAAGCTAACTCCTTGTAAATAGGACTATATTCTCTCTATTCAACTTTTCATCTGTGTTATTTACCTTGATTATAAATAAATATATTTGAACTACAACTTCTTGGCTTTATTTTGATGTGTAATATGTTATGGTTAGCTGAAAAGAATCATGAAGAAAAATGTATAAACAAACTTATGCTTTATGTTCCAATTTTTATTCTTCAATATTTTACACACTTTTTATGGACTCAACATTTTCATTGATTTAAAAAAAGTTGATATATTTACCTTGGATATATATATACATATATATTTGGACTACAACTTCTTGGCTTTATTTTGATGTGTAATATGTTATGGTTAGCAGAAAATAGTCAAGAAGAAAAATGTGCAAATAAATTTATGAGTTATGTGCCAATTTTTTTTTTCTTCAGTATTTTACACACTTTTTATGGACTCAAGATTTGTATTGACTTCAAAAAGATAAGTAACATTTTTAATAGTTTTATTTATATTTTTCTTTTTTAATTTGATATATTGGTTGCTAAGAAACTATAACTTACAATTTTTTTACAATTTAACTAAAAAAACCCTTGAAATGGCTGGGACAGCACATATAAATATTACTAAGAACCCGGGACTCAAAGTGTTAACATCAGGAAGATTAAAATCACCAATCAGCAGTACCACATCATAATCAGGGCCAGTACTCAAAAACTCTTCAATAATGTCACAGAAGTTCGAGTAGGGTTCAGCAGGTTTATTTGGTGGTATGTAAAGTCCAGCAATAAACATGGATGGACTTGACGATGTCTTGTTAATTTGAAGAAATACAGATTCAGTTGTGCTAATACAAGGACAAAGTTCGGTAACCATTATTGAATTTTTCACAGCCACCAATACTCCAACATTATTACTTTAATGTAACATTTATTACATATTTACTAATGAATATCATTGATTCGATATTATCGATCGCTTATTATTCTGCAACAAAGATTGTAAAGTAAAGCTAGCCTATTATAGATTTAGATATCCTATAAGTATTGGCTTATGAATGTTTTCAACAGACTACTCCCAGACTCCACCAATTATGAAGCCTAAACACACGATTTTTAAAACCTATATAAACAGGCTTTTTATGACATGAGTTAATTTTGTGCATCACAATTTGATGATTTTGCTTTTTAAACAAGGCAATATGAACCAAGTTAAGAGAAACTGGACACTGCAAAAGTTTATTGTTAATAGAGCATACTACCTCTGTTTAAATTTAATTATAATATATTTTATTATTTAGCTGCCCTGCACAAAATTGTTCAATTGGCTAACAACAAAAATTCTTGTAAGGAACAAAACGAAAACATAGGTGTAATCCTAACCTACAATTTCACCGACACTAATCACCGAGTATACTTTAATTCACTTGAAAGAAGTAGGATCTTACCATTTTTATTTGGACAATTTGTCTAATCCTTAAATATGTTTACGAAGAAAAGCTTGAACTATTAATAAATTATGTACTACAACAGACAGCAAACCACAATGAGTTACACTTTTAAAGACGCAAACTCACGGACATTTGACAAACCAAAACCGACAAACAAACGTAACGCTCTTGATTCCTGACAGTCACGATGAACCATAGAGTAAAATCTATATACAAAAAAATAATAGGGAAGACTTTATAAAAAAGCGGCCTACACTCGTTATCCGATTGTTACTATCGAAAAGCTCGATATATTATCTAACTTCGATGTATGTAAAAATTGTACACGATAAAAGCTATAATAAATTCCCGTAGCAAAAAGAATCTCGTACATTACAATTTTAAATACATAAATTTTACAATTGACATTAAACTCAAACTCAAATTTCTTTATTGAATTTCTTTATTAAAAACAACTATGGCCTAGACTTGGATATCAAAGAAACCTTACAATATTTATAACTTGCCCAGCTTGATATCAATAAGTAACTGCTTTTGTGAAATGGAGAAAAGAATTCTCCCCAAGTGTTACCAGGAGCCAAACCCACATGTTGAGAAATATCTTGCATATTTTCCTCATATTCATCACCATTTTCAAAATCTCAAAACATTAGTTACTTCTTGTTGTTTATTTACATTAAAATTATTATAACTAATAAGTTGAAATCATATTTTAAGTTAAATAAATTGTAATATCGATTTATGTTTCGGATAAAAACAAGGGAACCATTCGACTATAGCAATCGAATAACGAGTGTAAGCCGCTTATTAAAGGCTACCCGCCAATACTAGCCCACTGGAAACAGAAGTCCTCCTTTTTGGAATTTTACGCGTGGCGATAATTTTAAATTTAAGAAATCAATCATATCATATCAAATGTTATATTGATAAAACCAAAAACTAGTAATAATTTTGTCGAACTTAGTTTGTAAAAATGTTGCTTTACTTTTTTAAATTTGTTTTAGATTGTCATACACTGCAAACATACAACATCAACTGCCATACAACATAAAATATGTTAATAACTAAAAAATTAAAAGAAACTAATATGTGAGTATCATAAACACACCTTCAATGATTAAATTAAGTATGAATAAATATAGCAATGTTGATAAATTATTCTAAAAGTTGTAACTCAATAACAGGAATACTGTAAAACAAAAAATAACCACAATCCACACAGGCACATTAATTTATTTTGACAGCTGATATTTTGATCATAATATTGCAGTATAAACTCTAAGCCGATCAGATTCAACGTTCCTTTCGGCGTGGTACCTAACTAGCGCTCATAACTGAAGAACGAGATTTTGATTTTTGACGTGACAACGTCTTAACCCTTTGCACTCCCCGTCCCGCATGACAGTACTTGTGATTTGCACTCCTCTTGCCACCTCTTATGGCCCAAGGTCATATCCTCTACAACTCTGAATATTTTGTTGTGAGCCGTGTCGTTGCACTCCTCTGTCCATATGTAGTGGCCGATGCTATAATGCTCTAAACTCCTCTGGCCACCTCTTATGGACAGTAACATTTAACTATATTACATTTTTTGTAAATAACTCTGTTATATATATAATGTTCCTGCCATATCTTGGCTGATTCTAAACTATATAATCAACAAGATTGTACAATTTTTTGGGGGGAAATTATTTATTCTGTTTCTTGAAATACAAAATAAAATAACCCTTTCTATTGATGACTAGACTATAGATGAATAAAATATTTTTTAAATAGTTTCATTAATTTTTATGCCACTTATTTAATGTAAAAACAGCAGTAAATAAATATGAAAATAATATTTTTGAAGTCTGTTTTGTAAGATGATTGCCCCGCTGAAACTCAGCTGGCAATTATCAGCTGGGTGACTCATGACTATTTAAACAAACCCAAACAATTACCTTCCATTGAGCTATCGTTGTTGTGACAACCAATGAGATTCTTGTTTTTTGCTTGTATGTTATTTTCGTTCAGATATTTTGTCACAGTTTGATGACGTAGTTCTAAATAATTTAAGGTTTCCATGTTTTCTTCTGTGGGTCGTCCCCCCATGGTTGGCATGTCATGGTAATAGCAAGGAAAAATAGTTTACATAGCCATATGACACTGTGCAAAGTTTATAGATGTTATCTGCTATGGTTTGTAAATTATTAAGGCCGTGCCCAGACTTTTCAAACACCTATATATATATATATATATATATATTAAAATTTGCCTTAGAATTAACTACTTATATCTGTGGATTTGCTTGTAGTAATTTTGCTTTTTACCTTTAAAGAAATATATCTAAGACTTTGATTTTTAAATCCATGCAAAATATATTAAATAATCAATAAGAGAAAAATGAAAGCAAACGCTTTAGCATAAAAACGATCATTTAAAATTGTCCTTTTAAAATGCCCCTTTAAAATCACCCTGTTTTTGTGATTGTGAATAACATGTCAGAGTGGAACAGACATCTGGCACCATCTATATTCAGTGTAGTAGAGAACATGACCTTGGGCCATAAGAAGTGGACTGAGGAGTGTACGGACACAGCTGCGCCGAGAATTCACAGAGTGCAACAGGTAAAGCACCATGTCCACCTCTTAGGGACTGAGGAGTGCAAAGGGTTAAATTAGGTTGCGGCTCGGAGTCACTCATGAAAAAGTGTAACGCCCGGTAACGTTACGATGCCCGTCCAGTGGGTCCGCCGCACGGGATAAAGCAGATAACTATGTTTATTCGTGAAAATGTGGAGTGCTTAGATTCGTCCATTTACAACAACTACAACAATAAAGGTAAATAATTGTACACTGATATTTCATTATCGTAAACTATGATTGATTGATTAATTGTTTAGATTGACACAAAAGTTGAGAAACTGAGTTTATAGGTTATGTCATACTATTGACAAATGTTGATAGTGTTAAGTAAATTATTAGTTTAAATCACTCTGCAATCAATCGTAATTCAGTCGATTGAGAAGAAACAGCGCGTATTGCTAGTCAAACATTTAAAATAACAAATTATAACCTCTAACCTGTCATAACAGTGCGACCAAAAAAACGAACTAAACCGACCAATCACCACGCGCGGGAGTTTAGAAATTTAACTGTGTTTAGCAAGAATTTCAAATTCCAATTTTAGTAAATGTTTTATTCAACTTTACCATTTACAATAACAAATTTTTAATTAATTTCAAATTATGTACAATGTTTTAGTAAACAAAATATATTTCTATAGTTAAAATTTGTGCAATTCTTATTTTCATTCAATTCCTTGTTCCTATTGTGCAATTTAATAATATTCATATCAATAAATATTCTACCGAGAAAAAGACGTTGTCACGTAAAATCTTCGCCCGTAAAACCGACTTTACAGGCAACCATAATTTTTATGACCATAGAATGAGTTAATGGCCTGCGTTGAGATCAACTATACGTTCATAAAGTACAAAGTATAGATAACTAATTAAACCTAAGTTCTATATTACTATTAAATGTTGAGTAAAGTGCTAAATTGTAGTGTATTATAATATTATGTACAAAAAAGTACTTTGTAAAAATTAAGCATCCTTTAGTCTACTGTGGGTTGCATATCAAGTGTTGAGTCCTTGCAGTCTCACGCTAACAAACATATAGATACATATGCAACCCAGGACAATCTGATCCAATGTGTGTTCATCAAATTTTTATTTTCTCATATATTTTATTTTACATGCTAATTTACAAATGATATATTATTTAATTTTCTTTTAAATCTGCATTTCATTGCTGAAAGATACATCATCGGTAATTGGGTGTCCTGGCAATGCAACTCAGAGCGTGTATTACAAAAATTGAGGAATGTTGATTGGAAAGGGTATTAACCATAGTGTACTTACAATATACTACTAGTATAATCAATTTGTAAGCTTTTTATGAATAACTGAATTCTGGAAAGTTCCCTAAGGTGTTAAAATAGGTGATAAAATCAGAATTTGTTAGTCAGTATTGCTTCCAAATATAAACATATTTTTTAATTCTTTCCAAATTATTATATATTTTGTAAAATATCTTCCTTATATTTATAAAACACAAAGTAGCTAGTCTAATGTGTCCATTACAGCATGGATTTATAATGTGCTGAACCTGTTTCAAAACTAGTGTGTTTTTAAAACCAAGTTCAAGAAGACTTTGTCACAAACGAATAATTTAATGCCATCTATTTGAACTTCTTAGAGCATTCAACTCAGCAGACGGTCTTGCTTCTAAATGAATGAAACACAGAGATTTGACAATATGTAAGTAAACATATTCACAACAAATTCACAAAATTTATCTTCCAAATCGTCGCTTACTTGATTCAGCACTCTCAACCTGAGATCATCTAGTGTTCTTCTGAGACCTTATAATTCACATCTTAAAAACGATCTTACAAATGTCAAGATGTTCTCTTTGTAAAGAAGACGACTTTTAATAAATTGAAAATAATCTTGATAATATGAATGTCTGGTGTTTGTAGAATAGATTAAAACTCCGGCGCTACAAAATGCCAAGTTATAACGTTTCTTCAACGTTGATCACCATCAATAGTTTTTAACTATAATAATCTTGGTCATACACTTACCAGTGAGTGCAGAATAAGGTACTTAGGCGTCTTGTTGACACCCACATTGAATCATGGATTTAATATTAACAGTATATGTATGAAATGTTTTGTTTTACTTTTCTTACAGAAAACTTTATTGGCAATAACATTAGTTTTTTATAGTGTCTAGAACACTCTCTACAGCCTTCAGACCCTCTTTATAAGGTATGTTTTTGTATAGAGCATTTACATCTACTGTTACGAGGATTGGATTGGTTGTTTTACAGTAATACTTTTTTCAATGAAGTCAGTAGAACTGTTTATATAGGATGGTAATGATTTTACAAATAGTTGAAGTTGATCATGAATATAAGCTAAAATTCTTTCTGTTGGACTCCCGTAGCTAGAAACAATAGGTCTACCAGGTGGAGGACGAATGGATTTGTGTATATTTGGAAGTGTATTGAATATTGAAGTTCGATGCCATTTTGGAATTAAAAATTGAATTTTTTTAAAGACAAGCCTTATTAAAGACCACTTCTATACATTTAAACTAAAACATGTTTTCAGTAGACCAAAGCAAGCATCCATTAAGTGCCACCTACAGTACCCGTGCAACCCGTTGTATAAAAAAATCACTCCGTATACACGAAGAACGCCAGTTAAAGAAATTAAGACACATAGAGTACCTATAGAACACCTAATTAAGCTATAATTTCATTTGAAATAATCTTGTTATAAAATACATATAGATTATTTATTTTTTTCCCAACTGATTACACCATGTTTCTATCAGTATAATAGCAAGATAGTGTGATAAATACGGTGCAATAAGGCAGAGTTTGAAGGAAAAACAAACGTGACAGTCTAATGTGGCTTGATAAATACTGTATAAAACGTAAAAATAATAATAAAATTAACAAGTAACAAAAACACCTCAGAGTAACAATAAGAATAGAATAGTTTAACAATTAAATACAACAAATTTAAAAATATTAAGTACGTAAAGAATTTTACAAAATCGTCACACGAATTTATGTTATTTATTCATCATTAATTTTTTGTAGTTCCTTCCTTATACCCATTTAACATTTATTTTAAGAAAGTTATAAGGTTAGAAACAAAGAAAACTTGGAAAGTAAAGCATTCTGATTTATTACAATTCTGTTGGGCCACATATTCGGAAGGAAGATACATCAGGATGCAATTTTGGATACTGATTATGGTGAGAAAAAAAATCACAGACCTATATTATGATCGTCTTTCATGTTCAACCACATTCATCAGCAGACCTTTCTCCTTAGGAAGTCAGCGCTAACTACAAAACTTGAAACGAGCTTAAATATAAGCGTGAATCATCCATTAAAATATTCGCCTGACTATGAATGATGCGGTTAGAGGGTAGTGAGACTTGTTCATTACAGGAGTGTAATATATGGGTGGAAAGTTAATAGTAGCTTCTTTGGAATTCAGTTCAACAGCCTATTATGGTTAAATAACAGTGAAATTTAATCAAAACAACTATTAATTTTTTAACATATAGTTTTTAGATATTTTGATGTACTGTACAAATAAGATATTATAAATTATTTATGGTAACCATAACAACTTTCACGAAGTTATTTTATAACGAACGCAACCGATCGATATTTGATCACAATAATGTAAAAACAACTTTTTAGCTGAAGTTGTACATTATTTTGCTTTTTGTTCATTTAATCAATGGTTTTGAGAATGTTAAGGTGTAAAAATTAATACAGGCTTTGTTATTGTTAAAGATTAGGTAGTAGTAGTATTCCACACCTAAGTAGGATTTATTATAATTATATATAACTTTTTAAGTTGATACCTCAACCTCAAATAATAACATATGTTGAATAATCTTATAAAGTAGTATCAATATTAAAATTTAATTTATCATAATATGACTTTTGGGAGATTTAAATTGATTACAACTCTTAACGAAAAAGACTTGGTACATTTGTTTTAACTCAAAAATATTCTTAAATCTCTATTTTGATATTTTGTATTTAATTTTGTATTTTACTTTTCCCGCTATTTTTATTGCATCCCGGCCTGTTCTGAAACTAAGCACAGCTTCTTTCTTCTTCATCGTAGTCAAGGCTGGAAGGCAGAATTATTCCGGTAGGCAATGATAAATATGAATTTATATTATTTAGTATCTGTTATTGTATATTTGTGATATACAATTATTAAGTATAATCATAATTAAATATAGTACTGTTGACTTCAAATATATTTGATTGACATATAGTTTTAGATACAAATCACTTCTACTTTTGTATAGCGTGGAGTCCCCTTGATAAGAAATTTCAAGAACGCTAAAATTTGGAGTTACAAGATTGTCCAAGTAACCATTTGTCATCTTAATTTATATTAAAGATCTTGTATACTTTTAAACAACGTGACTGGATTTTATTTTATTTAGGTTAGTTCCTGTTGGATAGCTGTTTCTTATGATGAGGTATCAAAGTCTCACAGTTTTTACCCAAAATCTATTCTTTATAGCAAAGCTTTCACTCTCTAGATTACATTACTAGATGTAGGCCAGAACTACAATGGGTAAAAATGAAATTATTGGCTTGATTGTTATACAAATTGAACTTCTTTTCTCAGGTGGAGCAATATTTCCCTGTTAAAGGCTGTAATGCTATTGCGCTGTGTGTTCTAGCTACTAAACTATATGATGCTCTGCCAAATGAAGTGAAGGCATTATACTTTGTGTGTAAGGTTGAGTTTTATCTGAAGTCGTAAACCATTACTCTTTAGAAGAATATTTATATGCCACTGGGAGACAACCAGTGTAGGGTAAGATAAACGGACCCGGTTTTTTATATCGAAATTGGCAAACGATATTACTTAATCATAACAATCGATACTGATTAATTATTTTGAACTATTAACTTAAATAATCTATACTAACAGTTGTAAACACTGTAAAATAATACACGTAGGATATTTCAATTTTACATAAGTAATTCTGATTATTAAAAATGGCAGTCAATTTCATAAAACTACATGACGTTGCTTTTTCCTGGCTTCAACATGTTGGACTCGTACTGAAAAACCCATTATGTGAAATTTGTGGGAAAGAAACAACTGTAACTGTGAGAGGAGTAAATATGGTCGTCTTCAGTTTTCCTAATTTTGGCTATAATAATTTGTTTGATCACTGTAAATATTAAATTCATATTTTAATTTAAAACATATGATTGTTATTGAGGATTATAGGTACTTTTATATCGATTGATAGTCCAGGATTTGAGATGTGAATATTAGGTATCAATGACTATATTCTTCGATATAAAAAACCGGGTCCGCTTATCGTACTCTACCCGACGACCACTAACCTTTGCTATCTTTAATTAGTTTAAGGTTTGTACTTTACTGTAGCCACCACAGTGTGGACATAGTCTGTCCAGCTTCTCTAGTCAATAATAAAGAAGGTATTGTGGCTGTGTATCATCTTACTGAGGTCTGTTGTCAACGCCATCTTTAGATTTATAGTGCTTTCAGAGTGGTTTTGGCCTTATGGCAAAGGGGCTGCTGGTGTTTGCGTTGATGATGATGACAAATCAATCACGTAAAAACTAGTGGAATTTGGAACCATTGTACTGAAATTTTACATGGTTATAATTATTATTTTAGCAAATATTTAGAACATTATATAGTACTCGCCAAACACTACATACTTGCTAAAATGTAGATTTAAAAGTGTATTGTACTAAAACTTAATTTTATTAAATCTTGATATTTCCTTACTCTGTGCTCAATAGCGGTTGCAGCAAAGGTTGAAATAAGAAGTGTTTTTACTATCAAGCTGAAGCTATACTTTTACACTATAAATTTAAACAAATTTAAAATAATGGTTAAATTAAACATGCGGTTGTCCTGTCAGTAACCCTTTTAGTGCCGAGCCTATATATATATATAGCCTATATAGGTTCAACCTGTTAAGTCATAAAACCCCAAGAGCCTATATAGGCTTGGACCAGTTCGGACATTAAGCACCAAGAGCCTTTATTTAAGTCTCTCAACATTTTCATGCAGTACACCAACCATTTATTGACTAATATCAATAAAATTAGTACTGATTTATACGTTTTATGTAAAATGTACTATAGCAAGCAGCATTGTGTAGACATTCATATAATATTCAAACAAAATAACAACACACACAAAAATGTTTTATCTAACAACACATGCATTTTCATGGTTAAAGTCAGTTTTGTACTTTGTTTACTAATAAATACATAAATCTGTAAATTGTTAGTATTATTAAACTACATTTTCAAAGATCTATCTCAATGAAATATATTACACCATAATACAGAGATTTGTTGAGTAAATATTCTCAGGCATTTATTGAGTTCTTAATTTACACAAAACTAATTTTTTTAAATGAAAAACGTTTCTAACTTTTAAAGGTATATGTAGTGTTTTTAAAGCTACATTGGATAATTCTTAAATTAAATGAAAATTTTGGGAAAGAAATATTGGGATCTAATTTTAAATTAGATTGTGAGAAGTTACAATAAAAACGAATATGTAATCCTTTGGCAAGTTACTGCTGGTAATTTTAAATTATTAGGAAGGCGGTTCACTGCCTTGAATTTATCAGAACTTGTCTTGTTCTGCAGTTATGTTAAATCTTACAAGGCTATTGTTCTTGAGTTGGATTGGGCTGGGCTAATGAGAGAACAATAGCCTTGCTCTGGGGCTACCGTGACATACCCAGCGACTATGCTGCAGTACCCGACGGGAGAACCCGCACCAGTAACTCTGGTCTTACGTTACGTGACCTTCCCAATATGCTTGGTACTGAAAGGTTTAAACAATGTTTACACAGAACAGTTGATTACATTTAACAGGCTCTTTGAACTATAATATTTGCTGTAGGCCTATTGCAACCTTTAGAGACCAAGATAAGATTTTTCGCAACTACAGAGACCAGTGGAGTGGAGCCCTGAGGGATTTTCAAAGTAAGAATATGCCTATATGTTACCCACAGATTCTAAGAATGTTCATGTAAAATTTCAGTACAATTGCTCCCGTAGTTTTATACATGATTAAATAACAAACTCACTTTAGCATCTGTAGTATTAATTAAGATGTAAGAGAACAGTGTTCACGGTACTTTAGTATTATCGATATGTCATTATTTTGTAGGAGATCTTCTTGGGGAGATAAAAAACTACATTTCTGAAAAGAACAGACTTATTTCACTTACTATGAAAATTACATGTCATTATGACTATTGGTTCTTGTTTTCTGCCTTCTGAAAGGAAGTGATGTTGTTGAGACGAAGGCCACTTCATCCCTATGTACTACTTGTTATTAGGTTATACATACGTACGTATTATAAAAATAAAGTGAAAATTAACATGTAAGAGTATTCACATGATCCGAGTTTGAAGTTAGGTACTATCTCTAGCGAGGTTTTTCTTTTTTAGCCAGAATTGTGGGGTTGCACCATAGAAACTTGCATTGATGGCCAGGGGCATATCTGATCGATACTTTCCCGACTTCAGATCATATCCCAGATTGTCCAACTTAAATAATGTTGGATAATTTGGCATGTGATCTGGGGTCAGGAAAGTACCGATTAAATATTCTCCTGGCCTTCAGTGCAGATTTCTGTGGCCCTAACCCATACGTCTGGCGAGAAAAAAAAATCCCTTGAGATAGTACCCAAATTCAAGCTCTGATCACGTGAGGACTCATTCACTTTTTATATTTATATAACACCCATATGTATTTAGCTAGTAATAAATAGTAAATAGAAACAGTGGCCTTTTTCTCATCAAATTCACTTTCTTTTAGGAGGCAGAAAACAAGAACCAATCGTCATAATTACATCTAATTTTCATAGTAAGTCAAGTAACATCTGTTTTTTTCGGTACGTTTGTATTATCCGGAGGCTACTATTTTTGGACGAGTTTTCCTTATCGGGGTCCAAAATAAACTTCATTGTATGTTACTTGTACTTTCCTTATTTCGTAATGAATCTAAAAATACCCGATAAGTCATATTTCCTGTAGCCAAATCACCTATCACTTTAAAATAATTAATTTTTGTCCTTTTAGTTTTTGTTTTCATTGATTGTCATGCGCTTGATTAATTTATAATTTCATCATGAATAATTATCTTCACCTCTGGGATTTACCTTGAACTGAAGAGATAAGTTTTTTATTGGCAGATTACATGTGGCAATCCAGAGTAGCGGCAACTGGTGGCAACGCATTCAAAGTCAAAATATCTTTATTACATTATCATCAAGATAAGTATAGTCACATTAATAAGGCATTAAAAGATCTTAAAGTTAAGACGTCAAGAATTACAACAGTCAAAAAATTCATTTAAAGTATAAAAGGGTTGATCTTGTAGCCAGGTCTCTTTTAAAGAGCCGCTTGTCCCTTTCCTTCAGCGCGTCTGGCAGGGCGCTCCACATCTTGGCACCGATGTATCTCGTCTTCTTTTCAGTGGAGCTGAGTTTGTGCACAGGTAGGCAGTAGTTGTTGGCATGTCTGGTGTTCTACTGGTGGAATTGTGATCCACTTCCAGCGGATTCCGGTTTCTTGATGTGGAATTGGATTATTGCCTCCAGGATGTACAAGTTGATCACTGTAAGAATCCTCAGTTCTTGTCGACATTGCTTCCTTTAGAGACACAGAATATGATAACTGTTCATCGTAATGACTTGAAAATTTCAAAATAGTTTAAATAAGTCTGTTCTGTTTGATACTGTAATTTATTTATGTCTCCGATAGGGAAAACTTCTTCAAAAATAGAGGCGTCCGGATAATACCAAAGTACCTTTTTCTAATTATGTAGTTTTTTGTGTCCCTGGTAGAAAAACTTGCAATTGTTATTAATTAAGCCATTGATTAACCGAGTTATTTATTGATGAAGATATTTTCTATGGTCAGGATTTAAATTCTGCTTTAGATCCGATGCATGGATGCATTAATCCGAACTCTCTAACCGCCTCTACGTGTGAACAATTTTACCTGATTCAATTATCTTTTTTTTATTTTCATTCAATTTAGTTTTTATGAAAGTAAGTTCAAATCAGTTATTCATTATAGGATTGGTAAATATATGTTGTTTATTATTTATTACTAGCTGTTACCCGCGGCTTCACACGCAATTTTCAAAACCGAAGTCCTTATATTATATAGTAAAGGCACTTATGATGAAGTCCTATGCATAGTTTAAACCGTAAATAGGCATAGGTGACACATCAAGTAGATATTATTTAATTTTGTGGTAAATTTCAGGTCTAAGTTATTTTCAGTGCCATAGTAGTAGTAGAGTTTGCCTTGTCCTGACAAAGAAAAAAATATATACTTATATAGGACCGAGAAGCCTACTTCGGTTAAAAAGTGCCCACTTCAGATCGTTTAAATTCACGTACTATGTCACATTTCAGCTTGCAATATTTCCTCGATCAAATTCTATATACTGTACGTTCGATTACGCAGTTCTCGGAAATCTACTTTGGTTTAAAATCGTCTACTATCGGCTTCTGTAATCTATTTTCAGTTTAAAATATTTCCAGAGACATAGTTGTTTGTTTTGTTGTTCTGATGAAGAAAATATACACATACGTAGGACCTATTACGGCCAAGGGGAAGTAATACTTAAAGTTTTGCGTTACACGTGTTTTTTGGACTGTAGACAGGGAAAGAATGAATCGTTGAGGCATTTTAGTGTTCATTTCTCTGTTTTTCCAAAAGCCACTATTAAAATGCCATATCAAAATGTCAAAGAAGCCCACCAGTTTAAAATCACTTATGTGAAAACATTCATAACTTTGTTCATTAAGGTTTGTTACGTAGCAGTGTTTAAATAATATTTAAAATGTATTAGATGATTTAAATTCGTCACTGGTGCGATCTGGAGTAAAATTTTGATATTAACTTTTTATTTACTATCTGCATTGTACTACTGATCAAGCACTGTTTACTTAATATTTGATCAAATTTAAATGTAAACAGATGTTTCAGCCAATTTGTTGCCATAAAACTGAAGGTGTGAACAGCTGTTTAGTGCCAGTTTAATTTAGATTATGAAATGTAAAAACTATATTTTTCTGGATTTCAAAATATTTCAGGTAACTTTTCTTATATTTTGCTTCATAAAAACCTTCCATGGATTTCAACGAACATTAAAAAAAAAAAAGAATTGGCTAAATTGGTCCAGGCGTTGTTGAGTTATGCGCTTACCAACACATTTTACGATTCAATTTTATATTATAGATTAATAAAAATAGAAATGAAGTATTTTAAAGTATTAAAAAATTTAAAGTACAGAACTATGTATTAAATCTTAATTTTTAATATTTACACAGTAACAGTAAATTATATTGTATTCTAAAGGGTTCAATTTACAATAAGATTCTGATAATGATTTTATATACATGCATTGCAGTTTTTGGATGAATGTTGTTAAATTTAATGAGGAGTGATTTATTGGAAACGCAGAAGTGACTAAATCGATGACAGTTTTGTTGCTCAGTGATTAAGTAAAGCATATCAAGGCATATTTTGTTAAACGCCAAAATTTGAATTTTTTTCAGAAATGGCCGATGATGACTGGGATGATGGTCCATCAACAACAACATACTCTGCTCCTGTTTCTAACTTATACCAGGTTATGATTTTTATGTTGACCATTTTTATTAGACTAATTGAATCTATTTTTATTAGATTAATTGAATGTAAATATATGAAAAGACCAATCTATTTATTTAGTTACCCTGAAATAATTTTAAATATTTATAGCTTGAGGACTAAGAATCTAATACTTAAATTTTTTTAAAGCACCAAGTATTCAGTCATTATTATAATGCACCATTATTTAATTTTATTTTCAAAAGGTTATGCTGTGTGTTGGTTTTTTAAGAACCAAATAGCCTACCACTTATCCTAATACGGGGTGTGTAAACTGGAATACCTGGTAAAATCATTAAATTTTGTATAGGTAAAATATGAAAAATAATGTAGTTGCTTGATCATTTATCAATATTTATGCAATGCAATGCATTTATTACGAAGTGTAACCCTTGTAGTTTTAAAGAATATTTATAAGGAACATTACTTTTTTTTATAAACTAATATAACTCACAATATATTTATAAACAAAAATATAGTAACTGAAGAAATAATACAGACATTATTATATGTAATAAATAAAATTGTAAACTGTTGCAGCCTGTGGTGTTTATTAATTTATCGAATACTAATTCAAAATTTCTAAAAAATTGTCTTAATATTTAGGTTAAAGACGTGTTAGTGTATAGTGTACCTGTATATATGTACTATTGTGTAAGTGATTGTTTTTACCATGGAACAAGATTATTTGGATCAGGACGAAATAGGTGCAGTGTTAGATGAATATTCAGATGACAATGTAAGTAGTTTTAGTAGTTAATTTGATGGTATTTAAGATGATATTTTATTATGAAGATGACAAAAATCATATTACTGATCCTCAGAACACTAATTTAGATGGTGATGCCATCAACTAGAGGTCAGCAAGAGTTACACATTCAGATAAACCAAGGCCTAATACGTCTAACCAAGGCATAAATGGGATTGGAGTGATATTTTTATGCATCCACACAACCAATATATATATGTTGTATCCTGAAAAAAAACATGTTTAAAAAATAAAATTTTAGGCATTTTCTGCAGCTTTATTTGTAACAAAAATCTAAAAATGAGTTTAATGTGGCTCCAACAAGATGGCGCTCCTGCACACTTAACCTGAGGGGTACATGATTTCCTGAACCAGGAGTACCCAGTACGATGGATTGGGAGGAATGGCCCTGACCACTGGACAGAGATCTCCCGATCTTACACCGCTGGACTTTTGCCTTTGGAGCTTTCTAAAAAACCTGGTGTATGAGACACCAGTAAATAGAGTCCTAACTCTCATCACACAATGTTGTAGCTGCTGCAGCAGAAGTGGGAGGAAACCCAGACTCTTATGTAAGACAGTAGATGTTACAAAGAACTCAGCTTTGCATCAACACAAAAGGAGGAAAATTTTGAACATTTACTGTAACAATAAGTTTAATTTACATTCTTCACATTATGTAGATTTTTATGTGTTATTACGAAGGAAATAAAGTTTTGTTTCAATAGCTTTGCAATTTTCTAGTCGAATCACAAAGGGACACTACAAGTTGCATACAAGGAGGCATATCACAAATTTTAGACCCCACAAAATATGTTTATGATGTGTATTGGACAAAATATGTTTGTATTCATTCACATCCTTTATGAACCCTGAAAAAAACATGCACTTTTATTGGAATCACCTGATATGATTGATCTAACCTCTGTCAGTCTACCATTAGGATTTTTATTTTGTTTAAAATGCAGGCATCTCAAAATTAGCAAGAGCCGTGATCACATTACATCTGTTCTCTCACTAACTTTAAATCAATCATTCTACTGGTTTTCCAATAACTTTGAAACATATTGATCCTCACAATTCCCATGTGCAAGGAGGTCAATGACTTTTTTCAGTTTTTATATTTTTCAGTTTTTTTTATTTGCATCTATCATTGGCTGAAGAGAAGGAGCAGTTAACTCTTCTTGGGCATATTGTTTGTTTCTCAATAGATAAAATCAAGAAACACGATGTTTAGTAACAAGGAGGAACCAATCAATAGGATTATTTTCATCTGGTACTTACACAGTAGATAGACTGTCGATCTTAGTGAATGCTATCTGTTTACCCTGTACCCCGTTTAATATGTAGTTATACTGTAGATTAAGATTAAATGTTCAAGCTTTGTATCAAACCAACTAATCCATCAAAGTAACTTCACCATATGTGGTGATGAGTTACTGAAAAATATCATATGGTGTATGATATTCACAGTACACCCTGTTAATTAATTTTCTTGTTTTGTGTCATTCTTGTTGTCAACATGGTTATCCCAAGGACCAATGTAACTAGTCATATTTTGACTAACAGAAAGTAATACTCCCAATGAACCAATGTTTACAATTTTCAATAGCGATGTAGAGAGGTAGACTTTCACACAATATTTCAACCTTCTAGGTCATCTTGGTCGGCACTTATTGTGTGTACAGGGAGATCAATGGATTTCGTTCACCAGCATCGTTAACACGCTTAGTCAACAAATATACAATATTATAACAAAATTATTTTATTTAAATGTAAATTTTCTAACCTTTCCGATAAATTGTACGATGGTCACCAAAGGGTTAATATTACTATGTACTTTTTACATAGTAAAGTACAAACTGTACCTGTTTTAAATCTGCATACAATTTAACATCATATTTAGAATTTGTTGCCTGTCACTTACATATTGACTAATGTGACAAAGCCTATTGTAACATATGTTATTTAACGGCAGTAAACAAATTGAATTGAATTGAATATAATAAAAAAAGTAAATGGGTTTTTTTATTTCCTCAGATATTTTTTGAATTTTTATGAACTTATCAAAAAGTTCAGAAGTTCGTAGTTTTAGCCTATATTCTATTTATTTATTTTATTTCATCTTTATAACACGTTTCTTATGAGTAATGGTTAAGGTTTAAATTACTCTCAAAGAGAATTACTGGTTGGCCCAAAATACTGCACCATAATACAGTGAACTTACCAGTTCTAGGATTAAATGCTAAATTAATTATTCTAATTTTAATAAAACCTGATGATTCACAAAATGTGATAAGCATTATGTCAATAGTCAATTTTATTTAATAAATTGATTCAACTGACAATTGTAAGCTTGGCACAATATTGTTTTCATGAAAATAAATCCAATGAATATATTTTTCTATTTCAGCAATCAGAGACCGGAAGGGGTGGTAAAGGTAGAGGCTTTGACCCGGTAGACAATGAAGAGAGAGGTAACAGCTACGGTGGAAGATCCGGCTTTGGATCTGACAGAGGAGGCAGAGGTGGTGGACGGGGAGGAGGACGTGGTGGAGGTCGCGGCGGAGAAAGAGGAGGCCGTGGTGGCGGAAGATTTGGTGATGGAGACGGTAAGTTCTGTTGTTTTAATATTGATCATTTTAAGTTATGCTGATAAAACAAAATATCTTTTCTATTTATTATCTTTTATCTGTGTAGGACGGAGAGAAGGAGACTGGATCTGCCCTGATTCAGACTGTAACAATAGCAATTTCAGCTGGCGAACAGAATGTCAAAAATGTCAGACTTCAAAGCCTGCAAGTGAAGGTAATTATTTAATCTTAATTTTTGCCAGAAATAATGCTATTTTGTCATTTAAATGATTTTCTGCTAACAGAACGTTGCTAACATTGTATTATGGAATCATATTATAAATATGTTGCTTGTTTGGTACAGTGGAAGATTATCTCTTACTCAATTCAGTCATCTCTACTTTGTTTTAATCAAATTAGATAACTCTGTTTTTAAGTCAATACATGATTTAAAACTATTACAGTACAACCCCGATAAGTCGGCCCCCGTTAACCCGGAAGTCCGGCTAACCCGGACAGATTTTCAATAAAAAAATTTAAAAATCAGACAAACATTTCAATAATAAAAACGTAATATGTTTGAGTGGTATAGTATCCGTGAATCTATTTTGCATCAGTATTTGATGGGACTGTAAGACAGTGAGTGTGTGACTCATGGCACACGGCGGCCGAGTGGCGGTCATTGTCCCGGATTCTCGGAAACAATAACAGACGCGTATTTCCCTAAATCCTCTCCCACGCTACTACCACCACGCCTGGCCCCTCAGTACCGTTCCTACCTCGCTCCGGAGGCCATGGAGATGCAGTGACCAAACTAAACGAACTAATGGTTTATTTCGAGCGGCAGGCACAAACATCGCCGGCTGAATTGCTCATGTTGAAGAGACTGCGGGATCGCAAGCGGCAGACGACATTGGCACAACCAAAGCTGACTGAGTTTTTTACCAGGAAATTAACAGTTATAAATGAACTGTAAGGATTAATAATAATTAAATGTGCATATGTTTGATGTTATTACAATAAGTATACCGTATTTTATTAATTCTTCGGCTAACCCGGATTTTCGTTAACCCGGATCTTCGTTAACCCGGATCGGCCGCGGTCCCGATTAATCCGACTTATCGAGGTTCCACTGTACAACAATATCTAAATTACTGCATTTTATATGAATGGTAAGATGGTCCATTAAACAAATCATTAGAATGACCTGATGGAAGAACAGAAAATAGCTGAAAGATAATAAAATCTCCACAATTTAAATAAAATTTGTACATAAAACCATATTATTTTGTTTAATTTTTATAACGTTCCAAATTTTGTTTATAATCTTTTGTTGTTGGATGTTTTAAACCTTAAAGCGTGGCATACAAATATAGAGAATAAAATAGTGGGTAAGCTATATCAAGTAACACCAAGTAAGGTGCGTTTTTGTTGCAATGTTGCACAGCAATGACAGAATGAGCTGAGGGGCAGGAGAAACATTTATTGTCTAGAATTGGCGGTGGATTAGCGGCATCATGTGGTACCGCTCTGCTGCTCACGTCTTGTCATGAGTGTTCCCCATATGTACTACACAAACATTAAACTTAAAAGTCATCGCTCACTGCTTACCACTCGTATCGCGGCCGAGACCTCGGTTTGTCTATGAATGATTGCTCGTCGCACATGTTCCGATTGGTCATCAGATTACATAGGTTACAAAGAAAGTGATGTTATATTGCGGTCACATCCAAACCTCGACTGAACAGGGTTTACACTGACAAAAACTGTGCAAGTTTTGTGTCTGACTGTAAAAATTGTGACCAGAGCTCTCGTGAGCGCTGCTACAAACCAGTGTCGACTGGAGATCAGTCTCGACTATTAAAATTTCAACCATAAACATTGCCGAGACATCACTGCCATGTGTGATCAGACTTCGTATTGACTCCTGGAACAACCAGCGATACAAATGTAGCAAGTACTTGTGAAAAAGCAAAAAATTGTTTATCTTGTTCATATTATGTGACAGTAGTTACACAAATTCTTTCGCAACTTTACTTGCCAGTGTAAATACACGACGATATGTCGTCGGCATGATATAAGTTATTATAAAGTTATTATGGCTCTTAAGTGTTTAATTTTAGCGACACCAGTGGTTTTAGAACTTATAATGTTATTTTCATACATATACAATATGATTGCATGGTCAAAGGTTACTAAATAATATTTACATAACTCCTAAAGAAAGAGTAAGAAGATCAGCTGTTACTAAGAACAACATCTGCATCTGCTGTGTAATTGTTTACGTTTAGTAGACTGTGTTGTGTTGTTACACTTCTGTGTTTATTTTGATGTTCTTTACGTTTGTGTGACGACAGTTATATTATTGTTTCGGTACTTTCAGTATGAAATATTATTTTATTTTGTAAATAATGGGTGACTCAAACCTAGCAGAACATTCAAGTGAAGTTGACAGACAATTGAATATTGACTTTTCAGATGATGATTCGGTATTATCTGATATTTTTGACGATGATAGTGACCTTGATCCGACGTATGATCCTAAATATGATAGTGGCAATGGCAGAAATGTAGGCCTATTTAGTGCTAAAGACTTAACACCTGAGATACCATCTACATCAGCTGAGAATAATGTTACACAACCTAGGCCTAGTACGTCACAGGTTTTGTGTCATTTAAAAAAAAATATTTTTACAAAATATTTATTATTGAACTAATCTGTCTGAAAATTTTTTTGTATGTTTGCAATAAAATGACACATGAAATAAAATTATATCCCACGGGTTAATTGTCCCTTGTTTTATTTCTAAAAAAATGTTAAATGTAACTTTTCTTTTTTTTTAGTTTGCACATATGCGTTATTTTACATATATAAAAGTACATGACAATTTTTTAGCCCTTTTTGAATTTTTTATTTGTAAAGTACCTTATTCCAAACATTTTAATGTATTATTTAGGCCATTAGCTAGTATACTAGTCATGGTATGATTTTTCAAATGAAATCGTACAAAATCACTGAGAAGGCCTTGGGGTTTTTAGACAGTTACTTGCAAAACTAGACTTGGTAAAAATTTTCACAAACTATATTTTTAGGTTCGGGGCTCAAAGGGTTAAGTATGTCTTATTTCGTGTTGTAATAAATAAATAGATTCTCTATAAATGTAAATATACCCATACACTTTTATGTACATGGAATATATTTTGGAAGCTCATTTTATGATCTACTATTTCGATAATTTAAAAGAAGAATGTCTGCAAATTACTTTGACGTAGGGTCCACTGCAGACTTCTGACTCGCAATGATGGACTGCAGTCTGCCCCGCGCTAACGCTGTGTTAGTATTGTTATTTTTGTTTATTCTGTATTTAATATATGTATTTCCCCAACATTACAGAAAGGAAAGTTATTAGTTATACACTATGTTTTGTGGACTCATCAAAAGACACAGAGATTAAACCTAAGGAGCTTAAAATAGGTGTTAGCGATAAATCGTCACTGACAAATAGCTACAGCATCACAGCTTTGTGGCATTTCTTGCAAATACAATTGGTGATGATAAACCATCACCGTAGAACTCGGCATAAGGGTTGAATACAATATTGCAGTTGTTGTTTATTTGGTTTATAGAGTAGAGAATCGGAACTTTCCAACCGGGAATTTGAAGAGGTTTTGAGTGGTCACCTTGATGGAGAAAACGAATAGATTAAATCAATCAGTCTCTTTTTTTGTAACTTTAGTACACTGCTTCCGGGAAGTACATTCATGTGACCTATCAAGGTCATAATTTCTGCTGATGAAGTTTCTCTTTAGCTTAAAATAAATCAGCCAGTCTAGCTATGTTATGGCATTATAATGACTCACGACAACTTATGGTTCCTAATTATAGAATAGTTTTCACTGTTCTTTGTTATAATTCAAGCTCATACAATTTATAGATCTTTCACCACACTGATGCAATTGTTGGTCTGACACCCTAATTATTAAACATTCTTCAAATTTACAATCTCTAATAGGACTACTATAACATTGTTAATTTGTTATTTATTATATGCATCATTATAGACATGTGTTTATGAAAAAACTAATTATGCTGCTAAGTTCAACAAAAGTTGTCTATTCTTCAATAAATGTGGATAAACAATGGTGTACTGTACTATAGATGTTAAATTCATGATTTTGACAGATCTTTGACAAAAGGTTGGAAAATATTTAAGTAAAAAGTAGAATTGCTTTAATAAATATAAAATACCCTAATTGCATTTTGTGCAGTTTTCATACACTGTGAAAAACATGAACCATTTTTGGCATATACAAATTTTATGACTGATCCAACAAATGTAATATATAGGGTTTTCAATCCCTTTTCCCCAATGTCAGGGATATGAACAACAATTAATTCTGATATTTACATAGATTGCTGTGCTGCAAATATATCTCCAAATGGCTGGCAAAATATATCTTTCAACATGCTTGAGTTTTTGGTTTGAATTATGTTAAATAGCATTCCTTAGAAGATAACCTTTTCATTCGTTCATTTTAGATTTCAAGCTTTGACTACAAATAATTAATTACATGAAAATGTTTGTCATTCACAGACAGTTCTACTGGTTTCATTGACACTTTAATAGTAATTATTTCATTAATTAAAATGATTTTTGATTCTTAAAAATTACAGGTAGTGGTCGCCGTTATGATGACGGAGAAAGCCGTGGAGGCCGCGGCGGGGGCCGTGGTGGTAGAGGAGGTGGGCGAGGAGGACGCTATGATGATGGTGGAGACAGCTATGGTGGTGGTAACCGTTATAGTAATAGAGATGAGGATGGTGATAATGGAAGTTCTTTCCGTGGAGGAAGAGGAGGTGGACGGGGAAGGGGAGGTGGCAGGGGAGCCGAAAATGGAGATAATGGTATGTTAAGTAATTAAATAATTTAGTAATTAATATTGAATTAGAACAATTCTGAATTGTTTTATTTGAGGAGTTAAAACTTTTCACCTTATGATTTGAATAGTAAAATTATGCACTACATGTTTATGTGACTAGCTAAAAAATAAGAAAGACAATCTTTGTAGAAGTTATACTTATAATAAAAGAATTTTAAGTAGTTTAAAGCCATTTAAATATGTTTTACTAATTTTTTAAAGTGTATAACTAATAGATTATATTATTGTGCATGTTATTTTATAATAAAGGTTGAAAATTTAATTGTAATATGTTGAAAGCTTAACCCTATGCACTCGAAGGCAATATTTATAATTTGTCCTTGGAGCTCGTATGGCCAGCTCTACTGGTCACCTCCATTTTGTCAGAAGCGCTGATTAATTTTTACCGTAATGTTATCTCAGCTTGTATGTTCAGCTGTACTTGCCAAGATATACTTCCATATCTCGTAAGGCCAGTAAACAGCAGTTATTTTATAATATTCTTTTTGTTTTATAATGAATGGTTAGTGCTTTATCCCTATAACTGATAAAGTTGGTTGTTGAATAACCTATCAAGCAGCTTTATTATAAAGTAATTTTTAAGTAAAGCAGTAAATTTTAAATTAGTCTATAATTATTTTCTAAACATTGACTATGCAAATAAGACGAATGATGCGTAGTGGGCCTATACACTGAAGTGATAAAAGGGATAAAATTCTAGAAAATTGTACTAGACGACGTCTGCAAACTATTTTTGACTACACATATGTATTTTTAAGTTTTATTCTGTAAAAAAAGTAAAGACAGAAAAATGTAAAATAGTTCATTTCTTAGTATAACATAACTGTAAAGGCCTACTTTATAACATTTATTTACTTTTTTTTTTTGTTAAAAATATACATTTAAGAGTTAAATTTCCCAAATGTATGTTTGTCTTTATATTTAAAAAAATTCATTAAAAATAAATTTAAAATTATTTTTCATTTCTTTTTTAAACATTTTAAATTACTATGCAAATAACTCCTGAAGTTGAAAAATAAATCCCATTTGGGGAGGTAAACAACAAATATAGCCACTGAGCTGTCAATGAAAGTAGTGCAGCCATCTGTACTGGCCATACGAGTTGTGAGGACAAACTACGGCAAAACTAACACGAGCTGTCTGCAACCTTGGTGTGGCCAGTGTTGCTGGCCTTTTGAGTGCAAAGGGTTGATTTACGAGGGGTATCCAAAAAGTAAGTTTCCATTAATTATGAAAAAGTTAAAAAGACTTCAACTTTTTACATCATACCTTATTTTTCTACATAGTTACCATCCCTTTCTAAGCACTCTTGGTATCTAGGAAGTAGTTTTTTTATTCCAGCATCACAAAATTCACCCGCCAAATTTTTAAGCCAAGTATCCACCTCATTTTGAAGGTCATCGCTGTTGGCAAATCGCCGACCGCCAAGGTGTCTTTTCAGCTCCGGAAACAGATGAAAATCGCTAGGCGCAAGATCTGGTGAGTATGGAGGGTGACCAAAAACATCCCACTTAAATTTCCTCAAAAGTTCCATTGTTGCACGAGCAGCGTGTGGTCGGGCGTTATCTTGAATAAGCAGAACCGTGCGCGACAAAAGTCCGCGCCGTTTATTCTGTATTGCCCGCCGAAGTCTGGTGAGAACTTCACAATACCTTTCTGCATTTATGGTTTTGCCACGAGGAAGATAGTCAATCAATAACACTCCACGGCAGTCCCAAAAAACTGTACCCATTACCTTTCCTGCCGACTCAAAAACTTTGGCTTTTTGAGGAGCTGCCTCTCCTTTTTTTTTTGCCACACCATACTCTGGCATTTGGTCTCTGGAGTTGAGTGGTGAATCCATGTTTCATCACCAGTGATTATTCTACTGAAAAGGTTTTCATCTTCATCGTCAAACAATCGCAAGAAAGACTGGGCAGCAGCCATTCGTTGTTGTTTATGGGCATTGCTCAATAAGCGAGGCACCCATCTTGCACACACTTTTGCAAGCTGAAGATCTTCTGTCATGATATTGTGCACAGATGACCGGCTAACTTCAACACTTGACGGCAGTTTATCCATAATTTCATCTAGAGTCACTCGCTTATCATTGTCAATAACTGCTCGTACAGCATTAATGACGTCAGGTTGCCGAGAATTGGCCGGTCGGCCACTACGCTCATCGTCATGAACATTTTCTCTTCCTTCCAAAAACATTGCACGCCAACGACGGACCATCTGAACGGACATAACATGTTCACCATACACTTGACACAACTGACGATGAATTTCAACGGCAGTTTCGTTTTTGGCGGTCAAGAAACTAATAACACTACGGACTTCGCAACTGGCGGCAGAACGCAGTGGAGTCTCCATGATGTTTGGGCAGCAACTGACTGAGAAGCGTGACAATGGGCCAGTGACCGGCGCACCTGTTGCCAACCGAACCGCGCTACATATCCCCGCCCACAGCTGCACGCTGTGTTACGTACGCGTCTTTTTACAGAACAGGGAAACTTACTTTTTGGATACCCCTCGTAGAACAGTTTTAAAACCATGTTAAACTGGTTATTTACTTTTTTTACCAGGATTGAAAAATAGAAATTACGTCTAATAAGGGAACAAAATAAATTATTTAATTAAGATAATATGTAAAATATATAATTGATCTACCTCTTAAAAACCAAAAAACTAATGGTACGTTTTGTTGTATAAGTAAATTTAAACTACAAACAATAAGCAAATGCTGATCGCTAATAACTGATAAACGTAATGTTTGATGAGATCAGTGTCCAGCATTTCTCAATTGCAACGGTGATGAGGTGGGTCATTTCTGGCATGCATTGTTGATGCCGACAAGATTGGCTCTTGGCACTCAAATGGTTAAGCTTAACTTGGCTGTACGTAGTGAGTGTGTGAAGCAGTTGAGTACCAAGATTATATACATCTAAATAACTATATACTGTGTAAATGGTTAGATGTAATTTTATGGAAGGAGCATATTTTAGTCACATTCACAGAATAGATGTTTAAGATAATGAGGTGAATTTATCTGAATACATTGATTTATTTCCAGTTGGTGTGTGAAAGATGGTTGAAAAAATTATGTATAAACAAGTTAGTTTACTATTTCATAAAAAACTTAATCCCTTAAATGATAATTTATTATTTATATTGAAAACTAATTCACATCTATATTATGGCTTGGTTATAAAACTGTCCAATGTTAATACTTTAAATGTATATAATTCCTCAAGGGATGAAGTAAATAATGTTTTCCATGTTTACAGTCTCCAGTGGAGTTAATATTAAAGGTATATCCCTTGCACTATATGACTATATCTCTTTGAGGGAAATAAGTCTTAAATTAGCAAGAAATAATTTCAAGCTTATGTCTTCTGTAAGTACTGATAGGAAAATTCATCTTAAATTTTTAATTAATATGCGGACAAATGCTAGGTTATCATAAAAGAATGGTGCGGTTTCAGTAACTCATAGGAAGATAGTAGGAACATTTCTAGATGTTATTTATATTGGTACTCTGAAAGGCTCCAACCCAAAAGTTTGAAGTTTGTTTATAAGCTGTTCTAACCTCATAATCAGTTCTTGTATTGTTGTTGCGGTAAGTTTAGTGAGTTACTATGTTCTCGGATAAAGATAAAGCAGTGTGTTTTACTGTTAGCTGTACTAAAATCTGTAATTTTAGTTCAACATATCTTCTGACGGGAATTTTGAAGAGATCCACCACACAAAAATAATATAACACATTGGTTTAGTGAAGAAACTTTAAGCTGTATTAGTTAACCCTCTCCCGCTCGCAAGGCATGAATCGGCACGGCTACCACGTAGCCACTGCAGCTTAAACAGCACAGATCGGCACGCACTGCTTTACCCACTAGAGCCGATAAGTGCTGCTCTCGAGTAGCAATATTTTGTACTACGACAGGTTGTTTGCTATCAAGAGACCATTTACTTTACTTTTACAGTAGATTTATTCCATTATTTTGCTATTTATATTAGTTGTGCGGAAACAATGGCGGGTTGTAGTCATACACTTCGTAACAGTGAAATCGATCTTGTTATTAGCAGTGATTGCGACGATTCAAGTGAGTGTAGTGATGTACCAGATCCTTGTGAAGTGGTTGTTGTCATTAGTTCGGAGTGATCACAGTGGCAGTGGCAGTGACGGCGAGCCAGACAATGACCTTCATTAAGTAACTGCGCTACAAACAACCCGGCTCCACCGGCGCCCAGCTGTCCGTGTGCCCCCTCCCTGGTCTCATACAATCAACTTCATTGAACCAATATATAGTAAAATAATTAATATATATGATTATAGTTAATTACAATGACAGCACGTGTGTAAGTTGAGGCGCCACGTATTATGACCGAGCGAATTAATTGAGGTTAGAAGCACAGTGAGCGCCTGGAAACAATACGAGCGGGAGAGGGTTAAGAAACAAAAATCAACCAGCAGACCAGGTGTACCAGACGAAACGGCAATTAAAAGTCCTGGGAAGGCCCTCTCTCATTGAAGCGTTGAATTAGGTATTCCAAAAACAACAGTTCACAAAGTTTTACTAGAAAAACTCAAATTACACGCTTATAAAATCTAGATACAGCAGGAATTGAAACCCAATGATTGTGTAAATCGTTAACAATTTCTCTGTTGAAATGTTGTTCATAATAAGTGAAAACAAATAATTTTTAGATGATATCACTTTTACATATGAAGCTACTTTCCATGTGAATGGATATGTTAACAGACACAATCCATGAACATGGGGCTCTGAAAACTCATACGTAATTGTTGGGAAACAACGTGATTCGCCTAAAGTTAATGTTTGATATGTGTGATGAAAAATCATGTAATAGGGCTTTTCTTCTTTGCTGAAAAAACAATTAATGGAGTTGTGTATCTTGACATGTTAACCAATTATTGCTTTCCTCAGCTAGATGAACTCGAAAACATTCATCGACTTCATTTCCAACAAGATGGTGCTCCCCCACACTTCAGTGCATTGGTTACGGCCAAGAACGAAAAATTTGAAGGTCGATGGATAGGCTCGCAAGAGCCTATGAGCTGTGGTCTCCAAGGAGTCCAGACCTGACACCTTGTGATTTTTTTCTTGTGGGGTTACATCAAAAGCGTTGTTTATTTAAAAAAATCTGTGACCTGAACCACTTAAAACACAGGATTAATTAAGCAATGATAACCATGACCGTAATTCGTCTATTCTTTAAACCATGTTCGACAACCCACCTATTCTTTTATGGTAAATCTGTACTAAATTTGCTATCAATTTTCTTTTGACTGGTTAATTATTTTACTTTTATACATTTATAGGTCAGAAAGAGGAAGATTGGATTTGTCCGGACAATGAATGTGGAGCCAGTAATTTCGGGAGGCGGCGGAAATGTCACAAGTGCGAGACTCCCAAACCTGGTGGAGATGGCGATGGTAAGTCATGATATACATTAATATAGCTTAGATTGGACATTGATGTTAAAATTATATTTTCTGATTGAAACAAATGTGGACAGTATGTGAATCCCTTACTCATAATACTAAAATCCATTTTTGCTTCGCTATTCACAGGAATTAATTTTTGTTAATTGCTCACAACCAGTTGAATTCCTCTCGAAGTTCAGATTTGGCCTGTGGGTCATAGTTTAGAGTTCTCTGACACAGGAACTCAAGGGAAATGTTGGCAACAAGTCTGTTAATGGCTCATTTTGTCTACTAGTTGTTTTGTTATTGCTTTACAGTCCTAACAATAGGGGATGATCGCCTAAAACATTCTGTGAATTGTAATTGGTTCTCCAGGGGGTTTGAAATATTTTTTATGCACATAATATTTCAATTTTTGTGCATACAAAACCATTTGTTTCTTTAAATTAAATTCATAATTCTAAAATAGTATAAGTTACAGAGTTACTATCCTGTTTGAATTTTTATCTTTCTATAAACTAACTTTCCACTAAGAGTGAAATAAATATTTATCCATTAAATCTAAGGGATCTTAAATTAAAAGTTCCTTTGAATGTTTATAAAATATATTTTAACCTAATTCAAATAATTTAATTTGTATCAAGATCAATCATTTAAATGTTTAAAATTAATTCTCTTAATTAAGTTATATACTATTTGCTTGTACCATGACATATGCTTGGTGAAGTTGAGAAGCAGCACAAACATTGTGCTGTTGATAGATCCTCTGAATCTCTGTATTTTACATGAACTGTTCGTTAGTCCTATATTATCCATACCAAGAAGAATTGGTCCTTACGTACTTTTATTTTTTACTGGTTGATACATGTGAGTAGAGAATTGCCATTGTGACTATATTCATCTTTTGAAAACTATCTTAAATTAACATTATCTAAAAGTATTTGCACACAAATTTTTATTTATCCTAGCTGAGTTGCAACACTAAGTATTCGTGGCACATTTATTGTTTCTGGATAATATCTTGCTCGGCCTTTAGTCCTCCTATCAACCGAGAGTTGCACTGCTTAAGTGTTGTGTGCTTAAGTTATAGTACTGGTCAATTTCCCTTTTTTTTGAACCCAACAACCTACTATTTATTAATGTGGCATTTCTTAATAGCATTGAATAAAGATATAATCTTGCCATCCAAACTGAACATTTGTTTAATGTAAATAAATGATATTTAACCCATATGTTAATGATAAACGAATATCTCATAGTTTTCAGGAACACAAATTAACTTAACCCTTTGACTAATGACCGTCAGCACAGACGTTCATCAATACTGCTTGTGAATTGATAAAGACTTTACAGCCATCGGTCAACTTTCCGCTATTATTACGCAGAAACTGTTCAAGTTATAAATACATAACTTGCCCCATTCGAATGTTCTACTCATAAATATCAATTCATTTTATATAGTTTATATTCGTAATATTACTCGTTGTCAGCTGATATCAATCTAAAGTCGGATGACATACAGCTGACGGACTATGCAGTTGTGACGTGCTGCACGGCCTTGACCCTTGATGTTCTTCATTGCTACTGTTGCTAGGTTATTATGTAGGCTAGTTGTTCATGGTTGATTGTTATGTTGTGAAATGGGTGATCCTCATTGTTCTAATGAAGTACATGAATTAGATGATGAAAATATTAGTTCTGATGATGAAAGTGACATCGGCAAATGAAGTGCAGGATGATATTTCTTTGTCAGATTTGTTGTCAGGTAGTCTGGATGTTTATGAACCGGGAATATGAGTTGGGTTGTGAACAAATTGATAGTGAGTGTCAACAATTCATCATTATCTGATATCTCTCTTGGCCAAAGAATTCATCAGACACCAATATGTATACACCTCTTAACAAGAAGTAGGCCTAGGCCTTTTTTATTCTTATTTTATTTTTACTTATAATATCCTAAAAAAAATGTTTAATACCTAAACCTAATTTATTTTCCAAAATGGCAAAATATCCATGTGGTACATGTGGAATCAATGTAAGCTCATCTGTTATCCTATGTACTGGCTTTTGCAAAAAATGGTTTCACTTTAAGTGTGTCAATCTAAGCCTCTCTGACATTAAAGATATGGAGAGTGAGAATAGCCTACAAAATTGGAAATGTTTAAACTGCAGGGCGAACACAGATAAATGTGATATTATTGAGTTCTGTGAAGACGATTCCGATCAACTGAAATGCCCCTATCTTGCTGATGAGATCA
This sequence comes from Homalodisca vitripennis, assembly GCF_021130785.1. Lineage (NCBI taxonomy): Eukaryota > Metazoa > Arthropoda > Insecta > Hemiptera > Cicadellidae > Homalodisca > Homalodisca vitripennis. Next base: position 163,580,917 of record NC_060208.1, read on the forward strand.
ATAAATCTATTATTAATCAAAATGAAGAACTGCAAGAGGAATTGTTCAACTCAAAAAATAATAAATCCCTCTATGTTCTTGAACTTGAAGATAAAGTAAAGGAAGTAGAGATAGTTTGGAATTACAAAAAAAAAAAAAATTTAGCAAAACAGAAGAAGAGCTAAAAACACAAATAAAATCACTGGAAAGAAAACTCAAAAGTGAAGAAGAAGTAAGAGTAAACTTTTTGGCACAGATTGATGACGAGATTAATGTTAAAATTAATCAAAATAACATGCAGGATAAGCCATGCAGCAAATGTACAATCTACAAAAAAGAGACTGAAAATATGCTAGATTCAATAAGAACGTTGGAAACTATAATTAAGGCCCTAGAAAAGGATGGTAAACATAACCAAGATAATTTTAACAAAACTTTATTATAAAAAGGTCCTCTTGCTTACACTGTTTTCCTCCTCTCAAGCATATAGCAACAACTTCTGCTCTACAGGCAACAACATTACAAAATGAACCCTGGAAAATTGTTAGTAATAATTCAAGGAAAGCTATAATACCCCAGAATATTAATATATCTTGTGAAAATTCTTTTGAAATTTTGTCTACAGACATTTTGGAGTGCGACAAACTTGTTGAAGACACTCGACAGACATCAGTACACAAGAAACACTTATGCTTACCTAAGAACATAAATAGTTGTAAAGACAATAGGCCTAAAACTTTTAACAGCTTTGTGTCAAGCAAAATGAACCAATTAAAACTTACTATAATGGCCGATAGTCATGGGAAAAACTTGAGCGATTTAATTCACCAACGAGCTACTGTAAATGTCTGTTCGTTTGTTAGATCAGGTGCAAATTTTAACAAAGTCATTGAGGAGGTCCAGCAGCTAACTACAGACTTGACGAAGAATGATTATCTTTTGGTGATAGCAGGTACTAACAATGTAGAAAGTACAAGTGTGAATAGATTGATGGAAGATGTACATAGCCTGATTCGGGACTCCTCTCACACAAATTTAATACTTGCGACTTTGCCAATGAGGCATGATAAACCCAAATTGGATCTGAAGATTTCAGTTATAAATTCAAAACATGAAAAAGAGGCTAAGACTGATAAGTTCCAAATTCTACCACTTCATATCTTGCCACGGCATTATTACACTACTCATGGTATGCACTATAATAAGAAAGGAAAAGTGAAAATTGCTGAGATGATTGTGAAAATGCTTTCAAAAAATATAGAACAACCTACCAATCAAACTTCGGGTTTGTCTCCTGTGATTGAGGAGCAGGGAATCCATGTAATTGAACAGGACATGGGCCTTATAATTAATAATTTTATGGATGACTCATCTGTGGGTTTCGCCCATTCTATATCTGGTGACCTTGGCCATGATATAAATATGACAGCTGGTGTAGCTGTTGTATTCAGGAAGAAAATTGGTAGGCCACAGCTTTCAGACCTCAAATCAGACAAACTTACGTTTCAAAAGGTAAGCCATGGAGGAGACTGCATATACAGCCTAATTACCAAAGTGACGTATAGTGCAAAACCCACAATTCAGGACTACAATGATGCTTTCGCCCAACTGACTCAGGACTTCAAGGCCAAAGGGCTTTAAAAATTGATCTGCTGTGTGAGAGATATGATTCCGCCTGAACAATTCGCCAAGAACATAGTGGCATTCCATCAAGAAACTGGTTCTTCAGGAAGTATTGTGTGCTGTGACCAGGTATCACAAAGAGAATTAAGGCGTGGACTTTCACATCAGGAGTTTATGTTGAAGCTGAAAGAGTCGATTGAAGATGGCATCTGTAACCTTTCATCTGCTGGTGGACAGGATATAGAGTGTCAAGACGTATCAGTTCCTGTGGACAGTCCCCCTACTTCGACCCAGACTCCAGTAGATGAGAAAGAGGATGGTGCGATAGACTTAAAAAACGAACCTCCAAACAAAAATATAAAGAACACTTAGATTTAGATAACTTCTGTTTAGTTTGTGATAAATTTCACTGCTATCATGCAAATAAGGTAAATCCAAATTTAAAATTTAAGAATGTTTGGCCTATTTGTAAGGAAGCCAAAATTGATCAGAAATATAATTGGCTATTACTCTTACTCTTACTCCCAGGGCCATTTATATCGGAGGTGATATTTAGCCGCACCAACAAAGCTCCTCCATCTTGAACGGTCCTCTGCATCTTCCTCTGAAGCGCCCACCTTCTCCATATCAGCCTTCACCTGGTTCCACCATCTCACTTTCGGTCTCCCACGGGGTCGTCTTCCTTCTGGGTTACCGTACATTACCCTCCTCAGTTTGCATTCCTCTTCTCTTCTCAAAACATGGCCTGCCCAACGGAGTCTTCTGCATTTTATTTCTCCTATTACATCCGTACTATTGTAGAGCTCCCTGATTTCTCTATTATGTTTTCTTCTCCATACCCCTTGTTCATATGATGGCCCATAAATTTTACGTAGAATTCTATTCTCGAAAGCTAGAAGCTTTTTCTCATCCCTCTTATTTAGCCTCCACGTTTCGGATCCGTACAAAAGCACTGGACATATAATTGTTTTGTATATTCTAGTTTTAGTTTTGTGAGAGAGAGATTTGGTTGAAAGTATCCTATTGCATGCATATACACATCTATTTGCTGAGTTGATCCTATTTTGTATCTCTGGTTCATCTGTGTTTTTATTTGATATTGTGACCCCAAGGTACTTAAAGTTCTCCACTTGTTCGAAAACATGCCCATCAATTTGTAGGGGTCCTCCTCTTTGATTTTGATTCCTTCTAAAGTGCATATATTTAGTTTTTGCATCATTCGTCTTCAACCCCACTTTCTCTGCCTCACTCATAAATAGTCTAGTTAGTGACCTCAAATCATCTACATTTTCTGCAAATATGACAACATCATCTGCAAAAGCTAGGATGTTTAGTTTAGCTCCAACTTCCACCCCTAAATCCCTCTCTGCTACACTCTGAAGTGCTTCTTCTATGGCAATATTAAATAAGATTGGAGAAAGACCATCTCCTTGCCTGACTCCTGAGTTTATCCCAAAAGGTACACAGTCCCGACCATTAATTCTTACTGAGCCTCTTGACTCTGTGACACTCATCTTAACTAAGTTTATTAATTTTCTCGGGATGCCAAATTTATCTAGTTGTGTCCACAACTCCTAAATATAATTGGCTATTACATTTAAATATCCAAGGAGGAGTACTTGATAAAAAAATTGATTTAGAAATAATTCTACAAAATTCAAATATTCAAATTATTTGTTTAAATGAACATTGGTTGAGTAGGGATAGTGTTACCATTTTAAATAGTTTTTCTAATTATACTCTGGCACATTTTTATTGTAGAGATAGAGATTATCATGGAGGCTCATGTATTCTTTTGAAAAATAATTTTCAATTTAAAACCAGAGAAGATCTGTGCATTTATAATTTGGATTCAGTTTTTGAAGCTTCATGCATAGAAATAATTAATTTAAAAAGGCCTATAATTATCATTTCTATTTATAGAGTGCCAGAAGATTCAAATTTCAAATTATTTTTAAATAAGCTTGAGGCTTTGTTAAAACTTTTAGGTAAAGAAAAAACCATGTAAACAATGTTTATATTGCATCAGACTTTAATGTAGATGTAATGGAAACAACCAATAAACCACAACAGAAATTTGAATTCCTTTCTCTGATTGAATTATACGGTTTTAAAACACATTTTGCATCACCAACTAGGGTTACTTTTAATACAAATTCATGCATTGATAATATTTTAAGTTTTAAATTTAAGTCATCCTTTGAATCTCAGACAATGAATTTGGAATTGGGTTTGTCGGATCACAGGGCAGTCTTTTTAGATATTTCTAAAGATCTTATTTTTGATAATGACAATACAGTACTAAACTTAGAGTAAAAAGACGGATTTTTTCTAAAAAAAGCTCTTTATAGATTTAGCAGTAGATTAAAAGACACTAAGTGGAATGTTTCAAACAATTTTACTTTTGCTGACAACTGTTCTAACTTCTTTAATTGCTTTCAAAATATATTTGAAGAATCATTTCCATTAAAATTCTCTGCTAACAAAACCAAACAATCCAAAAATAAAAAATGGATAACAAAAGGAATTCAAATTTCAAGCATTAAAAAGAATGAGCTTAGTAAACTAGCCAAACAGTCAAACAATCCAAATTTTATAAATTATGTAAAAAATTATAAAAAAATTTTTCAAAAATGTCTGTAATAAATCAAAGCAAATGTATAATTCTAATTTCATAAGATTCTGAAAATAAAAATAAAGCTGCTTGGCATGTAGTTAAATCTGAGCTTGGATGTAAAAAATCTGTCAACAATTTTCCCGATGTTGTGTTGGATAGTGGTAGGGTTGATAAAGATGGAAAGGAAATTGCACAATTCTTCAACAAAAAATTTGCAGAATTGGCCAAAGAAATTAAGGCTCGACCTTGCGAACAAGAGGCCCTAAATTTAGCACAAACTGATCTTGAATGTCAATTTTTTAAGTTTAATTTTGGTAATGCGTCATCAGATGATGTTATTAAAGTGATAAAATCATCAAAAAATAAAAAATCATCTGGGTGGGATGAAATACCTCTGGACGTAATGAAACATGTAATGTACTGATGGCGAGAGAAAAGAAGAGACCTGGCCCGTGCCGGCGCACAGCTGTGTACTAGTGTGTTGCCGCGCGGTAATTTCAGGCGCTTCGCCCCACAGCCAACCCTGCGAATTGATTATCATAGCAATGGAACAGTGAAACAATAATGGAATTACGAAACAGGCGCGGCAACATACTAGTAGTAGCGCCTGCAAATTTCAGATAGGCCAGAATCCAGGTCTCTTCTTTTCTCTCGCGATCAGTATAGTATAGCTGTTCCTTTATCAGTTTTAATTAATAATCATTCAAAAATTGTAGTTTTCCAAAAAATTTAAAATGGGCTGAATTAAAACCACTCTATAAAAAAGGGCAAAAACAAAATTCAGATAATTACCGTCCAATTTCAATACTGCCATCATTTTCTAAAGTATTTGAAAAATTAGCACTAAACCAAATTACAAATTTTTTAGAATCTAATTCAATTTTGACTTGTGATCAATTCGGATTTAGGAGGGGTCACAGTACATTAGGGGCCATTAATAAACTTGTAAATGAGGTGTCTTGGGCTTTGAATGGGTCACAGACAACCATGGGTGTGTTTTGTGATTTGTCCAAGGCTTTTGATTGTGTGAACCATAATATCCTTTTAAAAAAGCTTAAACTGTACAGTTTTTCAAATAGATCAATCCTGTGAATTGATTCTTATTTAGTTAATCGATTTCAAAGAACTGTAATTTAAAAAAATAGTGTAAAATCTAGATCTCGTTGGGAGGAAATTAAAGTTGGCGTTCCTCAAGGGTCTATTTTGGGACCTTTACTTTTTCTTCTGTACGTTAATGATTTACCTAAAAATGTTTCACCAAAAATTATATTATATGCAGATGACACAACCGCAGTTGTTAAAGCAGACTCTCACTTTCAAATGGAAAATAAATTAAATCAAGCTTTTTATGAATTGGCATACTGGTTTAAAGTTAACGGATTGAAATTAAATCAAGAGAAAACTCAACTACTAAATTTTCGAACGGCACAATTAAAGGAGGGCTATAATAAGGATGTGATTTTCCATGGCCAGCAAATAAAATTATGTGATAGCGTAAAATTTTTAGGTATTGATCTGGATATAAACTTTTCTTGGAAAAAATGTATTTAAAATATTATTAGAAGATTGAACTCTGCATGTTATCAAATGCTAGTGTTACGAAATTCAATTAATTTGGAAACTAGAATAATAATTTACTACTCTTTCTTTTTTTCAACAATTCAATATGGTATTGAATTTTGGGGATCATCTTCTGACTTTGATAAAGTTTTTAAGATAAAAAAAAAATTATGAGATTAATGACCTTTTCATCATTTAGAACTTCTTGCAAACCTCTGTTTAAAGAATTAAAAATCTTATCACTTCCAAATTTATACATTCTGAAAACCCTACTAACAGTACAATCAAATTTTGAAAGCTTATCAAGTGATAACTTTGACCATAATTACAATACAAGATTTAAAGCTAATTTTCAATATCCCATACATCGACTGCGTCTGGTAGAAAAAACTCCAATATACACAGCAAAAAAACTATACAATAAGTTACCTCAAAAATATAACCATTTAATAAATTAAAAAACATTTAAAAGCAAACTAACAGATTTTTTGTTGGAAAAAAACTATTATAGTGTTGATGGATCCTGAATAATTGTAAAATTGAGTTTTTAACATAGATTACATTAAATTTGTTACGCTGTCTTGACCTCTTATATGTATGTTTATGTTTAAAATATGTATATGTGAATGGTGATGTGCATATGTATCAGAAATCAGAAAACTTTATTCAATTTCATCAAGAAAAAGAATAGGTGTCAAAGTATTACAATATGAAATAATTTACATTACATGTCATGTTTTAATGAAAACTGTTTATTGAAGTCTTGAACTCGTCAAGGGTGTAGATGGATCTGTCTTTGAGCCAATTTAGCAGTCTTCTTTTTAAGGTTTTGGTGTCACAATTTTTGAAGTCTTGAGGAAGTAAGTTGAACAGCTTTGCCCCAGCGTAGCAAGGTTTCTTGGAGAAAAGTGCTGTCCTGTGTATCGGTAGGGAGAAGTCATTACCATGTCGCGTGTGATGATCATGGACAGCACTCATTCTGGGCAAGTTCCCACGTGAGGCTGCGTGATTGATGACCTCGATGATGTAGATGGACACCACTGTGAGAATTCCAAGAGACTTGAAGGCTTCTCTACAGCTATCCCGAGGTTGAAGACCAGCCATGACCCGAACAGCACGCTTCTGCGCAATAAGGACTCGTTCAAGGTTGTCCATTGTAGAGCCTCCCCAGAGGATTATCCCATAACGAAGGTGGGATTCAAAGATCGCATGATATGCAGTTTTTGTTGCAGTTGATGTGGCTACTGCCTTGATTCTCTTCAATGCAAAAACTGCAGAATTGAGTCTAGAGCATAACTGATCTACATGATCTTTCCAGGAAACAAGACATTCGTCCAGTATAACACCCAAATGTTTTGGTTGTCCCAACCCGTTTGTGTAAGTCTGGAGGCTCAGTCAACTCATCATCTTTCAGCCTTCCCAGTGCTAGGAGTTTTTGTCTTAGAGGAGTTAAAAACAAGATCATTGCTATCACAGTACTGTTGTGCCATGCTCACTGAAATATAGGTGTTAATATCTAAGAGCTCAGAAGAGTTACTGCCAGTCAACAGGACAGTGTCATCAGCAAACATGATTGGATAACATTGATTTTCGAGGTATTTTGGCAAATCTGGAAGTGAAAAGTAACAAACAAGACCGGGCCCAAAACCGAACCTTGAGGGACACCTCGTTTGACCATTTGTGGTTTGGACCTTACAGTTCTCTCAAATCCACACTGCACTTGTTTTTATCTCGACTATCTGGCATCTCTCGCTGAGATAACTTTGAAACCACCTCAGTGTGCTTCCCTCAAAGCCCAGAGATTCGATCTTTTGAATTATTAATCTGTGGTCTAGGGAGTCAAACGCTTTGCTGAGGTCAAGGAAAAACACTTGTAACAGTGATTCCTTTCTCAAGGTTGTCTATAATTTGTTCTACTAGGTCAATTAGTGCACTTGTGGTTGATTTTCCGGATATGAAAACCGTGTGTTGTCTTTCAGGTAGAAGGTTGTTGATATTTAAGTGATCCAAGAGTCTTACCAATACTATTTTTTCAATAATTTTAGAAAATAGTTGGAACAAGAGATATGGGTCTGTAATTTTGAACCTCCTGTTTGCTTCCATTTTTGTGGAGAGGATACACTTTAGATGTTTTTAATTTTGTAGGAAATTCACCCTGAGACAGAGACTTATTAATGATGTTGGTAAGAGGCTTGCTAATCTCATTAATACAAAACTTTATCATCTTAGAGTTAATACCATCAACCCCCGCAGACGATGTTGATTTCAGCGAAGAAGAAACAATATTTAAGACCTCCTCATGTGACGCAAGCGGCCAGTTGGCAAGTGTTTCTCCTTGAAAAGAGTTATTCAAACTGAGCAACATGTGATCTTCGAGTGTTAGTATTGTGTACACAAATTCTCAGCTGCAGTGGCAAAAAATGAATTGAAGTGTTCAGTTACTTTGTCAAGATCACTGTCCACCTCTCCTGAAATTTCCAGCTGCCAAGTGGTCACTGGGGTTTCTGTAGAGGATGATCTCTCGTGGTTGATGATGCTCCAGATGGCTTTTGATTGGTTGTCGGATCTAGTGATGAAGGTCTCATTTGCCTCTTGTCTTAAAGTCATGTATGAATGTATATGTGTATGTATCATTATTACATTAACTTATGACAATGTTACCTGTTTTTATAGCAATGCTATGTATAAACGTTGATGTAACAATAAAGACTGATTTCTGATTTACTGCCAAGAAAAGTATTACATACTTTATATTTTTATTAAAAATCTTATTGTGTTGTAAAGAAGTGTACAGGTATCACCAAAAAGTTTAGGGACACCCCTATAAACATGAAGATCTAACATTGTCCTTAAACTAACTGTTTGTGATCTTTTCACATATATTTGCATTGTACTACGGACAATACCAAACTTTTGAGTACAATTTCCAACACAAAAAAACTTGAAAAAACCATGTTTTCCAACAAAAAAATGTTTTTTTCTCCTAAACCATGACAGATATTAAGCTGATTATTTTTTTATAAGTTTATCATTAACTATGGAACATTAGAATAATGCTTGTGAGATGGTGAAAAAATTTGTACCCAAAATATAAATTCGCTGAAGTTTCTTTAGATTTTTCAAAAAATTTGGCTACAAAACCTCAAGTTTGAGGCAACATTTCTTGCCTAGTACTGCCGCTAGACGGAAGCGGATTGCACAGTTGTGTTCAACAGATGTCACTGATGCGGAAAGAGCTGCGTGCACATTTCTTCTTCTTTTGTTTCTTTCTGCTGTTATCATTCATAACCATAACCTGTGTTTGTGTTTCATAATAACTTGTGTTGTTGTGAAACAATGGGAAAACATTCTGTGTCAGTGGAAATGAAATGGCAAATAATTGGAATGTTTAAGACTGGTAAGTCATATAGATCAATTGGAACTGCTTTAAGTGTATCAAAAACGTGTGTAGAGAACACAGTCAAGTGTTTTAAGGAAAGCGCGGTACCGTGATTGAAGCTCCACACTCTGGTAAGTCTAGAGAGACCACGCCCCAGATTGACCGAAAGTAAGTTAAGTAAGAATAACCGTAATGACAATGCACCTGATCTATTGGCTAAATTGAAACAAGAAGATCCCAATATTAATGTTTGTGTGTCAACAGTCTCTTCTCGGCTAAGAGAGGTAGGGAAGAATTCTTATTTTGCCGTTCACAAAACCCCTACTGAATGACTTGGCTAAGAACAGACGCCATATTTGGTGTAAAAACCGTAGGCTTTGGCTCAAAGAAGCTTGGAGGAGAGTAGTATTCTCTTATGAGTGTAGATTTGAGCTGTTTCCTAGGGGCAAAATTTGTGTGAGGCGTACAAAAACTGAACAATTTTTGCCTGCCTGTGTTGCCCCAGCAGTTCAACAGGGCGGTGAGGCTCTTATGATCTGGGGCTGTATAACTTCACAGGGTCCTGGTGAATTGCACTTTGTTGAGAGTTCTATGAACAGTGAAAAATATTGTAATACTATGGAGGAGGTTATGCTGCCATCTGTACGAGCCAAGCTGGGTGACAACTTTTCGTTTCAGCAAGATAATGCACCTTGTCGCAAATCACGTTTTACCATGAACTGGTTTAGTCAACAGGACATTGAAATTTAGTAATGGCCATCTAGGAGTCCGGATCTCAATCTGATTGAGAACATTTGGAATATGATGGCTATTAGACTTGCCAAGAAGAAACCTTCAAACACACATGATTTGAAGTTGTTCCTGTCCCACATATGGCACAATATCACCAAAGAGAAGTGCATTAAATTGATAGACTCTATGCCTAAACGAATTTTGGAGTGTGTTAGGGCTAAAGGGGGCCCTATAGATTATTAAAAGGTATTATGTAACCTAAATCATAAAGTTTAAATGTTAACTCTAATTTTGAATGAATAAATCTGATGTTTTTGTGAAAAAGTGTCTTTTTTGGTACCTGTCCCTAAACTTTTCGGCGACACTGTATGTTGTCTTTGTTCTCTACAAAACTGTTTAATTTGTACATTTACAGTATCTTATATTTACTGGAGGTAGAATATCTTCAGTCATTAACCTCGGCAAATACATAGTTTATTGTTCTATATCATCTCTGCAAGATAATATCGGTCTATGTTCTGAAAAACCACAAACAGAACTCTACATTTCCCCTGAGCCTACAGACGACGATGATATACTTACTGGAGATAGTATATCTTCCGGCATTAACTACAGCAAATACATAATTTAATTGTTTTATATCATCTCTGCTAAATAATGTCTGTCTATGTATTGAAAAACCACGCCCAGGGCTCTACATTTCCCAAGAACCTACAGATGATGATGTTATACTGTATAAAGGTTGAATATATTCTGCTTTTAATTTTGAAAAATACATAGTTTAATTGTTCTATATGATCTCTGTTAAATAATGTTTGTCTATGTTTAGAAAAACCACGCCCAGAGCTTTACATTCCCCCGGAGCCTACAGACGATGATGCTATATTGTACGGAGGTGGAATATCTTCTGGTATTAACTTCGACAAATACGACTCAATTAAAATTAAGGTAATACATTTTGTTTCATTAGTTTTCCTGTATGAAGTTTTAAATTATACAGAATATTGACTCCTGATTACTAAAAATCACAGGAACAGAGGGAATCTCAAACAAAAGCAATATAATCTAGTAAAAGTTAACTTTTTTTAATTAAGTTGCAATCATACACATATTTAAAAATAAGTAAGAATTAAATTTATATATGGTGCATCTGCGAAAATGTTACTAAAGAACAACTTATTGTTTTAGTGATTGATAGTATCACAACAATGGTCACCAGGAATAGATTATTATAGTTGTCCCAGTTCTGGTGACTGTTCTGTTGGGTAGCCAAAATGTACAACAATACAATTCAATTGTTTTTCTCTGGAACTGGCATTGAACAGTATAATGTTGATTCGAATCAGTTCCGTATTGCCAGTCTACATTATAATGTTGATATGAATGAAGTCTTATCTGATTTGAATGAACCATTGCCTAGTGAATTAATTGTGCCTGAACTTATGTGCGGAAAAATGTAGATGAAAATACATTATTGTACACTTTTGTAAACTTATATTTAAATGTACTTTCTTTAGGCCTGTACATAAATTTTTGATGAAAAAAACATTTTATACACAAAACTTTAGGCCTTTATTTTACAGTTTTTACCTATGTACAAATTTAAAAAATTGTTGCCATATAAAAAACTTTATAGAACATAGACTTTTCTATAAACATATATTTTTTTCTTCTACACGGATTTATTTTAGAAAAAAAGAGTTCAACCAATAGAATCCAAACTGTCAAAATAGTCCGGTCAATTTAGCCAAAAAATAGGGGTAACTTTACATTAATTCCCAGAAAGCTGAAAATTTGCATAGATGTTAGGGACACCATTGTTATTAAATTGTAAAAAGTCCCCATCGATCCCATGTCTGCAAAATTTTTTATTCAAGGTCAAATTTCACAAAAATAGATTTTTTAAATTTTTCAGCGAAACAGTTAGTTTTATGAAAACATGTTACAAACAAAAATTGTAGATAATGCAATTATCTACAAAAATTCTTCTTATACTTTTTTTCATAACACTAACCGTTTTTGAGAAAAAACCATTACAAAATTTCTTACGCTGTATTGTCCTTAGTAAGCACGGCTAAGCTGCCTATGATATCATTGGGCGTGTAATATAAGTAAAACTATAAGTCTGCATGACTAATATATTCATATTGACCGATAATTCTGAGAATATGATATTAAAAAACGGAGTTACTAATTTCAAGGGACCATGTGCCCTTTGAAAAACATCTGCCTGTCATTCCATTGTTCGAGCGGCCGTTCCGTCCACCTGCTTTTCTCAGGTTTTCTGAGACCTAAATAACCGTTAGTCTTAAAATTCCTTCGTAGTGAAAACACGTAGTTATTTCAAATATTCTCTGCTAAAGTTTGTGCTGTATTCACTTTTTGTTGAAAATATGTTGCAATAGTGTTTTATTTGCACTAAACTTTAATCTTCAAGTGAATGTGTTATTGTTGATCGCGGCATAAAGACGTTACTTAATGCGAGTATTCAATGGGGGAATCAACTTACTGATTACTTGAAGAATGTAAATTCAGCGACAAATCATGTGCAGTGTCGCAAACAATACAATAGAAAGAGTACAATTGCAGCAGCAAAACGGCAACATGAAGAGGAATCAGCTAGTACCTCTCAAAAAGTCCTCCTCGTACTAGAGCACATGTAAGTGAGTCATGTTTTTTTTTAATTGTTGTTTATTTTGCGGCGACGAGTTGAGTGAGGAATACAAAAAGATACAAGCACAGAAATGTTGTTGTAAAATTTGTAACATTAGAACTCTTTCATTTAAAGACTCAGTTATGAACGCAGCTCAGTCTCGTTCTGATGACACCGCAAAAACTATTGTTGCTCGCATCGGGTTTGAATACAATTTAGTTACCGCTGAAGCTAAGTACGTACCATAATGATTACTTTGTACTGGAGGCTAAGTCGGCCGTCCTCAAGATGAAACATTGTATCTCGCCATGGGGGAAATATTTTCATATATTGAAAGTAGTGATGACTGCCAGTTTACGTTAGAAGAATTAGAAAATATTTGTAAAAATGTAAGTGTTGATAACAGAAAAATGAAATTACGATTGAAGTTAAATTATAGTAATAGAGTCATTATTACTCAGAAACTAGGACAATTAACATTGTATGTTTTCTTGTTAATTATCATGATATTATCAATCAAGCTTAGAGTGAAAAAACCTAAAGGCAATAAAGAGCAATTGAAGGTCCTATCAACTGCGGCAGCAATTATTCGGGAAGATAATCATTTGGTTCAATCATATACAGTTTTTACATGCTAATGACTGGCTGTGATACAACATATGCAATGTTTCGAAGGGGTAAAACAACAATTTTTTAATTGTTTGAAAAAGAAAATTTCATTACTTGTGCACAAGCTTTCCAAGATATCAACTCTTCACCAGAAACTCGCTTTCTTCTCTCTGTATATGGAGCTCCAAAAAATTACTTCGATAGACAAATTACGTTATTGATCTTTTGCAAAACAAACACGTAATAAAAATTTGTGCAATTAGCTTGCCTTCCTCCAACCGCAGCTTCTGCTCACCAATAGTTTTATTGTGTATATTACTAGGTTCAGGTGTGGCTTGGTAATCAACTAGACCCAGAACAATGGGGTTGGAAGCATGTCAATAATGCATTGGAACTAACCCACACGCTTCTTCCACCTGCCCCAGAAATCCTCCGTAATTCTGTTTTTGGCAACTGCAAAAAGGGGTGTAACTTAAGATGCGGCTGCAAAAAGGTAGGCTTATTTTGTTCACTAGCGTGCACCACTTGTCAAGGCCAATCGTGTTTAAATGTTGAATCTCCAACAAAAGAAGGTTTTTACATGAACGACGAAACAACTGATGTATCGCTGTTAGTACAATTTACGTCTACTCAAGAAGATGAGGAAGAAGAAGATGGAGGGGAAGAAGAGGAAATAATTAGTGACGATGATGATGAATAAAATATGTTTACAATCAAGTATAACGGGTCTTGTCACTCGAGCTGTACCTGATTGACAACGACCACACTAACAAAAGTGCAACGACTTAAAAGAAGAAAAATAACTAAACATTTATTTACTTTTACAGGAATATGCCTACCGGGGAAACCACAGTAAAAAAGTCGCGCTAGGTTCACTACCTCATAAGTGGCGTGGAAACGTGTCCATATTATAGACAATACAGCGTAAGAACATTTTGTAATTGTTTTTTCTCAAAAATGGTTAGTGTTATGAAAAAAAACATAAAGAGCATTTTTGTAGATAATTGCATGATCTACAATTTATATGTTTGAAATATTTTTTCACAAAACTAACCGTTTCGCTGAAAAATTTAAAAAACATATTTAATTGTGAAATTTTACCTTGAATAAAAAATTTTGCAGACATGGGATCGATGGGGACTTTTCACAATTTTATAAAAATGGTGTACCTAACATCTATGCAAATTTTCAGCTTTCTGGGAATTTTTGCAAGGGTCAATGTCTAAATTGACTGGACTAAAATAACATTCAATTTATGAGTTAGATATATTAAAAAACTTTTTATATTTTAGATCTATTTCAAATAAATTTCAATTTGCTTTGTGAGGGTGATATACTTTTGGAGAAAAATGTATTCATTATAAATTCTTTTGTTTATCAATTTATTTTTAACGGAAAAGAGCGAATGATTCAATATTTCATTCTTTTGTTGTAAACTAAATTTATTTCTAAAGACACTGATATTTTAGAAATATCTGTATGTTAAAATAGACGAGCAGTGATTAAAATTTTTAAAAAACCTTAAAACTTGCAGAAAAGTGCATGCCATTTTGGGAAAAAATTACGGGCAATTCTAGGGTTAAACAAGTTTATTACGGATCTTTTTAAATCAATAAGCTACCCTCTCTAAATCTGATTTACTTTTTGTTAAGTAACATTTATGTTCTCAAGATATTCTGTCACATAACTCTCACAGTATTTTGAGAATTGATGACGATTAAATAAGTCTGTAATTTTCATAACTTTGCGGGGTCTCCATTAAAAAGTAGGTATTATTCTATTCATTATTATTTCTCTAGAAATACATCAGTTTTAAAATAATTAATTAGATGAATTTGCATCGTTAGCCAAAAGTTGCTGTCTGGTAGATTTTATAATTGGCATTTCAATTTAATTCCATTGGTTGAGTATTTGCAATGACAGGATTAAATACATGTTTTGTTATTCAGCTTTTTTCCATGACCTTTAATTCTGTTTTTAGTTCATAGGAAACTAGTATAAAAATAATACTGTACATCCAAGCCCAATAAAATACATGTGTTTGATATGTTTTTCTTCTAAATCAGTGGAAGGAAGGAAGTTTTGCGGATGATTTTTGTATTGATAAAAAATTATTTATTTATTATTACTGTTACAGGTATCAGGCAATAATGTTCCGGAACCTATCAGAGATTTTAATAGTGCTGGACTCAGGCCATTTGTGCTTGAAAACATAAGGAAGTCCGGCTACACTAAACCAACACCGGTACAAAAGAACGCTATTCCAATCATTATGAGTGGTCGAGATTTGATGGCGTGTGCTCAAACAGGATCAGGGAAAACGGTGAGGGTGTTTCTTTTTATTTTGTGAAAGTGGGTGAAATTATTTTCAGTTTTTAACTGAATTAACTTTTAAGATTATGTGTTGTAATGATATTTTCTAAAAGACTAATATTTGTGTTGGTTTCAGGCTGCCTTCCTCATTCCCATTATCAATACATTACTAGAAAGTCCAAGAGACCTTGTGTGTGAGGGTGAAACCTGTGAACCTCAAGCCATTATAGTTTCACCTACTCGAGAACTGACCATTCAGATATTTGATGAGGCACGGAAATTTTCAAAAGGATCTATTTTGAAGGTTTGCATTTCATATGGAGGTACTGGAACAATGCACCAAGCCTCAAAATTGATGGTGAGTAGGTTTTTAAATAACTCTAATAGCAGACCTCCGAAGGCCAATATTTTTTTGTATCTAGAATATAGTTAAAAAATGTATGAACACTTATTGATGATCATTATTTGGTAATGTAGTTTAAACAATGTAAAATGGTTGACTCTTTTTTTTAGAGCACATAAAAAATGTGTGTGTCTACTTCATGAATAATTGTTTTAATTTTAGAATCACTAAGATTCTTTGGTCTACATAAGAATCTGTATCCACTATGTTTTAACCGTAGGTTTTGTTTTATTCATACCATAGATTTGGAAAAGGCACTAGAGTAGGCTCTAATTGGAGCAAGACTCAAACCAAATTAAGCACAGGATAAGATGTATTTAAGTCACTTATAGTTCACTGTTTTGCTTTCTCATATTAGATGAGATAAGAGAAAGCTCGCAACATTAAAGTTCAAGTTCTTGTGACTTGGTACCTTATGTTTTCTTGTTTAATTGTTGTATAGTCATTGGAACACGTTGCACTAAAGGTGTTAATTACATGTGCTAGATTTATTGTACAGTAGTCAAACATGTTGACTGGCAGATGTTTAGGATTTTAAGAGTATTTAAGATCTGCCAGTGTAGAGCTGCACTGAAGTTGTTAAGTAGTTGATGCTAGCTGTTAAATACAACAGATAACCATCTTGAAACTGGTACATACACTTGCTTTTATGTTGAATGACTAAAAAGATTAAATGATATTCAATTGCTGTACAATTTATGTGATTGTGAAGAAGATTCAAACCTAGTAAAAGGTGGGGTTAGGTAAGTTTTTTTTTATTGTTTCCCAACCAAAAGTCCCTTCAAAATCTATAAATAAATACACTTACTGGAACTCTTGCATATAAGATTTCTTATACTTACTGTTACTCTTCTACTACTGTGCATTTGTTCAAATACTACAGATGGAATATTGTGAAAATCTCCTTATATTATCAACATCTGATTTGGCAGGAGTGTTCACCATAGGGTTTTTATCTTTTCCATTCTAAAAAAATGATGCTTTACATCTGAATTATGTTCAAAACTAGTGTTGCACACTATTCTGATGACAAATGCACGTTCAACTCTAGAGCAGTGAACAATTTGCTGTTAAAGGATGCCTTCTATCTTGGCTACAATTTTCCTGAATCACAAGCATGGGAGATGGTGATTTATTATGCTCTGTAAAATGTGGTAGAGCACCAACTATTAATTTTTACAACCTTTTACTATCCAAGTTCATTAAAATGAAGCCCATGTCTTGTAAAACAATTCCTTGGTATTGACTCAAGGTAAACAAAACATGATCATGGCTCCCATCCATAGCTTATAGATCCCGATTAACCCTTTAACATAGGAGTTTCTTTGAACCATACTGTACTATTGTCTGCTGTGAATTTAAGGAATATAAGAATAAAAGAGTTATAAGTGAGGTTTAGGCCTCTTGCTGAGTTTTTCTTCTTATGAAGATAAAAATGCATTTTTTAATCTTTTAAATTTATTTTTTACAATTTGAGAGCAAAAAATAAAATAAACAAAACCCACAATTTTATAGGGATGACTGAAAGATGGAATGATTTATCAGGTATTTGGTGAAATAATGGACAGCTTGAAATAGTTCCCACTGACATTGATAAATTGCATATGAATACTGCCTACACGATTGGTGAAAGAGCCCAATACAGTGCTATTATTTAATACTGTACACAAGTCATTGTAATCAATTAAAGTGCAGCTTTAAAATAGTGTTTTTGTCCATAGAACGGATGTCACATCCTGGTAGCTACTCCTGGAAGACTTAACGACTTTGTGAACCGAGGCCGCATCGCCTTTGGATCTGTTAGGTTTTTTGTATTGGATGAGGCAGACAGAATGTTGGACATGGGTTTTCTGGGAGACATGGAAAAAATGCTGAATCATGCTTCAATGGTGGCAACGGTAGGTTAAATAACTAACTTATATTTTTAATAATAACATAGGTAAGTGATGGTTAAATTCTAAATTTTAACTTACCAAAACTGATTTCAAATCTTGAATAATCTATTTCTGAATCTCAAATTTTGAATCCTGACCCATTATCATTCTTAACCATTTTTAACTGTAGAGCAAAAAACCGCCAAGACAATAAAAATAGTAGCTTTTATTTTTAAAGATTTCTATTTCTTATATTTTTAGATTTTTAGTTGATTTTTTCTTTGAAAATAAATGGCTTTTACATACAAATTTAAAATGTGCAACTTACAAAATTGCAAGTTTTGCCAAAATTAGAAAATATTTTTTTACTTGACTATACTGATACAAAGTATACAAAATTTAGTTTATTAATAAGGCTACCTATGATATTCTACACTTATTTGTCAGTATAGGAAACAAAATGTTTATTAGGTGAGATAGAGTAATTGTTCCAAGTATCTAAGAGTATCAGATGTAATATACTTGTAAAAATGTTCACTTTTTGGATGACTTTTATTTATAAAATATATTTAATTTAACATATTACATTTTAACACTTAAGGTTACCAAAACATATAATACGACTGGAAATCTGATTACATAGTAAGGTATCTTCACTGATAGGAGACTTATTACAAACTCTTTCTAATACCATACTAATTTTCTAAATGTAACGTGAAACATCCACTCGTAGAAATACATTGTAAACACAGCACACCACCATCTGCCTGTTGGTTTAGTTAACCACCTAAATTCATTCAACTGAATTTTGAAGCTTATGTTACAATCTAAAGCTAGAGAAAAAACATCATGTGTTCTTCACATTATAGGACTGTTTGATAACAAAAAAATGAAACCAAGAATACCACTCCGTTTGAAATATTCAGGGAAATTATTATATTTTGGTGACTAAATTATATTATCAATAGATAATAGAGTGGGGTTCCAGAATATAACTCTTTTATATGCAAAACCTTTCAAGCCAGTCCTAGCCATACTTGTACAATGAATATTTAAAAAAAAAAATGTAAACTAAAAACTTTACAAACATAGCTGGAGGGGGAAGCCAGAGGGGTAGGGGTGAGGACTTTTGGTCAGACACTTGTCTACATGGTAGTAATCTTGGGGGGGGGGGGAATTAGCTTTATAATAATCTTTCCTCTTAAAACCACACATTGATTGGACTATAAGGATGTACTGTAATGACATGAGTGATATTCAGTATCCAATAAGTCACATTGAGTATATCCAATTAATAACATACACTATAAAAGATTTTGATCAATACGAGGATAGATTTAAAGGTTAATTTAAACTGTAAAGAAGAGAAAGAAAAAAAGTAACTGGACGGAGCCAATATATCCTAAGGACCGGCATGCTGTCTGTGCATACGCAAGACAAAACAGTATCAGTAGAATGTCTTTGTGCACTGACACATTTTATAAGGCAGAGAGTGATTTTTACTGTGTGCACTGGCATTAACAACATATTAAATTGAGTCCACTTTTCAGTGCATTGTATAATTTTATTACTTTTAGATTTATTTTATGTCATGCTTATGATATTAACTTGAAATATATTGTACACCTAACTTGAATTTTTTCTTCCCATGTCTGTGCTCATGATGTTAGCAGAAAAAGGTAATAAGTGTAACAAATAATTGGTAATGAACTTTGTCTTATTTACTTTTTCATCAAGCTCACCAGATTTCTTCTGCATGTGTTACCGTTTGTGTTGGGAGTATTATGAATAGATATTTGTTTAGGGTCATTCCATATCAAATCAATCAATGGTCTGGACATTGACCTGTCAGATTTTTATGATTTTTCTATGGAAGTTGTACCTACCAAGACTGGTTAACCCATTGCGGATCACTGACGAGCTGGGCCTCAGGTCGCAAAAGCGGTCTGCTTTTAAATTTCCCTCCAAATAGTTCTTTTAATGTCTAATAGATCGGGCTATCGTCTTCACTTGTCAACTAAGAGTATTTAACAACGGTCTACGTTTAGAGTTTTCAAAAGTTTTATAAGTATCCTACAGATCACAGTTGTATGTCGAAGTTGAAAAATCATTCATATGAGTTTACTCTCTGCTTTTTAGCGCTTCTGATTGGGTGTTTTCCTCAGTTGTTATTATAATACTTTTGAGGTTAGTGACACAACGAAAAGATGCAGACGTACATGTTGGCGGGTTTAGTCTAGACAATGGCCCGGATGTAATCGCTTCGCCCGAGCCGCTTTATTTAGACTATGATTCAGACATCATCCCTGCCACCCTGCAACCTTGCTCGCGTGTTATCGTTCCTACATCACGGATACCCCAGCAGGCCCATGTTGCATCTAAACGAATACCTTCACAGCTGAATTTTCTAGTATACGATGGCGAGCGATACTGTGGCGTACCATTGCTGTTTGTGCGGCCGCTGACCGTAAATTAATTCGTGCCCGCACGCCAAAACAATACGATCCGCAATGGGTTAAAATGCATAATTTTACCTTTTTCTTCGTTTTGACTTTTGAAGCTTTTAAAATCCTCTAGAAGGCAGTTTTTGGTTATATCTCTGAACAACATGTAGCAAAGAAATTATTCAAACAAAATAGATCAAATTTGGGCATTCCCTTCCATTTTAAATGCTCTTCAATATGATATATTGTATGATTATGTTTTGTATTTTTAGAGTCCTTCCAAAAATGGTTTTTGTGTAATCCAGAATACGCTCCCTTCAATTTTTGGGAAAGATTATGAGTTTGGAAAGAAGCACTTACCACTAATAAACTCCTTTAGGTAGCGAAACAAGTGAATGTCGCTCGGTGCCAAGTCTGGGCTGTACGGTGGGTGGTCAATCTTTACAATCTTTTCATCAATGATATTGACGAAATCTTTCGTGATTACTGATGGCCGGCCAGATCATGGTTCATTATTAAAATTTTCACGTCCATCTTTGAAAACATTCACCCACTTCCGTACTTTGCTGGTACTCATCACATTACACCCATTACTTAACTTACCTCTCTTTTGACTGTCAATGTTTTTATATCTAATTTGGTTTGTACTTCTAAATTTACATTATTATTATAATTTTTAAATACAAGTTCTATTAATAATTATTTTTATTAATAATATTTTTGACAATTTAGCTAGTTTAAATATGAATTAACATTGCAGAGCCATATCTTTTTAATATTGTCTTTTATAATTATTAAACAGAGTGTATTCAATCACACATTCAGACTGGGTCTTGAAAAGTAGAAAGTGTCAGTCTGTCCTGGAAGAACTTTAAACAAGAATGTTGATAAATTGGTGAAAGATATTTACAACTCTGATGGCATTAGTAAAATGATGGTAAAACAGATAATGTCACCATTATAAATAAAGATAGAAATGTACAGGTACAAAAGAGATTAGTTGTAGCTAATTTATAGAAATTGTAGAGTTTATTTAAAGAAAAATCTCCAGCTCAATTCAAATTAGTTTTTCAAAGATGTGTAAACTTAGGCTCAAGGACTACATCCTTACTGAGAGAACAAATAAAAATTTATGTGTTTCTGCTCATTGCATCAAAACATAAAATTAATGAGTGGAACAAAAAATACAAAATGTTGTCCAGGATGATAGAATACATTTCAAATCTGATCATTCTTGCCCGGCCAAGATAATGTACAATCCACCTTCTCAGTACTGTTACATTAATGTGTGTAAAGAATGCCCAAGTGGTAGTGAATTAAATGACTTACTGTATAACAAATTTAATAAAAACTTAACAGAAGATCATATAGTAATTAATTATAATTTAGCTAAAAGTTATTCCTTCATCATATAAAATTAAATACAATCCTTTCACTGGACAACCAACCAACCAAGCTATCCTACATCCCTTTCATTATTTATTACAAAATTAAAACATTTTCAGTATGTTTTCATATAAGATTGTTTGTAATACAACTTAGTTGCCTTTTATATTTACCAGAAAAAGGAGGTTTACATAAAGGAAATTTTGCGATTGAAGCCAAGTGGCAGTTCTGTGCAACATGTCACGGCAAGAGTGCATGCGGTGGTTTTGGTAGTACCAGTGAAACAGTTAGCTGCTAAAGCCAGTTTACAAAGGCCATATGACCAACAAATATTAACACTACTTTATGATTTTGCCTCTGATAAAATTAGTGATATTGACTTGAGTTCTTTAGGAATGGAACCTAACGAATTGATTACAAAATACTTGCTTCCTCGGCTTAGTAAATAAATGGTAATTGTTGGTACAAATAATTGAAACTTTTTGTACCATTCTCAGAAAATCAAATTACTGTTAAGCTTTATTATTTCAGCCAGGATGAACCACTTGAATGAATAATTTCATTGTACCAAGTAACAAAACTAACTGTTTTTGAATGTATCACCTCTAGTTTTGTGACAGTAGCGTATGAAAATTCTTTAAGGCTGGGATGTAGCATATTGAAACAAAAAATAACATGTATAGAGTAAACATTTACACCCAAAAGATGTTTACCAAGTGTGCATTAGAGGTGCCAAGAAACACTTGTGATTAATGTGAAAAGTTCAAAAAATTTAATTTAATAGTTCGCCATTAGAGAAAAGTGTATTGCAATAAAAGCTTTGAAAGATTGAAGGTTAATACTTTATTAAAACATTCAGTACATACAAATGTTTTGCTAGAAGTATTAACCAAATAGATGTAAAATATTGATAAACAAAGGGAGAAGTTTGACACCTAACTGATAGTAGAACACCTTATTTACTTAATGTACAAGCAGTGGCTGCTCACACAAAATCAGTGTGTACTCCAGTAGGAAAATATTTAAAAAAAGTAAGAACCTCTTAATGTTCCCCTCTGAAATTTTGCATATATGTAGTCAGTTATATTGTACATAACATTTTTTTTTTTTGTTCAAAAAAAATTGAAGGGACGTATGTAGGAAAAACCATTTTTGGAAGGATAAAAAAACAAAATATAGTCATGTAATGTATTAAATTAAAGAGCATATAAAATGGCAGGGAATGCCTCAAATTTGAGCTATTTTGTTTGACAATGCTACATGTTGTTTAGAACATACTGAGATATGATTAAAATCTGCCTTTATGAGGATTTTTTAAAGCCTCATAAACCAAAATGCAGAAATATGTAAAATTAGTAATTTTAACTAGTAGGTACAACGTACATTTAAAAAGTCATCAAAATCAGAGAGTACAAGGTCCTAACTTAATGTTGTCATAGGTTAATTTGAAATGGATTAAGCTTGATTTGTATTAGTTGTATGGTTTCTTAAATTAAATTTTGTTTGTTTACTAACGATTAATAATTACCTGTTTACTTTGCAGGGAGAACGTCAGACTCTTATGTTCTCTGCAACGTTCCCAGATGAAATTCAGCAGCTGGCTGGACAGTTCCTGCACAACTACATCTTTGCTGCTGTTGGAATAGTGGGTGGAGCTTGTGCAGATGTAGAACAGATTTTCTATCAGGTTGCAAGAAATGAAAAACGTAACAAATTAAAAGAATTGCTTTTGCAAGACAATGATAAAGTACTAGTCTTTGTTGAGACGAAACGGAACGCTGATTTCATTGCAGTGTATTTGTCCGAACAAAATATCCCCACCACAAGCATCCATGGAGACAGAATGCAGCGAGAGCGAGAGATAGCTCTCAGTGATTTCAAATACAACAGGATGAGAGTGCTCGTCGCAACAGCTGTTGCTGCTCGTGGTTTGGGTAAGTTGTGTTGTTTATTGTCATTGAATTCTTCCTTACCAACCCTTAACCATTTATTAAAGTATTAAGTAATTTTGAGCAACAATAGTAGTAAATGATTTGGTTTTAATGTCAGATAATATTGACGTTTATACTATCCTTATTTATATTTTCCTCTAAACAGTATTTTTTTTTAATTGATTATGGTTAAAATGATTGATGGATGAAATCCAAAAAAATACCAAAAGGAGTAAAAAATTAAAATCTTTAAAATCTCTTAAAAAATGTTTATTTACATTTGAAAGCTTAATAAAAAGGACTATGTGTTCCACAAGTCAACATTTCAGTACTTTTTCAAAATCAAATGTCTTATTTCCTCACTACGGCAGACTCAATCAATATTGTCTGCCATTTGGACAACAGTAACAAACTAGATGGTTGCTCAACAAATTTGTCACTCTCACAAGATAAATATGGCCACAGTACACAATATACAAGAAATGGCTAGTATAATGTGGCGGCACATTCTAACCTCAAAGCAATGCTCGTGCGACGCGAACTTGAGTCAGTGGCTTCTACCAGGTGGCTACTGCGATGTGGTAAAATCAGATTACAAGTGAATGCAAGCACAAACATGGAAGTAAAGTATCTTGCCGATAGATGGAACCACTTTACAGACAAAACTACTTAAAGGAAATCAGTAATAGCAATGCATTTACGATAATACAAAAATACTGAGGCTAAACGTCATATGACGTCCTTACTCATTATGTAGAGTTTACACGCACTCCTTAAAGGGTTAAACCCAGTACTTATTGCTCATTGCATTATTTACAGTTTGACAGAATGTGTGGAACAGTGATATTTAAAGATAAATCAAGGTATGTTGCCTGTTTTCTTTTTCTTGCAATGGAGTAGTTTATTGTAGTAGCTACCAAAATGTCAGACTCAAACACTAAAGAGTACTTCTTCCTGAAGATTTACGTCATCTATGTGATGTAGTGTGATGTAAATAACTGGTCTTATGGACCACAAAACCTTGGCAGTTTCGTCAGGATTGTTCTCCAATGCATTATTCCCACATAATTCAGAACTCCATTTCCCCCTGATATAGGACCTTGTGATTTCTGGTTGTTCCCTCATAGATTATGGGTGTTCCTTTTAGGGTCCTGATTTAAGTCCAGGAATTAAATGCCAAGTGCTCATTAGTCCATTCTGAATTATGGCTTTTAAAGAATTGCTTACAAAAGTCAAAAGTATCAAGTGGTGGAATAAATAAATTGTTTGAGCCTCAAGAAGATTATTTTGACGATCACTTGTCAAAACTTGTTGATGAATATATAACACTTTTCCACATTAAGGTTTGGGCAAAAACTTAATCCTGTTGTGGTTCATGTTTGTTTTCTGTTGGACAGATATCAAGGGAGTGGCACATGTGATAAACTATGACTTGCCTAAATCGATTGACGAGTACGTCCATCGCATCGGTAGAACTGGACGAGTGGGTAATCGTGGAAAGGCTACATCGTTTTTTGACAGTGAAGCCGATGGGCCTTTGGCTTCCTTCTTAGTTAAAATTCTGCAACAGGCCAATCAGGAAATACCAGACTGGATGGATTCTGCCTCATATGGTGGTGGTTCTAGCTTCTCCATGGGCAGGAACTTTGGCGGCACAGACTTCCGAAAGGTAAGGCATTGTTGTGCTACTAGTTATCACATCAAAAATAATTTGGTTTAGCCTCAAACATCTACATACTGTTATAGAAGCTATTATATAGGATGATAATAAACAGAAATTACAAGAGTTATTCTTGTAGGTTTTGAGATATATGAAGAGTTTCTCTGCTAGATTTATCAAATATTACCATGTTCAAAGTAAGCCCCTCCAGCGTCAATGCACTTTTGAAGTAGGATTTTGCGCTCGCTAAATAAGCACCCAACCACTAAATTTTTTGAATAGAGTTACTATAAATATTTCGAAGAGATTCCGAAGAAAAGTGACTACTGCACACATGTTTCTTTAGATTGAAGAATAAACAGAAGTCTCATATAGGGAGATCAGGTGAATAAGTTCAATTTAATTCAAATTCTCTTTATTTACAAATTTATTCATGAATGTACAGTTCATATAATTGAATAGCGTCATACATAACACTAAACTATTTATTTATCATTAAACTACATTTTCACATTAGTCTAAAACTATTTAGCAAACTATACATATTTAGTAAATCTAAAAAATCTTCCTACTTTATAGTTTGGTTCTGTGAGGTGATGGAAAAATATTCCTCTAAAGAGTATAAAGTTTTATCTATTAGAAAACATTTGTCTCTTTTAAAATATATTCAAATTTGCTTCATATCTAATGTTATGAGGTAACTTTCAGAAATTTAACTTTCATATAGCTTGGTTTTCTTTCGTACATTTTCGTATAGTGACGAGTTGTGATTGTGTTTCTTTTATTTCTAGTATTGTAGGAGTGAAATTGGCAATTTGTCTTTTGAATAATTAGATTATTTTTTGCAATAAGAATTGAATCAAGGATATACAGTATGAGTTGAATAGTATGAATACACTCTGTTTATTTTTTGTGGATGAAGATGGAGGAATGGAATTTGGGACACCTTTGTAGGAAATATAAGTAAACTTTTTAGTCACTGTTACAACTTGCTCATTTCCCCAAAATGGGAATTTGGGGGGGGGGGAGCAGCTCAAAATTTTGAAATGTAAAGACCCATTGACATCTCATTTGAAAGGTCTTGTTAAAAGAAGAACAGTGGAAACTGAGCTTACTACCTCAACCCAGTACAAAATGGCAGCTTATTGAATTTAAGTTAAAAGCATCGATAGATTGTGCTCAATCAATGGGCAAAAATAGAAAAATGAAACTCAGGACCCCCCTCTAGGAAACAAAAGCGAACCATTTCCTCAAAATGGGCTTTTTGGGAGTACGAGTACCACTAGTAATTACAATTACGTTAGCAATAAAACGGCTAAAACTTACTAACTTTTCTATATGATGTTCATGCTGTCCCAGGACAGTTTGACAATGTCCAAGCCTCTTATAGAAACTTGAAACGGCACGCTGTATGGATTCACGCAGGGTTTTTTTAAATTTGCGCTACAATTCTGTTCCTAAGGTCATTAATGCACTGGAGTTTCATTTTATAGACGTTTTTAATGTGACCTCACACAAAGTAGTCAAGTTGAGATAGATATGACGAGCTTGGTGGCCACTCGTTACTTCCTCTTCTGTCTATCCAGTGATTTGGAAAAATATTGTTTAAATACTCACGGACATGCAGGTTATAATGTGAAGGTGCTCCATCCTGCTGGAACCAAACTTCATTACAGTTGTTGGTTGCTACTTGGATAACTGGATAATGTAACATTTCTTAGTAAACCTCAGCATTAAGGTTTCCATCAATAAAAAAAGGACCCAACAAACTTATACCTCACAATGCGATGCAAAACTTTTAATTTTTCAGGGTGCTGGGTACATTGTTCTCACATCCAATGAGGGTAAACATCAACCCAATAACGAGCACTGTGTCTGTTAACTTTACCATTAACCATGAAAGTTGCTTCATCTGAGAAAGCAATGTTGTTTAATCTAATTGTATTATCATCAATGTTCCACATCATTACTTCACAAAATTCTACTCGACGATCAAAATCGTCCTCACTTAGCTCAGGAACTAAACGAATTTGGTCTTCAACATTGCACATTTCCTGAAAACTTTGGATTGTTTTTTGAACTCCTGATTTCAATACAGGATTTTGATTGGGATGTGTCATTAAATAAATTCCTTATTTCCATCATTAGATCTCACCCGGTCTCCGTAGCCTTATATCATCAAGATCATAATACGCTCTTGTTCACTTCACTCTATTTCAATGCAAAGTATATCACAAAAACATGTTTCCAACCAGAAACTAAACATGATACTGGACTTCATCAAAACTGATAAGATAAGTGAGGCTTGCCCTGCAGCAGGTTGTAACTGTAAAACATGTTTGAGTTTGTGAGGAAAGTGGTTGTTTAATGAAGCTATTTACGTTCTCAATTAATTTTTTATTGAGTTCAATGAGCTGCTATTTTGTACTGGGTTGAGGTAGAAATCTCTAATGTCCACTGTTATTCTTCTTTTCAAATAAGATGTCACTTAATGGGTCTTCACATTTAAAAATTTCACATACAAATAATTGCAAGAAGGTTCACACACACCAAATTATGTAATCTTCAAAGTTTAAGGCATAATATGTTGTAAAAAATATTTATTTATGTGTCAGCTACATTTTCTATCCAGGTAAAATTGAAAAAAATTAAACATACTCAACTATTCAAGTTATTATAACCAAGAACTTAATAAAAGTTAGTTAAGTTAAAAAACACTAAACACTGTAACAACCCGAAAACAATAATCGCACTACCTCTTGTGTTCTACCTCTGGACTTTTACTTCACACTAATTTTTGGAACACTCTGTATTTTCATTGAATCAACAAAACATTTTGCATATTAAGTTCAAAACTAAACACAGTACACCAAATCTCTCGTCTATCATATTACTCATTGCTGAACAACATTTATTCATTGGAGACAACAGTATGTCATCTCTTCCACTTCCAAAATATTTGTTAATTACAAAATTAAGCAAACCATTATTAAATTTGCCCATCCTAGTTGGTGATAAAAGTATAGTATTAAAAAGATATACATATAATTGTGTTATCCTAGTATTTACAATAAGATTTTCCAAAATACAACACGATTTAATCGTAACTTTATAGAGTATAAAATTACTTCTTTTTTGTTTTAATATTTTAATAGTAATTTTACTGTGGGAAAAATATTTTTTAATTTTTCTTACTGTATTTAATATAAAAGTATAAAATTCGATATTGATAGTTTGAAAAGTAAAGATAACAAGAACACAAACGTCTATCTGATAACACAACTGGTATGGCGTGTGCAGCATCTGTTGCATGATAAAAAAGATGTAGGCCTAGATGACTTACCAACATGGCTACATAAAATATTAGTATAAATGTCATAGTACATATGCTAACATAGAGAATCATAAGTTTACGATGTTTCCTGACTTATAAACTTAGCTACATATAACTTGTTTGTCTTTTTCGGCAAGACTGGTGTAGGCTAGTCCACTCGTCCTAATGTGCTATCAGATTTTTTGTCTGGTCTCTCTTATTCAACTTTAATTTGAGTAACAGTAAGGTGGAAAGAAAATATATTTGTAAATAATTCAAATTTTGGTTCTGGCTACTTAATTTTTTACTTTTATTAGTGTTAAATGAGTGTAAAAATTAATCATTGATGTTTTCTAAAAGTTTTATTTTTTTTCAGACTGATTCATTCAATAATGGACCCCAGCCTCAATCTGCAGAAGCAGAAGAAGAATGGTAGTTTTGCTGTGTATTTTAAATAGATGTATATAATTATGTTTATATATATCGTAAGTTAAAAGACTGTGATCAAATGTATAATAAGGACATTCCGACCAACCTTTGTCATAGCTTTGTTTATTTAGTTTTTCTTAATTCTTTTACATTGTTTAACAAAGAAGCCAAGACTACTGAGACATGAGTGCCTTTCTCTGATGCTGATTTTTTTAGTCTGAGACATGTGACATTTAATCTTTTTAAAGTCAAAATTATGTATTAGTTTTGGTGCACAAATAGCAATCCATTAATTTTACTAGTTTGGACAAAGGCTAATAATAAAAATTTTCAAAGCCGTCTGTTTTGAACAGTGATTTTGCATTAAAAAGACAACATTGGCGTGTGATACTTAAAGAGTTTAAATGTTTCACTTGAACATGTGTTTGGGCATAGTTACTATGTTTTAATATGTTCCTTAAGAGGGAGGATAGCTTTTGTTTATTTTCTACTTTCAAAATGGGATTTAGCCCACTTAAGTTTTTGATATTTTCTTCTGATTAACAGTAATATTTTTGTCTTTTTAGTAATAATTATGATTACTTGCTTCACTGTATCACTTAATTGTTGTAGGTGCTATTTATCAAGTGAGCTTCAATGTTTGATCGCTTGACCATACCTTGTTGAAGCCAAAGTACTGTTTTTACTTAATAATTTAGCTGTTGTCATATTTTGTTCTATAGCGTAGAAAAGTATTATTTTGAATGTTAAGATGTTTCTTAATTGTTTACGAAAATACAAGAGTAGAACTTGTTAAAGTAAAAACTAACAACAATCTATTTTTATTGTAAAGTAATACAAACAGGATTATCGATCTTAGTAATAAGATCTTATTATTATATAGGTAGGACACTTTTTAAAGTTACATGATGTAAGTTTGAGCGAATTGTTTCATAAACAATCTTCAAACTAATAATTTACTATAATTTCCTGTCATATTGGTTTTTTTATTAAGTTAGTTGATAATACAAATTTTTGTTAAAGTACTATTATCAGTGGTTTTATTTTGAATTCCTTTAATGTTGTTTACCTAATCA
Organism: Homalodisca vitripennis; assembly: GCF_021130785.1. Lineage (NCBI taxonomy): Eukaryota > Metazoa > Arthropoda > Insecta > Hemiptera > Cicadellidae > Homalodisca > Homalodisca vitripennis. The sequence continues at coordinate 163,610,898 of NC_060208.1, forward strand.
AGTACTGTTTTGGGGATATCATGTTTTACTACCCTGTCCTTAACTTTTAATGTGGTTTTATGTGAGTCTCAACAAACTGTCAGTTCTGCCACAATTCCATGTTATTGTATAGTACAGACAGTACACTATACTATGGATGTTGTTCAGTAAGTAATAAGGCAATCACTGTATCTCGGAAGGGGGTTTTTTAGCAGTTTCAGTGTTTTCAGCTGTTAGTAATATTTAGTTGAGTACTCTCGCTGTCACAAATGGAACCAGAATACTGCCGGATTACAAAAAAGCCGAAATAATGTATTTAGTCTCAAAAACTTTGTTGTTGTACCGGTAAATAAATAATGTTGTAGATGTAGCTTATATTGGTTACTGATAACTTACTTAACATTAAAACATAAAACCAATATTTAATACCTTTATTTTTGGTGAGCCCTTTTGATAGCAAGGCTCTTCTTCAGACACATCACAAAAGTAAATACGTATTTACTTTTGACTTCATTATCTTCAGACACATACGTATTTACTTTTGTGATGTGTCTGAAGAAGATAGCCTTGCTATCGAAAGGCCTCACAAACAATAAAAGTATTAAATATTGGTTTTATGTTTTAATGTAAGTAAGTAAATATATAGCCAATCACAAAATAACTGATTTTCCCCGGGAATTGGCATAGTCTTGTCTACGTTCTTGTAAAAACTAAGAATGAAGACTATTTTTAACCTTTTTAGTGTAATAACATTGTATCTATGTAGCATGTGTATCTATTAGACATAATTGCAAGATTGTGGGTCAAAGCCACGTCATGAAATAATTTAACATCAGCGTGACTCACCCAAAGTAAATGTTTGGTGTGGATGCAAGTCCTTGTTGCCATTTTCATATTATTTGTAGGAAAAAAACCTTTAATGGAAATATTTACTATGATATGCTAGAGCTGTAAATGTTTCAACTAGATGGTACTCCCAACACTGTGTACGTGCTGCATTGACCTTAGTTTTCCAAACAGGTGAATTGGTAGAACAGGTCCAATTGCATGATCACCAAGGAGCGCAGACATTACACCACTTGATTTTTGTTGGCATGTAATAACCTTGTTTACTCTTAGAAAATCTATAACCTTGAACACCATTGTGAAAGAATTCTTGCAGCAGTAGCTTCCATTACAATCGATACGTTGGCAGAACTGATTATCACTTAGTTATATGAAGAAGGTGCTCATACTGCTCTATTTTAAATGTATAAAATAACTAGAACTTCCCTTCTACATAAGTATTGTCATTTAAGTATTTATTTTTAATTCTGTTTAAATAAACTTCAAATCGGGTACTTCTTATATAAACACCATTGTTGTGTAATTATGTGCAATTTTAAATAGTGTAGCTAATTTGGTTGTCACGACTCAGTTACTTGATGTACTTCATCAAACTTCTGGCAAGTTACAATAAAAAAATAACTGGCTTGATCTGAAATAATGCTTAAAGTGTTCAGGTTATAAATATTCTTGTGCTCCGTGATTAAGAAATCCAAATTGTCCATCCAAAATGAAGTAAGTTTTTGTATTCAAATAGCAAAGACAATTTAGATGAGTATTTTTTAAGATACTGATTACTAAGTACCAGCAAACTTCTTTTACTGAATTTTTTTTATAATTTGAGTTAGAAAAATATAACAGAATTTTTTTTTTAATTTTAATAAATTTATTTTTCAGAATAACATTTAAATGATTTAATATTAAATTCTTTTCTTGTAAACTACAATTATTTCTAGAAACACTGATATTTTTGAAATGTTTGTATCTTGAAAAATAGATGAGCTGTGATTAAAATAAGAAACCCTTACAAAATCGTGCCTGGCATTTTGAGAAAAATTACCAGTTCCAGGGTTAAATGTAGGATTCAGACTATTCAGTTTGCTTTCTTGGGGGGGGGGGGGGGGGATTAAAATACTATCATTACAAACTTTAGGGAGAAACGGGCTAATTTTGTGAACAAATTCAAGCTGTTAATTGTTGAGATGTAATAGTTACGTAGTTTTGAAAAACGGGGGACACTATGAGGATATTCTTTTTGAGTGGCATTCCAACCAATCCTGAGATAAGTGATAGTTTGAAAAATAATCCTATCTCTTGATCCATTTTAGATTTAAGTTTAAAGATGGGGTCCTGAAGTTGGAGAGTGAAACTGGCTTTTTAAGTATCTCTGAAAATTTTCTCCAATATTTTATTGAATAGTTATAACAAATTTTCAGTCACAATTTGAACTATTTTAGGCCACTTTAGTGTGGAGAAAATCTTAAGTCTAAACGGAGACTGAAGTCGTAGTTCTTAGTTCACAGTTAACACACTTATGATGTAATAAATGAAGGCATTTTATTATAACTGATTAAAATCCCAATAAAAACAAACCCAGACAAAGATGAATAACGACAAACATTTACTATAACCTGTTTAACTTTGACAGGTGAAGTCTATAACTAATGGGGTGTTAAGGGAGTTTCCAAGACCAATGGGGTATAGCCTGAAGGGATTATCGAAATGCGAATAGTCTTCCAGAGAACCTAGGAATGCCCATGTAAAATTATTGTACACGGTCCAATAGTTTTTATATGATTGAGTAATACACAGATACCATTAGATTTCTACATAATAGTATAGATTTACAATGCATGTATTAATACAAAAAGCTGCTACTGTGAAATTTGATCAGTTTTCCTAACTAAAATAAAACCTAGTGAATTTCAATAAGAATTTTATTCAGCTTTTAAATAAAGAGATATTGCAATAGGCAATGTTGTATTTAAATTCTATCAATCTTTAAATTTAAACCAGTAGCCTAGTAGATATAATTAAAAATCCCCAGTCTACTCAGTAGGTAAGTTTTCTAAAAAGAAAAATACAATTTAACATCACCTAAATCAGTAGATGACTAAGTGATAAAAGGGATTCATAAAAAAATATACATAATACGTTGATACACACACATTGCAATTACATGATCTAAAATAAAATGATATTATAACTAGACAATAGACAAATGTCTTTATTTACATGTTCTTCAAGTATAGTAAAAGTCATATTATGTTTAAAACATCACAGTTAATGTATTAAAACTAATATTGTTAACAATAAATGATGTCAGGATGCGTCTTGGAATCTGCATGCTACTAGGAATTTCTCAAGGGCGTAAAATGATTGGTTTACAAAGGAAGTTGTGGAGTTTCCTCTTCAGAGCTTCTCCCTTTAGTCTTTTTATAGTGTCTGGTAGTGGTCCAGAGTTTTCGGCCAATCTAAGATGGCTTTTCTTCAAAAAGTCCTGTATGGTGTGGAGGCACAACAAAGTTGGATGTGTGGATGTTATGTGAGTGGAGGTCTTTCCCTGCTTGGAGATTCAGCTGATGAGCATACAGAATTACTCCTTGAATATACAGTCCAGTAACAGTCAATATTCCCATGGATTGGAAAGCATGTTTGCAGCTTTGTTGGGGTTTAAGATCAGCAAGGGTTCTTGTGGCGTTTTTCTGTAGTATGTATGACCACCCTGTTGAGATTTCCAGCAGAGGATCCACTCCACACAATAAGCCTGTACCTCATTTGGGTTTCCACTAGTGAGTGAATGGTAAGCTGTCATTGCTGCCTCAAAATTACCAGTCCATTTTACCACCGGACAACTTAGATGCCAGTACTGATTTTTTACAGAGGCTGTCTATGTGCTCAGTCCAGGTGAGATTCCTGTCTAGAGTGACACCAAGGAGTCTTACATGGTTTTCAGTTGTTACGTCAGATATGTTAGGAATGTGGTTTTTTACTGAAATTTACTTGTATTGTTTTTAATGGGTTAATGGCCAGTTCATTTCCTCTGCAATAGGAGAGCCTTCACAAAGCCTTATTTTGCAGTGTTAGATGCAGTAATGTTACACTCCTTCAGCAGTGGCATTTTTGATCAAGAATGTTGTGTTATCTGCATACATCACACATTGTGATCTTGAAGGTATGTTGGAAAATCATTGACAAAGAGGACTTTGCCTAAGACGGATCCTTGAGGTATTCCTCGTGTGACAGGAATTGAGTGCAATTGATACGTTTTTAAGGCCAAGTGTAGTGCTCTACATCTCAACTATTTGGAATTGTCCTGACAGATGACTTAGGAACCAGTTGTTGTTGACTGTACTTCTGATACCTAAAGATGATAGTTTTTTTAAGATCAAATCATGTCCTAGGCAGTCGAAAGCTTTACTGTAGTCAAGGAAAAGTGCAGAGAATTAGTTTTTTTGTCAATAATATATTTAACAAGGTAAATAATGGCAGAAGTGGTAAATTTTCCTTTCAAAAACCCATGTTGAGATTTGGTAATTAGATTTAATTGCTGTAGATCTTTCATAAGTCTATTATGAACCACTTTTTCCATTATTTTTGAAAAAGTAGAAACCAATGATATGGGCCTATAATTTTGTACTTCCGTTGTTGGTCCCTTTTTGTGTTTTGGATACAACTTTGGATATTTTCAATGCAATGGGAAATTTACCAAGGGTAAACGATTTGTTTATAATGCTCACTAAAGGTGGTGTTGGTTCTTCAGCACAATGTTTTACAAGTATCAACGAATATTCGTCCATTCCACTCGATGGTTTTGATTTAAAGGAGTTTATGACAACTCCTAAGTTAGTTGGGGTTTAAATTGATGAAATTTGGCAATCATCTATTTTAGGCAGGTTGCCATTTTGGTTTCCAGAGTCTGTTGGTTCTGTTTTAGTCAATTCAGTTACCTCAGTGAAGAGAGTATTCTGCAACTTGACAGAATACAGATTGTCAACTACTTCAATATTTGTTGTGACACAGATTTGAGATTACAACTATTGTTGTTGTCCGTTTCATTGTTTACTACACTCCATAGGGCTTTGCTTTTGTTGTAAGCAGATTCAATGTTAATTGTCACAGTAACGGCCGGAGCGGCAAAATACGGTACGAGTTTCGCGTTATAAACTTATTGGAATCGTCCTACAGAACAAAACAATATAAGGTTTAACGGGGTGGGAATGAGAAAAACTAAGTTCTAAAACATAAAAAATGGAACAACTGTTCACGCGCGGAGCAATATTTCCATGTACATCCACGTCGGGCGTCACGTGACCTTTTGTAACCGTGATGACGACATCAGATGCGGCACCATCTTTGCAAACTACATGAAAATAATACTGAAATGAGCAGAATTTTGATCTAAATGAACAATGTTTTTCTTAATTTCGAGCTACAGATTAATTAGTAGTTATCGAGTTGAGGTGAGTGCCTCCGGCCATCAGCGCGGTCAACGACGCTGATGTCAACGAAAGAAAAACATCCCTCGAGATAGTACCTATCAGTAAAATATCAAATTCTAGAGGGGCTGATCAGAAATATAAATTGAAATGTAATGCAAAGGCAATTATGTAAAATGTAAAAAACGTAATAAATCATGAAAAACACTAAGATAAATTTATAAATTGACATTAACAGAGAACACTTACCATTAATGTGTTGGCGGATGGAGCTGAGTAGCAGCAACAAAAAAGTGGTGGAGCCTGGTATGTGGGTGGGGATATTTGGCCTTTAAAAGGAATTCTGCCAGGTATCCGACAAAATGGTTACTCCGGACACCATAACGAGGGATTTTCGCCCTGACTTCTCGCCAGTGTCTCTCAATGGTGTTTGTATGTGCACTCGATCCAAACTACAGTACACGATATCTTGTGAAGCTCAATTCATGCCCCGGAGTGCTCAGATAACAGATATGCTATCGGTTTCGGCCTCAGATAATATTTAAGTAAAGATTATCCAAACACAGCACATAACAGAACATTAAAACATTAGAAAATTAACTAGTTATGAATATACCCCTACAATCTTGTTATTTATCATTTGCACCCCCCTAAAACTATATTGTTTTTGTTCAGGAGGGTGAGCAGAATACGTTGATAACGTCAAATTAGTGATTTACCAGGTCGGCCTTTAACCTTATAACTTCCGATTCAATAACGTGTGCATTTGCATTTTATTGTAGTGCTCTAAGTTTCTTGTCATAGTCCTTTTTCCTGTCCACCATAATCTCTTTTTATTTGTTGTCTCATGACATTTTGTATTTGAGCAGTACCTCTAAAAATGTATCTTTGAGGCTTTTGTTTCATTGCCATAGCAAACTCCTATCTTTTTATTATTTCTTTTAGATTTCTCTCTGGGGCAGACGATGTCAAGTGGTACTTGTAGAACTCCTTGAAATATATTGTAGGCTGTCTTTGCGTCAGAAGAAGAATGTAAAGAATCTCAGTTTTTGTTTGATAATATAGGTTTTAGGTTATCTAAATTGGTTCAGTTGAAGTGTCTTATGAAGGTTATCTGTGGCAGAGTGTTAATTTAGAATCTACTTATACTACAAATTCAGGCAGTGTGATCAGATAGTCTTGTTTGAATTATGGCTGTGTCAATGTTGTTCTCAGGTATGTTGGTGCGTAAGCAGTTAATCAAAGTGGCTGTGTTGTCAGTAATGCAGGTTGCAGGCAAGAATATAGTTTTCTGATATTGTGGGTAAAGAGTTCATCTTCAAAGTAAATTTTGTCGGTAGTTGTTTTCATCCTGTCTATGTTGATGTCTCTTATCAGTACAAGATGTTTATTGTGTGCTTGTATGTTGTCAAGGATAGTGGACATTACATTTACCCCAGCCCTTACATACTCTTTAGGGGATCTATATACTCCAAGGATGTGTATATTTTTCCCCATTGACTCTATTTTTACAAATGTTGCTTCACAGCAGAATTCTTGAGTAAGGTGGGACACAGTAACTTGTTTAGTATATTCTGCTAGTGCATCTTTGGAGTAGATGGCTACACCACCTAACCTTGATCTACTCTGCTCTGGTTAGATATTAATGGGAAGCCCTCAATTTTTGTACAGTCTGTTCCTCTTCTTGGGATTAATATTCGCGGCGGTGTTGCAATCCTGATTGTTGATCCCATGAATTTTGAATTTGTTTCTTTGTACGTGTATGAATGTGTGCCTGCATGCAGCTGCATGGAAAGTCAAGTGAATGGATTTAGATTTAAGATAAATATTTCGAAAAATTGGTATTATTGACTGTAGCAATACAATATAAAATATACTGTTCAACCCAGTAAATATATTTTATTCTATTCTTTTAGTCAATGTAGAGTGAGAACCAATAGGCTTGGATATATTATATTAAGCAAGTGGTTAAGTCTATATATGCCATCGTTCAGTGAAACAACAAATCAGTAACACTACGTTTCGAGATCTGCAATCTGATCTCTTCTTCAGGTAAAGAACTAACCTAATGCATAACCATAATAATAGAAAATTGCACACCATTGTTGGTCCGAAGACCATCATATGAATTGGGATGAAGCCAACATAATACATCGGGAACCACATTTCTTCAAAAGGAAATTAATTGAGGCAACATACATTAAATTGGCAGACCAACCAATCAGTCGAGATTAGGCCCTTTTGGTTGCCAATTCTAAAAAATGAACTAAAGAGAAAACCAAAAGTATCAAACGGATCAGATATTTGTAATAAACCAATGCGGAGTCACAATATGGTTTTAAGAAGTTCATCTCGCATGAACCAATAATAACTAAAGAGCCCATTCCTGTCCCCCTTCCCTTTTATTTCCGCCATCTTGTTTTAGCGAGCCGTGACGATTACCATTGGCTAGTCCCTCTGGTCAGTCGTAGGTGGTTAGTAGACGAGTGAAGACGTATTGTGACCTGTATTACGTAGTTCAGTTTTAATGATTAGTGTTTTGTATAGTTTTTTATTAAGTGCATGTTTATAGAGTTAGCGAAGTTGACAAACAACATGTAGGTTGTGATTCCTGACTTAGGCGTGCCACAACGCTTTGGTAAGATTTGTTTATTTGAACCTAGTGTGTAATTATGTTTTAGGTTTTAGGCAATCTGAAGAAGAGATCAGATTGCAGATCTCGAAACGTAGTGTTACTAATTTGTTGTTTCACTGAACGATGGCAAATGTCCGGAAAAATCCTGTTTCCTTCACAATCCTTCCATCGTCAAAAATAACCTTCAAACAAAGAAGTCTATATAGTTTTTTTATCCAGTCCACGAATATTTTGGTGCAGTAGAGTTAAATTTTTTTTCTAGAGTCTAGTTTTTAATTAGGTTTTCTTGTGATAAGTTTGGCCTAAAAAATATTCTTTGGCTTGGAAAGTTGGTCAATTGTCAAGTCAAGGTCCTGTGTCACTAGAGTTGGGTTAAGATCCAGGGTTGCCAGAGGGGAATCATGGTCGAAGAGCCGTGTCACTTGCGATTCCTTCGATTTGCGTACCTGTAGTGAAACACTGAAAACATTGGATTTTTCCTTGGACTTTCCTTGTCTTCCTAGGTAGTTTTTATTTTTGATTTAGGGGTTAGTTTTACATTAGAATTACTTGTTTTCTCATGTTTATTTTTCATATCAATCTGTCTAAAAACTGTAATAGATGAGCTATTTATTGTGCCCCTTACGAGTTCTAACGTGGACTGTTCCATCTGGTCCAATTCATTTTTGATGAAAGCTAGCTTTAATAAATCAGTAAAAGGAAAGCTATCATCTGTTGCCTATCTAAAAAAAAACGTTTTGAGTCATAGGAATAAGTCTGCTATTTAAGTTGCAGAGATATTGTAAATATTTTGAAGTGTTTCATTTTGTTTCGTCTCATGTTCTTCAAAAATGGTTTGCATAATAGATTTATCTTGCTTGCATTTACCAAGCTGCGTTTATAAATCTTCTAACTTGTTGACAAAGTTTTAAATTTTATGTTGATGTTTAACTTCCATTTCTGAGAGTTATTCTACCTTAGCTTCCATGTTAAGTGAGTTAGTTATAGACATATGGCAGTTTAAGGTAAGGATTTTGTTCCAGAAATCATTATTTTCTTTTAGTAAAATAGTCCCAGCTTCAGCAGCCAATGTTAGAGTCGTTTCAAAGTTTTTGATCTTTTAACCTACTATGGTCTAACAATTTGGTCTTAATTTCCTTTAATTTTAAACCTGCTGGATATGAATATGAGTTTTTAAAGTATTATTTTAGGTGAAGCTGCTATCAAGTCCTCAAAGTCCCCTTATTTAACTGAGATTGGGTTTTTTTTTTTTTTTTTTTTTTTTTTTTTATTATTGAAGTATTTTGAGTTTGATCTGCCATACATAGTTGTTGGTTTATGTTACTTTTGTTGCATTGCCATTTTGAAATTTGTTTAGTGTCCCACTTTTTCAAATCCTTCTCTATGATATTTTGGCAATCAGCATGGTATAATTGTTTTACATTCACCTGCACTTTTTAACAACTGAATACTTAACTCCTATGTTACAATTGCCACGTGGATATTTTGAGAGCATTTTGTCAGCTAAGTATAGCAATAATATAATGGTCTGGAATGCAAATGTATGCCGAAATGCACAGTTTTGCAGGGAACAAAAATGTAGAAATTATTGTCATAAAAATGTGGTTTTTTAATAACTTTGTTTTGTAGACTCCAAATTATTAAAGTTGTATATGGGGTTTGATTAAGTGACGATCAAATGCCTTAGCAACACCAACAATGAGACGTGTGGTAAAGATCACACATCACTTCTTCTTCTTCAGTTCTACTCAGTATTACTTACTCTTTACAAACTTGGTGATTTATCGTGGAACAATCAGATATTTTACAGTGAGTTCATTTTTTTGAGAGAATTATTGAGCATGAGTATTTGCATGTATAAGACTTTCTTAACCATTATTTACAAATAGATTAATTGGCCTACACTCTTTCTAACCTAACATCAAGTTGGACATTTCACTGATCTATTCTGCATGCTTGACTTTGATTTATTATTTCGCTTGTGAGTGATCACGCACGTGTGCATCAAAGCCACGGCCTTCTCGATCTCATCTTTATTGTGTGGTTGGTGCTATATGGAAGAACTTCTATCCTACATAGTCTGATATATTTGTAACAACACTTGTATCACATTTATGGCACCAACTAATAAGGATGTTTGCCCTCACTGCAAGAGGTTGGTTATCAATCGGGGTATTCAATGTGATGGTGATTGTTCTCGGTGGTTTCATCCCGAATATGTTGGGTTGAATAAAACAGAATATTCCGCATATGCCAACGATGTTAATAAAAAATGGAATCGCGACAGAGTGGACTGCTACCCTCTTAATCAAGATCCCTTACTAGAGATTTCGGCAAACGTCACCGCTCTGCTGGCGAAGTTTTCGACTCTAGCCACCAAGGACGAATTCAAAACTGAATTTGAAGAGGTAAAAAGGAATATTGCGTCTCTGTCTACTAAGATTGCTGATTTTGAACCTCGTTTAAGCACAGTTGAAGCTAAAATCTCTGCTCTCGAACAAAAAACCCGAAAAAGTTGGTTCAAACTCAAACTCGAATCCGGCTAATTATGAGAATGTCATAGCGGAAATTAATGATCGCAGTTTCAGAGCAAGAAATGTAATTTTCTTTAAGGTCCCAGAGTCGCCCAGTCGCGATGTTCAGGCAAAGAAAACCCATGACAAGACGCTGATTGAAAGTATCTTAGCAGCCAGTAATCTTGAAGAAGAAGATTTGGTAACGTTTCACCGCCTGGGAAAAACTACAGTCACTAACCATCGTCCCCTGAAAGTTGTCCTGGTGAGCAAAGAAAAGGCAATCAAGCTCCTTAGAAATTTCAAGCGAGATGTTGTTGTTAAAGTTAATGCCTCACTATCTGAAATGTCCATCTCTCCTGACAAGACTCCTGCAGAGCGTAGTTTTCTGGCGGATTTGCGATCAGAGTTAAACGATCGCATTGGAAAAGGTGAAACTGGGCTTACCATCAAGTTTTTTAACGGCACACCTAAGATTGTTCAAACGAAAAAAAAACGATTAAACTTCAACGGGAAATCCAGTATATCTATTTATTATCAAAATGTGAACGGACTGAGGTCTAAGTTAAATGATCTAAGATTATTGTTAGCTACCTGTACTTATAATATAGTAATGCTTACTGAGACTAACCTCACTCCAGACTTTCAAGATTGTGAACTTGGCTTTGTTAATTATAGCTTATTCAGATGTGACAGATCTCCAGAGTCCAGTGACAAATCCAGTGGTGGAGGTGTCCTAGTGGCAGTGGACAAGGACCTCTCCTCTCGTCAAATTGTTACTCCAACATATGGCCCTTTTGAAACACTATTTTTGTCTATTACGTTGAATGGTAACATGAAGCTTCTGTTGAACTGTGTATATATACCGCCAAGTAAACCCCTCAGTGTGTATAATGATTATTGTCTTGCAGTTGAGGATGTTATGTCTACTGACTCTGTGAATTTCATGGAGTCAGTCCTCATTGGGGACTTCAATAAGCCTCACATTGATTGGCATCTTGATGATTCTGCTGGTCTTACTGCCTCTGCCAGGGCTATCAAGGATTTGGCAGGCATGTTTGGGCTATTGCAAAATAACCATGTATTGAACTCTAGGGGAGTTCTCCTTGATCTTGTATTTGCCTCCACTGAATTACATGTAAGAAAAGAGTCATCTCCATTGCTCCCAGTTGATGTGCAGCATCCCGCCCTGAATATTGTCCTTCAGACTGGTAATATTAATCCTAAACCTAGGTGTACCTATGTGCCCAGCTTTGGCAAATGTCGTCTTCATGAAGTATATAATAGTCTGATAGCTGAGGAACTGATTCTACCAGATGAAACTCTTGATGTTAATATGCTTTTTGAACATTTTTGTGATGTACTGAGGGAAATCGTTGCAAAGCACACTCCACTCAAGAAAATCGGTGTTTTCAGGTTTCCATGTTGGTTCTCCACCGATCTTACAAACCTTACAATTGAAAAGAAGAGACTACATCGGAAAGACAAGGATTCACTCGATGAACAATCACACGCTGAGTTTTCAAGAATCCGAACTCAATGTCGTAACTTGTCAAGAGTGTGCTACTACGACTAAATTACGTATGTTCAAGGTTGCAATACCTCTGATCCGAAGGCTTTTTGGAACTTTGCTAGGAACAACAAACGTCTCGATATGTGCCCCTCTACTCTTAAGATCATTCGGAAACTGAGGCCAAGCAGATGTGTGATTTATTCACAAGCTACTTTTCTTCTGTTTTCTCGCCACCTTCACTCGTTAGCAACAGTTACAGATTCAACACTCCTTTCTGCCTTAGTGAGTTGTCCTTCACTACCTCGGAGGTTTTTGATGCCCTGGGTGAACTTGATGTTACCAAGGAATGCAGCCCTGATCTTATCCCATCGAGTGTCCTTCGATAGTGTAGGGTACTGCTTTGTAACCCTCTGCAAGCTCTCTTCAATAAGTCACTCCATGATGGAATCTTTCCAGACGTCCTCAAGCTGAGCTATGTCGTACCAATACATAAAGGTGGATCTAAGGAAGATGCTACACACTATCGTTCTATAGTAATCCAGTCAGCTGTTGTCAAGATCTTCGAAAAGCTCGTTGTGAAGAAACTCAACCCTCTCTTTCTTAATGTCATCTCACCAAAACAACATGGTTTCTGCAGAGGAAAATCTATAACTACTAATCTGATTGTATTGGAAACGAACATTGTTGAGGCCTTTAGCAACCGCAAACAACTCGATGCCATCTATCTTGACTTTTCGAAGGCCTTTGACAAAGTTAGTCATTCCCATCTTCTGGCCAAATTGGAAGCTTATGGTGTTGTCGGGTACCTTCTTGAATGGATTGGCAGTTATCTGTCTAATCGAAGGCTTGTGGTAAAATCTTTTGGATCCCTTTCTTCTGAGTTCGTCGTTACATCTGGAGTACCTCAAGGCTCGCATTTGGGACCCCTTTTATCTAACATCTTCATCAATGACATTGTTGACATCATTAAGGTGGACTCTCTTCTTTTCGCCGATGACATTAAGCTATACAGTTCCGTAGAAAGTGAAGTCGATTGCTTGAATCTTCAGTGTGGCCTAGATGCAGTCAAGAGTTGGTGTCGTCAAAATGATATGACGCTTAATATTAATAAAAGCTCTTGTATCACATTTCATCGAACCAAGTCTCCCATATATTTCAATTATACGCTTAACGGTGCCCTATTATCAAGAAGCAACATTGTCCGAGATCTTGGCATGGTTCTGAGTGAAGACTTAACCCGCCACGAACATATTAACAACATTTGTGCCAGAGCTGCTAAGGCACTTGGTTTTATAACTCGCTCTTCCAGAGACTTTCATGATCCTACTGTACTCGAGACGCTATACTGCACACTAGTTCGACCTCTGCTTGAGTATAGTTGTGTCATGTGGTCTCCTCATCAAGTAACTTTGGTGCGACAGATTCAATCTATACAAGACAAATTCATCCGTCTATTTGGTTGTAGGCTGGGATTCGCCTACAGAGACGTACCGCTGCGGCTTATCGAGGAAGAATTGGGACTTTGTTCTCTGGAAACCAGAAGGAGTATCCAGGGGGTTATGTTTCTGCACAAACTTATCACTGGCGGCATTGTTTGTCCAGAGATCTTAAGAGGAGTTTTCTTTCGCTGTCCAATGGGTACGAGATCTTCAGAACTATTCGGCAGACGTCACGTTGGTTCGAACTATGAAGCCAATAGTACCCTCATACGTATCCAACGTCTAGGAAACATAGTATCTCCTCACGTGGACTTCTTCGCTGATAGTGTCACTGTGGTCAAGAAGAAAACTGTAAATGCCTTGGTATTATAGAAATTGCAAGCGTCATTTATGGTTATTGATTTTTGTTATAATTATATATTATTAGCGACATTTGTTGTAGATATTATTATTGTTATTATTATTTATTATCTATATATATGTGTGTGTGTGTGTGTTCAAGTTCAAGTTCAAGTTCAAAACTCTTTATTCAAGTCAACAAAAGTACATAAATCTCACAAATCCCAATGCGCCTCACAGGGCGCGTGCGGGAAAAGTAGTTGACAGTTAACATGTTAAGCTTTGAATCATTTTGCAGTCGTCCATTTTTATCTCCCACCACCATTAACTTTTAATCCAATAGAAAATAGAGACAATTCAAAAATTACAAAAATATATAATAAACTTCTAACAAATAAAAACCTGTTTGCCATGGTAAGTAAAAACAATTCTGGAAATATGCACTAGGATGATCTATAGATTTTTAACCGGAAACAATAGTATGTACTAACAGTAAATAATTAACAGTAAAAACAACAATAACATTGAAATAATAATAACAATTTCGTTAACTGTTTAAACTATGAAGTAGAAAAGGCCTATAACAAGAAATAACAAGAAATAAACTATAAAGTAGAAAAGACCTATAACAATAAATAAACTATGAAGAATTAACAATAAAATAATATAACTAAGCAATGTAACAAATAAACCTTATAATCTAAAAAAACAGTATAAATTTAAATATTAAACCATAGACAATGACAATGACTTCCCATCAGTTATATCACTATTTGGTGACATGATAGATACTATTGTCATTAAATTTTGTATCGTATAATATTGCTTAAGGGAGAGGCAATATCCACAGCACAGTCATATATTGAAATCTGTGTCCATGGTGTCTGAACACAATATCATTAATAGTGGTAAGTGACTTTTGAAACTTAACAAAATAATGACTTTGCAGTTAACTTTGTGAATCACATTAAATAAGCAACCTAACATACTAAATAAATATAACATAACAAATAATAAATAGTATAAAATAAAAAATAATAATATACAAATACTATATAACAAATAAATACTATGTAACAATTAAATATTATATAACAAATAAATACTATGTAACAATTAAATACTATACAAACAATTAAATACTATATAAACAAATAAATACTATGTAACAATTTAATACTATATAAAAATAACTATAATATATAAATAAATATAATAAAATGCCTGCAATAACGATACATGATAAGTATTTTAATATGACAAGTTGTACTTATGTGTTTCTGACAAGTTCAAGAGCTTTCATTTTTACCTTGTGTTTTTTCTCGAAAATAATTTCATTTCCATACGCTAAAATCAAGTTATTGAAACATTTTCGACCTGAATAACTAAACTGATGTCTGCTCTGCTCTTTGGTGTAATAAGGAATTTCCAGTTGCATATACCGGGCAGAGCGAGTTGTTCTTATTATTTCCTTGAACGGATATTGATTTATATATTTGTAAATATGCATTATTGCTGAGTACTGGTAAACCTGATTAAATGTCAATACTTTAAACTGGTTGAAAATGTAACTTACTCTTTCATTTCTTTTTATAGTAAACATTGTTCTAAGTGCATGTCTTTGACTCATAACCACGGGCCTAATAATTGTGGGGTATGTTCCTCCATAATGAATTATTCCATATCTCATCATACTTTCAAACCATGAAGTGTATATTTGTATCAGTTGTTCACTTTTAACATACTGCTTCAAATGATAAAGTGCATAATTAACTTTTCTTAATTTCTTTGATAAGTAATCAATGTGGTGATCCCATTTAAGGCGTTGATCTAAATATAAACCTAAATATTTAACAAATGTAACTACTTCAATGTTAGAACATGAGCAACCATACAAACACTGATGCTTGTGACAGATTAAATTGAAAACATTTTGTAAATATTCTTTAGGTACTTTATGGTCGAAGAACATTACACATTTAGATTTTTGAGCATTTATTAATAATTTATTTTCGATTAACCAGCGTGATACTTTTTCTAGATCTTGACTTATTTTTAACTGTAGAGCTTGCCTATTATAGGCAGAGCACACAAGTGCGGTGTCGTCAGCATAGGCAAACACAGATGAGTTTAATTCAATATTTAGCAAATCATTGATGTATATCAATAACACAATTGGCCCCAAAACCCCGCCCTGAGCTGTCCCAAAATCTAATTCTAAAATATCACTTAAGCAATTATTAATTTTCACAACTTGTCTCCTACCCCTACAGAAGGACTCTAGCCATGACAGTGCGATATCCCCTATACCGTATTTTTTAAATTTACCTATTAAAATATTCAAATCTAAGACATCAAATGCCTTCTGAAAATCCAAATATACTGCCAATGTGTATTTTTGCTTGTCAATGGAGGCTGTTATATGGTTTATATGCTTCTCTATACACAAGTCTGTTCCTTTTTGTGGTAAAAACCCAAATTGATTTTCAGAAAATAGTGATCTACTCATAAAGTACTTAATAAGTTCATCTTTAATAATAGTTTCAAAAATCTTTGCTAAAGTACTAATCACAGAAATAGGGCGATATGAGAAAAATTCTGATGCATCTCCTGCTTTATAGACTGGGACTACAGAAGCAGTTTTGAACTCAGTTGGAAATATTCCTTGCTCTAACGATCCTTTATAAATGCTGTATAGTACAGGAGTGAATGTTTCAATATTGTCCTTAATGGTAAAAATGCTAATACCATCGATACCACAACTAGCCTTATTCTTAATCGATTTGATAGCATTAATAACATCATTTTGACTAAGCTTGAACTCCCTTAAATGGACATCGTACATAAAAATATCTTCTAGGAATAAATCACTACCGAAAGCATCTTGTCTTAATGAGGAAATGACTGTGGTAAAATACTTGTTAAATCCATCAGCTACAAGTTTTTCATTACCTATCACCTGGAGTAAATGACCATCTAATTTAATACTACTTAGAGATTTTTTCTTGCTGTTAATAATTTTCTTAATAACATTCCAATAACTTTTTGAATCACCTTGACATCTCTCTACCAATGAAGAATAATACTTTAATTTTGCTCCTCTAATTTGTTTTGAAACATCTTTTGCTAGTCTCTTATATTCATTTTTTAGAGCCAGGTTTTGCCTATCTTTGCAATAATTTTTAAATAAATCATTTTTCATATTTACTAAACAAATTAAATTGTCTGAAATCCATTCTTGCCTTCTCCTATTCTTACTAGTTATTTTTTTCAATGAGCAAGAATTGTTGTAACATTCATTGTAAATTTCATAAAATTGTGAAACAGAACTACTATTTACATTCATTTCATTATATACTGGACTCAAATCAGCTAATTTTAGTTGCCTACTTAATAATTCCTTATCCAACACTTTACAGTATTTTGGATTATTTATTTCCTTTTTAATTCCTACTATTTTAAGGTCAAGAGCATAATGATCACTAATATCTAATGTAATTACACTACAGTCAAATGTAATCGATTTCGAGTTTCTTACTAACACATGATTTATACAAGATTTACTGTTATTGAATACTCGAGTAGGTGTGTTTACTAAACTCTCAAATCCAAATGACGATATTAAACTTAAATATTCCTTAGCAGAGTCATTATTTTCCAACAAACAAATATTCATGTCACCTATAACAACTGAGGGATCATTACTTCTCTTTAAAATATTATAAAATTCCAATTTAAATTCATTATATGTAAATTTACACTGTCGATAAATGCCGAAAAGTGATAAGTTATAAATATTACCATTGTAGTTAAAGCTACAGATGACATTGATTATTTCTGCAGTCTGAAGTAGGATGAGCTCACTGGTATATTGCAGGGCAGAGTCCAAGTGTGTCAGCATATGACACACAAGTGTGTGTGTGTGTGTGTGTGTGTGTGTGTGTGTGTGTGTGCGTGCGCGCGTGCGTGTGTGTGTGTACATGTGTATGTATATGCACTACTTTGATTCTTTGGGAATGTATTTATTATTCGTTTTCTATCACTTTTCAGATATTTATATAAATTGTTATCCTTTCATAGATATTAATTCTGTTATCTTTTTTTTCTTCTAAATATTTTATTTTCTTTTGTTGTTGACTGGTAACTTACGGATGTTTGTTTTGATATAAATCAATTATGTGCTTGTTTGTAAGTAATACATAGCTCCTAGTCATTCATCAGTTTATGTATGTTAGCCACCACTTGTAAATTTCTCATTGTATATTTTTTTATGTATTGGGTTTCTCCCGTTGAAATAAATAAAGCTGACACTTAATGTCTAAGGTCTATTTGAGTGAGGTAGGTCAGTGGTGGCAAATGGAATGTGCTGAGCTGTCAATGTCAATATTGTTGACACTATTGGACCTTCATTGCTGTCATATGTTCTTATGTATTAGTTATAACTTTTCAAATCAAATAGTTTTTCCTACATATTATATTGCAATGAGCATCGTCAGTGAAACAATTAAAACTATGGGTATAGTCTCACACACACACACACACACACACACACACACACACACACCACACACACACACACACACACACACACACACACACACACACACACACACACACACACACACACACACACACACACACACACACACACACACACACACACACACACACACACACACACACACACACACACACACACACACACACACACACACACACACACACACACACACACACACACACACACACACACACACACGCACACACACACACACACACACACACACACACACACACACACACACACACACACACACACACACACACACACACACACACACACACACACACACACACACGCACACACACACGCACACACACACACACACCACACACACACACACACACACACACACACACACACACACACACACACACACACACACACACACACACACACACACACACACACACACACACACACACGCACACGCACGCACGCACGCACGCACGCACGCACGCACGCACGCACGCACGCACGCACGCACGCACGCACGCACGCACGCACGCACGCACGCACGCACGCACGCACAATTTAAATAACATTGAATCACAAAAAGTACTAGCTCCACCGGGACTCGAACCCGGATCGCAATAAGAGGCTGTCATTGTGATTTTATTATGATTCGTCTAATTATAATAGTGTTTATTTTAAGCATTTGGTGTAGTAATTTTTATGCCACATATCATAACGTATCACAAGTGTAATAATATTTTAGCTATATTGTATTCAAAGAAGTGTATAATTGCACAGACTTCTTATAAGGAAGACAATATGTAAATATATGTGTATACATTATTGTATGTATATATAATTATATATATGTATATATATATATATATATGTATATATATACAACTTATATATATATATATATATATATATATATATATATATATATATATGCACAACTTAAATTATCTGTACCAATAAATTATCTGTAAACTTATTTTTAGCTTGTAAGTATAACATTTGATAATTGACCTCATGCAAATCAAAATGACACTTGAGTTTATAAAACTAACCAATATAACATCCAGTTATAACTGGTTTAACTATTTGCTTGACAGTGGGGTATGATAATGCTGGAAGTAGGCACAGTCAAGATCGAGACATGCTAAGTAAAGAGATATAAATAAAATAAATAAAATGTATTTTTGTTGTCTTCAGTATGTTTTGATTTTTATGTGATTTCTTTATTATTTAGGCTCGATTTACCTTATTACCTAATAAATGTCAAAGCCATGTGATTTAAGGCCATAATTTCTCAAATACATTCATAATGAGGACATAGCATTAATATACTTTTGTTTCTTGTACCCCTCATTTACAATTTAAGCAAAGTGGAGTAAAATGAAACTTCGTAAAATAACGTCTTATTGAAACGACGTTAAAATAATCTTTTAAGTAATGATTGCTTCCCCTTATTTTAGCGCTGGAATTTGCAAGTTATCTCATTTTAAAGTTACGGCACATATACTCTCAAAATACTTTATTTATTTTTTATATAACTTATCTAGTTGTTTGATAATTAAGTTTTACTTTAAAAGATTTTAAGTTTTTTTTGGACTCAATGACATAGACTCATCACTACTGCACGGGAAACTTGTGCAGTATGCTGATGACACAACACTTTGTTTTACCAGCAAATCCAAAATGATTCTGGAACAACAAAGCTTTCTCGACGTCAACAGTTGTGTCCAGCACTTCAATAGCCTCAACCTCAAAGCAAATTCTTCAAAGTCAAACGTCCTGACTTTCGCACTGCGATCAGGAAATCTCAATGACGGTGCAGCCGTATTATTGGAAGACACAGTGCTGGATGAAATCGAATGTTCAAAGTTTCTGGGAATATTCCTTGATCGAAGATTGACTTGGAATGCTCACATTGACCACGTTTGTTCCAGACTGTCCTCAGGCATTTACGTCTTGAGATCTTTAGCCAAGTACTGCCCTACTCAGGTACTGATGACAGCGTATTATGGCTTGATCTACCCCCACCTCACTTACGGTCTGGTGTTATGGGGAGCCAGCGCAAACAACCATTTCTTCCGAGCATTCAAAATTCAGAAACAAGCGATTCGCATAATCGCAAAAATGAAATTCCGAGAATCGTGCAAAGAGGCCTTCAAAACGTTGCAACTGTTGACTCTGCCTTGTCTCTACATTCTTGAGACAAGCTCATTTTGTTTGTCCAAATGTGCATTAACCCGGGGCCGTGACATACACGAGTATGAGACAAGAGGCAGAGATGCCTACCGAACTGGAAGACACAGGTCGGGGGTCTACGAACACTTGCCCTCCCAGGCAGGTATTCGGTTCATCAACAAGTTGCCAGATCAGTTAAGAAATGCCCCAACGCCTAAGGTGTTAAAAACTCGTTTAAGACGCTTTTTAGTGTCGCAAGCATTTTATAGTGCTGACGAGTTTATGGCATTCGAGTGGGTGACCGCACAATTAGCAAACTGACTACCGGCGCTGGAAATGGGAATATTGGCTGGATGAATGTGGAGTTGGCTGAAAATTTGTACGTTTGAATGTGGTTTGAGGCGATGTGAAAGTTTTAAATTTTAGATATTAATTTTAGAATAGCTTGACTATTGCTATACATGTGATTATGTCCTGGCAATAAAAATTGATTTGATTTGGATAACTAGTAATAATGTAAGAAGAACAAGAGTAATATGGATGTTTAAACCATACTTTGAAAAGGAGATAAAGTTTTACGAAATAAAACATACTTATACATACATTGTTTTACAGGATGATAATCACGGTAACCACCATGTGCCCATTTGGTTATTTATTATTTTCGATCTTCACAGTTTTTTTTGTTGAATTACAGCTGTTAGCATAATTTATCCACATTGCCATATTTATTCATGTTTTATTTCATTATTGAAATGTGTATTTACTATAATGTTAGGCTCAGTTTTCTTAATTCACACACCTTTTATGATGTCTGGTAATCTAAAACAATTGACCAACTTGAGCAAAATGGTTAAAAAAAACAACATCAACTGAATTGTTACAATTTTTGGTAGTATCACTGTGGTATTAATCAATTGGAAATAAGCGCAAAGTGTTAAGGTTTCTGGTAAGCTAGTGTGGGTACTTTCCTTAATCATAGGCTCTTCTCTCAAGTTTCGTAATGTAGGATACCACTACGATGAGTGCGCTGAAATCAAACCTTCCAATAACTTTTTAACCCTAGACGTGGCAAAAGACTCGTTTGAAGTCTTTTAAAAATGTTCCCGTATTACTATATACCAATAATCGCGGGAATATATGCTGAACATTTTGATACATAATACTTTAGGTTTATATAAATTATAGCATTAAAATCAATTATAAATTTTCGATAAAAACGAACGATCACTCGCCGCCGCCATGAATAGGGCCTACATTTCATATAGTACGCTGTTCTTTGGCTTCATTGGCCAACTAAAACTTCCTAAGTTCTGTCAATGTTTCTCTGTCAAGACATGCACATGTATATATTTTATATTTTTATTATAAAATTGTTTATCTTTTCGGTTTGTAATAAATTTTGCATTGTTTTACAATCTTGTGTTAGTTTCTTTATTCACTGTATCCTGGCAACAAATTTCATTTTCAAGTTTTATCACTAACAAAACAATAAAAATAATAAATTACTATAATAAACTAATGGTAGATCTGTAGAAAAACTTTACTTCTGTTTTGTTATTTTCAAAATTGTTTTTGTAATTTAGGTAACCATTTTTTATAACATTTGTATATAATGAATTTTCTGTAATTTTGTGTTTATAATTTTTTACAAAGCTTCAAAGTTACAATTTTAGTTCGGTAAATCTAAATCTTTTTGATTTTCCACATAAGTCAAATTCAAGTTTTAAGAAATGATCTTATTTTGCCATAATATAAAAGTTCAACTCTTTCTGAATAAATCAGTATGCAACATGCAAAGTGGCCTAAAAGAGTTTGCCACTGTAGAAGTTTAGCATTGACACTTCTAGGGTTAACACTAGCTGTCATTATCTTTTTACTGTATGGTTTACATAACCATATGAAAATAAGTGATCAGAAGACCAAATAATTGTTCCGGTGGAGCGAGTACGTTTTGCCATTCCAATATACAGTATTGTAAAATATAAACACATTGACTTTAAAATCGAATCAACATGGAAAGAAACACCAGAAAGATTACATGACCATCTACCAAGCTGTAAAGCATATACTCAATAGGCGACTATCCTCCACCTTTGGGAGGCAAGTTTCTATTGCTAAAAATTAAACTCCAGGCATATATATAATAAAATACAGTCTTATAATGCATTTATTAACAATGTAATGTTATTAGCTTATCTACTTTTTGTTGACATTTAATACAGGGTTCGTTAAGTTTAACTGCACTTTATTTGAGGAAAATATAAATTGGGAGTTTGTTTGGCAAGTGCCGTCATCTGGAAGCTGAACGAATATTGATCTGTCTACGCTGTTGTCTTGAGATTCTGATTTTGAACTCTCATTTTCTGGAGCTTTATTGGTGCTTAAAACTTCGTTCCCTTTGACTAAACAAAAATCAGTAAAAACAGTTTCGTTGGAATTATTAACTAAAACACTTTTGGAAATTTGCATCTTCAAATAAACTATCTTCATTTATTTTTTGTTGTTTTAGTGTATTAGTATTATTTGTTACTTCATCAATTTCATCAACTACATTCTCAAGTTTGATTACAATATCTGGATCATGGTTAGAGGGACTTAGTGTACTATTTTTTATAGAATCACATATTTCTAAATTCAGGTCACTTGGTATCTCCTGTTTTATTTTTACACCACCAACTGAGACCACATCAAAAGTCAAATCACTGAATGAAGGCGCCAACTCAATTTTTATTTCATTAAGTAATGGAATTGGCTCTACACTGCTTTTTGCGTCACCTGAAAAACCAGGAACAGACACGTTCGTTTGTGGAACCTTTTTTTTAGTCTCAGTATCTACAATTTCAATTATGGAAATTGAAGATATATTACTGGCGTTAAAATAATATTCTTCATTGTCAGTAAGATTATCCTCACTTATGTTTCCTGTAATTCCTGTATTTCTTTTTCTTAAATCGCTTAGTGAAATATTTTCACCATCCTTCAGTTCATCTTCTGGAAACAAAGATAAATTACTAGTATTATCTGATAAATGTTGAAAGTAACGAAACACTTGGAATTCGGTTTCTGATACTTTACATTCGGCCTGAGATTCTCTTAAAACTTCTTCATTTGGTAGTGATTTTAGACTTTGAGAACTATTAGGACTTTCCCTCAGAAAAACACTATCGAAGTTTTCATTGTTAATTTCTAATATGGAACAATCAGGGTAGTTATCGTTGTTTTGGCAAGGAAAACACTCATTTGTTATGAAATTATCAATTGTGTGTTTTATATTTTCAGCTTCTTCCATCAAAATCCGATCTAAAGGTTCTGTGGATTGGATTTCCTGAATGAACATTTTATCTCTAGGTAAAAGGGAAGCCAATCTTTCTTCATGCCTGTATGCAATATCTTTATCAATACTGTCCGTTATTTCTTTCCATATATTTTCAAAAAATTCCACATTGATCAATGACGTATTACCTATTGGCAACTGTATCTCTGATACTAAAACTTCTGATTCGCCTTTTAAATCATACGTCTCAATGTCTTCCCAATAGCAGTACCCATTTTGCTTGTCATCAGATTCATATGGTGTGCTACAGCTTTCAGGATACAATACACAACC
Source organism: Homalodisca vitripennis (assembly GCF_021130785.1). Lineage (NCBI taxonomy): Eukaryota > Metazoa > Arthropoda > Insecta > Hemiptera > Cicadellidae > Homalodisca > Homalodisca vitripennis. Next base: position 163,634,899 of record NC_060208.1, read on the forward strand.
AGTTTCATTAATCTTGTTTGATATTTCGTTTGATGTTACAGTTTCTAATTGTTCCATTTCATTCTTCATTCCATCTTTGGCAAAAATACATGAACACTCACTCATTTCTGAAGACACTGGCTCTAAATGTTCATGTAGTTTTGCATGTTGTTTTATTTCTAGCCTACATAACTCACGATTTTTGTCTCGATAATTTTTTGAGTGTAGCACATTGTTCTTATCATGTGATGTTGTGACTTTGGTAGGACTATGAACCTGTTCAAGGAAATGCAAGGCTCGCTCTGATGGCACGTCTAGCACTGGGTGGTTTTCAAATTCTTCTTCAAGAGGACAAAAAGAGGATATGTACGAATTGATATAGTCTTCTATATCTTGCATTTCTTTGAACATTTCCACAAATATTGACTGTACCATCTTCGATGACGAGTTTTCACAAGTTTCCAAATCTTGTAATTGTCGAGAGTCATCCTCTGAGTCGACTAATGGTTTAGTTGTGCTTGGCCTGTTTGAATAGTCAATCAATGGTGAAACTAGTTCGCCCTCTTTAATTTCGGTTGTTTCGTCGCATTCATTTTCCAACTTTGTGTGACTACTTTCTTTGGAACATGGATGGAAGACCTGATGTGATGGTGTATTACTTACTTCCTGAACTAAATCTGCAATTCGATCAAACGCTAGATGTGGAGATGCCACATTGTATGTCTGTACGCCAATAGCACCAGATAATTGTTCAACATTGGTCCAAACCTCACTTTTTTGTGTTTCCAAAGCTGCAAAGTCAAACTTTGAAGTTTCCATTGTGTATGTGCAAGTTTCTTTTCCAGTTATATAATCAGTAGTATTGTCCACAAGATCTGTACTAGCCCTGCTCTTGCTACTCTGGTTCTCTGTTATACTATGGTTGTTGCTTGAACTTTCTGCTGCAAACTGAAATATTCCATTTGATTTCATTTCTGGAAAATACAATACAACCATAAGAAGAGTTTTTGTTATTACAAAAGTAATACGAATAAAGTAATTGGGGATTTGCAAGATAATAATCTAACAAGGGAAATAGGCATAATGAAATCTGAGTTTAAAGATGATTCACAGTACTAGATCAAATATATTTACTGTTTTAGCATTATTGAACAACCCATTATAAATTATAGTGCACAATAAATCAACTGTACTGTATAAAATAAAGATCTAATTTTAATTACACAAATTTTCGATTTGTTACTTTTAAATAGAAAACTAATGATGTTGCAAAGTCTTTTTTTTCTATTATGAATATTTTGGTATATATATATATAGTAATATATGAATATTTTGGTATATTATATACTACTTTATATATATATATATATTATATATATATATACTACTTATATATATATATATATATATATAAAGACATTTTATACATATAAAGTAATGCACTGCAGTGTTCAATATTATATATATATATATATATATATATATATATATATATATCAATATTATAAAAAGCCACGTGATTGGTTATGTCACTAAATCACTGCTCAAACACATTTTTGGGTTGCACTACCAAGAGATGATTATTAGGACATCAGCAACAAAGCTTCAGTATAGATTTTTCATTATCAAATTGGTTTAATAATTTATAAATATGTTTCCGTTTCCGTTTGTTCATTGTGAAATTCGTGTCTTATTCAAATGAATAACAGAAGTATCTAGGATTACTACTATTAAGGACATAATGGAATGCTCGTAATCATAACGGAAGTCAGCTATACTATTTTGTGGTTTCAACTACTATATAAAACTTATGACACATTTTGTTTCTAACATCTCGAAAATCATTTAATCTTCAATTTCCTACTTCTTACAACAATGAAATACGTCTACAAGTTTACGTTTTAGAATTATGCTTTTCAAAACGAATATAATTCTCTAGATGTGTATGGTCTACTTGAAAATCTACCAATACATAACAGAAATAACTCTCTAACAGAGTAATATTTATATATCTTACTATGAAGGATTTTTGTAATTTAAATAAAATATGCGTTTGATTTCAGATTTAACATCACTAATTCCATTACTAACGGGTAGATTAAATAAGATAGACATAATATTTTTAAAGACAACAAATTATAAATGTAGATAAATTGTTCTAGGGATTAATCTGCTGTCAAAATGTACTTTTTAGTAAATACAAAACAAAAGTAAACACTACTGGAACTTGTTTTCTTCTGTAATATATTTTGAACTAATACCTTTCTCTTGGCATATGCTGGCAAGCACACTTTTATTTATTGGCCAAGATGCTGCCTCATTCTGCACCAGAGATTGAGGTCTTTGCTGAGATTTTGGCTTGTTAGACACCAGTGACTCCAGTAATCTAGTACACATACATGTTCATGGTTAATAACTGTTCTACTGCTAAAATTTTTTCATGAATTCCTAGAAACTACAGTAACCATGAAGTGTTTGAGAGTATAATCTGGTGTTGATTGGAAGGTAATGTTGAACTCTTCAGCTCTCATTGATTGTAAAGCAATTAAAAAAAAAGAAAAAATAAGCTTGTAAAATTTTTAAATATTGAATTTAGTTGCCACTCGTGTGTGCTAATATAATAATTATAAAGGATGTAAAATTATGAATCTCTGTATTCCACAATTTTCAATTTTTTTATTGATTTTTAGCAATAAATACGTAGATAATTAAAATATAACTAAAATTTGAATCGTAGTTTTACGTAAAAAGCCTTTATTCATATAGATATAAATGGAAAGATTTAGCTATTAAATACTAATTATTAACAGTTTATGCAGTTCTGATTTTCACTACACTAGATTGGATATATAGTTGTAGTCCTAGTTCTATAATAGTGCTTATAATAAGCATTTCATGTAAAAAAATAAAGTAATAATTTTTTAGTACAATTCTTATTTCTGGCAAGATTTTTACTAATTTTCTTTGAACTATTTCACGACTAGTGTACTTATTCTTAATGTGAGACGTTTCCCCTTCTATAATCTTACCTGTAAATGTTATGTGGAATAAAGGAATATGCTTTACTTGATAGGATAGTAGTAATTCGAACATTTTGTCATCGTTATATGTAACTAAATGTATAACACTGCATTTCGATGACAGAAATCTACCCTCTTTGCCATGCGTAAAGAACTTGATACATAAACATGCACTTAAAACCTAAAATGTATAGTGATGGATTGCCAATCATAAAAAATGTAATCATACTCGACTGGTACACCCACTCTCGAATCCAAACTGAGGAATATGAATCCAAACAATGTTATTTCATAGAAGTAAAAAATACGTTACACACGCACCAGCGAAGGTATAGGACTGACGTGAAAATCAAAGCTGGCATTTCCTGTAGTATCGCGGCACATCATCTGACAGAAAAGGGATAGTCTTGAGGGGGGGGGGGGCAGCCGCCTCCGGCGATACTTTTGGTTCTGAATCACAATGCCATGGTGTGTGTAGGAATTTTATTGATTGAGATTTGTTTGTTAAGATGTTTTTACGTTTCCTAATTCGTTCTTAGATTTCCTGGGATAGTAAATGACCTAAATCGTATTACTCTTTCAAACCATCCATCGCCAATAACAAACAAACAAATGTACTACGTATGTATATGTTAAAATAAATGTAGTTCAATCAACTACTAGCGCTTCAATTTCTAATGATGGAAGTCGCTTTGTCTCTTATTTAGTAGGTCATACTTATCACACTCATAGTCGCAAATTATCTAGCATGTTTATTTTTAAGACTTGAAGTCAGAAGAATTATTTGTTGAAACAAAATTAATTGTTAATCTTTATCTTCATATATATCTCTTGTGTTCGTGTGTATGTGATTGAACTCCTCCTAAACAACTGGACCGATTTTGATGAAATTTTGTGAGTGCGTTGAAGGGGATTCGAGAATGATTCAGATTCACAATTTGGTCCAATTTAAATAATTTATTTAATTAATTTTTTAATTATAAATAGTTGTTGATGTAGGAGTGTTTTATATTGGATACGAACAGACTGCGCTACGACATAGTTCGTTGGCTACGACACGTAGAACAGAGCGAACTGATACTTAACAGCTGTTAATACTTTCAGCTGAAGTTCATCAGAGGCAGAAACATGTGTTTACATTTAAATTTTAGTAAATATTAAATTATTGTAAAGTGTTTAATCAGTAGTGTAATGCAGATTGCAAATACGAAGTTATTTAATTTTAAGTTTACATTACGCCAATGATCAATTATCCATCTAATACAATAGAAATTATATTTATACGCTGTTAAAACTACCTTATTGTATAAAGCTGTGAATGTTTGCACATAACGTAATCTAATCTGGTTAGTTCCTTTAACATTGTGTATGGCCTTTTTACTGTAGTTATTGAAAAGCAAATGGAGATAACATACTCTTGCCCTAATACTTGAAGCATATACCCCTAATACAGTGATCATAGTGATACATAGTGATCGGTAAAAATATCAAAATCACTTAATCATCAAAATTTAACCTAAGTTAGATTCCGAAATCAACATATGAGACAGTTGTTTTGGTCAGTGCAACAGCATAAATGTATTGTAGAACCGTAAATAGATTAGACTGGGAGTGAATTTTAAACAAACAGAACAGACCCATATTGACCGCAGCAACTTTTTAGTTGTACGATACACTTTCGTCATTGGAACCAAAAGGCTAACTCTTATTGTTACTGAAGCGATCGAAGAACTTCAATAAATTATCATAGAATGTGGGAGGGAAATAATAATTTTATAAAAATTTTTTCACTTTACTTCAGGATCCCAAACCTCTGTTCTTTAAACTTAAATCTAAAATGGATCAGGCGGTTGGAATAGCTTTGAGTGACTATCGATTATCTCTAGACTGTTTGTTATGTCATAGAAAAAGAATACATAGATATATTGTCCAGTTTTTCAAAAGGAAAATGCGTGCGAAGCCGCGGGTAACTGCTAGTAACTATGTATTTATATTATGATTGCGAATACGTGTATCATAATAATAATAATAATGAATAACGATACTTGTATAAATGTTTTGTAAAGTCAACAGTATCAAAACTAATTATTTAATTTAGGAATCTTAAATTAGGATTATTATTGTTGTTTTAATTAATTGTTGTTGTTTAAAACTTGTCGTTGTTTTAATTAATTATTGTAGATTGCTATGATTGTATTCTTGCTTCCAGTTTAACTATCGATTGTCGATTGTCATATCGCGTCGTACAAATACGTAATTCAATATATTATTTTAGTTCCTTTGTTTAATTGTAACAATTGCTGGTGATTTTATTGTTTGGTCGCATATAATTTTAAGTTCTGATTATAAAAATAATAACGAATATCCGCGTAATAGTTACGTTTCCCAGTTAATATACGGCATCACCATTTTTCTTTCTAATAGTTCTTGATTATTTTGTTTACTTTTCATTTAGTATTTGAAAATTTTAATGTACTTCATTTGTATTTGTGTATTTTATTTTCTAACCTATAATAATCCGGAATGTCAGTTGCATCTTTTTGGTAAGTGTTCAATGATGGTCATATTTTAGAACCTTGAATCTGAACTTTTCTTAACCTGTTGAAGAGTAATAAAGACTATAACTGTAAACCTGTCTAGAGCAAGGCAAACACTAGAGTAAACAAAGGTTTCATCAACAGAGACAATAATGCAACTAATTATATCAAAAGAAGTGAACATTATATTACGTATCCAAGAAAGGGATACTTCAACGTAGTCTGAAAAACTTGTTTTCTTATTCACTATATTATAAGAACCTGAAGAAGAGATTTTCTACATTTTCCAGATTCATAGGATATTCAGGATGAGTAAGGGTGATTTATTATTGCCGGCCACTGACAAGATCCTATAGAAACATATTCTTCGTAGGCGGATAGAGGGTCAATCTCAGCAAATTTAGTGAAATGGGAATGTTAATAACGGAATGACAGGATATTCAGGATGTGTAAGGGAGATGTATTATGGCCAGCTACTGACAAGATCCCATAGAAATATATATACTTCGTAGAAGGATAGAAATATATATACTTCGTAGAAGGATAGAGGACACAATCTCAGACACTTTAGTAGAAGGGGAGTGTTAATAACAACATAGTAACAACTGTGTTAATTAAGATCAACAAATTGACAGGATATTCAGGATGAGTAAGGGAGATGTATTAGAGCCCATGGAATATCCACCTCGTAAACGGATTGTGGGCACTGTCATAGCTACCTTGGTAAAAGGAAATGTTAATTTAGTAACATAAGAACAGAATGGAGCGATATTCAGGATGAGTAACAAATATGCGTATTATGGTCTGATCGTACCGAAATCCATAAGACCTTCAAGACCTTGAAGATGGATAGTGGTCACTATTTCGGCCACCTTGTTAGAAGAGGGCTGTTATTTAATAATATAAGAACAGAATGGCAGGGTAATCAGGATAAGAATAGGAGATGCTGTAGTGTCTGACTCTGCCGAGATACCACGGAATGTCCATCTCCGAAGACGGACAGTGTGGACTGTTACAGCCACCTTGGTAGAAGGAGAATGTTAATTTACTGGTATAAAATCAGAATGGCAGGATATTCAGGATGACTAAGGGAGATGTATTATAGTCTGACTCTGCAAAGATCCCATGGAATACCCGTGAGTAAGGGAGATGTATTATAGTCTGACTCTGCAAAGATCCCATGGAATACCCGTGAGTAAGGGAGATGTATTATAGTCTGACTCTGCAAAGATCCCATGGAGTACCCGTGAGTAAGGGAGATGTATTATAGTCTGACTCTGCAAAGATCCCATGGAGTACCCGTGAGTAAGGGAGATGTATTATAGTCTGACTCTGCAAAGATCCCATGGAATACCTGTGAGTAAGGGAGATGTATTATAGTCTGACTCTGCAAAGTTCCCATGGAGTACCCGTGAGTAAGGGAGATGTATTATAGTCTGACTCTGCAAAGACCCCATGCCATGGAATACCCGTGAGAAAGGGAGATGTATTATAGTATGACTCTTCAAAGATCCCATGGAATACCCACTTCGGAGACGGACAGTGTGCCACATTCTGGAAGGGCAGTGTTAATTTACTAACATAAGAACGAAATGACAGGATATTCAGGATAAATAAGGGAGATGTATAAAGGCCGAGCACTGAAGTATTTCCATGGAATATCAACTTGAAGGACAAATACGAGCACTGTCTCAGGAGTGTTCATAACAACGGAATTAAAGGATATTTAGGAGGGGTAAGGGAGATGAATTAGAGTCGACCCCTTGCACAATCCAATGGAATATCCAAATGGAAGACTGATGGTAGGCACTCTCAGCCATCTTGATAGAAGGGGAGTATTAATAAGAACAAAATGACGGAATATTCAGGATGTGTATGGGAGATTTATTGGAATCAGCCTCTTCCAAGATCAATCGGAATACTCACTACGAAGTCGGATAGTAGGCACTGTCACAGCCACATCTGTGGAAGAGGAATTTACTAACAAAAGAATGGAATTACTGGATACTCAGAATGAGTAAGTGAAATGTGTTACGGCCTCATCATTGCGAAATCCCATGGAATATCCACCGTAAAGTCGGATAATAGCACTGTCTCATCCACCTTGATGTGAGGGGAGAGTTAATAACAGAATGACGTGATATTTGGGATATGTAAAAGAGATGTATTAGAGCCGGCCACTCCAGAGTTCCCATGGAATATCATCCTAGAAGAGATATTAGGTACTGTCTTAACCACCTTAGTAGAAGGAGAGTGTTAATTTACTAATATAAGAACTGATTTGCAGGATATTCAGATTAAGTAAGTGAGGTGTAATAAGATCTGATCCTGCCGAATTCCCATGGAATATTCACCTGAAGGACGGCGGATAGTACCACTATCTCAGCCACCTTGGTAGGTGTTAACGACAACAGAATTCTAGGATATTCTAGATGAGTAAATGAGATGTATTACCCTCCCTACATCCCATGGATTATCCATCTCGAAGAAGGAAAATTACCTCTGTCTCAGCCACTTTGGAAGGAGGGGATTGTTAATATAATAATATACCGTAACAAAGGAATGATATATTCTAAATAAGGGAGATGCATTAGGACTGGCCACTGACAAGGTTCCATAGAAATATATACTTCGTACACGGATAGAGGGCATTATTTCAGTCTTCTTGGTAAAAGGGTTACTCTCCCCCTTTCACTAACAAAGCAATGCAATGGCAGGATTATCAGGATGAGTGAGGGTTCATATAATATCCACCTCGTAAACGGATGGTGGGCACTGTCACAGCTACCTCGGTACAAGGAGAATGTTAACTCACTAACATAAGAATGAAATGACCAGATATTCAGGATGAGAGTTGTGTTAAAGTATGACCCTGCCGAGGTCCCATGAAATACCCACCATCGAAGACGGAAAGTGTGCATTGTACAACCACATTGGTAGAAGGGTAGTGTTAATTAGAACGGAATTACAGGGTATTCAGGATAAGTAAGGGAGATGTATAATAGTCGGTCCACCCATGACATATCCACCTCGAAGACGGACAGTGTGCACTGTACAACCACATTGGTAGAAGGGTAGTGTTAATTAGAACGGAATTACAGGGTATTCAGCATAAGTAAGGGAGATGTATAAGAGTCGGTCCACCCATGACATATCCACCTCGAAGACGGACAGTGTGCACTGTACAACCACATTGGTAGAAGGGTAGTGTTAATTAGAACGGAATTACAGGGTATTCAGGATAAGTAAGGGAGATGTATAAGAGTCGGTTCACCCATGACATATCCACCTCGAAGACGGACAGTGTGCACTGTACAACCACATTGGTAGAAGGGTAGTGTTAATTAGTACGGAATTACAGGGTATTCAGGATAAGTAAGGGAGATGTATAAGAGTCGGTCCACCCATGACACATCCACCTCGAAGACGGACAGTGTGCACTGTACAACCACATTGGTAGAAGGGTAGTGTTAATTAGAACGGAATTACAGGGTATTCAGCATAAGTAAGGGAGATGTATAAGAGTCGGTCCACCCATGACATATCCACCTCGAAGACGGACAGTGTGCACTGTACAACCACATTGGTAGAAGGGTAGTGTTAATTAGAACGGAACTACAGGGTATTCAGGATAAGTAAGGGAGATGTATAATAGTCGGTCCACCCATGACATATCCACCTCGAAGACGGACAGTGTGCACTGTACAACCACATAGGTAGAAGGGTAGTGTTAATTAGAACGGAATTACAGGGTATTCAGCATAAGTAAGGGAGATGTATAAGAGTCGGTCCACCCATGACATATCCACCTCGAAGACGGACAGTGTGCACTGTACAACCACATTGGTAGAAGGGTAGTGTTAATTAGAACGGAATGACAGAATATTCAGGATAAGTAAGGGAGATGTATAAGAGTCGGGCCACCCATGACATATTCACCTCGAAGATATATTGGTCACTATCTCAGCCACTTTGGTAGAGTTGAAGTGTTAACAACAACAGAATGGAAGGATATTCTGGATGAGTAACGAATATGTATTATAGTATGACCCTCCCTAGATCCCACGGATTATCCACCTCAAAGATGGATAATGACCCACTGCCTCAACCACTATGGTACCAGGGAATTGTTAATATACTAAAATAACAACAGAGTAACGGGATATTCCGGATGAGTAAAAGAGATCTATCATGCTGTCCCCTGGCGAAATTCCAAATTCCATTGAATACATACCTCGAAGGCGGATTAGTGGTTACACACTCAGCCACCTTAGTAGAATGGAAGGAGTATTATTTTACTAACATATGAATGGAATTGACAGATATTACTAAACTAAAATAACAACAGAGTAACGGGTTATTCCGGATAAGTAAAGGAGATCTATCATGCTGTCCCCTGGCGAAATTCCAAATTCCATTGAATACATACCTCGAAAGCGGATTAGTGGTTACACGCTTAGCCACCTTGGTAGAATGGGAGTGTTAATGACAACAGAATGGAAGGAGTATTATTTTACTAACATATGAATGGGATGACAGATATTCGAAATGAATTAGGGAGATGTATTAAGGCCAGCCACTGCCAAAATCCCATGGAATAACCTCAGTGAATACGGATAGTGGATACTGACTCAGCCATCTAGTTAGATGGAGTGTTAGTAACAACTAAATAACATATGTTTGGGACGAGTAAAGGATATGTATTAGAGTCGGCCCCTACCTATGGGATATCCACCTCAAAGATGGATGGGCATTGCCTGGAACCTTGATAATAGAGGAGTATTAATTTACTAAGATAAAAATACAACAAAAAGATATTCAGGATGAGTAAGGGAGATGTATTAGGATCTGTCCCTGTAAGAGGTCCCATGGAATGTCTACCTCGAGAACATAATAACACCCATCATTGTAGGACGGTGTTAATAACAATGCAATGGCAAGATATTTAGGACGAATAAAAGACGCGTTCCAGCCCCTGGCGAGACCCATGGAATATCCAAATGGAAAACAGATGGTAGGCACTGTCTCAGCTACCTTGATAGAAGTGGAGTGTAAATAACAACAAAATGACGGGATGTTCAGGATGAGTAAGGGATATAAATTAAAGTCGGCCTCTGCCGATATCCAATGGGATATCCGCCTCAAAGATGGATAGTGGGCATTGGATGGTAGTGGATAGTTCTATCAAGGGGGATAGTAGCCCCTTGATAGAAGGGGAATGATAATAGCAGCAGAATCTCGGGGTATTTTGGATGGGTAAGGGAGTATTAGGGCTTGGCTCTGTCAAGATCTCATGAAATATCCTCCTCGAAGACAAATATTGGTCACTCTCTCAGCCATGTTTGTAGGCGAGTTTTAAATCAACGGAATGATACATTCAGGATAGACAAGAGGGTTGTACTAAATCCGGCCCCAGCCGAGATCTCCTTGAATATCCACCACGAATACAGATATTGGTCACTATCTCAGCCACTTTGATAGATGGATTGTTCAAAATAACAGAATGATGCAATATTCAGGATATTCATGTATTTCTACATCTCATTTTAAAGATGGTGATCGTGAGAAATATGGTGATATTGAAATATCTCTACGTTGTCTTCAATAAAAATAACGTCTATTTGAAGTTAGTATTTTACATTTTTTCGAACATTATACTGTTTTGGATATTATGGTTAGGAGTTATTTTCTTACTACGTTTGTTTTGTTTCATCGCAAAGCTCTTAATTTGAAATGTCCGTTGGATCATGAAATATACAAATTTGTATCCGTCATTTTTAGGAGAAGGTAACAAATTTTAAATCCTTAACTTGTGTCCCAAAAGATTTTAAATTTTTTGAACTTTGAAACACCAGTGTACTACCATTCTAAATAATATAAAATATATTTTACTTTATTCCACAGCAAATCTTGGCAACATATTTGTGACATTGAGCAACAATTGTTAAATATACCTCATTGTTCTAGTTCAACGATATCAAAATATAAGAATGAAATTAATTAAATCACAGGACAAATATTACCTCAATACTCTCCTTTTGTATGAAGGTTTTGCAGCATTTTTCAAGTTGTGTTTATGGAACATGTGAGCTACACTCTCTGTCGTGGAACACTCCAGTCCTCTCACTTTCCTCAGGTCTGGTTTGAGGAGATTCCAGAATGAGTTCCGAGCCTGTAAATAGAACTTGAATAGCGTTGTGTTTATGGTAAATGTAAGCTACACTCTCGGCCGTGGAACACTCCAGTCCTCTCACTCAACAGGACTGGTTTGAACATATTCTAGAGTTGTGTTTATGGTACATGTGAGATACACTCTCGGCCGTGGAACACTCCAGTCCTCTCACTCAACAGGACTGGTTTGAACATATTCTAGAGTTGTGTTTATGGTACATGTGAGATACACTCTCGGCCGTGGAACACTCCAGTCCTCTCACTCAACAGGACTGGTTTGAACATATTCTAGAGTTGTGTTTATGGTACATGTGAGATACACTCTCGGCCGTGGAACACTCCAGTCCTCTCATTCAACAGGACTGGTTTGAACATATTCTAGAGTTGTGTTTATGGTACATGTGAGATACACTCTCGGCCGTGGAACACTCCAGTCCTCTCACTCAACAGGACTGGTATGAACATATTCCAGAGTTGTGTTTATGGTACATGTGAGATACACTCTCGGCCGTGGAACTCTCCAGTCCTCTCACTCAACAGGACTGGTTTGAACATATTCTACAGTTGTGTTTATGGTACGTGTGAGATACTCTCGGCCGTGGAACACTCCAGTCCTCTCATTCAACAGGACTGGTTTGAACATATTCTAGAGTTGTGTTTATGGTACATGTGAGATACACTCTCGGCCGTGGAACACTCCAGTCCTCTCACTCAACAGGACTGGTTTGAACATATTCTAGAGTTGTGTTTATGGTACATGTGAGATACACTCTCGGCCGTGGAACACTCCAGTCCTCTCATTCAACAGGACTGGTTTGAACGTATTCTAGAGTTGTGTTTATGGTACGTGTGTGACATGTAATGTGAGGTATCCGATAGGGTATATTATGTTATGACTATGATCAAGCTTACCTTAAGACCTCGGGCACAGCTGATGACAGGACACTTAGACTCGGGATCTTCAGTAAAGCGACAGTTGTTATGCTTTTCTTTGATGGACAACACTGACAAGCCGTCACCTGCCACATCCTGCATTCCTGATAACAGCAGACCGTCGTAGTACGGCTTGATCACCACTGCAGAACCCTTCTGCGCCACCAAATAATTTATTTACTTCAAAGCAAAGTCAAAGATGTGGACTTGTCATTCTGAGGATTTAAGATTGATATTTAAAGTTTCCATGGTAATTAATATTTCATAAACCATTGTCGTTATAGGGAAGTATAATAATTTTTCAAATAGAAAATGCAGGATTTCACCGTACAAAAGTAATATAATGCAGTGAAATATACGCTCCTATGTAATTATACATCGTTCTAAATAATGCATACGTATATTATTATACATGTTATAATGAAAAGGATAATTTTTGTCGGATTTTTAAGATTTATTTAGATCTGGATGCGTTAGGTGAAAACGAAACTTTTCAAGTCCTTGAATAAATAGTGACATTGCTGTTGTATATAACTAAACTTAATTCACTCGAGGAGGCAATTTAAAATGGAATCTGGCAATCGGTTCGTTTAAACAGCTTCGTAATTGTTTCTATTACTTTGTCTAATATTAACGTGCAAGAGTTGTTCGTTTTATATTAATAGTTTTAAAAACGTAGTGGAATAATGAGGTGGAAAACAAAGGTATATATGAACTGAAATAAAGATAGCTATAAATATTTTATTGACAATGCTTTTATTATAAATTAGACCAATAAATGTTCCAGTTATTTCGTACATAATTATTTTAAATTTATTTCACAAATAAATTATATATGTTTATATTTTCAAAGCCAGTTCTATGGTCAATTGATTTCTAAAGCCAATGTATATTATTTATGTACATAATTACACTAAGTTATAAAAGGTACTATTTTGAAAAGTAAAATTCTAGGTACTTTGGGATTATACCGACCTCACCCAGACATGAACCCTTATTTGACATTTTGCTTCTACTGATTACTAGATTAGCGTAGAACAATATTTCGTCAACATAAAACAGGAATTGTCTTACCGCAAACCCCTCCCCATCCTTAGACAGAGGTCAGTCGAGCGGTCTTGTAGATAACGTGACTGCAGAGTCTCGCTGCCCGTTCAGCTGGTGCGCCGCATTGTTGTACTTTCGTGCCGCAGTGTCTGTCGAGTACGTTGCTTTGTTGTACTTCCGTGTTTTACTGTGTCTGTAATAGATTAGTGATGGGTGACACTATGAGAATTTGGGATTTACCCAGGAACGAAGAGGGGGCCATTCGTTTTTTACAAGATCATGACTATTTGCCTAAATCTAAAATATGCGTGGCGGTCGGCAGTTGCGGCTGAAGGCGGAAATCCACTACACTCACTCATCCTTGATATTGCTGCATTCTGGGCGTTACAGGAAACCCATTAACAATTGATAATCGTTGTAAGTTTGTAATTAAAAGAGTTGTTTTTTCGTTCTATAATGTTTGTTTCTATGAATTTATATTTTTGTGTTCCTCATACTGGTGTGGTCGGTATAATCCCAAAGTACCAAATTCTATTCTCCTTAATCTAAACTGTTAGGCTTGGCGTAACATGAACATTAAATATATTTTAGTGCAACATACTCAGATGTGGTTAACATCTTTTCTGTAACTTCATAACAATTTGGATTCATATACACACGTATAGGCAGATTTTTATAAATTTGAAACGCTGATTCAAATAAAAATTACAGAGTGGCACAAAATATGCTTACCTTGACAGACATATTTGTATTTTCCTTGTAATCTTGACTAAAATTTTGCTTGCGTATATATTTTGATTTTAGAAATCACTTGTACATAATTATACCTGTTCAAACATATGATATCTGGATGGGGCTTAGCCATAGAGTAATAAATAAAAAATATAAAGAGGATAGTCAATGTACCGAACTTTGGTTTACACGGGTTTATTATAAAATAAATATCGAAACTATTGTCGTGAAGTAGTACCCCCTAATCTGGTGTAAACATGAGGCTCTAGTTCCCGCTATCTAACAAATGAATATGTATTATAATTGTTCCATTAAAAACTTAATAATACTAAAAACTTTGTTAATTTTGGTTTATACACATTTCGAAACAAATGGTCAACATATTTCGGCTGCACTTTCATTTATTGCTATATAACATAAATAGGGTAGTAAGGTAGAAAGACTGTTAAAAACAATGTATGTAAAATACCTTCAGCCAATCGAAAACGTAGTACTTTGTAATAAAATAATAAACTAATAGTTTCAGGCTGTAAATACTACTAAGAACGATTATTTATATTATGAAGGAATCATAATTATATTTACATCAGAATTTAATTGATCTATATAAAGCAAAGTGCCCTTATACGATTTTATTGTACCATAATATCTCCATGCAATACGATCTTATCTTATGAAACTCATTGAAGAGGAAACTCATATAATGCTTGCTAATTTTGTGCATATCAAACAGGTAAGTCCAAAATTATATTTATACTAAGATAAAAGTCATTTGCTGTGTTAAAAATGTATGCCGTTTCAAGGAATAAAGGATGCGTGTCAATACGTGTAAGGAAATATTTTACGATCTTTTATAAACTGTATTGCTTGTATAAATTCAGGCCTTGATATAGGTACCAGTAAATGGTCGGGTTACAGAACCTTAAAATGAAGTGTAGGTATGTAGACTGTGTTCCATGTTGCCCTACATGTCTGGCTCTCGACGGTGGATGACCAGGTCAGAACACGCTGTTTAGATTCATAACTTTCTAACACTCAGATTTCGTCGCTCAGCCTACAAACCTTGTACAAAATTCTGCTGCCCGAATTCGTTAAATTTCAGTTCAAGCAACTGCTATAACTGTTGCTCAACTGACGATATTTCCATCCGTAATGGATACTATTATCCTGCGTACGACAACATCACAAAACACTTGTTTTGATTCAACTCTGTAATTGTTGTAATTGTTTCAATATAACATAAAATGGTTTGATCACGTGTTGATCGAGATGTTGTAAACTTATTAACAATAGACACCGTGTTTAGTGTTAACGTAATGTTTTTGTGGGAAAAATTGCCTGAATGTTCGAATATTCGTAGTGAACATTTCAGTTATTGCAATGAAGGAGGAGGAGCTCTTCTTATTGGAATATAACAGAATATAAAGAAAACACAATTCTCCAATAATTATTGGAGA
The DNA here is from genome assembly GCF_021130785.1 of Homalodisca vitripennis. NCBI lineage: Eukaryota > Metazoa > Arthropoda > Insecta > Hemiptera > Cicadellidae > Homalodisca > Homalodisca vitripennis. The sequence continues at coordinate 163,650,775 of NC_060208.1, forward strand.
ATTGTGAGTTTTCTTTTGTAAAATAATAGAAAATTACAGTTATTAGTTATACATCCCTTAGTGAACATAACAGTTATTTGTTCACAGGTTGTAGTGAACATTATAGTTATGTGTCCCTTAGCGAACATAACAGATATTAGTTATAGAGCTTATAATAAATATTAGTTATTTGTTATAGAGCTTGTAGTGAATATTAAAGTTATTAGTTATGCAGCTTGTATTGAAAATTACAATTATTTTTATAGAGCTTGTAGTTTACTTTACAGCCATTAGTTATACAGTTCGTACTAAGAGCGCACATAACGACTATAATAATTCAAATAAATTAACCGTTTTATTCGATTACAATATTCGATTACATACCAGTCCTAAATATAAAATGTAGCCTTGGGTACACAAAAATCACTTCATATTGTTAAATACATCGTTTTATTTAAGGAAGTAGTTAAAAAAAGTAAAAATATTTATTTAGTAACGATTTTTTCATATTTTAACCTTATGTTGTTAGCCATGGTAAACTTGCTGAAATAAAGTGAAGACGTTTTTCCCTCGTTGGGGTGGGGGAGGGGGGCGAGAAGGGCAGTTTCTATAAGTTTTCCAAGCGTTTATCGGAAACACACTTTTGTGAAGTTCCGTAAGAGATGATTAAAAAGAATAATTAATGAAATAAAGTCTATAACCTATTCCATAGGTGTTTACAATAGTCAAAAATAGAGTCACAACAATTAAAAACAAAAAAATGCAAAAATGTTTAATTATTTGTTTAAATTATGGTAAAGATAAGTTTTTAAAACCATCGTACAGGTTGTACAACTTAACTAACTGAAACGAATAAAAGAATAATCTCTAAATCATTTTCAGAACTTGAGAAATTTATGTTCCTGTGTTAAAAAAGTAAACTTTCGGAAAATAAAGAAACCCTAAGACAATGCTCTTCATTAATTTCTTAAGGCTTACTTACGTTAAAATCACTCAAAATCACAAGTGACACATTGAAATTTTGTTCTGTCTTCTGTTTATTAGTGTAATATAATAGAAATCATACACACATGCTGTGTTTGTGATTATGTAGCTAAAACCTAATTTAAGTACAACTTTAAAAACGTTAGTTACCTTTGAAAAAAATCAAGTGATAATGTTTTTTTGTTTGTTTATAAATTGATACAGAATAAAGCTATAACATAGTTTTTTATTTTTGTTTATGATCATGTATACTTCGAAAAATAACGTTAAAACTGAATTGTTTACATTATATTCCAAATAAATTTATATTTACGCATTATATTTCAAACAACATTTCAATTTTTAAACCTTATTATAACAAAGTATGAGTACGCCACACTAAGTGTTGTGTAACAGGTTTCGCTAAGGTTGCATGCAAAATTTAAAGCCTTTAACTCATTTAATTCTCGAGGTATCCTGAGATCAGATGAACAGACAGACGGCAGACAAAGAAGAAATTGGGTGAGCCTACTCCTTAGTAGCCTCTCCCTTGGTAGGCTTCAATGGCACTCAGCCAAAGTTTGTGGTTGGATATGCATCATCACATCATTCTTTTCTATATAGTCGTAGAAATAAAGTTTCATGTATTAAATTGTACGAAAAAAATCTTACTAAAGAGATCTTGTTACAGCAAACATTTAATTTTTTTAGTTAGACTTCATAACAGTGTTTAAATTTAAAAAAAAAAACCTTTCGTTGGAGTATTTATTTTTACTGCATGAATAAGCTACAGTGTCACTATGTCACACGTTACAATTTTCCAGTCGCAAGAGTGAGATAAGCTTCGCTTACGCTCAGGCAATAATCAGAATGATATTTAATAGTTTCTTTTCTTTAACATTTGGTTACATGGAGACGGGGAATGCAGTCCCATTACCCTTACTTACTTATTACCAAACAGTAAATTTGTTTATTTTTAGATTTAATATGAAAATTGTATTTATGAAGGACAAGTTTTGCATATTTGTGTACTCTAAAAATTCACTTAGTTTAAATAAAATAAGGTCATATTTTCCCTTTGTTAAAGCAATAAACGTAATCAAACTTGAAGAAATAAGCTTTTGCACCCGAAAATAATTTACTCAATAATTTATAAAGGACAAATTGTAAACAAAGTATTAATCTATCTATGGCTTGGCTGCCTCCAACTTCTGGCGTATTTTCAGTCTCAGGTATGAGGGCGTCAGGTCAATGTCTTGCATGAAGTTGAGGATGATCCGGTCAACAATCTTTGTAAGCACATGATCTTTTACTGTTGCCTCAAACAGTATAAGAGAACACAACTTGGCCACGGGCTTGTTCTCTGGAAGATCTACAAAAAACAGACACAAAAATGTAACATTCAAATTGAGCTAAATACAATATGATAAAAACAGTGAAAAGTTTTCAATATAGAACAACTTGAACAACCATACATATTTGGTGATATTTATTAAACTACAGAGTGTCTATTGTAAAGTTATATGTAAAATCATTATTGAACTGGCTTTTCTTTTAGAAAATGGAGCAGTATTTAGGTCAATGAAGTACAGCATAACATCTTGTCAGTAGTAAATTAGTACAAAACTTACCTTTTCCCCCCTTTTAATTTACTCTCTTGGGAGTATATCCAAGACTTTTTGGCAACCTTGTAAATTTATTCAATTTATTTTCAGCCGTAATCAATTAACTGGAGTGTTAATTTTCCGAAGTGAGAATAGAAAATGGTGAAAAACCAAGTCATAAACGTAACAACACTTCAAAAATTAATGGCATTTTATTAAAATTGGTTACAAGAGATATGCTACAGGGATTACTTATGGCATCTCTATCATTCCAGATTTATTTAACGACATAATAAGTTAGATCCCCGAAGACTACCTGATCTGTTTGCTGATAACACGACTTTGGTAGTGAATAAAAGGGACAATGGCCCTAAAAAGGTAAAGATGTCCCTCCAGTACATTGCCTACAGCGAACTTATGGTAATACAGGTATATAATGAGATTGGTTAATTTTGGTTCCTGCATTATTTAACGAAGACGATAAGATAGTAAGTTACAGACATGAAGGCTTCTTTAAATTCAGAGCAATTGATTGTCAGATTAGATGGATACGTGAAGAAATTTCAAAGGTTGCCTAGTAAATAGCCTCTTTTATTGAAATACATTTACAAGTTCAAAAATCTTCATCTAAAAAGGTGATTAGGCTGGTTAAGTAACATATTAGCTATTCAGTGATTGGGTTTTAAATTAGGTATAGATATATGTTCATTTATTTTTCTCGTTAAGTCTGAATTTATGCCAAACGCTCAGATGCCTCACTGTCCAAAGAGGTCATCTACTCGTCTCCATGGTTCTTAACAGATAGTTCCCAAAACAGATGGTTCCGGAAAAAGGCAAACCTTTCTGATATATTGAAAATGAAGCAGAATACTACTCGCCTATGTGTAAACAGATTGTCCTCCATTCGCCTTGGTTTGATCATCCTATTTTAATCAGATTGGTTCTGATTTTAATTTGCTATGCATAGCAATTTCGTGATAGCGTCCTGTAATTTTAATCGTAAATGGTACAACAATTATCCTTGCAAAAGTGTATTTCACAATATTGGATAAAAATATATTCACAGACTCAGTGCAATCTTGTAATCTCAATCTGATCATAAATATTCAATGAATCCATTGATTATCTTATCAAAATGGACATTTAGGCTGACCTTTATTCCACTTTAGTGGAATTCCCAGGAATGTACAGAACAATATTTTCAAATGATATTACTTCATACAGTAAATCTGAACAGTTACTACTCACTATCGGCAGGGTCCGAGGATGTGGTAGATATCCGGTCGTAGCTTCGACTCTCCACCACTGTCCGGACTCTGGTTGGTATCATGCGGTAAATCTTATTGGACACTTCGCCAATGGTTATCTTCAGCTTTTTCTGCTCTATAAAGGGAAACTCACTATAATCCTCTTCTTCAAACTCTTCTTTGTTAGGCTCTTTGAAGAGGACTTCAGTCAAAGTGGTGATGGATGGCTGTACAGTCATAGAATACATTAGATTTTAAAATATAAAATTGTTTCCTTTCATGATATAAAGTTCACTATAGCTTTGTCAATTTAAAACTATGTCAATTTTAAATTCATTGAGTACCAAAGCTTAGGTCAGTGGACATAATTCTGCTATTCCCTATTATTCCTCTTCCTTCCAGTGTCCCATTGGAGTTTCTACGCAGATGTGTCCTTTACCTAGTACAGTTTAGTCAGAGTTCTGTTTTATCATGAAAATCACCTTCATTACAGTAGTTTAACCACATTAAAATGTTAATTAAATAAAGTTGTATTGCAACATTATTAGAAATAATCAAAAAGGATACGTTCTGGCTGAAAAAGAACCCAGAGAAGGTTTTGCAAACGAAACTGGTATAAAAAGTAACAATAGTTCACTTTGAGCTACTTTGTTTATTATAAGCGTCTTATCTCTTAGAACAGTGTCATTATCTAAACACCGGGATATGTATAAATCCCACATATAATGATATCATTAAAAATATAAATCTTGAAAGACGTAATATACATTAAAAAGCAAATTTGAATTTATTACCCTATTATGGCCAGAACCAGATATTTTAATAATTTTGAAAAAGTAAAAAAAAAAACTCGAGAACTTTAAAAACTTGCTTACCTTCCGCAGTCGGAGGTACGTTTTCTCCATCTTCATAAATACCGGAGTTGTTAATTTTTTTTTAAGTTTGCACGTTCGCCACAATAGACCGTAATTGTGTACCAAGCTGGCCAACGATCTTAATCGAGATATTTTTAAGATTAATTTTTGTACCGAGTTTAGGTTTGTTTGAGCTTTTTAGGGGGCAGCTATTGTTTCCACTAACCGCATTAAAAGCATATACATATTGTAAATACACAGCTGAAAACTACACAACTTGATAAACCAAACTGCTCGCAAAAATCAGCCTAAATAAATTTGTAAATATGTGTATGCTGAATGTTTGTGTAAAAATCAAATTGGTTTAACAGATCGTGTAAAAAGTTGGCAACTTGCAATTAGTGTATAATCACACCTGTGAATACCTATACAGGATCACATACCATTGGTGTTGGTGGCCGATCCTTGGTGCTGCGCAGCTGTTCCACGTCAACAGTCAATTCGTCTACATTCTTCAGCACTGGGATCACTTCCACTTGGCTGCAGAGAGAGAGTCAACAAAATAAATTTTCAATATGAGAAAATTATCTTTATACGTATTTTACAGATGACATCTCATGATACAAACATCATTAACATCGGAAAAGTGTCTGGATTTGTTTAGAATTGTCTATCGATGTAACTCATTGTTAGCCCATTCGCATAGTTAATATAATTTGAGGATTGTGAGTATACCTATAATATTGTATATATATATATATATATATATATATATATATATATATATATATATATAATATTATCAATATAACCAATATATTGATAAGGGAATTTTGCAGAGCAAGGGAAGATATAACAACAAAATGGAGTTTCCAGCAATTTATTACTTTGACGATTTTCTGAGTGTTTGAATATATACGGTTCTTTTAATAAACGCCGCCGGAGCACACTAGAACTCGTCGTGTAATCACATATACTTAGACGGTTGGGCAAGAGCTACATTAGTGTTGGTTCATCCCAATATTGGGGGATCGACTTTTACTCGCTTAGATTATTAATTGTGAAAGTAAAAATAAAAGTTTGACAGACCGCCAAATAGCGTTCATGATTTGTTAAGTTAAGCAAATCTCCAAATAAATAAGTACAGTACTAAATGTTTTCTAGTTGTTATAATGACTTTAGTAATATAATGTCAGTACTATGCTTTCTTTTTACCTACATATTATGAACATCTATGACTTGAAGGTCTTTACTTTCTCTTTCAATACGTTGCCACTGACTGTTAAAAACGATTTTGTAGTTTCATTAAATTCAATAATAACTTATTCGAATACTAGATAGGAGGCCCTTTTATGAAATGATATTAAATAAATGGAAAGCGGAAGGGAAGCTGTTGGAAAAAAAACATATTATCCTTGCCTCTGCCGGATGCTGTCACAACATCAAGTTCCGGATATGAACATCAATACTTCTATTAGGTTACTATAAATATCTTAAGAATTATACTTTACCTTATGCGAGCTGTCTTCTCAGATGTTATGGACTGAAAAATTCATAAAACGTATTAGAATGAATAATCTCATTTATATTTAAATAACGCATTCTTTTTAATTGATTTCTGTCAGTAAATGTTCTTCTTTACAAAATCATTACATAGGTTTGTTCTGTTTTTTTGTCTATGCTCTAAATTCTCATTTTGTAGAGTTATAAAATGTTATAGCCTTTATTGATTTTTTTAAGTTATGGTATAGCAACTACAAAATGAGAAGAAAACTGTAAAAATATCCCAGCCAGTTGTCTATAATGACACGCAAAACTTGTTATCAAATCACTTTTGAAATACAAAATTCCATTTCTATATTTATAATAAAATCGAATTGGTTAGTAATAATTTGTGTATCTCTAATCACACTTACTTTGGTAATATTAATAAATTATAATACTGCCAAAATATCACATAAAAACAAATATTAAAAAAAATATTAAAACATAAACTGTGCGGTTACGTCTGTTAGCTTTTGGGTTCAGAGGTCAAGCGTTCAGACCTACCGAGGTACACCATTAGACAGATTTTGGTTAGGGGTTGCTAAAAAACCAATGTACTCACAAAACAAAAATGGGAACTCTGAGGGAATTTGCACCATCAGAATGTTTGGAGATCAAATGCGTCATATCTCTAAAAGCGGCATGTGACATTTTCTTACAGAAATCTTTTGTTTTTTGCTTTCTTATTAAATACTGGTATGTTTCACGTTATTATACAAACACAGATAAAGTTTAAATAAATTATCATAATCTTACTATTTCAGACTAATTAGGATTTTTATATAAATGTTATATTTATTGCAGAATCTATAAACTTTGACCGTTCACACATCTGACCCTGGCGCAATATCTGTACCATAATATCCGTTAAGACTATTAACGAATTTATTGTTTGAGGTGTTTAAGAAACAAGAGTGAGGTCCATTAAACTGACAGACAAATTTAAAACGTTCGGTAAATCAAGGATACTTATATACAAGAATTTAAAATAACGTCGTTTCCTATGTCGTCGTGATAAATGCTTACTAAAAATAGCCATGCTGTGTTTATTCAACCTGCAAAGACCGAATCTTTGTTCTTATGGTTTGGGTTCAGAACAGTTGCTCAGAGTTCCCAAAAACTGCATACTAGTCATTTTATAATATGCGGGCAAGTTTACCTGTTTTTTGTGGAACATGGACACACTGGATTTCTTCAAGCTTAAGGACTTATTTTCATTTGTAGTTGGCGATAATCTTATGTCATCAATTGCCTAAAATAAAAAAATACGTAGGTACAAGAAAAATGTTTAGAAACTAATAATTAAAAAAAGTAGTAAAACATATATAAAGATTGTTAGTTTACTGATATCTACATAAGTCCAATGTTCGATCTCACTTCCACATGTTACACACATTTCTATGTCTATAAAAATATAAAGTCCTCACTCGCTCATGTCTAATTCTTAAACTTCCTAATACATCAGAAAGTTAAAGTTTTGGCACTCGAATGTCTCATGACCCAAATAAAAAACTGAAGCATTTTCATAAAAATCAAACATCAATGGGGGTTTTATATTTAGTTTTTCAACTTCTCGATGTCCTAGAAAGGTGAAGTTTGACACATAAACATGTGCTTCATGCTCTAAGAGGATAAACAAAATGTTTCATGTAGATCAACCACTAATAGATGTTGCAATAAGATCGCGACCTTTAGAAGAACTATATGTTTGTTTGTTGTATTTTTTATGTCCTAGAAAGTGGCTTTTTACCGAAGTAGGCTCCAAAGTATGTATTTAACTCATAATCGGGACAGCATGACAAACGAGTCAACCAGATCTGTACATGTATATACTGTTTGATCGGGGAAACAAAAGCAAACGATACTAAGGCACCGGAAATACCTTAGACTGGAAGAACACGACAATAGCCCGAGGCAGACCCTTTTTCACAGAAAAAGATTCTTCAGACCTATGAATGTAAATACTTTTTGATCAGGTTAAAGTAGCCTTATCAGACCTACGTATGTTTTTTTTATTGAGGAAATATGGCGAGCTTACTATAACGAGTAAAACTTAATTGGTTCATACCACAAATACTTCATCCTGCGCTAAAAATAAGAATCATTCACAAATTGTGTAATGTAATTTTGAACCTTTAAACATTAAAAACTGAAGTAATATGCACTTTAAACAGGTAGACTTACGATTCAAATTTATTATAGGGCTTCATCATCTCGGGTGAATAGGGGATTTAAATATCTTCCAGCGATCATCATTTATTTTCAGGAATATTTATCGTGCTTTTTAAAAAGAATATACCTATGACACATATATTACTCAATAAGAAATCACGTGAAAAGTCATGGGTAAGTATTAGTAACTATACAGCATAATTTATAAATGCATGTAATAATCGGAATTTTTTATTTTATATCGCCTAGGCTATATGGAGGTTTTAAAAAACACTGAAGTCATCCAAAACTAAATTTTTGCGGGTTGTATTTTTTCAAAGACAATAATAATTAATAACGATGAAGTTATTATGTATTACTCAAGGCGAGAATGTCCTTTTCCTGAGTCATTAGGAATTAAATATTTAGGGTGAATTTACTGCTTGAGTCTGGAGGAACTGAAATCCTGCTTCCTTTATACTTTTTCACCTCCATGACCACCTCAGTGGAAACCTCGCACTCCTGAGCGAAAATATAAGTTCATTCACAAAGTGTTTGATCAATTTCTCACAATATTAGTCAAACATGTGTAAGACTATCGTTCTTCTGGCCATTTTACACCTTCCATTTGAACTTACACTAAGTACAGAAAACCGCGATCCGTCATTTTGGAAACACTATGATTTTTCAGGAGTAGCACATCACTAAGAGCAAATGTCAAGATATTCGGGTAAACGGTTGATCGATAGGTCTAGTTTACTGCAGGGGATGACTGTTGGACAGAGTGGAGTTGCCTTAGTTATAAAAGCTATTGCTATACTACACAGAGTGAGTACTGCCCTCCACCCACATTTATTGAAAGAGACTGGACTGGAACAGAGCTTGTACCCCTCTCTTAAACAATGTTACAAGACCCATAAAGAGCCTGTTACATCTCTCCTGAATGTCCTTTCACTCCGGAAGGTCCTATTAGGATCATCAAGTGGAATAAGTGAACACAAAACGCATTGCTGACCTAAATTTAGAACATTTGGGACAGTCGTACAATTGCTAAAACTGTAAAAATATAAACAGATGGAAACTTACGGATAGCACCTTCTGCGCAGTGGTTTCGAGTGTCTGGGTCAGCTGTATGGCTGTCCACTCCACGACTGACTGTTCTAGCAAGAACTTAATGGCACCACTTACAGGCAGTGGCTACAAAAGATGACGCATTTAATTATTGCATAAATAATAAATTATGTTTGCTATTTGTAAAATAATACGCTCTTCTCAACATCTCTTCTTACATCAGCGGTGAACAATGTATTACTGAACATCACACATTCTCTAGTCAGTGTGCTAATAACATGTTATACTAGTAGTCTAGAAATAGTGTAAAGTACAGAGAGTAGAGAGCCATATTACATTGAATAAACACACTGATTTTTCTTTAAAGCGATAGAAAAATGCTCCTTAAGAAAGAGGTTTGATTTGACGGAGCTCCGAAATATGAGAATATCTAAAAGGTCAAATATGAGTCGATAGTTATCTCTCACGTTTATTTTTTTCTAGCTTGATACACTTAATACCACCAACAGAATAAAAATTCGATCGCTGCTGGAAAACTAGAAAAAGAGATTGAAATCCACTTCAGGTGTCCGGCATCTGACACGATTAACGTTTACTTACAATTCTGAGCTTGGTTTGATGTGTGTTAAAACAATTAATTATCATTTCATATTTTTAACCCGTTTGATGCCATCCAAATTCGCTCTTGGTTCCTGAAATATATGGCTATAACTCGTTAACAACTAATTAATTATTATGGTATGTACTCAATCCTGTTCAGTAACCAACCAAGTGCAAACCCTTCAATTAGTTTGAAATCTGATATTGGCAATAATTGGATGTTGTCAAAGTCTCTATTCAAAATACACTCCTCGTATCTATCACATAGTCGTTTATGAATCATAAGAAAAGCAATTTCCGTTAAAATGAAAACTTAACAATGTACAACCTCTCTATATAATTTACATATTATGCGAGATGCCAGTACTTGCAATTACTTATTTTTGTACTTCATTTTTTAAGTAACAATGATTCTAATACTGTTATATGTTTAGCAAAATCCAAAAACAAAACAAAAAAATAAATAAAATGAATAGGTTAATGCAGAACGAGAACATAGTAGGTTTCAATAACGTACCACATTTTCTTGCCTCTCCAACCGAGCTTTAGCGTGAGCAATCACAATATAAGGTTCAAGATCTATAACAAAAGTAGTAATGGTTACTTGTCTCAAATTGATGATTGTTTTGCATAAATTTAACATTGGTTTCCTTATACAGTCACCTTAGTGAGTACTCTGTTTATTGTTCTTATTAACGGAATGCTATGATTTCCGATGTTGACTTTCAAATTTAAAAAATCATTAATAATAGTCTTATTTATATGTATAAAGCCAATGCTTCAATTATGTTCTTTTTTTCAAATTAACCAATGTGAACATATTTGGAAAACTTGTATTTGTATTGGCCACTACCAACTATGTTAACGGTACGTTACATTGTATATTTGGGTTTCACCTGTATTGCAGAACATGAAGGTTACATTACGAGAATGCGACATATTGATTAGCTTCTGATACCTAATATGCACATATTAAACTATCAAATTTAAACCGTTAGTGTTAAGCTATTGGGGTCAAGCTATAAACTCGTCCATTATTTTAAAACACGAGAAAGGGAAACACAAGAAGTGAAGTAATTGTAAATGTTATTATTACATCGTCTAATTCAGCCATAGTAAATAATGTAAAATATCTATAAATAGAAATAACACTTAATTTTAAAAGTTGTGGTTCTAAATCTTAGGTGCCTAATATGAAATCTGTGTGGTTTTAATCCGTAACAATTTAATAATACAATCCTATAATATTATTACAATACTATTATTATTATTATTATTAGAATTAAGTTTTCCATTAAGTTCAAATAAACTTTGCTTTATGTTTACAATATAATAATTACCATATCGAATCTCCTTGAGGATTTGTTCTATGTGTTCCTTCAGTGTCCCCATAGCTCCTTCATCTTTTGATAGTCTAACCAAACTCTGTAACATTTTAAGAAGTATAATAAAATACATTATGACCTCACTTGTCTAGAACGTTTGTTTTTGTTGTAACCAGAGTCAATGTTTATTGTAACAAATTTATTACAAAACACAATTAGTCTCAGAGCGTATCTAAAGTTTAATTAAAGTTTGAAGATAAAATGTTGCCATACTGACCCTCCTGGTCGTGTAAGCCTCGGTAACAGAGTGCATGATCTCCTTGATGCTCTTCTCCCTCAAACCTCGGACTTTGGCAAGAGCGCCCTCACACTTGCGGATGTTTAGCTCCTCTTTAACAACCGGAAACAAATTGAAATCATTCAAAACTTTGTGTGCTTTAGTAGTATATTGTTTATCTACGACTGCCACTTATGCTCACTCAAAAAACAAGGAGTAACTTTACCGAGGATAAATTTTGATTTTGGACACACAAGCCTTTGAGCTTCACCTACATGACACAAAAGACGCTAAATAACTAATCCTTATTATTTTGAAAAAATGAATTTTACCATTTAATAGCAATTCATTACCTTCCATTTTTATCCACTTCTTCTGCATGCGTTTCATGTAGTCCTGTTGGAACTTCTCTTTAATTTGCTTTCTTTGCTCTCTCAAAAACGTCTCCTTAGCTATCTGTTTGTTCTGTTCCTCTACCTTTGTTTTCCACCTCTTTTCTGCCTGAAAAATGTTCATTTGTCGACATCCCAAAAGTGCACGAAATGTGTAATAGATGTAGCGGGATTTGTATATAGTTTTATGAATTCAGTTTCTTAATGTGTACATTTTAATGAATAAAATATGTGTCTTCTACTCAGATAAGTTAATTACCAAATATCCAAACCGTTAATACTGATAGCTTGAACCTTTATGGCACAAATTTCCTTTTCGTGTTTTATGAATGAATTTTAAGTTCATTATTTAAAACCCGAGTCACATATACAGGGTGAGTTAAAAGTATGGATACACTCTGTTTAGTTTTTATGGATAAAGATGGAGGGATGGAACTCGGGACACCTCTGTAGGAAAGAGAAGTGAACTTTTAGTTACTGGTACAGGTTCAAGCTATCAGTATTAAAGATTTTATATGTTCCTCTCTCAATGGGATGCGCCCAATATTTTAATAAGTGAGTTCTGTTTAAACTTATACTAGTTACAATATGCAAAACGAAAAAATTACACACACTTTTTATTCTACATGAAGTTTAAAATATTTTATTCTATGAATTCGCACGAATTCCTTTGTACATACGATTTTAATACTGTGTTTTGATGTAACATATAGTTCTGTACATGCTCTGTCAATTCCTTCATTTTGTATTTAATTCTAAAAATATTTTATCACATGTTATAACGATCACTTTTTTCATATTAAAAAAAAAAACAAAAACACCATGTAAAACTGAACAGGGCGATTGACTTTTTAACAGTACTGGGCCATTTCAGTTAGATAGGGCCCTTTTCTTTGAACACCGGATTAAAAATCTGGAAAATTTGTATTTCGGAGATTAATTTGGTGGCGAAAGGGTTTTAACAAAGAATTTATTTATTTAACAACGAACTTTGGATGTGTGGTTTAAAATGTTATTGTATACTTTATTTCAAGGTTTCTAATTCAATATTACTGTACTGGTATGTAAAGGGGGAAGACAAACCATAACCTTTACAAAATGTACTGTCGATAGTGGTATTAAAATACAATCATTGTTCCTGCATCTTAAAATACTCTTACCTTTTTGTAATCATAATGTATGATAAAATTTGAAATATTTAATATAAATGGCTAATACTTCAGGAATAATTGATTAAATATTATACTGTATTTTGTAGCTGAATTGGATCAATTTGTGTAAAATAAGTCAATGTTACTAATTTCAGTAATTTTGAATGAACTGAAATCTTTTATTGAATTTACATTATGATTAAAGTATCAAAGTTAGCAAGGTATAATTTTTCTGGATCTAGTCCGATGAGATATGATGGATGAAATATCTGCAAAATTGAATTATAACTATAACATTTAAACTAATGCACTCTTCCGAATACTTTAATTAATAATATTCAGAAGTAAACCATTTGTACTTTACCTTTTGCTTGTTTTCCAATTCTCGATTACGTTTCCTTTGCTCAAATTGTCTTTTCTTCTCGACATCCTGTTGGTGCCAAGCTTTCATTGCTTTGATTTTGTTCTTGCGCTCCAGGTTGTTGGCAGCAGTGATTCTCTTCTGGATTCTCTTATCAAACGCTTCCATTCTCTTTTTCCGCTGCGCCAAGTCTTCCTGTTTCCGTTCTTCCGCATCCTTTGCCCTATCAACTATTCTTTGAAGACGTCTTTTGCAACTGCAAAGTAAGTTAAGTTTATATAGATTGTATGCCTATATTTTAATGTCATATTGTATATTTTAGTACCCCGCACATTATTTCAACAGGACCGCTGGTATTACAACTTAAGAAATTCATCAGGTAACGAATAGCGCCTACTTTATATTTTCTACAGACAGTATCAGACATACTTTTCCAGTCTTTGAGCTTGCAACTTGTCCATATTTTTCAGGTTGCTGAGTCGTTTTGCGCTGGCATCTTCAAACCTTTTGCATTTGGCTGCATCCTTTTCTGCTTCATGGTACGCCTTTTTGAGCATCATTTTTTCAACAATGGAGTTTTCCTAGAGTACAAAATTCTTTATAAATTAATTTATGGATAAAACTATACTGTAACTTAATTTAATTAGTCTGAACGCTAGTTTTGTCAGGTGCTATTAGGTGCATCGTCATTCTATTAGGTGCTATA